>NC_059335.1:39206500-39864500 GCF_018350155.1 Leopardus geoffroyi | reverse complement strand
ACAATACCTCATCTCACTGAGTTGTAGTTTCCCCATCTGTCCAAATTTGTATGACTCCTATAATCCATGCTATTGCTACTACATCAGAATTTTCCTAATGTATCTGTAGCCATACAACTATTATTGCTAAAAATTTTCAATACTGTATTTTCTTTAGATCCCACTATTGTGTGCTATGTCCTTACAACCCATGGTGTATCTATTCTCATCCCATAATATTCCGTTTATCACACACAGATATCCATCATATGTTTAGCACTACTAAGTCTACTTAATCCCACTAGAGTGTTATATTCATAAGTCTGTCCTACATGCCTCTATTTCCCTAAATCAAATTATCCATTGTAGTCCCTAGAAATTAGTATTGCTTTTTCTCCCTCTGAGTATAAATATAAGTAACGTAAATGTCACTAAATGCAAAAAAAAAAAAAAAGTTTGAATGGAGGGTTATCTCCAAATTAACTTGAGCTTTGTAGTTTTCTGCTTGAAAGAAGGACAGAGAAATAATTCAACAAGTCCAACAGCATTTCATGTTCGAAAAAGAGCTGTAAACAAGCTGGTTCTGACTAAACAGTGTCCCAATTGATGGCTCAATTTTTTTTCTCCTTTTAACTGTGTTCATTTTTCAGCAACTGTGTGTTGCTGGGGAAATAGAAAGGTCACAGTAGCAGAAGATGACATATGTCACCTTCTGTGTCATTGCTAGGAGAGTCTACCTTGCCATATTCACCTCTCAGCAATCTCCTGCTTTTTTCCACTTTGTGCTAAAGCAAACTCATTTCAAGTATACAATTCAGGGAGCAGTGCCATAGGCAGGAAGACAGCAGCATGGCTGGTGCTCAAATAATGTTTGAAAGCTTTCCATGGACAAATATTCAGTTTTGTACCCAACATCGAAATGCAGATCATCCAGCTGGTTGACTCGTTGCAAATAGGCCCTGAAAAAGGCAATTCACCTCTTGCTTAACCTAATATTCTGCTTATCAAAGTTCCTCAATAGACAATGCCTGCACAGAATATTAATTTTTTAATAATAATACAGAAAAATATAAGGGGGAGAGAAAATAACACAACTGAGATTTATTCATTTTTTCAACCAGTATTTAATGAGCAATTATTATGTCATGCACATAAATTATTGGATTCTGGAAGTCCATGATGTGATGAATGAAATTGTCTATAGTCAAAAGAGGAAAAAGAGAGCAAGTATGCAAATAACTAAAATGTGCAAAAATATTGGGATAGTGGATACAAAGGACATATGGAAGAGATATAATATTGGTGACATGAGGGAAAGAAGGGGAGGAAAGTTCATAGCAAGCCCTATCTGAGGTGATAAAATTTGAGCTTGAAACTGGTAGGCAATATTTCCTCTTCTGACCAAGATGAAATAGGGACTGGATTTAACTTTGACCTGAAACAATAATAAAACAAATAACATATTTGAAATAAAGGTTTTTCAAGACATTGTATAAAACACAGCAAAGGCACTAGGTCTGAGTGTTGGCAAAAAGAAAGCTCTACTACTGGCTTAGCACTACTATTGGCTTAGTTGACTGTCTAGAGAAAGTTTCCAGGCTAGTAAAACCCAGGAAGCATGCAACTATCTCCCTGAATTAAAGGAGGATTGAAAATGTGGAATACATTGATGGATAAAGTTCACAGGATAGAGGAACTGAGGAGAGAGTTACATACAGAGAAAAATAAAACATATCTTCCAAAGGTCCTTAGTATATATCAGTGCATGCATGAAAAACAAACAAACAAACAAACAAACACCTGAAGCCGGGGAAATGACCACCCAGAAAGATAAATTTAACAGTTCCTGGCACTTAAACAGAGGTCCACAGTAGTGCCTGTTCCCAACAGCCAGACTGGGGATCCTTATGATTAACGGGGCAATGGGTACAAATACACAGGGAAATAGCTCTACATTGAACATAGGAATCATAAAAGTGAAACCCTGAAACTTGTCCCCAAGTTCTCATAACTGTGTCTAAGAATAATGCCTAAACATATCTTTTGGGAACAGAGAAACAACTAGCACTCCACATGCTAAAATTCATAATGTTTGGTATATAATAAGATTATCAGGCAAGCAAAAAAGCAGGAAAATATGGTTGTAATGAGAAGATAAATAAATTAACTGAAACTAATGCTGAAGTAACACAGGTATTAGCACAAAAAATCAAGATGTTTATTGTAACTGTATTTTATATGAGCCCAAAAGATAAGTAGAGACATTGAAGATATAAAAAAGGTATAAAATGACAAACCAAATTTCTAGATATGAAAATTGTAGTGTCTAAGGAGAAATACACGTGGATGGAAGTTATGGAAGATTAGACATTTTAGGAAAAAAATGAATAGTGAATTTTAAGGCATAGCAATAGCTATGAATAAAAAGAAAAAGAGAGAAACAGAATTCTTTTTGCCAGTGAGTTGTGAGACAAGCTCAAGTGACGTAATATACATGCAGTTATAATTCCAAACGAGGATAGGATACAGAAAAATGTATTTTACAAAAATGGCTGAATAATTTCAAAATTTGATTAAATGTAAAATTCACAGATACAGAAAGCTCAATATACTTCAAGCACAACTCCAAAGTAGATCATAATCAAATTGCTCAAAACTAGTGGTAAGGAGAATGTTTAAAGTACACGTTACACACACACACACTGAAAATGGCAGCAGAAATCTCACTGGAAATAATGCACTTGAGAGGATAGTAGAATAATCTACTTGAAGTGCTTTAAAAAAAACCCAAAACTGCCAACCTCAAATTCTTTACCCAGCAAAAACATCTATCAAATGGAGACAAAATAAATATTTTTTCCCAGTAGGCAAAAACAGAAAGAATTAATGACCAACAAGCTCACATTACAAGAATAAAGATGTCCTTTAGACAGAAGGAAAAGTGTACCATTTGGAAATCTACATCTGCAGAAATGAACAAAGAACACTGGAAATGGTAAGTACCTGGTTAAGTGCATAGGATACTTTTCCTTTCATTTAAATTTACTTAAAGACAATTGCCTGTTTAAAAAAATATTAACTTAGTAAGGAGGAATTTTATTGACATATATAAAAGCAAATTATATGATAAGAACACACATTTTGAGAGGAGAGAAATTAAGCATAGTACTGTACATTTCTTAGATGTGAATGAATATTTAATTTGAAGGTAAATCTTGAAAGATCATGATGGATACTGTAAACCCTACAGAGACCCCTAAAATAACAATAATTATAGCTAATAAGCCCCAAAACAGAGATAAAGTAGAATCATAAAAAAATATTGAATTAATACAAAAGATGGCAGAAAAAGAGAAGAAAAGGAACCATAAGCAGATAGGACTGTTACAAAGTGAGTAATAAGTTGATAAGTGTAAAACTAATTATATACAGTTCAAATTAAATACAAACACTAAATAGCCATAGGTTAAAAACATGAGATTCAACACTATGCTGGCAGTAGAATACTCTTTATAAAGACACAAATAGGTTAAAATTAAAATAATTGAAAAGGATATACCATGTTAATACTAATTTTAAGAAGTTGAATATTAATATTAATTAATGTTACATAATATTAAACCAGTAGATTTCAGAGAAAACATGTTACCATAGCCAAAGGAGGTCATTTCATAATTACAAAGGAGCCAATTCTTTACTGAACTTTTATGCACCTAATAACCGAACTTCCAAATACATGAATCAAAAATTATATTACTGCACAGAGAAAGAGGCAAATTCACAATTGTAGTCAGCAAACTCACTATCTCAATAATTGATTAGAACAAGTAGAAAACCAGAAAGGATATAGAAGATTTCAACAGCTGTATTGACTACCTTGACCTCATTGACATTTATGGACTGGTCTTTTCTAAAACGTGAAGGAGTTATACTCATTAAACTCCAGGATACAATACTGAATAATGTTTGAGAAACAGACAAAAGTTAAAGTTTTGGATTATTTTAATACCTCCCTGAATCATGATTACATTCTTGTACCTCTGTAGTGAATCTCCTAGTTGGCCTCCATGGACTTTTCACGTTTCCAAGAAATGTCTCTTAGCCTCTTTGGTTTCTGAATCCCCTCTCCATTGGCTCATATTGTCAAATATATTTGTTCTAGAGCCAAACCACTGAAATCCCTCTCACCTATCCTACCCAAGAATCTGACTTTATCTCCTAACATTAACCTTCCAATCTTACCACATTCTACCGTATTTTTAGTAAATTATTTTCATCCTGTGCCCCCACACAGTTTCTCCTGCTTCTTCTCCACATGACTCTAGCACCTCCTTAAAATCTTCACTTCTGGATTGGGGTCTATGTATATTTATGGTCATCCAATGTGATATCCCATTCTCTATGGGGTCAAAAAAGAAGAAATCTAGTTTTAAGGCAAAAGGTCATGCTAAGTTGTCAGAAGTAACTTTTAATGCTTACTGAGTAAAGAAGAAAAGAAAATAAGTTTTATTATTTATTTATTTATTATAAGTTATGAAATCAACTCAATTCTTCAAAATTAATATGTAAAGACACATCTGGTTGTCATGCTACTCAGACAACCATACATGCATGTGTATGCATATTATATATTAGATGGATACAGTTTCTGTCACATAAAAACTATAAGCCCTTCTATAAGCCTTTCAACCTTCCTGAGATTCAGTTATTACAGCTATAAAATGACCATCCTAACCTTTGCTGTACTGCTCATAGGGTTATGATGAGGGGTATGAAAGAACGATGACGTGAAAGTGCTTTAAAAATATGTTCAACTCTTTATGTGCACGAGAGCCTTTTATTGTGTTCAGGGTTGAAATGTAATGAAAGTAGTAAGTTAGTGATTTTCAAAGGTTTAGTTGTAAAACTTATAAATCACAGTATATTATATTTAATCAAAATTTTCAGTTTGTCAATGGTCCATGGGGAGTATTTTTTTCTGACCCTACCTCTAATTGTTTATGAATATTAAGCAAGTTATTTAATCTTTCTGAACTTTAGTTTTCACATGAGTTGAATGTAGGAAATAATATCTGCTTCAAGAATATTTGTGAGGATAGGGTCCCTGGGTGGCTCACTCTGTTGAGCATCTTAGTCTTGATTTAGGCTCAGGTCATGATTTCATGGCTTGTGGGATCAAGCCCCACAGTGGGCTCTGCACTGACAGCCTGTTTGGGATTTTCTCTCTCCCTCTCTCTCTCTGCCCCACCTGTGTACACATACACACACACACACACACACACACACACACACAGTCTCAAAAGAAAGAAAAGAAAAGAAAAGAAAAAAGAAAAGAAAAGAAAAGAAAAGAAAAGAAAAGAAAAAACAAAGAAAGAAAAAAGAATATCTGTGAAGATTAAATGTGATAATGTAAGAATAACACCTACAAGATATACATAATACGAAATCTCATGACAATATGCAAAGGTGAATTATTTAATACATTTCTTTGTTCATGTTAGATCTTTAACTCCTTTTGTAATTTTGTGGTTTTTATGGATGCTCCCAGGGAACATTTGGCAATGTATGACATCATTTTTTTAATTGCCACAACCAGGAGACAGAAGGGAGCTAGTGGCAACTGGTAAGTAGAGGTTAGAGTTGTTACTGTACATGCAACAATGAACAGGACAGCCACTCACAACAAATCAGCTGGCCCCAGATGTCAGGAATGCCGAGGTTGGGAAACTACATTTTAATGAATAAAGAAAGCAAAGCCCATGCAGGATTCTATTCTTCATATATGTATAGCTTCTGACAAATGAAAAATTTGTCTGTGTTTAGAGAGAGAAACAAAGTAAAAAGATGTATTCTATGACTTTTCTTTCTTTTGCTTCTTTTTTTGCTCATATTTTTTCCATGGGCATTTCTCTAGTTTTGTCAGTTAGTGGTCAGCAGGGTCCAATAAAACAACCACATCTTGTGCAGAAGCTCTGACTATTGTCATAATAAAACTAGAACATTGTGCCCAGTATGGTGACATGATTCCTGATTCATTTCCATCTTTTTTTTTCCTTTGGAAGACACTTAAATTATTTCTAAGAGGCTTTGTGTATTTCTGCCTGTATAAATTATATGCAAGATGTGGGCCGGTTTGGGTAGAGATAAGCAGTCTTCCAAATCTTGAGTCCTATTCCTAAAGACACTAGCAGGATCATAACTCTCAATTATGATTGGCAGGATCATCTGTTTCTTGAGTAGACTGATTTTACCAAAATTAAAAAGGTAATTTATTGAAGGAAAACCTTAAAAATATACCACAAAGCAATGTATCCCCCATCTAGACTAGTAATAGTTTCTCACTGAGCAAGAGAGAGATCAGATTGTCATTGGTAACCCCACATCATAAATCCTGTATACGTGACCCTTCAAGAGATGCTTGATCTCTTGTTGTAAGCCAGGGAATTGTTCTTCCCATCAAGAACTCATTCACGTGTGGCAGCACTAATGCACAGAGGTTCAAAAGCACAAAGACAAGTGATAACATTGCACTCGGGGTGCAATAAATGGCCACATGAATGACATTAACACAAGTCCATAGATGAGAGAAGTTGGAGAGTCACCCCGAAAAAGCAAATAGGAATCTGGTGCTGGAAAGCCATTTTATGTTATGTTTTAGCTAGAGAAGTCACTCCGCTTTGTTATTTTAAAATATCTCATGGTTGTAGTAGAGGGTAAGAACATTAAGACTGATCAGCCATAGAGTAGACCTTCAAAATAGTCACTGAGCATTAAACCTCGGGTAGCTGAGATGAAATGAGTGACTTCCCACTGTTCTTTTTTTTTTAATATGAAATCTATTGTCAAATTGGTTTCCATACAACACCCAGTGCTCATCCCAACAAGTGCCCTCCTCAATGCTTATCACCCACTTTCTCCTCCCTCCCACCCCCCATCAATCCTCAGTTTGTTCTCACTTTTTAAGAGTCTCTTATGGTTTGGCTCCCTTCCTCTCTAACTTTTTTTTCCTTCCCATCCTCTATGGTCTTCTGTTAAGTTTCTCAGGATCCACATAAGAGTGAAAACGTATGGTATCTGTCTTTCTCTGTATGACTTATTTCACTTAGCATAACACTCTCCAGTTCCATCCACGTTGCTACAAAAGGCCCTATTTCATTCTTTCTCATTGCCAAGTAGTATTCCACTGTGTATATAAGCCACAATTTCTTTATCCATTCATCAGTTGATGCACATGAAAAGATGCTCAATGTCACTCCTCATCAGGGAAATACAAATCAAAACCACAATGAGATACCACCTCACACCAGTCAGAGTGGCTAAAATGAACAACTCAGGAGACTATAGATGCTGGAGAGGATGTGGAGAAACAAGAACTCTCTTGCACTGTTGGTGGAAATGCAAACCAGTGCCACCGCTCTGGAAAACAGTGTGGAGGTTCCTCAAAAAATGAAAAATAGATCTACCCCTATGACCCAGCAATAGCACTGCTAGGAATTTACCCAAGGGATACAGGAGTGCTGATGCATAGGGGCACTTGTACCCCAGTGTTTACAGCAGCACTCTCAACAATAGCCAAATTATGGAAAGAGCCCGTTGTTCTTACTATAAAAGCCATAACCCTTTGCATGGTATGAAAAGCTGGCTGTTAGTGCCTCAAATCTTGTCCTCCACATCAGGCCTTTACTCAAGCTCCTCGTCAGCTTAGATTTTATGTAATCACCTCCTGTTCTTCCTGTAGATTGTAGCTTCAAGTCTACTTCCCCAAGTACATCTTTCCTGATCCCTGGACTGCAACACACATCTCTCCTTTACATTATTTGCCATGTTTCAATCTTACATTAATTGATGTAGTTATTTGATGACTCTCCCACAAGATTGTGAATTCTATAGTAAAGACAGGGACTGTGATCATCTTTGTACACCAATTTATCCCCAGTGCCTTTACATAGTACCTGCTATATTGTGGCCTCTTAATAAACAATTATGGAATAAAGAAAAACATAAATGAATGAATAATTGGGCCTGAACGTCCTATGTGTTTTCTCAGACCATTCCAGGCACAGAAATACGATAAAAGTATAAGATGTACTCTCGTGGAAGTATCTCATAATTTAGTAGGGGACTTTGATATTTGAGCATACAAAGCCAAATGAATATGAAAATGGTTTAATAATGCTATGTAAAATAATTATAAGAACACTGAAGGAGGAGTGTATATGTACGTATATATACATATATACATATGTATTTTTTTACCCCCCCTTGAGCAAGGTACCAGTTTCCATTTTCTTACCCCATTCTATTTAAAATAGTTTTCTTTATGGTTTTATTTGCCTATCTTTCAAAAAGGACAGACTTGGTTCCTCTTAGGTCCTTTGTATTTTATTTTGTATATTTGAACCTCTGACTATATACCCCTCTCTTACTCTCTACTCATTCAGTTTTTCTCTCATGGATCATTTCCTAAGAGACATTTTCCTAACAATCAGGTTTATGGTATTCCTCATTTTTCCCTTGCCTTTTTAACTGTTGTCCTTTTTTTTTTTTTATAGCATATGTTACCATTTTAAAATGTACTCCTCATTTTTTGTTTTTGTTTTTAATTTTCTACTTTTCCTCTAGAAGGTAAGTGCCAAGAGAGGAGAAAAGTGTGTCATTTTCAACACGTTCTCTCTGACATCTCAAAGAGGGTTTGGGACTTAGAAAATACACTAATATATTTTGAGTGAATAGATGCCTAGAGAGAAAGGATGAATGCAAAGGTGGAGAAGACATTATAGGAAGTCTCAGTCTGAATTTCATCTCAAAAGACTGAAAAGAATTTCCTAGCCAAAAAAAGAAGAAGAGACACAGTTGAGGCACAAAGAAGTGTGTGCAGAAATACTGAGACTAAGGGAATCATGGTGGATTGGGAGATTTTTTTCCACTGAAGCATCATGTGTGTTGGTCAGAGTCCAGATATAGGTTGCAAAAGTAGAAAGGTGATAGAGAGTAAGGCAGATTAGAGAAGAACTTCAAAGTTAATAAATTCATTTTCTCTTTTCTGAGCAATAAGAAGTCACAGAAGGCATTTAGACTGTTAATGAAATGGTGCATTTTGCATTTTAAGAATATCAATTCAGCAGTTGGATGGGAATGTAATGGAAGAGAACATGGCAGCTGGCCAAGAGACCAGCTACAAGACTTGTCAAACTCCAAGGAGTATTCCTAAAACATCTCCTATAAGACTTTCAATTTTATTTTCTTTAAAATGTGGACCTGAACATCTTAGTGTTATAGTAAGCCTTAAAGCTATCTATTCTCCTACCATTCTGTTTCTTTTAAAAACGTTTTTGGTATCCGTAATAGTTTTTTATTCATAGTTTGTAAATGTAGGGAAATGTAAAGAGAAAGAGGAATAAGAAAGATCAGAGACATTTTCTTAAGCCTGTCCTACTTAATATGCATGTTACCAAAGGTTAAACTATATAAATGCATTTATAAATAGAGGATAAAAAGAGACCAAGATTATACACATAGAAAAGCTAAGGCCGGAGCTTACGGAGGGTGAGAGAAGGTCATTATTACCATTTGTGACTCAAATAGAGATTATAGGATGACATATATAGAAGAAAACCAGTGATATTAAAATTAGAAGTACTAGCAGGTATCAGAATGACAAAGATGGTTATGAGGGCAAAGACATTGATATAAATGCAGTGAACCAGGGACTCAGTCCCACCCAGGCTCCTGTTCTGACTCTGATCTTCACTAGCCAAATGGCATGGACTGACTCTATTCCTTACTTCCGTGAAATTCACTTCCCTTATCTCTAAAAAGAGGGCATTGGTATCAGTGTGTTATTAAAAGCAGGGGTCCCCTGCTTCCTAAAATACTTCAAAGTAGTGACAGAGCCATGAAAACTGAATTCAATATTTTAGAACTCTAAAAGAAATTATCTTTTCCCATGATAATGCTACAGCAGTTATCCACAACAACAGAATTCTTTTTTGTCTCTGAAAATGTGACTCATTGTCATTTTGTGCTGTTAATGACTCTGATTAGTGATCATATGTTTTGGGTTCACAGAAATGGAAACATTATGACTACACTGCAACTATTAAATTCCTAAACAGAAGTTGACCAAAAGTATTAACAAAGAGGAAATGCACATAACAGAAGAAATGCCTGGGAGATAGGCTCAGATTTTGGGGGTTAAATGATGACCGGAGATCATTCCATTGAATTTCTTCTTTGATCTTTTTAGGGAAGGAAAACAATACCATTTTCATTTGACAGCCTCAAAGAGGCACTTACCAGATTTCCTCAGCAGAATCATCAGGAGTTAATATTATGAAGCGTTAATTTGTGAGAGGGAAAAACACAACTGGGAATCTTGGGGCTGTGTTTTCATCCTTTCTGTTGAAGTGTCCTATGCATTGTGAGGATCTGTCTGAGATTTTGGAAGCTCTGCGTGGATTTTTCTTATGCCTTCAGAACTAATTTGTTGACTTTACGCTTGAGATAAAATATTCTATTTCTGAAACTTCTCATTCTCCCCCAGTGGTGGAGGGGGCTTGCTTTCTCATCCTAGTTATCTTGCAAGAAATCCTATTTTCCTTTTGATAGAAAATAATTTAGAGCATGTGGAAATGTTGGCCTTTGGGTAAACAAACTTTGTAAATTTGTCTAGGACACTATTTTAGGAGTAAAAATGACCCTGAGAAACTGGCAAATAGGATGGGTACTAACTAACCTCAGAACAAATTCTGAAGCCCTCTTAAGAGTGGCCCGGTGTTATATACACATGGTCAACACACATTGGACTCTGCTGGAACAGTTCTGGCTTATGTCTCTGCTCCAAGTTTAATTATTAATAGGATAGTCTTTAACTCTCAGAAGTGCCCACTTTAAAGGATACACTATATACTCACCCTACTTAAATGGGACTGGATCCAGAACCCAGATTTCAGAAATTTCTTACAGATCTGTTCCATGACTCAGGAGTGTACATAGGTAGTGCTGTCTCTCTTTAGTTTGTAGCTTTTTGCATGGTGCTGACTTCTACCTCTCTGATTCGTCTGAAGATTGGATTTGAGTTGTACTACGTTGACGTGTAAATGCATATCTTCTTTTTTTCAAGGGGAGGTGGGGAGAAGGATAGTTACTTATCCTGCAGATATTCAAGTTCTACTCTCTGTTCTCCACACTGTTCTATGTGGATCAGCTCTGATCAGTTAGTGTGGAGTTTGGTTGGCTTCTGGGAACAAATTTCTGCTTATTTTGGTCTTATTCTTCTCATTAACACATTTCTACTTGGGAGAGTTAGACTTGAGATCTTGATTATGTAACTAATTGATCCCATCATTTTTTTAACCACTGCCCTGCCATGTGTTACTAGAGCATATCAATTTTAGATAATTTTCCATATCTTCAACTGTAAAAAGGAGTAGTGAGAAATGACTTGGATGGGAAAAGCAATAAACATTGGGGGGGGGGGAGCATTGCCCACTACAGTATGTGATATTTAGTAGATGTTGATTAAATGTTAGTTCTTACTTTTCCTAATCTGAAAATGCCAAATAAGGAAAATGATACCGGGAAACTGACATGTAACTCCTCAGAAGTTATGATATTCTTGACCTAAAATATCAGTTTCTATGACTTTGACTACTGTAGATACTCCATATAAGTGGAATCATACAGTATTCATCTCTTTGTGAACTGGCTTATTGTACTCAACATAATGCCCTCAAAGATCATCCATGTTTTGGCATGTCACAGAATGTCCTTTTTAAAGAGTGATTAATATTCCATTGTATGTATATACCGTATTTTATTTATCCAGTCATGCTTTAATGGGCACTTAGGTTGCTTCCTTCTTTCTCTTAGCTGTTGTGAAAAATACTGCAATGGGCATGGGTGTGAAAATATCTTTTGAACAATCTGCTTTCATTTCTTGGATATATATCAGAATAAAATATCAGGAAATATCAAATATATGGTTGAAATCTGAATTTCTTTCAAAAATTTTTCTGTTTATTTATTTTTGAGAGAGGGAGACAGAGCACAAATGGGGGAGGGACAGAAAGAGAGGAAGACACAATCTGAAGCAGGCTCTGGGATCTCAGCTGTCAGCACAAAGCCGGACACGGGGCTCGAAATTACATACTGGAGATCATGACCTTAGCTGAAGATGGATGCTTAACCTACAGAACCACCCAGGTGCCCCCGAATCTGAATTTCTCAATGGGAGCATGACCAAAATATTGTGTATTTGTGAGGCTTAGATTATGTGTAAAAGAATATAGTTGAATTATTTGGTAAGTGAAATTTACATGTACTATCAGGCACATAACATTTGTAAAAGATACCATTTTGTATCCTGTTTCCCTTATTGCAGAAGACACATATGATTGGGAGTAAAAAACATGCTAACTTGTAAAGCAGTAAACCAGGAAATTTTTGGTCCCTACATTTTGTCCACTCTGATTAAATAAGGTGTCCTCAGGTCTTTAGGAGCTTTTAACTTTTGTTATTTAAGAAAAGTGCATTGCCGATTGTGGTAGGGGATTGTCTGCATGAAGCAGTTGTGACTTAACACTAAGTTCAAAACCTTTTAATGAAAAAGCAGGGAAATCAATGGTGATGATGAGGGAGAATACAAAGTCATATCACATAAGCCTCAGCGTTTATAAACACCAAGTCCTAAATAAATAAATAAATAAATAAATAAATAAATAAATAAAGGCAAAAAGGAGAGTGCAGAGAGAGGAATAACCTATCTTTTATCTGGAAATGAAATCTGTGTGTTCACTATCCCAAATGTTATGTATGCTGTTTCCCTATTTCAAATACAGATCAGCTGTGCCCACTCTTTGTCCTCCCATAATCATTGTGTGCCATATACAGATATATGAGAAATCCAAAATCACTGAGGCCATTTATACCTCTACTTAAAGCCTCAGTACTATGAATTTACTGTAGACATGGGTTAACAGGGTGGCAGAAAATTTGCAAACATAGATTCAAAGAAGGAAATTTTATTGGAACTGGGCAATAGAAATACAGTTGGTTTCAAATTTACTGGGGGCTCTCATTCTTAGTATCACATAGGCAGTATTTTAAAATGCATTTGAGAGGCATGTACACTATGCTAATTGACCCAATTGGTAGGGACAAGGCTGAGGCAACTCACTCAATCCCCAGGTTTCAGTGGCCACTCATAGACTCAGCAAGTGTGTGTTCATTCTCTTTCTAGCCTCCTTCTGAGTTTTTCTTCCATGTGTTGATGAAATAAGGCAAGGTGGTTTTCATGAACATATGGTTTATTTAAGATGTTCATGATTATGCCAGGGGGGCCAGTGCTAAGCTGGTACTATTTCCCAGATACTCAATGACATGCGGTATCATTGCTCTCCCCATAGGTAGGTGGTGAGGGAAAGGCTGGAGTTACAGCATTCCCAGGGAAGAGTCTGTGTTTTATTCCGTGAGTTCTGAGTCAAATAAGCGGACGCACACATGCGCGTGCGCGCACGCACACACACACACACACACACACACACACACACACACACACTTATATATTTTCGTTTAGCTTTCACTGAAGTTTTATTCCTTTAAGTGTCTCGTCGTTAACACTTGACCTTGTCTGATCCATGGTATTTTCCATTTCTCCCTTGAGGCTCATTGGATCAGAATTGACTAATGACCCCAGGGTAGAGTGTCAATGCCAGTGTGCCACTCTGATTTTCAGCTTCTGCTGAAAGTTTGGCCCTTGGGAATTCCTCTTAATTTCTTGTAAGTTCAACAGTACAGTTTTGCTATGTTTATCCAATATTTTAAAGATTCTGTAATGCTGAGTTTTCAGTAATCTCATCTGCCATATTGCTAAGAATGAAGTCATATTATTCTGCTTCTACTAACAAACCCAATAATATTTTCTTTTAATCCTAAAAAGACATTGCCACATATAGAACTTTTTACAAAGTAAAGTTCCTGAAAAACTCATTAGTCTTTTTAGTCAAAGAAATTCTCTTTTGGTGGGTAGTACCCATCCCTCAGCATGTATTTTTTTCCTCCTATTTTCCTCACAAATTGCAAGGTCTTAACAGAATACTGAAAGGCTTCCCAGTGCTGCTCTGCTTCCCATTCCTGCCTTGTTCTAATAAGGACTTGCCTCATTCCTGGTAATAGAATATTATTTCCCACTTCTGACATGTATTTCATATCTTTATTTTTATCTTGAAACCCCTTCTTGTATTTTATTATCTTGCCACTCTTCTTTATATATGATAGCTAAAGTAAATTGGCATATATCCTACAAAGACTTTTTGGGTCCCAAACATTAACCTAAATGTCCATCTTTCATCTTGGACAAATAGTGCATTTTAACAATTAGCATGCAATTATACACAGTAAAAAGTAAATCTCTTATTCCAAACCTTTTAATCCAGATACAGTCTTTCAAAAGCTTCCTGGAAATCCAAGAGAAATACTCCAAGCAAATGCATTTAAGTCATGATACTTGAATTTGTTAATCAAACTCAACTGCAGATTGCTTGTTACTATTTTTATTTCCTAGTTGTTCGTATGGAGAATGTTCCATATCACACAGTACTTTAGAAAGCAAGGATCATAATTCTCACAATGCATTTAATTTATCAGCTTATACATTCATTTTGTAAGTAGGCAATTTCCTCCTTTGAGGACAGGGGATAGCTTGCTTATCTGTGGATGGGGAACAGGGCAGTAGGCACAGAAACATTCAGTACATAGTTGTTAAACAAATGAAAGTGGGCGTAGTTTCTCCTCATTAATGTAGTTTTATTTCAATGGGTAATGTTTATACTGTATCAACATTGCTCAGGAAATTCTAATAACTATTATGCTAATGTTTCGGCTTTATGGGGACAATGCTATTCACCTTAAATTGTAAAATAAATTTTATTGAACTCAATGTGGTTTAAAAAAAAAGAGAAAGACAGGCAGATTAGAAATTTGAGGTACCTCGAACACTGGTTCATTTAAGGAGAGAAGCAATTCAGAAAGCCATCGTTGACATCCTCCCGCACAGGCAATGCATGTGTAGAATCAGATTTGCCCTTTTGAAAATTTCTAGCTGACCTTTAGAGAAAGCTGAGCTTTTGGGGCTCAGCAGTAATAACATAGCATGTTGCTACTACTATTACCAATTTTGAACAAAGGAAAGCTCATGAAATATTAACAAAGGTGGCTTTGGTTGCTTAATTTTTATTTTTTAAGCTCATGAATAGAAATAGACTTTTAAAATCAGTGAATATTTAATTGTAGGGGTGTCTGTGTGTGTGTGTGTGTGTGTGTGTGTGTGTGTGTGTGTGTTTGGAAGTCTCAGTTAGCCACTTACTAGCTGTACAGTATGATCAATTTCTGTAACTCTTTTCCCTGTTTCTTTACTTGCAAATAGTCATAGTCACTGTAAGGCAAACATCACAGAATTATTTCAAAAATTGAATATTGAAAGAAACACACAGAAGTTATCAAGCACACACACTTGACAGATGAATAGTGTGGAGGAAAGACCTGGATGGTTAGTCAGGAGGTGGGAACTCTAGTTATGGTTTTGCTGCTAACTCCCTTTTGATCATTCTCCCCTTGTTATCTAATGAGAGATTTGTACTCAGGCCCTTTGCATTCTTCAAGTTCACGAAGCTCTCAGCTGTGGAACCTCATCATTTATGCTTTTTTTGTGTGCATCCTCCTAGAGGTCCGGCTTCTCACTGGACTTCATTTTAACTCTTCACCACACATTTCTTTTACATGTCATGTACAATTTTCTAGAACTTATTGAGGAGTCTCATCTTCCAAAATTAAGAAATATTCTGAGAAAAAATAATAAAAGAGGGAATGTCTGATGAGAAAACTATTGTCTGAACAGAAGTGAGAATTCTAAGATGCATGGCCAGGCCTGGGAAGCAAGTAGCGTAGCCTGGAGCAGGAGACTGTGTGTGTGTGTGTGTGTGTGTGTGTGTGTGTAGATGGATATCTGGAGGCCAAAGAAGAAAAGAAAAAAACTAATAAATTATCTAACTTTTTGACCATCTAATGAGTCATATAAAAAGATGTTTTTAAAGAGCCATGGAAAGTATGGAAACACAGATTTTCAAAGAAAATTGAGAAAAGAGAAAAAGAAGACAATTGTTATATAAGGAAAACAAAAATACACAGAGAATTAAGTCATAGTACATTTCTTGGCTCAATGAAGAACACTATTTATATAGGTACAGCAACTACAGCAACAACAACAAAATATTTATCTGAAAATCAAGACATAATTTATTCAGTAGGAGGTAGAAAGGACAGGACTGGAAACAGCTCAGTCTCCTTCCAAAATAAAATAAATGTGATTAGTCAGAAGGTAACAGGATGTGCATATTTTTTAAATGTATGAAGGTAAATTCCATATAAAAAACTAACTGAAGTAAAAAAAAATATGTGTTGGAGAGTTGCTTGCTTCTGGTAGCAGGATAAGGATGGAAGAAGTGAATTATTAGACTATGGTTTTATGTTATAAAAATTTTATTCCTACTTTTATTTTTTAGTGTTCATTTATTTATTTTGAGAGAGAGAGAGAGAAGGACAGAGCAGAAGAGGGGTGGAGAGAGTGAGAAGAGAGAGAATCCCAAGCAGGCTGCACATTGTCAGCACAGAACCCGAGGCAGGGTTCAATCCCATGAACTGTGAGATCATGACCTGGGCCAAAATAAAAAGTTAGACGCTTAACCAACTGAGCCACTCAGGCACCCCAATTACTACTTTTTAACCAAATAGGTGTTAATTTTTTTAAGTATCATCAACAAGAGTGTAGAATAGCAGATACAAAGGAATGGCACATGTAGAATGAAATTTCCACCTCACTAAACATTGATGCTATGAAATGCATTCTTTCACCTGTTTCTTATAGACACATTGTATAGAACACTTTATTATCAATCAGTACAATAGAGGCATAGAGCAAGGTTTAAGGAAATAATGATATCAAGAGAGAGTAGTGAAAAGAATCACATCTGAGTCCTTGACTTTAGCATATAATTGTCTTTGGAGAGCACCACCACTTTAAACACTAAATAAAAACTTCTAGTCCTCATTAATTGAGATACAAGGACTTTGCTGTTGCTGTCGACACCTTCCCCTACTATTGCTACTACTCCTACTTCCAGATAAATAGGCCCACTTCAGATACAGCGGCCTGCACCAGTCCCTGGGGTGGTCTGGTGTTAGGGATACAAGCCCTACAAGCCTTCTGCTACCTTAAAGATATGGCAATAGCCTTGCATTTCAACAGTTTAAGAAAAGCTACAAGGAAAAGAGAAGAGGGCTATCATATTACAGTGATTTCCATTGTAGCATAATTTTATTTTCTGCCCCTGGAAAAAAATGCAAATATATATTTTAAATGTTTACAAAAATGACCAGACCAGTAATGAGATAATAATTTTTGTAGTTGTGTGTTTTGACATTGACTTTACAATTTTATCCTCCAATGCTTCTGAGTATTCTTTCACGTTTATTGGTTGCTGATAACAGTTGCCATTAACAAAAAGGTATTCCAGAGACCAAAACCTCAGCACCTGTGGCAAAAGAAGGAATTTCAGCATTAAAAGGAAACACGTATATTTCTACATTCTTAGTACTGTTTCTGTATAAATATTTGAAATAGGATGGGGTTGTGAGGGCATTTTCTGTCCTCGTTAGATACTCTCTGATATCTGCTATCTTTAGGTTCTAGGGACAATTTATTATCATTATCATCATCATCATCATTATTATTAATATTACTAATGATAAAAATGCAAGAGGAAATGATAGAAAACTGCTCTTTGGGGCGCCTGGGTGGCGCAGTCGGTTGAGCGTCCGACTTCAGCCAGGTCACGATCTCGCGGTCTGTGAGTTCGAGCCCCGCGTCAGGCTCTGGGCTGATGGCTTGGAGCCTGTTTCCGATTCTATGTCTCCCTCTCTCTCTGCCCCTCCCCCATTCATGCTCTGTCTCTCTCTGTCCCCAAAAAAATAAATAAACGTTGAAAAAAAATTAAAAAAAAAAAAAACTGCTCTTGTTTCAAGGTGGTTTCTTCCCTGGAACACCTATTTGCATGCAAGGACCAACATAATTTTACCATGACCAATTCTTAGTAAATTATGCTTTGTTATCTTTTCAATGGCACCATTCATGGCCTATCCAGGCATGGATGGATGCATGCATCTATTTAGATGCTCAGTAAATATTTACCAAATACCCACCTCATGCCTGACCTGGTCCTATACCCAGAGGATGCAGAGCTGGTAAGCACAGTTCATAACCTTTATAGAAGGAGACAGAGCACAAGGACATGGTTTCAATAGGAAATGACAGATGGCGTAATTGAAGTCAGCAAGGCCCCAGCTTGAGTCCAGGGTAGACTCAGCTCAGTCTGCTACATTAGAATCTCCTGTACAGTTGGTTCTTCTGAGCATTCCTTCCCATAGGAGGGGAGAGAGCTAAGACTCACGGAAATAGACCTGGGTCCAAAGGAAGGAAGGGTTCTAAACATGTATCCTACCTCTGTGATTGTCCTCCAGCCTGCCTCTCTCCAGTTCTTACTGAATACTAATGTGAGAAGTGGCTCTAGAATAATGAATAAGAATTATAATCTCGTTCTCATCTTTTGTAAATCATCTCCAGCCACCTAAATATCAAGAAAACTGGGAGAGTCAAAAAAGCAGAAGTCAGACAGAAATCAAAGCCTAATCTGCTCTATGTCCTCCCTGAGGAAGAAACTCCAAGAATTTTCATGAAAACACACTATTTTTAATAATATGCACTAATATCATTCTCTGAAACAGACCTTAAATAAATGGTACTTGCTCTCTGAGCTATAATTATAGAGAAGGTGAAACAATGGAGAGTTATTGTTTTTTTTTTTTTTTTTTTTTTACCTCCCTCTTTGGCCATGGGGAGGTTTAAATAATAGATGGCTATCTAAAACAGATTTAGGCTCAGCTTGTAACAAAAATTTAGAACAATTTCTTCTTAAATTTAGCATATTATCTTACTGAACACTCTGTTAATTTTGGGACTGGAGGGAAATTAGGAATATGTCACTTAAATATTCTTAAGTCACAACAAGCCCTATGTTTTTTTTGTTTCAACAGCTGTTAGAAAATAAAGATTTTAAATAAGTTGAATTAGAAGTATAAATTGGAGAAGAAAGTACTATTTCTGATGTTCCTTGTTTTTTTTTATTTAAACACATTTCAAAATGTCTTCAAATATTGATGGCATAAAGCTATTATTTTTATGCTCCTAGGACAAAGAATAAAGATATTTATCTTATACAGATTTTTGCCTTACTGAATATTGCTTTTTCTTGACAAAAGTGTCCTTTCATTGCTTTAATAGCTGAACAAATGGCATTTTCAATCTTGTATAATTTGATCTAAGTATCTGTCATTTCCTAGGATTACTGCCAGATGGACCTCGGAATATTTCTGAGAGTTCACTGCTAAATAATGGAGAGGGTCCAAATATGCACCTGGTCACAGGTGATGAGAGTGTGATGGGTAAGAGAGGTGTTTATTCAAAATGAGGATAGACACATGGCTTTGCAATGAAGTTCCAAGATAGGTGCTGACTTCTTAAAGCAAAATGCAATAAAACGAGAGCCAGAAGGCTAGTTTAGCTCTCTTTTTAAGTGACTGTAGAGTCACTTCACTAAGCATTTTCCATGTCCCAGATGCTGGACAAGGCCTAGTCCTTCCAGCAAGATTCCTGCTTATGCTCATTTTACAGCATTAAATGAGGCTCTGGTCCAAGTGGTTAAAGAATGTACTTAATTTGCATATTAAACACTGGCATAGGTGGGATTTTAATCCAGAGCTCTGATTTCAAACCTATGCATACTCTACTGCATTTTAGAGGATTATAAAATCTTATAATTCTTATAATTCTAGGGCTGAAAAACATAATACAGGTCATTAATCAACTGCTTCTATCTTAGACCAAAATTGTTTCCACAGTAAAAGCAAGAGGTCATCTGACCTATATAAACACCTTTAAGGCTTATGCCTGGGATAAATTTCTCAGGTATCTCTTCCCTTTCTGACCTTCACTTATTACCACCGTCTCCTTCACTCCTTCACAGTGTGGCCAGACTCACCTTCCCAAATACAGTCTACAGGAAAGCCTTTTCCCTTTTATCCACAGATGGCTCTCAATTGCTTCTAGGATAAATTATAGAATACTTTGCATTCTGACAAAAATCTGCTTTCTGTAGTTTCTTGCCATTTCACATATGTTGAGAACAATACTGAATATGGCTGCTAAATTCTAAGCAGTTTTATGTCCCTGTGCCACTGGGTATACAATTTCTTTTGCCTGAAACTGAGTCCCTGGACTTTCACATCTGTGGAAAGCCTACGCATACATGAAAACCCATGGCAATGATCAACTCGTTTGAGAAATATTAGATTCTTCAGTCACAACCAATCTCCCCCACTCTGTGTTCAGTTATTTGCTTCCAAATTTTATAACAAAACTAGCACATCCTGATTTGTTTAAAAATATTTTGTTTCACACTGGATCATGAACATTTTGAGGACAGTGTCCATATTATCTTCTCTGTCTCTCTTGTTGCTGTATATGCCTGGAACATAGTGAATGTTTAGTAATTTTCGGTTGCATGGATTTAATATCAACCATAACGCTGTAGACGATGTCATCCTTTTCTCTCCCTTTATTGTCAGTCTATCCCCTTCTATTTAGACTCTCATATCCTCATGTTTTCATCTCCCTTTGTCCTTAATTCTGTCTAAATCCTGCTTACATGTATTTTCCCAAGGTTTAACTCATCTGGGCATGGTTATCACATGATTATGCCTCTAAAGAATTCATGGACACACAGTGATGATATGGAAAATCTCACATTAATTCATGACAATTTCTAGACAATGAGAGGCAATGGATAGACAATGACTGCTTATCAGAAACTTTTGCAACATTGTTTAATTAAAACAAAAAGAGTCCCCATGATATGTAATTTTACAAAATTGCAGAGTACCTAATTGTTTATGAGGATTGTATGCACATTTGATTTTTTAATCTAATTGATCAAATATTGTTAAATCATTTAAGAAATTTGATTTTTAGGAGATTTAAATATTTGAAAACTATAAAAACTGGCATCATGCTATAACATATTTGAGGAGGAATCACATACCCTGTAGATTTAAACAAAAGTCTACAACAATTAAGATGAATAGACAACATAAGAGGAATAACTGTTAGAAATAAGAAGAGTAAAATGTAATCACACTAATCAACTAGCAGTCTAGGTGTGAACAGCGAATAGTCAATGTGAGAAGCCTCGGGAAGGAAAGATATGTTCCAAGTGTGAATATTGTCATAAAAGCTACCAGGGATGAAAGTTAAACACATGGAATGGATATTCTGAGTTCCCCACATGTGAACCCTGAAATACATGAATAATCAAAAGCAATTCATGCTGAAAATAAGAGCTTTTAGAATGGCTTAGTAAGACCAGGTTCAGACAGTATGGAGAATCTACATTATACCTTTTGCTTCTCTTTATCTCTTCTGTTTTTCATCTTTATCTTCCAATTTTTCTTATTAAAAATAAGACTCTTTTACATATTTATATATGATTTTTTATATTATATCTTTAGTTTACAAATATTGTTTTGCTGTTGTTGTTAAAAGTAATTAACGGGGCACCTGGGAGGCTCAGGAAGTTAAGCGTCTGACTTCAGCTCAGGTCATGGTCTCCCCATCCGTGGGTTCAAGCCCCATGCTGACAGCTCAGAGCCTGGAACCTGCTTCTGATTCTGTGTCTCCCTTTTTCCTCTGTCTCCACCCCCCCAACCTTGTGCTCTCTCTCTCTCTCTCTTTCTCAAAAATAAATGCACATAATAAAAAAAGTAATTAGTGCCAGCAGCAACTTTGTTAAATTCTAGGATGTGGCCTTTACAAACACACCTCATGTCACGAAGTATGCCAGTCCTCATGGATGACAGACAACTGCTGAATTTAACAATTCACAGTAAAAGTTACAAGATTTGGAAAAGGCCTTCAAGATTATATAGGCCAGTGGATCTCATCCTGCCTGAATCTTACCTGGTACAATTTTGTAAAAAATACCAATGTACCAATGCCCATTCCCATCTCTAGATAATCTGATTTAACCAATCTGGAGTTAGAATGATCTGTTTATCATTTTTTTATTTGTTTGTTTGTTTGATAGGGTCACTATTTTATTTAAGAGATACAGAAAATGAGAAATTGCATGGGAAAGAAACTTGCTAAGTTTGCAAAGCTAATTGATGGCACCAAGAAGACCTAGACCTAGGTATTCAAGAATAGTGCTTCTCAAATTTAATGTGTCTGCAGATTGCCTGGGCACCTTTCTAAAGCTCAGGTTTTGATTCAGTAGCTCTGGAGTAGAACCTGACATTCTACATTTCTTTTTTTTTTCTCTAGCTTTATTGGGTAATAATTGACACATACCATTGTGTATGTTTAAGGTAGATAGCCTATTGATTTGATATACTTATATAACGTGATTCTAACAAGCCCTCAAATTATGCTAATGTTGCATTGTATAGTTGCAGAGCCCTAAATCACACGTACACACGCTACGCTATGATTAGCGTAGATGCAGGTACTGTAGAAAATAATCCCATTGTCACAATTAGTTGCAAGACAGAGAAAGCTCTGATTTAGGAAGTGTTATGGTCTCACATGTTACCCTAAACACAACATACAATTGGTTTGCTGTGCTTTCTTCAGAAAGTTTTGTGTTCCAGTGAAGTCTGTAGTAATTTCATGTATAAAATACAAGTCACTGTGAATATCTCACATGATGTTGATAAAGGTGAAATAAATGAAAATATGTGAAAATATTTAAAAATGAGAATTATGCAAGAGAGGGTAAACAATATATACCATTTACATTTTTATATAATTTTGCTTTTGATAAAATTTAAAGTACTGTGGTTTTGTAGCATACAAATATTTCAATATGTGATGTTTTGAAATTCATTTTTTTCTGATGAGAATTGGAAGTAATATCTAGATATAGGTCAAAGCCATCAATTGTGTATCTATCACAAGTTTCAAAACAGTTTAATTATCTTTCTTGTTCTAATCCAGCATTTGTTCTCCCTCCTTTAAAATTTCTAAATACTTCTCATTGTCATCATTGTTTAGTCCCAAAGCTAGATAACAGAAGGTAAGATTTATATCCTACCGTATTTCAATTCATTCATCTAGTGTCTATATTCTTGCCAAAAAAACTACATGCATTTATTCAATCATCAAAAATGTCATGACATGCCTGCTATAGGGATGTTACTGTGCCATATAGTGAGAAGACACAGATGAATAAGAAAAGTCTCCATTCTCAATGGAGTTATAGTATTGCTACAGCAATTGACAGATAACTGAACATTAAGACTTAGCAGAGGAATGCTGAAGCAAGTATTAGAAAAACAACAACAACAACAAATGCGCATTCAAATTAGACTAGAACAAGATGAATAAATGCTAGAGATCTTCTGTTAAATATGGTGCCTCTAATTAACAACATGGTATCATGCACTTAAAAAATTGTTGAAGGATAGATCTCATGTTAAGTTAGACATGTGGAAGGGCATGGGAGCATAACATTGTCTAGACATATGTAATATGTCCAAACTCATCCAACTGTAGACATTAAATATGTGCAGTTTTGTAAATCTATTATATATAAATAAAGCCGTAAAAATAGGTTAGAATGCATGTTCAGAGAATAAATTAAGTATGAAGAGATATTTGAGCTAATCTGTTTGAAACAAGTGAGAGGTCCCTCAACGAATAAGTTAAAAAATAAATAGACATGTGGAAGGGTATGGGAACATAACATTGTCTAGACATGTGGCAGGGTGTGGGAGTTTTACTATTATTGAAATATGCAGCACCCCTTAATGCCTCCATGCATTTCAAATGCTGATCACTTTGGCTCTATATCCTTTCATCTCTTCTACAATTACCCCCTATTAATTTATCAAGATCAAGTGAAAATATAAATTCCTATATGAGTTTTTTCAACTATGTAATCTTTGGTATTGATGACATATTCTTTGACCTGGTGGTCAAAAATATGACAGGTGTTCTTTGTAGTGGATTCTGTAGGCACCCAAAGACCCTCTCTTGAGGGCCAATGTCTTTAATCACCAGCTGATGAAAGAGGATATGAATGTGATGATGAAAGAGGATATGAGTACTTACATAGGTTGACTGAGTATGTGCATGTGAGATAAATATCAATGGCTTTAGTACATTCCCACTAGTATGTGATCATGAAGCAGGGAGGGAAAAAAAGGAAAAAAAAGAAGAATAGTGGGAAGATCTATGGGTGTTGCACATGGTCATTTAATATGTGTGAAAAGTGTAATGGTCAGAGACAAGAATATACATGGACTCATAGGTAGTAGCAAATGGCTAACCTAACTGGTCAGAGGACTAGAAATAAAATGATTGGATGATTATGGATAAGGAGATCTAGAGAGCAAGTATGCAATGGGCATATAAAATTGAACAGAGAATGATCTTTATGTTGCATGTAAACTCCTAGCAGAGAGTATCCAGTAGAGGAAGGACCCTAAAAATTAAGAAGATAGCATGAATAAGCCACTGACCTCAGTTAGCCTCCATTGTTGGTCATTTTGAAGAGGTGCATCTTAGTTCATGAATTTGGTAGTCAAAGTATTGGGATAGAGGCTATATGCACCAATGGCATGGACTTCTATCCATTGAGATTGATATAGGCATTATACTGCTGAATGATGAGCATGCTGGAATACTGAGAACAGAGACCAATGCTGAGATTCTCAGAGAAAGAAAGCATTTGGTCTACACGCTGCCTTTGGACTTGAGATTTCAACATCAGTCTTCTCTAGGTCTCTAGCGTGGAGAGCTGCTCTGCAAATTTCAGACTTGTAGGCTCCCTTAAAAGTGGGAACCAATTCCTTAAAATATGTCTTCTCTCTCCCTTCGCCTGTGTCCATCTTCCTCTCCCTTTCCCTCTCCCTCTCCCCCCTCACCATCTTTCTGTACATATACCCACCTTATTTTTTTGTCTCCTTAGATAAACCTGATTAATATAGCTCTATAATAACTAGCATAACTAGAAATAATCCTAGAGAAGCCAAATTCAATTTTCTATCATTGTAACATATGACTTTATACTTTGATAAAATATATACTTTGACAAAATATATACTTTGATAAAATAATTGTAGCTTAAACAAATATTGATGGAAATTGTTTTGGTTTCGGTTTTAGAATTTTGTTTATTTTCAAAAGCACAGTAACAATTAAAAAAATAAAAACCCCAATATCTTCATGATGCGCTGTCTGTGGCCGTCAGAAATCAATCTATTTTTAAGTAATCTGCTTAAGGATTAGAGGGATTAGTCAATACTTCTTATTAATCAACATTTCAGCTTTAATTTTATTGAAAAACCAGTTTCACTGGAATAGAGGGGTTTATTTTTTTATTTCTTTTTAAAAACAAGTAAGAAAGGCATTTGGAAACAATGAAATTATTTTTATTTGTGTTCATAATTGTTACTATTTGTGATTGCACTTTTGAAATTGAAATTGCTATTTGGCACAAAATATTAATATAGATTTGCTCTGATGTTTAAGAGCCAATCATATTTTGATGCTGTATAGCTTTCTTTAGCTTGTGACTTATCTTCAATAAATTATTTTTTAAAAAGATGCTTAGCACATTTTTACACTTCCCCTGTTTTCCTATAGTAAAAATATAAGTTTATTTCTTCATTTTCCAAGGAACATGCAAAGAAGTGATTTTGCTTTCAGGGAGGATGAATCATTACTGATGTATATCATTGACAGTCAGTGGCAAATGGCCTAGTCCTTGATTCTTGATTCCAGCTCAGTGCTTTGGAAACGGGAGCAAGACTTATTTTTTTTAGCATCTCTGATAAGTTGATATATATATTCATGGATTAAATAAATCAAACCATGACCAGATGTCTAAACGTATTTCCTTTCCACTGGTCAAAGCCAACAAGAGCATCTGTAAATGATACAAACAGCATCATTTGCCAACAACACTTCTTTGGTCATGAGAAGATGCTTGCCACCTTCTTAACAGTCACTCCTGAGTTACTGCAGTGGAATAAATTAGATAAGAAAGGAGCTATGAGAAATGACATAATTAATTTCCCTCAAAAAAGTATATTTCCTTTTACAACAGAAATATAGATGTTGTCTCTGATGGTTTCATTCAAGTAAGGTACAAAATAAGTGATTGGGTATTAACCTGATTATTGGCAATTTTGTTGCCTGACCTAACATTTTGATTAAAGTATTGACTTTGAGTTATGGGTTCTGGGAAAAGAGCAATTAAATGAAAGCAACACATGAGCCGTAATGACAAAATATTTCTTTTGTATCCCTTCCTACATGTAGAAGAGTATGAGAAAGGTGTGCATAGTGATTTAATTAGGGAGGGGATGGCCCTATTGTGGACCTGCATAGTGTGAATCTTCAGATCTGAATCTGCGTCAGAAGACACAGAGAACTAAGGTAGAAAAAAACGTGTAAGTCTTTCTGAATCAGAAACTTGATATCCTGGAGATAACAAGTTGTCCTTCTTACCTAGGCAGTATATCCATAGGAGCTAGAGGAAGGTGGAATATGGATGAACAGTAAAACCATATCTTCTGACAAAGTATGTTTATTTAATGGCATTTTCAATCAATTATTCAAGGAAGCTAAAATGAACCTATTCTCTAAGTAGAGACTAAAGATACAAAATCATCTCTAAACTGAATGGATCTGACTAGATTAATTTTGGCCAATTTTAAAAAAATGAATAAAATGCTTTACTAATTCTGTTTAAGGTATTTTGCTCAGTGATGTTATGTATCTCATTTCATTTTCAGAAAAAAAAAACTCTGCGGGTTATATATTGCTTTTATATTCTAAATAAAAATGATAAATGCTGGAGCGTATTTTGCTTGTATTTACAACACATATCCAGAATTCAAATCCATGTGTATTTTACCCAATATACTTGCTCTTTCCACAGAACAATTATGTCTTCCTATATAATAAATAAAATAATGGGTTAATATAAGTGAATGACTATGCTTTTCTAAAAAGTCTATGGACATGGTTACATGTCATAAGTGACAAAATTGGGGACAAAAGAAAGTTGTGCTTTGAATGAGGTCAAGAGTATGTATGTCTCTTTTTAAGTGTATCATTCTATATAACTTGTATCCTAATATAATTTTAGAGTATTGTAATTGTATATATTCTAATATTTCTAATTCTTATTCCTCTGAGAGAACACAGGAAAATTGGAAATTTCTAAACCTTTGAAGTTGGGAGTTGTTAAGTATCTAATTATGTCAGGGAGTATTTGAAAAGAAATGGCCTTCACTTCCAGGCCAAAACATTTAATTGTCAGTATTTGATTTTTCTGCTCTTTTGTCCCATACCACAAGGAACCCAAAAGCATTTGTGTATAAAAGTGTATCATAAGACAACATAGGGAGAATGTATGGGCACAAACTCACCACCAACTTGTGTGGGTCTTATAGCATGGATATGAGAAATACAATTTAGTTATGTTAACCTATGAAGATTTTTGATATTGTGTTATAGTGACATAGTTTAATCTCTCTTGGGTGATGAAAATATGATAGAATATTTTTGATACATTATTCTTTCCTCACAAAGTAGAATGGTACATAAAGTAGCTTATTTGGATGGGGCGGAAATACCAGAAGTAAGAAGTTGGTTCCACACTCATTATTGCATTTTATCTTCCTACAACCTATTTTGTATCATCCTATTTTGTAAGTAGAGGGTATTCAGGTATGTGGGAGTAAAGGGATGTGTTCTGTGTCCCTGGAATCTGGATATAAATGCTCCAGCTTTTAGGCCACGATTTCTTTCTCTTGTCCCTTGCCAGTCCTGGTCCTTAGTGCCAAATCCAATAAATGTGCTTCAGATCTAAATTGACTCTTTTAGTAGGCTTTTCAGCTGCATTTGACATTATTGATGTTGGCCTCCTCAGTATTCTCTATTCTTCTGGCTTATGTGACATCATTTTTCTTTATTCACTCTTTTGTCTTTCTTTTTTCTTCATTGACTTCACTTCCTCTGCCTGTCTCTTAAATATTCATATTTTTATGTATTCGCAGATATTTTTCTTTCCTCTAACATCTCCAACTCAGTGATCTCATCCACCCTCATGGTTGTAATTCTCATTTTTATGCTAATGACTCGAATTTATAGGTAAGTATGAACTCATTCTGAAATGCAGAGCTCTGTATCTACTACTATAGATGCATCTCCTTTAGGATATCCGCAAGACAACTCAACCTATCATACCCAAAATAAATGCATCTTTCTTCCCCACCTGCATGTTACATGGTTCCCAGATTTTAAATAAATGTCATCATTCACCTAGTAGCTGAATCTAGAAACTTGGACATCACCCAAAACCCGTCCATCTTCATCATCACAATACAATCTATCAAACTTCAATATATATGTTCATTTTAACTTCGGGATAACATGGACATTTTTGAGCTCATTTCCATCCTTCTGCCAAAAGCTCAGCTTAGGTTTGTTTTGTTTTGTTTTGTTTTGTTTTGTTTGCCTTTTTGTTTTTTCTTCAATGTTTTATTTGGTACTTCACATTGAACTTATGTATGGACAGTAGGCATTCTGCCTTTCATTTTCATCCTCTCCTCAGTGAACTACATTTCTTTGCTCCTAAGGCACAGCGTTTATTATATCCTAAGTGCTGCAGGGTTGAGAATAAGGTAATAAGGAAATCTCTCCACTCTGGAGGGGCTGGAACCCTAAGTCCTTAGACCCCATCCTTCTCTATGCACCATCTCTCCTATCTTCTCCTGCTTTCAACCGCATAGCAGCCACTTTCTGATCAACCTCAGGTGGTTCTACTCTGCCCATGTACATACAACCCAGCTGTCAGCCACAAATATGTAGGACATCCCA
Organism: Leopardus geoffroyi; assembly: GCF_018350155.1. NCBI lineage: Eukaryota > Metazoa > Chordata > Mammalia > Carnivora > Felidae > Leopardus > Leopardus geoffroyi. The sequence goes on along the minus strand of NC_059335.1, from coordinate 39,835,465 downwards.
CATGGACTTCTGAGACCCTTCTCTGATGCTTCACCTCTCAGATTCAGCTGCCCTTATCTGAGATGTCTACTTCCTCAGTTCTGTAGACAGCTGTGCTCTGCTCAGACTTTGTCCTTGTCTGATGAGAGGTTTTCTCTAAACAGATATCTGGACGACAGGACTCACCTTGTGAGCTCTCCTTCTCTCAGAGAGATTGTCGCCCTGCTTGAGCCTGAGAAATGTCGCCCCACGTTGTTGTCCAAGTCTATAGGTTTCATGGTGGAAGTGCTAGCCTGGGATCTGGTACTACCTGGAACATATATTTGTAGTATAATTTTAGCTGTGTCATCCCCATGTGAAAAAAAATAATTGTATGCATCACAACCAGGTCAGCATATTTTTCAAGGCACTTTATGCCTGGCTTTTTGAGTTTACTCTGTAGATTTTTTTTAAATTCCTCATTTCTGAAATTCTAAATTGCCTAAAAACAGCAATGCTATTGTTGCCCCCACCCATGCCAACACAAATGTTTTGTTGTTGGGTACCCCAATTTATACATTTGAAAAGAGATAGCATCCCCCAAATGCTGTGATATCATTTAAATTTAATGTTTTCCTCATATATCGATGGTAGGCTTACTGAAGTATATGCATCCACTAAGTACACAAAAGTTCTGTGAATCCCACAGAGGGGGGAAAATACACTTTTAAATACTTTAAGTAGTAAATGACCAGATGTCAATCAATAGTATCTACCAGATAAACAAATGATGCCAAGCTTTCCTATGTTCCAGGGAAGGAACATGATTATTCTTTTGAAGAAATAAACCAGGTATGAGAAGAAACATTTTTTTAATGTTCTTTTAAAATCCCCAAATGAGAGAATGGAATGAAAATGGATAATTAAAAATTTTTAAAAATAGTAAGTTTAGAAGAATATACTTTTAAAACAGTGTTTATTATCTTGATTCAGATAAAGAGAACACAAGCTGGGGAGGGGCAGAGAGAGGGAGACAGAGAATCCCAAGCAGATTCCACACAGTCAGTGCAGAGCCTGAAGTGGTTTGATCTCATGAACTCTGACATCATGACCTGAGCTGAATTCAAGAGTTAGATGTTTAACTGACTGAGCCACCCAGGGTTCCCATAGAGGCGTAGACTTCTACGGTCCTTAGACTACCATGTAAGGCTTTATAAATTCCATTCATTTATCTGTCAAATATTTATGAATCACCTCCAATATGTAGTCAATACTGAAGATGCACAAAGACGAATGAGGTATTCTTCTCCCGAGAATGTCCTTTCAAATTATTTCCTGACCACCTCCTAAGGAAAAAGAAAAAGGTAATTTAAAAAAAAAAAACGAAAATTTCTCTTCAACTGAAAAGTCCGAAAGTATATGGCTTGAAAGACAAGATGATAACGGAAAATGTCACGTATCTCTTGTTAGCTTAACAAAGATAGATGGGATGAGATATGCTAGATTTTGTCATCATGTATGGGAAGTACTTAAGGTAGTTTGGTAAGATTTGCTGTAACAGGACAAATGATTTTACCAAAAAGAATAACAAATGGAATTTGCTGTAAGATTTTTCTTCAAATCATTTTTTCATATTAATTTTACTTAAGTTTTAGTAACAACTAAGTAGCACAGAGTAAGAGTTATTATCCTTATTTTCTTCATAGGAGGTTTGAGGCTCTGTTAGTATAGCAGATGTTGTCAATGCCCCATCCACAAGCCTTCAGTTCTCATCATTTCTGTACACATTAATGCTTCTCTTATTCTATAACCTGTGATGTTTTAACTAATTATTTTCTCTGGTAATTGGAACAGGTGTCCCTCCACAGCACAGACCAAAAACAGCAGGGGTTAATGCCTATAGTGTAGTCCTTCCCCAAAGAGGGACAGGAGTATGTAGATAAATTTTCCAACTTCTTCACTTTTTTCCAAGATGCAGAGCTCTGGTATGTGTTCTTTTCAGTCTCCTAGAGAGCTCAAGTGGGACTGAAGCGTTTTTGCCCACAATCAGGTCTTTTTCAATGTACTCTGTATTGACTTCCTTCTTTTTTCCCCATATATCTTCCCTATTTCCATACTATCTCCTAGAATTGCTTCTTAAGTAGAATACTTGAACACACATCTCTGTTACAAGGTCAACTTCTTTTTTTTAATATAAAATTTATTGTCAAATTGGTTTCCATACAACACCCAGTGTTCATCCCAACAGGTGCCCTCCTCAATGCCCATCACCCACCCTCCCCTCCCTCCCACCACCCATCAACCCTCAGTTTATTCTCAGTTTTTAAGAGTCTCTTATTGGTTTGGCTCTCTCACTCTCTAACTTTTTTTTTCTTCCCCTTCCCCATGGTCTTCTGTTAAGTTTCTCAGTATCCACGTAAGAGTGAAAACATATGGTATCTGTCTTTCTCTGTATGACTTATTTCACTTAGCATAACACTCTTCAGTTCCATCCACATTGCTACAAAAGGCCATATTTCATTCTTTCTCATTGCCAAGTAGTATTCCATTGTGTATATAAACCACAATTTTTTATCCATTCATCACAAGGTCAACTTCTGGGGAAAAAAGTTCGCAAAGATCAGTGACTACTTTAAACTTACACAGGTAAGAATTGATAATGGTGAGGAGAGGATACCTATATCCCAAACACAAAACTGTAGTTTTGAACATCAATATTGCACTGAGATAAAGGTCTTCCTGTGGACTTTTGTTTCTGCCATCCTCTGATCACATTACCATTCAGTCTACAATTAAAGTAAGGCCATGGGCTCACATAGCTCAATGTATAGACTAGCTCTTTCCCGGTAACATGTGCCAATTAATTAATATTTTGGAAAGACTGTATAATTCAAGGAAAGACCAAGGTCTTGGAGTGAGAAAGATCTGAGCTTAAATCTCTTTTCCACCTCTTATTTGTTGTAAATATTAATCTGCTATTCCAAGTTCAGAGGCATCTTCTATAAAATGATGCTAATAATAACAGAATCTTAGTTACAAGGTCTTTCCATGGATTAAATAAAATAATATACATAAACACTTAACATAGATTTATTGGCACTTCACACAGGACCTTCTGTTATGATGATGAGTTCTTTGAAAGTAAAACTTTTTCATTTAATCTTATGTTAGTGGCAAATGAATACTTAGAATAAAATCAGAAACTTGGATTTATTGATCTCTTGGAGTCAATGGACAAACTTAAGACTTCTTATATAAAGAAGCTACTCTGACTATTTTAGTGTACAGGTAAAAGGCTCCAGCAGAGCAGTAATCCTCTCATGGGCTTTGGGAAATATGCCTGTAGAACTATCATTTCACAAGCCCAAAGACACTTAAAAAGCAAATAGCCCTATCTATTTCTACCAGTTGCTTTCCCACTGATATTCTCCCTAGCCCCAGGTAACAATATATGAAAGTTGAGCTTATCTGGAAGGCACTAAATTACTTCACTACTTTTGTTTAAAAAACAGAATAATAATGTGGCTGTGTCTAGGTAGGATTGTTTATTCCTAAGAATCTGTAATGTGCTCTATGAATAGCCAAGCCTATAACCTTTGTCAATGCCAACACAATAGCTATTAGCTATTAGGTGTTTTCAAGGTGCCAGGTCCATTATATATTTTATATGAATTTTCATGTCAGTGCAATGTAGGTAGACAAAAGAGACTCTAGTTTGTTAAGTTATTTCTTCAAGGTCAAACAACAAGTGCTTGATGCCAAAGATTGTTTGTTTGTTTTAATGCTACTCTGTATGACTGTATATCAGCTCCTACATTTTTCCAATGAATACTTTCTGCCTTTATATGTGTATGTATGTATGTATGTATGTATGTGTGTGTGTGTATTACATATATATTCATATATATATATATATATATATATATATATATATATATATATATATATATATATGAGAGAGAGGAATTTTAGTTGAAAAAATGAAAAAAATCCCTGCTTAATCAGCTTCACATATGTCGACAGATGTACTGATTAATTTATTTGTTCATTTGGATTCTGTTTTGTGAGCACTGAATCTGTGTCCTACAATTTGTGAGCCACCAAGAATACAACAGTAACTATGTTAGTTTTCATTTCAAGGATTTAGTCTTTGGTTGAGGAGACAGGCTATTATAAAACAGTGCTATTGCACCATGACAGATGTTTCAGAATGTGCTTTGGTAAAACATATGAGGAGGAAATGAAGCTGACTTGAGGATTCTAAGAATTCTTCAAAGAAGCACTGAAGTTGTGTCTGATGATACTGAATATGTTTTGAGTTCATATGACATGTCTGGTACTCTTCTAATTGCTTCATGTGCATGAACTCTTTTAATTCCTTATAATAACCATTTGTCGTTAATGATCAATGTAAATTTTAGTGCATTAAGATAAAAAAAAATAGATGCCAAGAGAGGTTAAGTGACTTTGTCAGTGTCTCACTGCCACTAAGAAGCAGAAGCAGGATTTGGATCCTGGCAAACGAACTCATGAGCTAGCACTCCATGTGAAACTAACTCTTAATAACACTGTATGAGGAAGAAAGGGTAGGATTCTAATGAAAAGAACAAGCATGTGCTGCAATTGGGAGAGTCCTGAACATAGTGGTGGTGTTCCCAAACCATGTTCTATGATGTACTGTAAGATAAATTAGCATTAATATCAGAAAACAACTAAATACACTGAAGTCATTTACCTGAAAGCATCCATGCAGTTCTCAAGAGGCACCACACTTTCTATAAAGTTTGAAAGGCATCCTATGCATCTTGATGGTTTAAAATGTGTGTTATGTCTGTTAGAAGACAAAAATGCAAGAACTAGCTCTTTCAGCCTGTAGAAAACTGATTATTTAGATACTGGTTCACTTGACTTACATACTTACTTGCCTCTCAATCTAATCATCTATCTGACTTTCCTTCCCTCCTCCTTTCCTGCCCCCTCCACTTCCTTTCTTGCATGCTTGCTTCCTTTCTTCTGGGCTACTATCCTCCTAGCTAATACATAAAATAAATTCTCATAGTACATATATGTCTTTGTTATGTTGAAGTCTCAAAACGCCAGCATTCGTCAAAACTAATTTTAAAGTGTAGAACTTAGTCTTTCCATTTTGTGAATGTATAATCATTTTATTCCGAATCTCCATCTAACTTGAATCATAGCCTGAAATACTGCCTTGCACCCCCATCATCTTCCATGGATTTCTTAGGAACCCAAGATCACCCTTGCCTGAGATCTTACATAGTTATCACTTGCATGGAATAAACTACTTGAAAACTTAACAGCTTAGTCATGACCATCTTACTCTATCTTATGATTTTGGTGTTTGGCAGAACGAAAGACATGCCACATACTCAGTGACAAAAGTAAATAAACAAACATGTATAAACTCACATATATAATATCCAAATAATGAGTATTTTTATCTATCATCTATCTGTCTAATCTATCCATCCATCCATCTATCCATCCATTCATCCATCCATCCATCTTTACCCATGTCATCTAATTGAATCATTCTTTTAGTTCTATGAAACAAATATTTATTTTACTGTTCTGTTCTATTCTTTTCTTTTCTTTTCTTTTCTTTTCTTTTCTTTTCTTTTCTTTTCTTTTCTTTCTTTTCTTTTCTATTCTATTCATGAACTAACCAAATCAGCTGTATTACTGGCATTGTATTTCAATAAGGCATTACTTATTATAGAGCAGGTAGTTGGTTTTTAGCTTTCATACATTAGGTCTTAGATCCTTTCTTTTATTTCAATTTATGTTTTCATCATTACAAGTGTGCTCTTTAATTCACATTCCCCATTTCTGCACCCAACCCCAACTCCACTCTGATAGCCATCATTTTGTTCTTTATAATTAAGAGTATATTTCTTGGTTTCTTTTTCTCTCACACACACACTTTTTCTTTAATCCTTTGTTTTCTTTCTTAAATTACAGTTATGAGTGAGAGCATATGGTATTTTTTTCTTTCTCTGACATATTTCACTTAGCATTATACTCTCAAGCTCCATCCGTGTTGTTGCAAATGGGAAGATTTCTTTATGACTGAATAATAAATTTAGTGTGTGTGTGTGTGTGTGTGTGTGTGTGTGTGTGTGTGTGTGATATCACATACCACTTCTTTATCCACCATCAGTCAGTGGACAGTTGAGTTGCTTCCATAATTTGGCTATTGTAAATGCTGCTGCTATAAACATAGAGGTGCATGTATTCTTTTGAATTAGTGTTCTTGTATTCTTTGGATAAATACACAGTAGTGCATTTACTAGATCATAGAGTAGTTTTAAATTTTAAAACTATTTTAAATTTTTTTGAGCAATCTCCACACTGTTTCCCAGAGTGGATGCAACTATTTCCATTCCCACCGACAGTGTACACGTTTCCTTTTCCTCCACATCCTTGCCAATACTTACTGTTTCTTGTGTTTTTTATTTTAGCCATTTTGACCAATGTGAGGTGATGTCTCATTGTAGTTTTGATTTCTATTTCTATGATGATGAGTATGTATGTATGTCTTCTTTGGATAAAAGTTTGTTCATCATGTCTTTGCCCATTCTAATTGCATTATTTCTTTTTGGGGTATTGACTTGTATAAGTTCTTTATATGGTTTGGATATTAATCTTTTATTGGTTATATCATTTGCAAATGTCTTCTCCCATTCAGTGGCTGCCTTTGTGTTTTGTTGATTGTTTCCTTCACTGTGCAGAAGCTTTTCATTTTGATAGAGTCCCAATAATTTATTTTTGCTTCTGATTCTCTTGTCTCTGTTTCTCAGGAGACCTATCTAGAAAAATATTGCTATAGCCAATGCCAGAAAGATTACTGCCTGTGCTCTCTTCTAAGATTTTTATGGTTTCAGGTCTTAGGTTTTAGGTCTGTAATCCATTTTGAGTTTATTTTTGTGTATAGTGTAAGAATATGGTCCAGTTTCATTATTTTGCATGTGGCTGTCCAGTTTTCTCAACAGTATTTGTTGAAAGGCTTCTTTTTCCCATTGTATATTATTTCCTGCTTTGTTGAAAATTTATTGACCATATAATTGTGAGTTTCTTTCTGGGGTTTCTTCTCTATTCTATTGATCATTGTCTATTTGTGTGCCAGTACCATACTGTTTTAAGTACTAGCAGTATATCATATAACATGAAATCCGGAATTGTGATACCTACATTTTTGTTTTTCTCTTTTGATTGCTTTGGATATTTGAGGTCTTTTGCAGTTCCATACAAATTTCGGGATTGTTTGTGATAGTTCTGTGCAAAATGCTTTTGGTATTTTCTTCTCCTCTGCTCTTCTTTCCTCTCCTCTCTTCTCCTCCCTCAACATAGAGGGAGTACAAGAAGCAGGGGACAGGGGAAGAGAGAGAGAGAGAGAGAGAGAGAGAGAGAGAGAGAGAGAGAGAAAGAGAGAGTGAAGAGCAAATGAATATTAAGCAGGTTCCATGCTCAGCATGGAGCCCAATGTGGGGCTTGACCCAAAACCCTGCAGTCATGACCTGAGCTAAAATCCAGAGTCAGATGCTCAAATGACTGAGCCAGCCAGGCACTCCCCCTTTTTGTACTGTTGGCATTTTTATAAGGATTGTATTAAATGTGTAGATTGCTTTGGGTAGTATAGATGTTTTAATAATATTTGGCATTCCAACCCATGAAGCTGCAATGTCTTTCCATTTCTTTGTGTTATATTGTTTTTGTTTTTGCATCATTTTTTTGTAGTTTTCAGAGTACAGGTGTTTCAAACATTTTGGTTAAGTTTATTCCTAGATATTTTATTGTTTCTTGGTGCAATAATAAATGGGATTGTTTTCTTAATTTCATTTTCTGTTGCTTCATTATTAGTGTATAGAAATGCAACAGATTTCTGTACATTGATTTTGTATTCTCCAACTTTACTAAATTCGTTTATCAGTTATAGTAGTTTTTTTTTGGTGGAGTCTTTAGGGTTTCCTGGATATAGTATCATGTCATCTGCATATGGTGAGAGTTTTCTTTCTTACTTATGAATTTGGATGTCTTTTATTTCTTCAAGGTGTCTAATTGCAGTGGCTAGGACTTCCACTACTGTGTTGAATAAAAGTGGTAACGGTGGTCATCTTCATCTTTTTCCTGACCTTACTGGAAAACTTTCAAGAATTCACCATTGAGAATGGTGCTGGCTTTGGGTTTTTCATATAAGGCCTTTATTATGTTGAGATATGTTCCTTCTAGGTCTACTTTGCGTATGGTTTTTATCATGAATGAATGTTGTACTTTGTCAAATGCTTTTCCTGTGATCTTTTGAAATGAATATGTCATTTTTATCCTTTCTCTTATTGATGTGATGTGTTACAGTGATTATTTTGTGAATATTGAACCACTCTCATAGTCGAAGAATAAATCTTACTTGATTGTAGTGTATGACTTTTTAAAATATATTGTTGGATTTAGTTTACTAATATTTTGTTGAGGATTTTTGCTCTATATTAATGGGAAGTATTGTCCTGTACTTCTCTTTTTTTGTGTGTGGTATCTTTGTCTGGTTTTGGTATCTGGGTGATATTGGCTTCATAGGATGAATTTGGAAATTTCCCTTACTCGTGTAATTTTTGGGATTAGATTGAGAACAATTGAGAACAATTGAGATTGTTTGTCTGAGAAACTTTTTATCTCTCCTTCTATTCTGGATGATAGTGTTCCTCAATAGAATATGTTTGGCTACAGATTTTTCAATTTTAGCACTTTGGATGTGGCATGCCACTTTTCTGGCTTGCAAAGTTTCTGCTAAACAATCCACTGATAGCTTTATGGGTTTTCCCTCCTATGTAACTGTCTTTTTTAATTTTTTTACTTGCTGCATTTGTTTATCAAATTCAATCAATTGCTACTTTTTGCCATTTTAATTACTATGTGTTTTGGTATGGACCTCCTTGGGTAGAATTTTCGGGGAGATTTTTGTGCATCCTGGATCTGGATATCTGTTTCCTTCGCCAGATTAAAAAATTTTCAGCTATTATTTCTTCAAATAAATTTCCTGCCCCATTATTTCTCGCTTCTTCCTCTGAGATTCCTATAATGTGGATGTTATGTATGCTTGATGGAGTCACTGAGTTCCCTAAAACTAGTCTCAATTTGTATAATTTTCTTTTAGCTCCTTTGCTCAGCTTGGTCATTTTCTATTACTCTGTCTTCTAAGCTGTTCATTTATTCCTCTGCTTCATCTAGCCTGCTATTTATTATATCCACTGTATTTTTAATTTCACTTATTGTTTTCTTGACCCCTGATTGTTTGTTTGCTTTTCATTTTTGTGTTAAGGGTCTCACTTATGTCCTCCACTCTTTTCTCCAGGCCAGTGAGTGTCTTTATGAACATTATGTTAAATTCTCTATCAGGCATGTTACTTATAATTGTTTCACTTTGGTCTGTCCCTGTGGTTTGGTTCCGTTCTTTCATTAGGAAGATACTTCTCTGTCTCCTCATTTGTCTGGCTTTTTGTCTCTTTCTCTGTGTTAGGAATGTTAGCTCCTTTTCTTCCTCTTAATGGTAATAGTCTTATGAAGAAGAGATTCTTTAGTGTCCTGCCATGCAGTGTCCCTTGTTCCCCATTGCCTGGTGCTTCAGGAAGTGTCTCTTATGTGTGTTGCATAAGCTCTGCTTTTGAGTTTTGTCCTGTTTTGCTTCAGCCCAGTTGTCTACAGAGGCTCTCTTTGCCTATTGTGGGCAGCAAGTTATGCAGTGGTCTGCTTGCTAATTTAGACATGCCCCTGCAGCCGCTGAAACTGAGGTCTGGCAAAATGCACAATTCAGGAGATGCAGTGTTGGCAGGGTTTCCACAGGTCTTCTAGGGGAGGGGCGTGCAATGTCAGGATTGAGGGGAGTTTGACTGGGAAGGCCAGATCCCACAAAGCACGGGCGGGGGGTGGGGAAGGGACTTGGTGCAAGCAAGTTAGGTAAGGACTGTTGGTGCTGTGCTGATTCATGCAGGTAGCCATTTTTTATGCTGGGGGTGGGGTATTAGGGGAGAGAAATAGTGCTTGCCAGCTTTGTTCTTCCTGAAGGGTTTCTCCCGGTGATCCTTGTTACTTTGGACAGTATCCTTAGATGAGCAAGTCATTCTCCTTCCCATCTGCCCCAGCATTTTTCAAATTGCTCATTCTATGCCATATCTTCACAGTCTGTCTGTCATTCTGTCTCTTTAAGGGTGTGGGCTCTGCTTCCTAACGCAGTCCAGGTTCTCCCGGAAGTGAGACCGCCAATTTTTAAATTTCAGGCTTTAAGTCCCATTATTTTAAGAACTCATGAAATTTGGCCGCCTTCACCTTCAATGACAAATATTATGGAGATTAGTCCTCCCTAGTTGTGGACTCCCCAGTGTGAAAATCTGTTTTCCATCCTTCTCCACACCTCTGGCTCCCTCCCCGCTAGAGATGGCCAGGTCTGTTTTGCTCCCAGACCATATCTTTGTCTTTCCTACCTTCTTCAGTGTGGCTTCTTTCCTGACTGTAGTTGTGGGGTTTGTTCTTCCAGGCTTCAGGTCATTTTCTGGATTATTTACATTGATATGGGTGTTATCTAGTGTTATCTGTGGGACAAGTCAAGCTAAGGGTCCTCCTACACTGGCATCTTCCCAGCTACTGGAAACAAATATTTTTTTTTTTTTCAACGTTTATTTATTTTTGGGACAGAGAGAGACAGAGCATGAACGGGGGAGGGGCAGAGAGAGAGGGAGACACAGAATTGGAAACAGGCTCCAGGCTCTGAGCCATCAGCCCAGAGCCTGACGCGGGGCTCGAACTCACGGACCGCGAGATCGTGACCTGGCTGAAGTCGGACGCTTAACCGACTGCGCCACCCAGGCGCCCCTGGAAACAAATATTTTAAATCCCAACATAGAGTATGGTAAGTAGAATCAAATCCTTCTCCCTAAAGATATTCCGATTATAATCTACTGAACATGTTACTGTTACTTTACGTAGAAAAAAATACTTATTCAGTGTCATTTGAATTATGATTATGGACTGTGACATAGGGAAATTCTCCTGGTGAGCTTTCTAATTACATGGGTCAGTGAGCCCAATGTAATTACATGAGTGTTTGAAAGTGGAGAACCTTTCCCAGCTGTGGTCAGAAGGAGATGTTACTGTGGAAGAATGGTCAGACAGATGCTATGATATGACTTTAGTATAGAGAAAGGGATCTAGGAACCAAGGAGTATGGGTGTGCTCTAGAAAATAGAATAGTCTAGGAAAACAGTTCTCTGCCAGAGCCTCCAGAAAGGAATGTCATCTTCTTGATAACCTTGACTTTAGTCCAATGAGATCCCTGTCTGACTTCTGACTTACAGAACTGCAAGATAAGTTTGTGTTGTTTTAAGCCACTAACTTTGTGGTAATTTCTTATAGCAGCAATAGAAAACTTACCCATTGAGAATGAGACAAAAGGTCAGAGAAGGATGCACACACATTCACTCACTCCAGACACAAACTCATGAGAGATCTGACTCTAGTCTCTGTAATCTGTCCATCACACTAACCTGTGTTGGAGAACTATATTTTCTCCAGATGCCTCCCTTTTGTGGATCAATGACAGAGTTTATAGGAGGAGGAGACATAATTTCTGGGTCTGACATGAAAATACTTACACAGAGTAAAGATATAATACTACAACACCAGATTTTATGGAAGGTGAGTGTAAGAAACGTCATTTTGAAGAACGTGTCTATGTCTTCTGTAAACTTAGGGTAAAATCTATTGTCCATTATGCTTGACAATGCCAGTTATATTCACATATGGCTGATAAATACCATCTTACTTAAAATAAGAGAGATTGTGCAACTAGAAGGGACTTTAATATTACCACAAAATAGCAACTTTATAACACATGTATTTTATATCAGTTTTATTTTCCTGTCCAAAAAATGAAGAGTGATAACAATTTTTAAAAGAGGAGAACCTAGCAACAAAAGTTTTTCAAATAAAACTCTAATAGTAAATCTAATCATATCGGCTTAGTCAAAAGTATTTCACTGCTTTTTTTATCAGCATTTTCTATTTTAAATTTCCCTGTTTTATGTTTTATCCAATATTATATGTCATATATATATATACACATATATATATATGTATATATATATATATATATATAAATGAATGACTGGGTATCAAATAATTGTATTTCGTATATTGTAACAAAACATCTCATTATACAATTAAAATTACACCATTTTTAATGTATATAAGGATAAACATATTGTCGAAAATGTATTCTGTGTGATGTTCTCGTGTATTGTGCATGCCTGTGAGTATATATCTCCACCCACTTCTGCCACCACACAGATTGCATTGAAGCTATATCATACAGTGTATACTGGGAGGTAAACACAGTTTTTATTTTCATTGTCAACTCTGAATATTAAATAGCTATTTTCTGAAATGCTATTTTGAAAAAGATTCAAATGGCTCATCCAACTACCATGGGAAAGGATATGCATATTAAAAGATAATATGGTCGCAGTAAAGGAAAATTTCTGGAAGTGTATTTCTCATTTGCCGCTTCTCAAATAAATATATGCAACATAGATGCATATACAGTTTTATATCATGTGTTTTTGAGTTGGTGTGTACATACAGTTAGCTTAGTTTTGGAAGTGATCCTAGACCTTAATAGTGAGGAACTAGACAGGAACTGAGGGTACATTATCAAACTGGTCATCATTATAGGCACCTGGGCCTGTATTTCCTTGAACATTTAAAGACTCATGTAGAATGCACCTCAGAGTTGTGCATCTGGGGACAAAAAAGGGAGTACTCAGTTCTTCTACCACATTAGTCAAGAATTGACCATGGGTTGTTATTGCCTTTGATCTTCCAAATGTGTGCATTCATGGGATTAAGTTCCTGCAGACATCCCCTCCTGTGATATCAGAGAAACCTTAGGGCAGCAAGAGAGAGAAATGTAGTTTGGCTGAGACAAAGCAACTCTAATTTGCAAAGCTTGTTATCACAGCACTGGCTGGAATGAAAGGTGGAGTGTGAGAGATGGCTAAAAAGATACTTCAAGATAGATGGATGGATAGATACACAGAAATATATATATATATATATATATATATATATATATATATATATATATATATCCTTATATAGATAAGATCTTCATATGGGAGAATTTGTTGCCATCCAGTCTTTTTCCAAAAGGATTTGTCAACATTTTAAAATACACATGTATGCATCCCTATATGTACATACAAAAATGAAAATAATTTCCCATGAGAAATAAATGATTTCCCATTGTTTAAACCAGAGATAAGCAAACGTTTCAGATAGTAATTTTTTTTTTTTTTAATTTGTAAAGCACATCATCATTTTCCAGGGCCATGTTGGTACAATCAAGCGAAGAAGCCAAACAGGTATAGTACACCCATACAAGGGCTGTGTTTAGAGTCAGAATTCTCAACTCTGTGGAAAGGCCCTGGAAAGCACTGATGGTAAATATTTTAGGCTGCAGGCCGTAAAGTCTCCAAGTCTCCACTGCAACTTTCCAGCTCTGCCATTAGAGGACAAAAGCAGCCACAGGAAATGAATGAATGAATGAATGAATGAATGAATGTGGCTGTGTTTCATTAAGCTTTATATACAAAAGCAGGTGATAACCTGCTGACCCCTAGTTTTAATAATGGGAAAATAACTTTCATAGTATGAGATTTTATATATATATATATATATATATATATATATATATATATATATATATACACACACACACACACATATTATATATATTATGTATAGGTACATATATATATTAGTAATATATATATGTACCTATATATAATATATATATATTATATATATATATATACAAACACATATTTGACGTATTTATTAAATTAGTTAATAAGACATTTGGAAAATAGAGATAAGGAACAGAAATTACTGAGCACGAGCTAAGCATGATGTGCTAAATCCTATCAAGTAAATGCAGAATGAATAAGAGGTCGTGCTGAGATCATAGGAAATAACATTAAGAGTAGAATCAGGGGGCGCCTGGGTGGCGCAGTTAGTTAAGCGTCCCACTTCAGCCAGGTCACGATCTCGCGGTCCATGAGTTCGAGCCCCGCATCAGGCTCTGGGCTGATGGCTCAGAGCCTGGAGCCTGTTTCCGATTCTGTGTCTCCCTCTCTCTGCCCCTCCCCCGTTCATGCTCTGTCTCTCTCTGTCCCAAAAATAAATAAACGTTGAAAAAAAAAAAAGAGTAGAATCAGGAAACCCAGTTTCTAATCCTTTCTTCACTATTTTATCTTTGTGATTTTTGGCAAAATATACTTAGATCATCTGTGTTTAAATGTCATCATCTTTAAAATGGGAAAAATTATAGAAATTTCCAAAATTGCTGTGAAAGTTACATGTAACCATGTGGAAATGCATCAGCTCTGTACCTGCCATATAAGCATTCAATGAACCCTAGATAAATCTCAATCAGCTAGCTTACACAGAAGGTATGATCATTCTGGTCACTGAAACTGACCTCTGTCCCCACACATTTTGTTATCTATGGCAATAAGGCCATTTTGCCTAAGATCACATATCAGCTGTGTGATAGCAGCACTACGTCATGTCAGTGGTAGCACCCTAATAGAAGCCTCACAGAGGAATGTCTAGGCAGGAATTCAGATACACTGACCACTGTATTCAGATACAATTACCACTAGGTAATTTCTGAGTTTTCTTTGAAACACACAATTCTGTGATCCTGAATCACATCTCTTGTTGCTGTTAGAAAATGTAATTAACAAAAATATACTTTCTAACTTTTGATAATAGCTGAGTTATAAAGCAGACACTACCTTAAGAGATTTCAAAACAGAAATGTTAGCAAGCAACTTATTTTGGCAAGTGAGAGCATGGCCATCTCCCATCCTTATTAGATTATTTGCCTAATGGATCTGCCTCCCTAAGAGATAGATGACTCTGTGACTCTCTCAAAATGAGCTGACATCCTGGAAAAAAGCCTTTCCAGGAACACATCACTAAGGGACAGGGAAGCCTCATCAATTTTTTTCAATAGAGTCAGTGGGTTAGGCACAATGTCTTTGAGAATGGGCTTTAAACTTCAATATCATGGAGTGAGAATTCACAGTTGCAACATTCGCTTATCAAGGATCAATAAGTTTCATTCTGAAAACTCTCCCATCATCAGCAGGGAGAGGAATCTCCCTGCAGTTGCTGTCTTTCTTGGCTGCTGTTTTGGAGTGCCCACTGTTTTAAGGGATGGTGTAAGCCCCTGTCAGAAATGAGTTCAATTCAGCATGAGATCATTCTTCTCACAGTATCACTTCTTTGGGAATGCATCTCCAAATTCATTAAAGGTTTACTGAGTGCCTCCTAGGATGCTGCTTACATGAGAAGCAGTAAAGAGATGCAGAGACATAGATAGAAGAGAAGGAAGAGCTGGTATCATCCTAATTAAGCTAGGTCAGTAAAACGTTTCAGTAGAACCTTCTGGGAAGGATTCTTATAACTATAATACCATTCAGTTATTTAGGTGATTGTCTTGTTGCTGCCTGTTGATGATTTTTCATTTATTAATTTAACTAATATTCACTGCCCCTTAGTGTGGTTCAGATCTCAGCTAAATACAGAATTAACATGATAATTAAAACATTATCTCTATCCCTGGGCTAGTCAATATGGTAGCCACCAGTCAAGTGTCCTGCTGAGCACTTGAAATGTGGCTGGTCCCAATTGATGTGTGCTGCAATTATAAAATACACACTGGGATTTGAAATTGAGAACAGCAGAATGTAACATATCTCATGCATAATTTTTGTGTAAATCGTATCTTGAAGTTATGATCATTTAGACATATTGAATTAAATGAGCAGTATTATCAAAAGTAAAAAAAAAAAAAACGTCATCTCTATTTGCAAGGAGATTATATTCTATTTGAGAGAAATATGTGAATTAGGGATTATAAAATCCACCATGAAGATGGTTATGTCAAGGAGGTATTTCTTTGCTATGTATCTCACTGTCTATGTGACTCTAAATGTGGACATTTCTCAACAGCTGGACATAGATAAGGAGGGGGGGACAGTATTTGCAACAGAGTTAGATAATGTTAGGTTCAGAACTTATCTACACCAACTGGTGATTGCCTCCTTCTGCTAATCTATTCACTTCACTTCCCTGGTTTCTCTCCTTAGCTAATTCTTTTGGCTCTATAACTTAGCAACTGTGATCTTCTCAACCCTATTATTTAGACTTTGGGCTTCCATTAATTTTTTTTCTGATTTTATTCTTGGCACAATTTCATGCAAATTTTTAAGTATGAACATGTGGTTTTATGTGCCATTTTTTGGGGGGAACACAGAACACCCTCCCCTCCTCCCCAGGGCATTCATTCCAGGACTCCCTAAATTCATCTACCTCCACTCAATCCAGCTGAAATTTTAGAGGATCACGGTAAATACACATGACATGCGGGAAATGTAATCTCACAATCTTCCCTAGAGAGTCTGTCAAATCTTCCCAGGGGAGGAAATATTTGAGTTGAGATGTAATAAACAAAAGCATTTGCAACTTAGGTAAGTTTAAAAAAGTATTCCAGATGGAGAGATTTGCATATTCAGTTGTCTAGAAAAATACAAATTGTACTTCAAATAACCATCAAGTCATTGGGAATTTCAAAATTATCAAGTCAAAGATGAAGCGGTTAGGGAGGCATGGTTATTTTATGAAGAGGCATGTAAATTATAAGATATATCATTATGAACTACCAAAGGAGGACAGTGAATTAACAACTGTGTTAGGATCATCATTCCAAAGAAGATGGGTTAAGGAGAGCAAAAAGCAGAAACAAACAATGAATAGAGTCAAGAGGCCACATGATGACAACACTCAAAAATATGACACAGTTATCAGGGATGGAGAGCATGAAAAAAAGTGGGTTTTGAGACTCTTGTCTGTGGAGCTCGTGTCATAATGGTAGACAGAAAACTGGCACAGCTACATAAAGATTCAGAGGTCATACAGAAACTGATTAAAGACCTTTATTTGAAATTTATCTGCATTGGCATAATACCTTGAGACCATTGCCATAATTCCAATTACCTAAGAGGAATGTGCTGGATGAAAACAGAAAATCAGGGATACAGTCTAAGGACTGTATTGAATGAACCACCATTCATTCAATATTATTGATGAGCCTTTTTTAGGCCTAAGATTGATATACCCTCAAGCCTCCAACAAAAGAGGAGCGGGAGATGCAAAAGAAAGAATTTAACATTTAACATATTTGGAAAATAGGAACAAGATGCAAAATGGCAATACTTAAATTCACTTATTCATTTTTCAAATTATTTTACAAAAAATCTTAAGGAATCATCTTTTATTTTGTCAGGCACTATGCAAAGTAATTTGGATGCAACAGTTAAAGAATCACATATACTTGCCTCTCAGCCTCTTGGTTTTTTACCTTGTTCTCTGTACTATTATATTACTTCAAATTACAATCTCTGGCACATGCTACTGACACAAAATGTCACTTGTAGGCTAATGGGAGCTATAAATAATAACTAGAAAAATAAAATCTGACAACATAATGAGGATTATGAGAGAGACACAAAAATACACAAAAATCTGCATTACATATCTCAGTGCTAGGGTTACATGAGCAAATTCATGCTTTCAAATTTATTTTATCTTGTGGGATAATTCACCTCTTCAGAGAGAAAACTAATCGATTGGGAACAGAATGAGTATGATTTCAATTGCATTGTCCTTTAATCTTTACTAGAGAAAACACTTGATTCCATAAGGGATTATAATGTATTCTGGATGTTCACCCTCACTGACATGAATACTCTGTTGTATTCTATAGATAAATAACACACTCCTCCACGATACAACTTTACTAACATTAAATAAAAATCTCTATGGATGGCTTCCATTTGTCTCTCTTATGACACAGGTGAAGATTTTATCCTGTCTCAACCTCTACTAATGAAAATGGTACCTTGTTTAATGGAAAGTGGAAGAGAAGAAAAACAAACAAACAAACAAAATTGTTGGTTGATTATTTTGCTCAACTGATTGATTATTTTGCCCAACTAGATACACTCAACACCTGTGGTTTTCCAAGCTTATTCTAATATCATGTATTGGAAATATTTTAGGAGGACTTGTTAGAATAATCTTAATACAGATAAACAATCCAGGTTGCCAAGTTTCAAGAGATCATCTGATATCAAGCGCAATTCTAAGTTTGTACTGAGCCAGAGTGTTATCAGTGGGGAACCAGGAAGTCCTATCTAAGGAAGGGCACTGCAAGAAAAGAAAATTCAAATGGATGGGATATCTGAAAGTCCAGGGAGACAAGTGAGGTAAACATCTGTGGCAGGTGATAGCACTCCAAATTGAGAAAATGACTATTTGAAGACTATGTATTTGGTGGGTGTTTTTCCCTCTTTGCTTTTCTTCGTGTCTCTGTCTTTGTGCATGTGTGCATATTTTAGGGGTGGAGAAACAGGTAGCAAGAAATGCAGACAGATCCTTCATTTCACAACTTGGTTTTACCTTTGTTAGAAGTTTTTTGTTGTTGTTTTTGTTTGTTTGTTTTTGTTTGTTTCTTTGTTTTGCCACAGATCACTGCAATATGTCCAGATCAAGTACATTGGATAATTAAAGTGTTAGATTAAAAGGTTAAATTTCAATCAGAACAGAAACACATTATGGTTGGGGCTTAAAAACATGTAGTTTCAGGGTTTATACATGTGAGCTTTGTCTGAATATTTTTAGAAAAATATTTATTTATGTGTTTATTTATTAACATTTTAATTTTTATTCTCTTAGAGAGAGAGAGAGAGAGTGTGTGTGTGTGTGTGTAAGAGGGGGAGGGACAGAGAGAGAGGGAAACAGAGAATCAGAGGCAGGCTCTGCACTGCCAGTGCAGAGCTTGACAAGGAGCTCAAACCCACAAACCTGAGCTGACACCAAGAGTTGGACACTTAACCAATTGAGCCATCTAGGTGCCCCTATTTATTTATTTTTGAGAAAGCTAGAGAATGTGCATTAGTGGGGGAGGGGCAGAGAGAGGGAAACAGAGAATCCCAAGCAGGCTCATGCTATCAGCATGGAGCTGTACTCACGCTAGAACCCATGAACTGTGAGATCATGACCTGAGCCAAATTAAGAATCAGACGCTTAACCAACTGAGCCACCCAGGCAACCCTGTCTGAATACTTTTTGACCCTAAATGAAAAACTAAACCAGAAAAAATATTATTTCCAAATACTTCTAAACGAGGTTATGTAAACAAAGCATTTGGTGATTTTGTTTGTCTGTCTCTCCATCCATCCATCCATCCATTATCACCATCACCATTATAATCTATCTTTCCTTTAATGCAGTATCCTACGGAAGAAAAAAAAAACTATCATACTAAAACATCATACTTAAACATCATAAAAGTCATTTTTGAAAAGCCCACAGCTAATATCATCCTCAATGGGGAAAAACTGAGAGCTTTCCCCCTGAGATCAGGGATAGTGTTGGAAGTTCTAGCATCAGCAATCAGACAACAAAAGGAAATCAAAGGCATCAAAATTGGCAAAGATGAAGTAAAGCTTTCACTTTTTGCACATGATACTATACATGGAAAACCGAATAGACTCCACCAAAAGTCTGCTAGAACTGATACATGAATCCAGCAAAGTCGCAGGATACAAAATTAATGTACAGAAATCAGTTGCATTTTCATACACTAATAATGAAGCAACAGACAAACAAAGAAACTGATCCCATTCACAACTGCACCAAGAATCATAAAATACCTAGGAATAATCCTAGCTAAAGATGTAAAAAATCTGTATGCTGAAAACTATAGAAACCTCATGAAGAAAATTGAAGAAGATATTTGCAAATGACATATAAGATAAAGGACTAGTATCCAAAATCTATAAAGAAATTACCAAACTCAACACGTGAAAAACAAATAATCCAGTAAAGAAATGGGCAAAAGACATGAATAGAAACTTTTACAGAGAAGACATCCAGATAGCCAACAGACACATGAAAAGATGCTCAATGTCACTCCTCATCAGGGAAATACAAATCAAAACCACAATGAGATACCACCTCACACCAGTCAGAGTGGCTAAAATGAACAAATCAGGAGACTAGATGCTGGCGAGGATGTGGAGAAACAGGAACTCTCTTGCACTGTTGGTGGAAATGCAAACCGGTGTAGCTTCTCTGGAAAACAGTGTGGAGGTTCCTCAAAAAATTAAAAATAGATGACCAGCAATAGCACTGCTAGGAATCTACCCAAGGGATACAGGAGTACTGATGCATAGGAGCACTTGTACCCCAATGTTTACAGCAGCACTTTCAACAATAGCCAAATTATGGAAAGAGCCTAAATGTCCATCGACTGATGAATGGATAAAGAAGATGTGGTTTATATACACAATGGAATATTACTTGGCAATGAGAAAGAATGAAATCTGGCCATTTGTAGCAACATAGATAGAACTGGAGGGTATTATGCTAAGTGAAGTAAGTCAGGCAGAGAAAAACAGATACCATATGTTTTTACTCATATGTGGATCCTGAGAAATTCAACAGAAGACCAGGGGGAGGAAAAGGGGGGAAAAAGTTACAGAGAGGGAAGGAGGCAAACCATAAAAGAGTCTCAAATACTGAGAATAAACTGATGGTTGATGGGGGGCAGGAGGGGAGGGGAAAGTGGGTGATGGGCATTGAGGAGGGTGCCTGTTGGGATGAGCACTGGGTGTTGTATAGAAACTAATTTGAAGTAAATTTCATATAAAAATAAATAAATAAAATAAAATATAACATTTGATAATTTTAGAATTTGAGAGGTTATACTGATTGAACCTTAGTTTCATGCAAACAATGTTGTTTGGAAGGTATATGTGTGTATAGAGAGCATTTATCACGTTAGATTTGGTAGATTGGTCTTTTGTGAGAGATTTTTGGTTGGTTTCTGCTTTAGGGACATATCAACAGACTTTTCTTCATATAACCAATTAAATGGTTTTAGCCCCCCCAAAACAGGAAAGGAAATTAACTTATGTTACACGGGAAAGCTAATATTTATTCTTTATTATCCTGAAGTGAAGATGATGGCATTTGTAAAGTTAATCCTTAGGGTACTCATTGTGTAGGCTTCTCAGATTATGTACATAGTCTTGAATTGTGCCAGAGCTCTTAGAAAGACTACATGCATTTTCTGTGAAAGAACAATATCAATGCTTTTCTCCCAAGGGGACTTTATTCATCTGTTCTATGATAAGTAGATAAGGATGGCTGCACAATCCTTAATGAGCTTGTGTATGTGTGTCTGTGTGACGTGTTTATATCTTTCTTTTTTTTTTTTTTAACGTTTATTTATTGTTGAGCATGAACGGGGGAGGGTCAGAGAGAGGGAGACACAGAATCTGAAACAGGCTCCAGGCTCTGAGCTGTCAGCACAGAGCCCGACGCGGGGCTCGAACTCACGGACCGCGAGATCATGACCTGAGCCGAAGTCGGCCGCTTAACCGACTGAGCCACCCAGGCGCCCCACGTGTTTATATCTTTCAAGAAACATAATCAAAAGAGACAAGTATTATATATGAACTTACCTGTTGTAGAGACAACCAAAATTTATGTCATTGGCTCTTGTTTCTTTTCTCTCTATGAAAATATAACGCATCAGTGCTTCAAGGAAACCTATAGATCACTAGTGTAACCATCTGCCATTATATAGTTGAGAAAATTAATGTCCAATCAGTAAACTGATTGTGGAAAGTCCAAAGCAGGACCAGAATGCATTGTGCCCAATTTTCACTCCAATCACCCCCCTATTAAGCCATTTTCCTCATAAACTTTATCTGTGATCTACAATTACACTCTATCGAAAAAATTTCTGAAGCACCTATTCAAGTCACTTTGACTTTTTATAAAGCTGAGTAACTCTAAGGAAATGAGGAAAAGTTTTTAACACTTTGTCATTTATAACCTGAATTAGGATCCGGCAAAAGTTCATATTTTAAAATAAATCCTGTTGCTGGATATCGAAGAATCATAATGGAATTCAAGCAGTTTTATTTTCTATCTCTTATCTTTTACTGCCTAGCAGAGGCATCGCTAAAATTCTTTTAATGTCTACAAAGGAGTAAGCTGCTATGGAATATAGGTGGATTAATGGAGAAATAGTAATGATAATAACAATGACAACAATAAAATAATAATACTTATATTAGTTTGCTAAGTCTGCCATAACAGTGCGAAGACCTGGGTGGCTTACAGAGTAGAACTTCTGATGGTTTTCTGGCAAACTTTGGCAATCTTCAGCTTATAGAAATATTACTCTGATAGCTGCCTTCATCTCCAGGTGTTTTTCCTATGTGCTTATATGTTTTGAAACTCCCTTCCTTGATCATGACATCGATCATATTGAACAGGGGTCTGCCATAAAAATCTCATATTACTCTATTACCTCTGTAAAGACCCTATCTCCAAATAAGGCCACATTGTGAATTACTGAGAGCTATGACTTCAACATATACATTTTTGAGGGACATAGTTCAAGCCCTAACAATAATTGTAAAACAACAATAATAGTAATTAGAATTTCCACCGGCCAGATTATATGCCAAGGTATGTTAAACATGTTTAACAATTACAACTCTGAGAGTAATATATTAATAGCCTAATTTGTAAAAGGAAATCAAAAGTTGATAACTTCTCTAAAGTCCTGTAACTAGCAGGGCATTAATTTGGAAATAATGGTGAGTTTGTACATTAGGGCACATTTGGCAATGACTGGAAACATTTTAGTTGTCACTAAAGATATTCCACTGAAATAGAACAATGGGTAGAGTCCAGGGATGCTGCTAAACTTTCTGAAATGCACCAGACAGCATCTCTTCCCCAATAGCAAAGAGTCATGGAACCCAAAAGGTCTACAATACCAAGGTTGAGAAATTTTGGTATAAGAGTACAATCCGAGTCTTTTTTTTCCTCCCCTTTATTTTATTTTTTTAACTTTTTTAATATGAAATTTATTGTCAAATTGGTTTCCATACAACACCCAGTGCTCATCCCAAATACAATCCAATTCTTAAAACAAGTTAGACTAACCTGAAGGCCTGTGTCTCAACTACTAAGGGATTAAATTTGTAGTGAGAGGGCTTCTTGCCTGAATAGGAACTAGTGTTGTGAGTTTATGTGTAAGTGGTCAGGAGAGCAGTGGCTCAATATGGTGGGTGTGGAGGCCTACTTTTCCTTAAAAAAACCTCACAGGCTTTTTTCATCCTAACACTATTTTTTTTAATTCATTTTGCTACTTCAATGTTAGATGTAATCTAGATGTTCAGATGATAGTGTAAAATATTGAAAAGCAGAAAAATAAAAACCACTCACTTATTTAACTACACAAAACCATCCATTGGGTATATTTTAATATATTTCTTTCTAGGCTGTTTCTTAAGCACTTTTTCTAATGGATTTGGTCATATTACATGTGTGCATAATTTAGTGAGTAATTTTTTTTAAATGACAGTAGTACATAGTATTTTTCTTATATGTGAAAACACTATTTCTTGTTTTTGAAATCACTCTTTTTAATATAATTTATTGTAAAATTGGCTAACATACAGTGTGTAAAGTGTGCTCTTGGTTTTTGGGGTAGATTCCTGTGGTTCATCACTTACATACAACACCCAGTGCTCATCCCAACAAGTGCCCTCTTCAATGCCCATCACCTATTTTCACCTCTCCCCTCCCTCACCCCCCCCCCCACATCAACCCTCAGATTGTTCTCTGTATTTAACAGTCTCTTATGATTTGCTTGTCACACTCTCTGTGACTTTTTTCCCCTTCCCTTCCCCCCATGGTCTTCTGTTAGCTTTCTCAAGATTCACATATGAGTGAAAACATATGCTGCCTTTCTCTGACTGACTTATTTCACTCAACATAATACCTTCCAATTCCATCCATGTTGCTGCAAATGGCACTATTTCATTCTTATTGCCAAGTAGTATTCCATTGTATAAATAAACCACATATTCTTAATTAATTCATCCATTGATGGACATTTAGGCTGTTTCCATAATTTGGCTATTGTTGAAAGTCCTGCTATAAACATTCGGGTACATGTGCTCTTATGAATCAGCACTGCTGTATCCTTGGGATAAATTCCTAGTAGTGCTATTGCTGGATCATAGGGTAGCTCTTTATATATACTTTATTACCAAATTGGTTTCCGTACAACACCCAGTGCTCATCCCAACAAGTGCCCTCCTCCCTGCCCATCACCTACCCCCCTTCTACCCTTAGTTTCTTCTCAGTCCTTAAGAGTCTCTTATATTTGCCTCCATCCCTCTCTGTAATTTCTTCTGCTTCCCCTCCTCCATGGTGTTCTGCTAAGTTTCTCTAGATCCACATATGAGTGAAAACATATGGTATCTGTCTTTCTCTGCCTGACTTATTTCACTTAGCATAATACCCTCCAGTTCCATCTATGTTGCTACAAATGGCCAGATTTCATTCTTTCTCATTGCCAAGTAGTATTCCATTATGTATATAAACCACATCTTCTTTACCCATTCATCCATAAAGGGATACTAGCCCTTTATCTGATATGTCATTTGTAAATATCTTTTCCCATTCCATCGGTTGCCTTTTAGTTTTGTTGATTGTTTCCTTTGCAGGGCAGATGCTTTTTATTTTGATGAGGTCCCAATAGTTCATTTTTGCTTTTAATTCCTATGCCTTTGGAGATGTGTCAAGTAAGAAATTTCTGTGGCTGAGGTCAGAGAGGTTTTTTCCTGCTTTCTACTTTAGGGTTTTGATGGTGTCCTGTCTCACATGTATGTCTTGCATCCATTTTGAGTTTATTTTTGTGAATGGTGTAAGAAAGTGATCCAGTTTCATTCTTCTGCATGTTGCTGTCCACTTCTCCCAGCACCATTTGCTCAGGAGACTGTCTTTTTTCCATTGGATGCTCTTTCTTGCTCTGTCAAAGATTAGTTGGCGATACGTTTGTGGGTCCAATTCTGTGTTATCTATTCTATTCCATTGGTATATGTGTCTGTTTTTGTGCCAATGCCACACTGTCTTGTTGATTTCAGCTTTGTAGTAGAGACTAACGTCTGGGATTGTGATGCCTCCTGCTTTGGTTTTCTTCTTCAGTATTACTTTAGCTATTCAGGGTCTTCTGTGGTTCCATACAAATTTTAGGATTGTTTGTTCTAGCTTCAAGAAGAATGCTGGTGCAATTTTGATTGGGATTGCATTGGATTTGTAGATTGGTTTGGGTAGTAGTGACATTTTAACAATATGTACTCTTCAATCCGAGAGCACAGAATGTTTTTCCATTTCTTTGTGTTTTCTTCAGTTTCAACAAATTTATATTTCCCATATACAAGTCATATTATTTCTTTGTAGTAAAATGCCTTAGTCAATAGGTGGTATCAAATCTTTTTTTTTTTCTTTTTAAAAATTTTATTTTTGTTTTTTATTTAAATCCAAGTTAGCTAACATATAGTGTAATAATTATTTCAGGAGTAGAATTTAGTGATTCATCACTTAACTATAACACCCATTGTTCATCCCAACAAGGGTCTTCCCTAATGTCCATCACCCTTTTAGTCCAGCCCCCACCCAGTACCCTTCCAGAAACCCCCAGATTTTTTAAAAGATTCTTAAATACTGAGAACTGAGAGTTCCAATCGTCTTTCTTTCTTTCTTTCTTTCTTTCTTTCTTTCTTTCTTTCATGTTGCTTTTCTGTATTTCTATCTTACTTTCTTCACTCATTACATGTAATTTACTTATTATTAAAATATTTGTCTCTCCCTACCACTGTATAAAATAGATTGCCAGAAAAAAAATAGATTGCCAGAATCAAGATTAATAAAACAAATAGTATAAATTATTCCTGAATCATTTTTGTCATATTATTTTTCCAAGTGTTTAATCCATCTCTCCATATCAGCATATGCATGTCTCTTCTTTATCCTTTTCAGTACTGAATATGATGATTTAAGAATGGGAAGGCATATTTTATTTTCCTAACTTAGAGAAGACAATCAGGTCTTGTCTGGTAATCATTATATTTTCACATCTATATTTTGTGTGTCTTTATGCTTTCTGTTTAAGAGAACATCTGTGTGGCTTCTGTGCACCCCATTTGTTAATTATATTTTAATATTTTCCTGTCTGAATTAGTCATATGAGACTGAGTTCAATGTATTGTTTTTCCATCACTTATGCACTTTATGTAATTTCTTATAAATGTAATACAGGATAGTAATCACATGCACATTAAATTTTTCTCCCTCCAAAGCCTCACTGCATTGATGATAGAGAGTAGGTAAACCTTGATATCAAAACCAGATAAAGAAAAAAAAGAAAGAGAACTACAGGCCAATATCTCTGGTGAACATAGATGTAAAAAACCTCAACAACATATTAGCAAACCGAATCCAACATTATGTTAAAAAAATCATTCACCACAATCAAGTGGGATTTATTCCTGGGATTCAAGCATGGTTCGGTATTTGCAAAACAATCAATGTGATACATAACATCAACAAGAGAAAGGATAAAAAACTTATCATTTCAGTAGATACAGGAAAAGTATTTAACAAAGCACAGCATGTATTCATGATGAAAACCCTCAACAAAGTAGGTATAGAGGGAAGATACCTCAACATAATAAAAGCCACATATGAAAAAACCCACAGCTAACATCATCCTTAATTGTGAAAATTGAGAGATTTTCCCCAACAATCAGAAATATGAAAAGGTTGTCCACTCTCACCACTTTGGAAGTACTAGAAGTTCTAGCTACACCAATCAAAAACAAAAACAAAAAGTAGAAAAGAAAAGAAAAAAAAAAGAAATAAAAGGAATCCATATTGGTTAGGAAGAAGTAAAACTTTCACTATTTGCAGATGACATGATACTACGTATACAAAACCTTAAAGACTCCACCAAAAAATTGCTAGAACTGATCAATGAATTCTGTAAGGTTGCAGAATACAAAACCAATATACAGAAATCTGTTGCATTTCTATTAACTAATAATGAAGTAAAGAAAGGTAAATTAAGAAAACAATCCCTGAGGGGTGCCTGAGGGGCTCAGTCAGTGTAATGTTCAACTCTTGTTTTTGGCTCGGGTCATGATCTCACAGTTTGTGAGATAGAGCCCTTCATTGGGATCTGTGCTGACAACATGGAGCCTGTTTGAGATTTTCTTTCCCTCTCTCTCTCTGCCCCTCTCCCACTTACGTTCTCTTTCTCACACAAATAAATAAGCTGTAAAAAAGAGAAAACAATGCCCTATACTTACTGCAGAATTATTTATAATAGACAAAATATGAAAGTAACCCAAGTATCCACAGATAGCATCAATACACAAATGGATAGAGAAGATGTTTATGTGTGTGTGTGTGTATATATATGCATATATATATATTATATATGTATAATATATATAATATATATTATATATATATTACTCAGCCATAAAAACTAATGAAATTTTGCCATTTACAACAACATGGATGGATCTAGAAAGTATAAGTCTAAGTAAATGAGTCAATCAGAGAAAAACAAATAATACATGACTTTACTCATATGTGGAATTTAACAAACAACAAAAATGAACAATTGGGAAAAAAATAGAGGAGACAAACCGAAAACACTCTTAACTGTAGAGAACAACAGATTGCTACTGGAGTGGGGAGAGATGGGTGAAATAGGTAAAGGGAATTAGGAGTACACTTGTTGTGAAATATAGAATTGTTGATGGGGCGCCTGGGTGGCGCAGTCGGTTAAGCGTCCGACTTCAGCCAGGTCATGATCTCGCGGTCCGTGAGTTCGAGCCCCGCGTCGGGCTCTGGGCTGATGGCTCAGAGGCTCAGAGCCTGGAGCCTGTTTCCGATTCTGTGTCTCCCTCTCTCTCTGCCCCTCCCCCGTTCATGCTCTGTCTCTCTCTGTCCCAAAAATAAATAAACGTTGAAAAAAAAAATTAAAAAAAAAAAAAGAATTGTTGAATCACTATATTGTACACCTACAACTAATATAATGCTGTATGTTGACTATACTAGAATTAAAAATAATAATAATTTTTTTTAAAGTTGGGTAAACTCACTACTTACTGAAATGACAAAGAGATGGGTAGAGAAAGAAGAGCAGACTCATTTTTTTTTTTTAACAAATTTACCAGATGAAGGACTTGTAGCTGTCATAGAAGGGAAGGAGTTAAAACAAAAATGAATTCTGAGGAGGAAGACCATTAAGAATTTGGATAATCTGCCCTGCGGGTCCCTTGAGGTGCACAGAATTTGGAGGTGAGGAAGGTGCAAACACATGGGGATTCCTTATGTATATATTTCTTTTACAGAGCAGTTGACATCTTTCAGGTTTCCTTTTCATGCCACATTCATGGGAAATTACTCTTTCCTCTCCCACTGACTCTTCCTTCTCAGCAAAGAAAAGAAACTTGCTACATAGAAATATTATACCGTGGGGCACTTTCCTCATTACCCATCCTAATCACAAAATTTAAGAAGCACAGTATGCACACCAAATCACGAAATTATAGAATTTTTTTCTGTAGAGAAACTCAATGATCCCAGCAAATACCTCTCCATGTATATCCCCAAGATAATGCCAGGAATCTATATATAGATCATAAACAGGTGATCCCTGGCCACCAATAATTCTCCCATGTGCAAGTTTTAGTACTTGGTTGAATGGGCAGCCAAAAATCACCAGATATTTGAGGAAATTCCCCAACATGAAAAATACCAATATAAGCAAACAGAAACTGATAAAATGCAAATAACAAATAAAAATGAAAAAAAAACTTGAAATATGAAAAATATTTTATACATAAATAAAATAAACGCTGTATGTCCTTAATCATTAGAAATTTTAAATGATAACATTGTAAGAATTTTCAAAGAGCAAGCCAAAAGAACAGAGATATGAAAAATAGTGGAGACAAATAAAAAAGTTTATCAGCAAGCTCAACATTTAAGTCAACAAGTGTTAGACAGAGAAAACAATAAAAATAAAGGGTAGAAAATTTGAAAGGATCGACATGCGCCTAAAGGAAAACAAACTATTGGGCACACACACATACACATAGTCACACGCAAGTGTGCACACCAAAGATAAAAAAGATAATTCTTAATACCTTCTAAAGAGACTAGCAGGTCATGTACAAAACAATGTAAATGCATAAAGTATTGAGCGTGTCAAAAGTAAAATTGGAAATTAGATAATAAAATATATCGCAGCAATGTCTTCAGAATTTTTATGAAAAAAATAGCTGCTTCCTAGATTTCTATATCAAACCCAATTCTTAATGAAAAAGAGAACAAAACATGGAAGGGCTAAAAAATATATCTATGTCTATATCTATATCTATAGATATATATTAATTACGTGCTTTTACTAAGTATTCAAAATGTGTGAATTCAGCTATTTTTAAATAAGGTTTTTGTTATTGTTATGATATCCTCATTTGTATTATAAGCTACTTCCACCCCTTTTTCAACATTTAGTTTACATCACTCACTATGCTATTACTTCATCTAATTATTACAGAAGCATCATAAAGCAAGTATGAATCATTCTGCTTTACATGAGAAAGAAAATGCCCAGAGTAGTTGAGTAACTTGTCAAATTTTACCCCACAGAAAGGTAGAAAAGCCAGCAGGTTGTGAACACCAGATCTATCTGATTCAGAACCCTTGTTGGGAGTAAGAAGAAGTTAAGCATTAGGAAGCATTGAACACCCCTTTCCAGAAAGGACCCCATCTACTTGTGGTTGCCACTTATTACAGTAACTGTTTCTTTCCTCATGGTCTAAGGACATCATTTGGCCAAGTGGACATTTCCATGGGGACATAATGCTGAAGTAACAACAATCTGTTCAGAGAATTTTTCTTTGGCTATCTATCTATTTATCTTTCCATCTATCTGTCTCTCAAACTAGGAGTGACGGAGGATGCACATCTTGAACTCTTTTGTCTATTTAAATTTCACCACACTTAAAAAGAAACCCTGCTGTATAAAAGTGGTTGGCACCAATATTCTATTATCTAAACTGTCTAGGAACAGGGTAGTCTGCTTACAGAGCATTATCAGCTTATCCTCTCTTCAGCACTCAGTCAGAAGTAGGGTAAGCTGTGCCAGCTGGCCCTCAACACACAGAACTCATCCACTATTAATAAATTTTTTTTCAGGCACTTAGTTTCTTCCAGTGAAGTCCCCATGCAGTAGTGGACTGAAGTGAAGCACAGAATTCAGCCATATTCTGTTATCTTACATACAACAAAATAAAGCTTACAGTATTCTTCACAGATCAAGATTATTTGGTGCTGGAACAAAAACAAACAAACAAACAAAAACCCTGAAATCACATTTCTTCCAAATGCATTTTGTATCATTAAACTTATTATTTTTTTTTAATTTTCAAGTATGCAAAGTATACCTTCATGTTTTGTTTCCAATCTCTATTCATACAAGAAAGAGAAGACTTGGCATTGAGAGGCAATATAATAAAAGAGCAAGGAATGGGCATTGTATGCCAAATCTCAAGACTAACCATGAGATAATGAGTTATAACACATTTTAGCATTATTTGGCCAGCCTTGTTAAGCCATCCAGTCTTTTTGGACCTCGGATTTTTCTGAACAAATGAATGACTTGGGTGAAGTCAGTATTTTCGAAGATGGAACAGTGCACTATAATGGTGAGATCATTTGTCAAGGGTCCAAAGATAATTAAATAACAATAAAATAATGGAAGTAAAACTGTCAAGACTTGGAAATGGTTTTTACTTTAAAAAATGATTGGATTCAATTTTCCACTTAGAAAAATATGTTGTTTGAGATAATAAGAGAAAACTGCAAGTTGGCTCACAAAAAGGGGTTTTTTATTATAACTTATATTTACCTCTTAATTTCATACACTCCAGAAGCCAGGAAGTCCTACAGCTTGGGGATTTAGTAACTGGAATACTATCACTGATAAGGCATTTTCTCTCTTTCTCAAGACGTGAATTCCACCTTTTCTTTCCATAATGTGACTCTTTCTCTTGTCTTGCACTGCATAAGTTCATATATGGCTTAGCTCCTTATTCTACATATATCTGAGTATACAACTTAGGTTACATTCTAGTAGAGAGAATTATATAGATACCTATTAAATTAATGAATTTTCTGGTACACAAAGATGTCTACATAGGACCTGTAAAGTGGACTTGAAAAATTAAATAGGTAATGCCTGGCCATTCTGATATGGTTTCTTAATAGGTAGATCTAAATTAAAATTTAAACTGTGAAAAATCCAAAATTTACTTTATCTAGGTCCAGTTAACATAGTGATATTATAAATGAGTGTGGTGGTTAGATATTACTGTAGTAACTTATAATGCTGTTTTCTTATCCAAATAGATATTTCTCATATGTGATGTTTGCAAATGTGGTTGTTATTTTTGTTGCAAATGAAATGATTGACAACCCCTCAATGCAATGATCCTTTGGGGGTTGGAATTTTAGAAATCTGCAAGACAACTTCTGTAGAGGGGATATCTCAGTTAATTTTTTCTTCAATTCAGCCATTAGCTTGTACCAGGCCTGGTGTTTAAAACTGGTAATGCACAGATAAAAAGTGTGAAACATACGTAAGAGGTCTACAATGTGGTAGTAGAGACAGACAAAATAAACACTGATGTTTTATTATAATAGCCATTACAAGCTTTAATAGTGGAACTACTGAAAAACCTTCACTGAGGGAATTCCTAAAGAAATAATGCCGTATTATATCCTAATAAGGAGTTGAATTCCATATAATGAATATTGTAGGGAGAATAAACACTATGGATAGAAGCATAAATGCTCTCTTGAACAGGGTTGGCCATACAGTGTTAGAGAAATGCTGAGGTCAATTTCCTAATTGCCAGGATGGTTTTGGGATGGGAGACAATAAATTACCCAAATGAGCATTTAGATTAATTGAATTAAGACTATCTGCTAAGGAGAAACTGACAATGAAGCCTGTCTTGGCTTTCCTTAATCTTCTCACTATGGATTTGCTGTCAGAATTTTGCTACCTTTAATGAATTGGGAACACTGTGTGTAATTTCACCCCAGAATTCTGAGAGTCAACTTTACTGATGTATTTACCACATATCCAGCCAGATTTGCATCTTTGAGTTGCAAGTTAAGATGCTCTAAGGTTGGCCAGAAGAAGATCCCTTTACGAAGACTGTGAGGGTGATTCTGTCTCTTCAGTTCCATTCTCTCCATCCTCTGCCCGAACACATCTGAAGGAAGAGCCTGAAAACTAGTAAGAAGTCCTTGTACTAGAGAGGGATGCCGAGTCAGAGCAGAAAAGGTAGTCTAGAAGGGGCCTCATTAAATTCTTATTTTAAAAAATGGATTTATTTTGAAAGTATGGATTTAGTAAGCATCAAATGTCCTCTTGTGTAGCCCATGAGAGTGTTTGCCACCTAACCTCAAGAAAGAAATATACTAGATATACAGGACTTAAAAAAAATCATTCTCCCATATCTCCTCATCTTCTCACACAGTGCTGGGTAAATAGTAAGACTCAATAAATGCTTGTTTAATTGATGATATTGGCAACTCGTTTACTTGATTCTAATTAAATTTCTCTCTCTAGGTGTAAAATGGCTTTTCATTGAGCACATCTCAGATAGGATTTTTTAGACAGAAACATGCAGCCACAAAATGAACTCAAATCCTGTTTGGTTTGATGAGTGCATTTTATTATCTGCTGTTTGCTAGCAATTAGATACCAAAAATCTGAGGCTTTTGTAAACACAAGGGGGATTAAAGTAGGACCAGCTCACCAACTATTTGTGATTCTTTTCAAAGTGATTCAGATGAACTATCTTGTTTTGTATTGCTTGTTTTGCTTTGTTGTAAAAGATTCTCTGAAGCATATCTACCCTCTCTCAGAGGAACTTGGTGAAAGTGGCATTTGAGTATTTAAGAAAAGAGCCTCAGGACATATAAATAGATTCTCATTTATCCAGAGGAGAGTCAGCTTTGGAGGATGTTCTTGCCTACATCCCACTTCAGTCACCTCCCCAAAAGATCTCCATTTCAGCTTAGCTGGTGAATCTGGGAAGCTCGTATGTGTTTTGTCACAGCTGTGTGTGAAATATTATGTAATTAAATTTTACATTACATCAGTCCAACTGCATAATAAAATGTCATCTGGTTAATTTTGGTTTCAAAATGTACTTTATAACCAACTCAGAGAAAATATTACATGTGATTCATGCCACAAATTGTTATGTAGGCATGTACTAGCATATTTATGGCATTATACTGCATGCCAAATGATGCACTAAATTCAAATATGGACATGCTAATTTCCCTTGTGTTGACAATGTGAAGTTCTAAGCATTATTCTTTAATCAGAACACAACCAGTTCACTGAAGTCATAAAGTGGACTTCTCCCAAATCTGCTTGCTTCCTTCCTTTTTTCAAAAAAGTAAGCTCATTAATTCTTCAGAGTATCAGTAGACAAATAAATGGTCTTAAAAGATTACACACACACACACACACACACACACACACACACACATATATGGCAAATTCACAGCTTACAGAATGGGATACAGAGATATTCTGGAAGAAATATTACTTATCTGGCCATAAATGTCTTTGATAGTCTTCTATGTCAAAATTATTAGAAAATAGTACAGGTAAACAAATGCCTGAGATTTGGTATGGTGTTTTATCAGACTATCTTAACCAGAAAAGAAAATGGAAGTGATGATATTAAAGAGGGGTTTTATTATATAATGAAAGAAATATGCCCTTAATTTGCTTCATTTTCCCAGAATTTAGAAATGATCTGAAGGATAATGTGTTAGTTGTGCTTATATTAGGTTCTGTGCACTGGGCTGTTTGCTTTGTAAATATTATATGATTTTATTATTACCAAACCTTTTGCAGTTGGCTTCATTTTTTTTTTCTTTTTCTTCTAACATGAGAAAAACTGGGGTAGGTTAGTATCTACTTTATGATATAGGTGTAACTATTGGGTAGAGTTACCCAAGATAATATATATGTAACACGTTAGTGGAAAGTGAGCCAGGTACCAAATTATTTAAATTAAATGTATGGGTTTATCAACACCAAACTACCAGTTCATTTATTTATTTCACAGATATGTAGAACCACTGTCAGCAGTTCCTTGAATACAGTGAGAATATTGAAAACAATTGTAGTGGGGATAGTGGCCACAGTTTGGGAGAGCTTTAGCTACTTATTAGGGCTCCAGCACACTGTCAAGAGGGTACCACTAATGTGTATCATAATATGAATGGTCCCTCCTGGAATTATGCAATGTAATGTAGCAACTCCTCTTGTAATTGTGTCTGTGCTGATTCCCCAATCCATGCAAGATAAACAAATAATCCAAGTAATAACAGAGTTTACTATGCAAATGTAGCCTCCAGGAAAAATCAGTAATACACAAATGGACAACTCTGAGGTTCTCTTATACAGATATGTTAGATGCTCTAATCTTAATGAGATATTAAGGCTGATCCATGCAAAACTTGTTTGGAATTTCGAGTGTTTGGAATTTTGAAAGTTTGGAAAGGTTCTTTGTCATTTACATGTACTCATTCTCAATCATTTATTTACTCAGCATTGCATTAGTAATAAACACATCCCACTCATTATTTTAGTCACTAGGTATGCAGTTGTCAAAAAAAAAAAAACACAAAGTCACAATCCATCTTTTTTCTTAAAGATCTCACATGCTGAGGGAAGGAGATGGCTCTGATAATTAAAAAGGACATTTTTATAGAATGTGATAAGAATTTATATGAAGAAAAGACAAGATGTAAAAAAAGCTCCTTGGAGGGACGCCTAACACCACTGGGGAGTAAAAAGAAAAGTTTCTGTGCTAGTTATTCTTTATTTGCCCTCCACATCCATTTTCCATGCCTTCTCTGTTTGTCTTGCTCTGTGATGTGTAAAGATGGCCCCTTGTGAGTTCCCATACTCTAACTTCTGTTGGGTTTGGCCAAGGGAGGCACCAACAGGAGATAAAAAAAGGCACAAAAAGAGAGAGTATAGGGATTTTGCCTCTGCCTTCCTTTGTAATTTGCTATGGCTCTGGAAATGGCTTAATTCCCTTACACATATGGTTGGGTGGTCTTCCCCCAAAATTCCCTTTTATACAGGTTCTAGGTAACTCAGTCATTCCCCTTTGCCTTATCTGTTCTAGGAGTGGTAACAGCTTCCAACTATCATTAATCTGCTTGTCACTCATCATCTTTTCTTGGTTCCCATAGCCTTATCTACAACTCTGTGAATAATTCCTCAATTACATTCTCTTTTGTTAAATCATTCTGTGTGTGCCATAATTTCTTCCAGGTCCTAGATGAGAGAGTTTCTTTCTTTCTTTCTTTTTTTATTTTTTTTAACATTTATTTATTTTTGAGAGAGAAAAAGAGAGAAAGAGCACAAGTGGGGGAGGGGCAGAGAGAGAAGGAGACAGAATCCAAAGCAGGCTCCAGGCTCTGAGCTGTCAGCACAGAGCCTGACATGGGGCTCGAACTCACAAACTGTGAGATCATGACCTGAGCCAAAGTTGGACACTTAACTGACTGAGCCACCCAGGTGCCCCTAAATGAGAGAGTTTCTTAAAAGTGATAAGCCCTGGATAGTTTGTAGATTACAACGGTGAAGAATGGTAGCTTTATAGTTAAATAAACTCAGGATGCCCGGTATACAGGTTAATACTGTGATCTTTCTAAAACTCAGTCTTATCATCTGTAAACTCATAAAATCTGGAAAGTTATGAAAAATAGTAGACTTTGTCCATAAGTCAGTGAGAAGGTACTTTTAAAAGGAAAAGGATGTATGGGTCACCTGAGTGGCTCAGTCAGTTAAGCATCCAACTCTTGATTTTGGTTCAGGTCATTATCTTAAGCTCTGCATTGGGCTACTCATTGACAGTGTGGAGTCTGCTTGGGATTCTGTCTCTCCATCTCTCTCTGCCCCTCCCCCATGTGCTGTTCTCTTTCTTTCTCAAAAAATAAATAAACTTAAAGAAGTAAATGTGAAAAGCAAATGAATGTCTCATCTGTTTTATGACTTTAAAAATGTTATACGTGAATTTTTGGTCAGGAGAGAATAATGCATGTAACACTGAAAGCCAAAAGACTGAGATTTCTGTGTTTTTGTTCTTAAATTTTAGACAAGACAATTTTGTAAGGACAATAAGAGAAGATAAAGGGTTGATGTTGCTTATGCAATGTAGGGTGAATGTCTTTCATCTAATTTCTAATTGTTTTTTGTTGTTGTTGTTGTTGTTGTTTTCATTTGCTTTCACTACACTGATGAGTCAGTCTATCAGGAAAATGGAAATATGGTTGAAGCAGAGATAGGTGTAGTATTTTTATTAATCAAGGCTTCAGGAAGCCTAGGTTTAGAAGAATAGAGAATTGTTGGTGAATCAGTAACATGAGAGATAACTGTAATGACTTGAAGACTTGATAGAAATTACATTTCATATGGCAAGAACCAGCTGTCTACAACATACTCAGCTTATCTGGGGCAGTAGCTTATGATCCTAATGGTTGAAATAAGAATAATAAATATATTCAATAAAAGAATAAATTAGATTCACATACAGCTATCTAGTGAAGCTTCATTTTAAGTTGTGGAGAGACTAAAAAATGTGGATTCTGGTAGAGATTAATAAATACTTTAAAGTTTTGTGGAAAGTAGAATATAATTTAAGATTTAGAGTATAGTTGACTGTTAAATCACTTGGGGTTTGGGGTATTAAACGTCTTCCCCAAACGCATGTTGAACATCCATGTATAACTTTTGACTCCCCAGAAACCTATCTACTAATAGTCTACTGTTGACCAGAAGCCTTACCGATAATATAAATGACTAACACATATTTTGAAAATTATATATATGTATATATGTATATAATTTATATATATGATACATATAAGATACTGTATTCTTACAATAAAATAAGCTCAAGAAAAAAATGTTATCAATAATATAAGCAATTAACATATTTTTGAAGATATATATAACATATATATAATATTGTATTCTTACAATAAAATAAGCTTGAGAAAAAATGTTACCAATAATATAAACAATCAACACATATTTTGGATAATATATGTATATCATATATATATATATATATATATATATATATATATACACACACATATATATGTATATATATAAAATATTGTATTCTTACAATAAAATAAGCTTAAGAAAAAATGTTATTAAGATAATCATAAGAAAGAGAGAATACATTTACAATAGCATACTGTATTTACAGAAAAATATCCCTGTATAAGTGGACCTGCACAGTTAAAACCCCTGTTGTTCAAGGGTCACCAGTATAATGCTTTTCATATAAAATAACAAATGCAGGGTTGCCTGGGTGACTCAGTCGGTTAAGCAGCCAACTTCGGCTCAAGTCATTATCTCATGATTCATGCGTTTGAGCCCCACATCAGGCTCTGTGCTGACAGCTCAGAGCCTGGATCCTGCTTCGGGTTCTGTGTCTCCCTCTCTCTCTCTGCCTCTTTCCTGCTCTTGCTCTGTCTCTGTCTCTCAAAAATGAATAAACTTTAAAAAAAATAAAAATAAAATAAATAAAAGAAAAGAAATGTATTATGTAGAAGGCATGTTGAATATAAATTAGTTTAAAGGAAGAAAGGAGATGCTATTTTAGTTTATCTATAAAAGAGTTGAAATAACAGTGATATTGCAAAGTTAAGAGCATGATCTATAAAAATATTCAGACAAAACTGAGTTTGAATCTGGACTTTGCCAGTTACTTCCTCAGAGACCATGAGGAAGTAATAAGAAGTAATAAGATTACTTAGTAGTAGTCTCTCTACATTGAAGTCTCTTCATCTGAAATAGGTCCTTACACTTGTTGGGATGAGCCCTGGGTTTTATATGTAAGTGACGAATGACTAAATTCTACTCCTGAAACCATTATTACAATATATGTTACCTAACTTGGATTTACATAAAATTAAAAAAAATAATAAAATTGAAGAAAAAATAGGGCCCTAACCTCAAATTCTGAGGATAAATAAGTCTATTAATATAGATTCTTTGTACAGAACCAGATGATCACATGTAATTTCTACTATTACTACTGTTAAAAATTAAGTTTTTGTAAATAGAAAAAAGTCCAAGAGGTTTATAGGTCATAGGTAAACATTAAATTGCTGAGTATTTAAAATATATTAATATGAACTTTTTATGATAAATATTAAGCCAAAGTCTAGAGGTAGTATTAGTTATCACTCTTTCTCTCCTCTCCCCCTTTGTATCACTTTCCAGTATCCAATTAAATATCTTCAAGTAGAGATTGGATATTTGGGGGAGACTTTTTTTATAATATAATTAATATCATTATGCACATTATGCACATTAATTTAGAAATCATTTCAAGTAGAGTTCATGAAATAAGCCAAATAATTACATGTTCAATGTTGGAGTTGATGCCTTTGAAAGCACAAATAATTTCACAACTAAAAAGA
Organism: Leopardus geoffroyi; assembly: GCF_018350155.1. Classification (NCBI taxonomy): domain Eukaryota; kingdom Metazoa; phylum Chordata; class Mammalia; order Carnivora; family Felidae; genus Leopardus; species Leopardus geoffroyi. The sequence continues at coordinate 39,796,864 of NC_059335.1, read as the reverse complement.
TATCTAACTCAATCCAATTAAGCCTATTCAATTGCTATATGGAGGCAATTTAAATTATGTTCCTATTTTTAATGAATTCATTACCTGCTAAGCATCACCACGCAAATTCTGTGGTCTTCTTGAGCAGTAATCCTTTTTTTTTTCAATTTTAAGAAGTGTAGAGACCAAGCAATTGTAAAAGAAGATGGAAATTTGAGCCCATAACATTTTTCCACAGTAGATGAGATGGTACATGAAGTATCTTCTGACTCTGCCCTCATTTGTGATGTTCAATGAATATGGATTAGCAATTAACCATGGCTACACTCAAAGCTAAGATAAATTACAGGAATAAATTCAGGGTGGATGTGTGGTGTGCAATTCGTATTGATCATCTTGCAGAAAATGACCTCGAAACTACTTTCAACTCTGTGTGGCTAGGGATAGTTCTCATATCAGTGTTTTGTGTTGTTTTCTTTTTTACATAGGAGCTGTCAGTAGACATGGTGGAAAATTGCTAACGAAGCAAGTAATCTAGGATAGACTCCAGAAGAGTCATATTTACTTGGAAACTCAAAGAAATAAAATCCATACGTGCAATCTCATAGAATCATGATTTTATTAATAGCTCATTGATTCCCCTATCACTCTGGATTATCATGATCATTTACACATCAGTTAGTCCTACACGACCATGAACACCTTGGGAATAGGCGCTGTATTTTGATGCTGTATAAATCCAATAAATGACATACAGTAGAGAGTGATAAATGTAAGTTAAATTGAATAAGGAATCTGGCATTCTCTAGAGGCTTGGGAAATATAGAATGTTCTCATTCCACCCCTTTGACTGTTTCTCAGTAATCCTATAGATCAAGACTTTTCAGATGAGGAAACATACATAGAAATATTTCCAAGCTGTAAAATAGAAGAGACAAACCTTTTCATTCTCAAAATAAAACTAAAATGATAGAAAATTAAAGCTTAAAAAAATAAAATTAAAGCTTTTAAAGATTTTTGTATATTGTTAACAGCATTCCTTGTTTGGACATAAGAACAAATTAAGGAGAATGGGTTTGAAGTGTTTTACTCAGGAAGGCATAGCTAGTAAATAACATATATATTATCCTAATAGGCTCAAAATAAAGCTGTTTATACTAGATATTAGGCAACAAAAATCTATCATGTCATTTGTCTTTCACAAAATATCTCAGAATTGACAATGCATACGAAAACACAAATGAATTATTTCCTTAGGTAATAATAGTTTATTCCAGTGCTGGTTTCTTCTGTCCAGGACTTATGCCTTCTAAATGTTCAAGAATAACTTAAAAGATCCAGATCCCTTTGGAAATGCAGAAACATAGGAGATTTTTTTGACCACGTAAGGATGAGAAATATCTTGATTTCAGCCTCAGATAGGAGAGTGTTACCATATATAAGGGGAAAGAGAAAGAGAGAGAGAAAGATCCAGGTTAGTGATAGATAGGTAGATAGATAGATAGATAGATAGATAGATAGATAGATAGATAGATAGATAGAGATAGATCGATCCAGGCTAGCAGTATTTTCTTAGATTCTCATCCTGATGTCAATGTCCTTTCTAAACTACATTCCAATGACAAAAATTCAGAGGGATTGAGTGCTGGTGTCTTGGGGTTCCTTTTGATTTTGAAATCTCTGGGGACAGACCCAAATTTTCTATTTTTACTTTTGTTGCCTTTATGTGTTTTTTTAAAATTTTTAATGTTTATTTATTATTGAGAGAGAGAGAAAGAGAGAGAGAGAGAGAGTGAGTGGAGAAGGGGCAGAGAGAGAGGGAGACACAAAATCTGAAGTAGGCTCCAGGCTCTGAGCTGTCAGCACAGAGCCCGATTCAGGGCTCAAATTAGGGAACAGTGAGATCATGACCCAAGCCACCCAGGCTCCCCATGTTGCTTCTATGTTTTTGTTGTTTGTTTTTAAATTGTTTTCCACAAAGGAGTCAGAGTCATGTCTTAAATACAGATTAGATCATGCCCTTACTTGGCTTTACATAAAAATAATCTCATTGTCTATAGAACATAAAATTATATTCAAATTCCTTATCAGCCACAAATTTTCATATAATCTTGGGACTAACGGATTTGTGCCGCTCCCTCCTTCCTTCACTACAATCTGCTTCCCCAATTTTCCTTTGAATTTTTAAAAATAACACTTTTTGTTGTTGCTGTTGTATTTTTGTTTATAGATATATATATAATATATATTATAAATATTATATATAATATATATTATATATTAGTTTCAGATACTTTGTGCATGTTCTCTTCATCTTGGAATTCCATGTCTCTCTTGTCCTATAAACCTTCCATTGATTTTTTGTTAATTGCTCTTTCATCAGGTTGTTCAAACTAAACTTATTCCAGTACCTTTTTAAAATTAATCTCAATTGGAATAGTATTTTCTTTACTAACATCATAGCATTCACTTCTCACTATCTAATGCATGGTTATTGGTTGACCTATGCTATGGCATTCTTTCCTCCCTAAACATTCTGTTCTATGAGGTCAGGGGTGATTTTTATTGTACTAACTACTATGTATAAATTACCTATGAAAGTTTTCAACATATGCTACGCACTACTAAACTGCTTGATTTAATAAGTAAAAGGACAAATGAACCATTTCCTTGAGCATACTCAGCAACCACACTAATATAAAGATGCCTGAGGGCTGGTATGGATCCAATTCAAGATATACACTTGCTTTAAAACCACAGAGTTGTGGAGCTGAGGGCCAACTTTGAATCATCAACTATATTCTCCATTTTTTAGATAATCTTCATTGGCCAACAAAATAGAGATGGTTCACAAAATGCAAAGATTCTTTAATATTCTTCTCCATGGGCTTGTTGTTTAAAGGGCCACAAATAATTTTGCTTTGAAATAAGGAAAGCTTTTGTTATATTTATATTAATACCTTATTAATCTTCCATATAAATGTATGCTACATGTAATGTACTTACATAGATTTATATTAATCAATTGATAAAGTGATATTATCACCTCTAAAAAGATGCTAAAATTAATTTTTTATACTTGGCTAAGAGCTATATGTTCATTGTGTGTAACATCCTCTTAAGAAATAAGATGCATGTCTTGTTTGGATAAGACTTCTCAGGGCAAACTAGCCTCAAAAGATTCCCTAAGGGCCCAGAAAGAAGTTCAGATTCTTTTCTTTCCCAGCACTGTGAGCACAGTATAAAGAGGATCAAGGGGCCCTTGGCTGAATGCTGGCAGCTCCTTACCATTCCAAAGTTGTAGAGAAGAGAAAAAACCTGTAAATCTTTGTAACATGATGTGTGATGCAAATTAATGACAGATACAGTTTGTGGAAAACTTTGAAGTCTAAGGAAATCTCATAATGAAACTTTGTAAAAAAGATTCGTTTTCCAAGACAATTAGTATGATAAATGTCTCATGGTAAATTGATGACGATATGTTTATATGGGTAAAGAAAAACAGGGTTTACTTCGAAGTATGAATTTAGTGAATATTTACTGAATGAACACATATACCCAAGACTATTTTAATCAACAAAGTATCTATCCATCTATCTATTTATTCATGCATTCACATATCTTTTAACTGTTCAATATACTTTTGAGAAACAATTTTATTTCAGGTACTGGATTGGACAGTACAAATACTATATTAAGGAAAAATAGTTTGTTTCTCTCTCTTATGGAGAGTTTATCAAGTAATAGCCCACATTCTAAGCTGGAATATATTGTAAAGGGCACCTGATAAAAATAAATGAAACATACTAACTATCCAAGATAGACATATACATATACAGAAATAAGTACGATTCAAGTTGTTAAATACCCTAAAATATATGTGTTGGTATTTCAGTACCAACACTTGCAATTGGATTAGGATATTAGGAAACATTTTGTAGAATATGAGTCATATAATCTGGCTGGAGAATGAGCAAGACTTTGGGGAAAAAGAAGGCAAGAACATGTCAGGTAAACACAGAAACTCTTCAAAACAAAACAAAAAAAAATACACAAAAGATGAGGTATATAGCAATGAATAACAATGTATTGGTGTCTTGAGTACAAAATATGGTGCTATTATATGGAGCAGTTCATTACAAACTGTGCAAAGAAGCTATGACTTTGTACTGTCTACAGTGGGACCTTCCAAACTGTCGGGGTGAGTGAAGAAACACTTTTGTCTTTAAGTGGATCATTTCCGTAAAACTATTTGCATTTGTTACATATATATGCTATAGATATAGTTATATACATACTCATAAGGCAATCGCTAGATGTTCTATCTTATTTACTTTAAAAAAGCAAGATAAAAGAATTGTTTCCACTTTATAAATGAGGAATACAGTACATTTCTCTAGGTTATTCAGCTAGCAAATTTCCAGGGTTGAACTCATGTCTATCTGACCCACTAAGCTTCTTAGTTCCTATTACCTTGTGCTAGGCATCTGATACTTTCTTTCTAAGACAAAAGAAGAATAGAGAAGGAATGAAAGAGAATCCTAGTAAAATGCTTATGTCTAGGACATGGGCAGTGACAATGAGAATAAATTCAGTGCTTAAAATGATGGAGTAAAATGGAATACATGGAGGATGTATTCAGGACAACCAATGCACTGATGGGTTTTATTTCACAAGGAGAGATCAGAGAAAATGAGTTGATAGAAATAGAAATATCTAAAGAAATAAATAAGTATACCCTCTGTGATAAAATAATAATAATAATAATAATAATAATAATAATAATAAATCAAAAGGGTTTTATTTGATTACTAAGCAAATTAACCTTGAGAGTCTACATGCTAGACACATTAGTAGGTGTGTATTCCAATTATTCAATATCCCATCCTTCAGAAAACTACATGTCTCCCATTCCATGTGGTCCTAATTGAGCTGGCAATCTTAGCAACCTGTCTAGCTCTGTGAAGATGGACCATGACATAGGGCCTGGTAAAATACACTCTTTATTCCCCCAGTGATTTTTATTGTTAACTCAAGTATTAATTCAAGGGCACTTGCATTACTGAGGCTAAACCAAGCAGAGAAGGCGTCTTCTCAGAAATTAAGCTGCAGATTGGATGAAGAAGCTCTATTTTTACAAGGCAAATTCTAAGGCTGAGGAGTGTGACTGTAGAGCTGTGACATTCTTTTTAACTGCTATATGTGGAAAGCTTGTTTTCAGAGTAAAACTGGGGAGAGATAAGTAGAAAGAGAAGACTTAGGAAGGCCTTTCCCTTCATGACCCAGTTCCAAAGTGTGAGAAGAAAGAACTGCAGTTCTCCCTTTCAATCTGTGAGCTACCTTGGCATTTTTCCCAGAAAACAAAGGCATCTTGATGAAATCAACCACTTAAGACATGCCTTGATATAAATGATAGATTTCAGAATAAAGGGGAAAAATGGCAAATACACATGCATTTTTTAAGTAAATAAGTGATGTACGAAGGAACAAAATTCAGGGTAGCTTCAGATTTTTCCTAGAACTAAGATTCAGAAAATAGAATACTAAAGAGTCTAAATGTTTGAGTAGACCCAAAGGCAGAAGATGAAAGTGAGTGCACCTTATTTTGTGATTTCCTGGTCCAGGTATTGTCACTTCTTATCATTTCCTCTATTATCATCTCCCTGAGCATCATTGAAATCATAAATAGAGACGTTACTCTCTCTTGCACCTGACTGGTGGGAAGATTGAATCACATGAGGCAACACCATGTAATAAGTCTGATTTTCATGGTTGACTCAGAAAACAAATCTAAAGAAAACGTATACACAATTCAAAAATATTGTGATATTGTAACTCTATCAAAGTCCATATTAGTTTTCTATTAAACCAACTATGACTACATCTGATATCTTTAAAATATCTTTTGTGTTTCAAAACTCATATTTACCACCCAATTTTCTTTTTTCTTTCTTTTCTCCTTTTCATCTTTCTCGTTCTTTTCCCTTCCCCTCTGTCTCTGTCTCTGTCTTTTTGAATGCACATTTACACACACACACACACACACACACACACACACAAAATCACCTAAGACCACTACACTTAAGTGTATAGCTGAATGAGTTAATATAAGTAAACTAGGTCACCACAACTGAGATTAAAATATATACTATTCCCAGTACAACAACTAATATAATTTTCAGGACCAAGTAAGAAAGATTCCATAATTGAGATTAAGGTCAGAAGGCTATGTGAAGTCTGTCTGTTCACTATTATCTTCCCTACATAAAAGTGGAGGAAAAAATTACTCTAAGCTCACCATGTACTATGAGTGCTTATTCTTAATATCCCCATGAGATGTGAGGGTTGAAAAGGGAAGTAACCTGCTTTTGTTACAGAGACATGCTATGAACCTGGGTCTGTGTGACCTCGATGTACCTTTTAGTACTTCTGGATACCCAAGCCTTGCATATAAATCGATTTCAGTGTGTATCACTGTATGAAGTGCTTACCATTTTATACATTTGTAAACCCACAAGAGAGTACACATCTAAAGCTCAGGGAGCATGTCACACCCTTATATTGCCAGAATCTAGCACAGAGCTTACAACATAGTAGGTTTTAGGAAATTTGCAGGGGGAATGTTTGGATGGATGGAAGAAAAATGAAGGAACTGAAGAAAGAAGGGTAGGAAGAAAAAAAGGAAAGAAAAATATAACAACTATAGAAATGTTAAATTTTTTTTATTTTTTTTCTCTTTTTTTCTTTAAAATGTGTGTGAATAAGGTGTTGGAGAGGATGATCCTAAAGAAGAAACTGAGGAAGGGAGGAAGGAAGGAAGGAAGGAAGGAAGGAAGGAAGGAAGGAAGGAAAGAAGGTAGGAAGGAGGAAGGAAGGAAGGTAGGAAGGAAGGAGGGAAGGAAGGAAGGAAGGAAGGAAAGAAGGAAGGAAGAAAAGAAAGGAGGGAAGGAAGGAGGGAAGGAAACGAAAGTAAAGAAGTAATAATGAATGTTGCATAATATAATCTGTACTCACATTCTCCATTTTTACCACCACCTCTACCCATATCACATTAGTACTTCACAAAAACAATGTTTGTTCTCTAAGTGGACCTAAGTTCTGTGCTCCAATTTCATTAAAAATTTTTTAAAAATGTTTTTTATTTATTTTTGAGACAGAGACAGAGCATGAGCGGGGGGGGGGGGGGCAGAGAGAGAGGGAGACAAAGAATCCGAAGCAGGCTCCAGGCTCTGAGCTGTCAGCACAGAGCCCAACGTGGGGCTCCAACTCACAGACTGTGAGATCATGACCTGAGCCGGGGTCAGACGCTCAACCAACTGCGCCACCCAGGCGCCCCTACAATTTCATTTTTTTAAACACATTGAAAGATCATGTCTATATAGTGAGTTCCAAAAAAATAATTCATGCCAATGAGGTCCCATGGTTTATAAGTAGCAGTTAAAATAATTTAGTTTCTCCTGCAACTTATAATGGACAGTTAACATTTTAAAATTTCCAGGATTCTCATAAAAATATTTTTATTTCTATTATTTAATTAATGAAACATATATAAGTCTCTAGACCTGCTTTAAGTTTCTGCTAAAAGATTCAAAAGCAGCAAATTAAACTGTGGGACACTATTACAACTTGTTCAGAGTTGATTATGCAAAAATGGTGGCACATAGTATCCCATGTTTTCGGGAAATCTGTCCTCATTTAGTACTCAAAGATTCAGGCAGTGTAAAGATTTGAGAATGAAAGTGTTAAGGTGGCTTAAAAGTTCAGTTAAAATTTTGTCAAAAGTGGGCTGAGCCCCTTAGAATTATATTCAAAGTGAAGGACTGACTGTCTCAGTCTTATACAAATGTTCAGGTTTCAGAGCAGCCCTGAAAATAGCTGACATGATCTCATGATTGGTTTTCTTTTCCTCAAATATAGACAGGTAGTAACACTAATAAAATGCATTACCTTATTTTTTGAATTATTACCAATTAGTGTATAGAATGGATGGTAAATATGGGTTAAATCTAAACAGTGAGTAATTATTTTGGCTAAGTGTAAAAGGCCCTTCAAAATATGCATAAAAATCAGGATATTCAAATAATATGTGTAAAAATTCCAAGTAAAAATATATTACCACTGGGGTGCCTGGATGGCCCAGTCCATTAAGTCTGACTCTTGATCTTGGCTCAGGTCATGATCTTGCAGTTGTGGGATTGAGCTCTGTTTCAGTGCAGAGCCTGCTTGGGATTCTCTCTCTCTCTCTCTCTCTCTCTCTCTCTCTCTCTCTCTCAATCTCTCTCTCTCTGCCCCTCCTACACTTGAGCCCTATCTCTCTCTCCAAGTAAATAAATAAACACACACACACACACACACACACACACACATATATACACACACACATATATATGTGTGTATATATATGTATGTACGTATATGTAATATATGTAAAATTTATATATTTTACAACTTGGTCACATATACATCAATGAAGTTGAAAACATAATATCTGATGTACATTCTTTGAAATGCTCTAAAGTTTCTCTAGTAAGGTAAAAACAGAATTTCTATGTTCATTTGTGTTGATAACGTTTACATAGATAGTAAACTTAAAGAGTATACTTAAAAAAGTTTTATTTGCAGTTTCACAGCAACAAGCAAGAGTTACATTATAGCCCCTACTATTTGTTTCTTATTTGTTGTTGTTGTTGTTTAATTATAGAAATGTAGGTGGGTTATTTATTACTCCAATATGTTTTTCAATTTGTTTTATCAGGTAAAATTTACACTCAGTGAAATGTGTAGATGTTAGTACTGATAGACAAACACATATACAAAATATATATGCACACACACACACACACACACACACACACAGGTTGTGTAATCACAACCTCAGATAAAATAGATTTCCATAATCTGTCTCAGAAATGTTCTTTCTGCCCCCGCTCCGGTTGATCGTGCCTTGCTGAAAGTACCAGTATTCTTCTTTCTATAACCATAGTTAACTTTTGGTGTTCTTGAATGCCACGAAAATGGTACCATGTAGTATTTACTCATATCTTGCTTCTTTGCTCAGTGTCATGTTTTGGGGATTGTTTAATGTACCAATTATATCATCTTTTAATGAGTTAGCTTTTTGATTCTAATAATTAACCATCATTTTTTAAACTCACTGCTCTAATGATAAACATTAGAGTTATTTCTAGTTTTAGGCTATTATAAATAAGGCTGTTTTAAACAATATTGTGCAAGAGTATCATGAATATATTTTCATTGATTTTAGATAAATACCTATTGTAGACAGAATAATGGCCTCTCAAAGATATCCACAGAACCTGGGAATAAGTTAGTTTCATGGCAAAAGGGAATTGAGGTCTGCAGATGGAATTAATGTTGCTATTCAGCTGACCTTATAATAGGGAGCATCTTCTGGCTATCCAGGTTAGCCAGATATAATCACAAGTATCCTCAAATGTGGAAGAGGAGACAAGAGAGTCAGTGTCACAATGGTATGATGAAAGACTTGCCCATTGATGGCTTAGAGGGTAGAAGGGGGCCAAAGCTAAGAAATGTGGTGACCTCTAGCAGGTGGGAAAAGCATGGGGATGAATTGTCTTCCCATGCTTCCAGAAATGAGTGGAGCCCCATCATCACCTTGATTTTAGCCCTCTGAGACCTAGTTTGGGATCCTGAATTCCAGAAATGTGAGGTAATAACTCTGTTTTGATTTAAACCTCTAATTTTGTGTTAATTTGTTACAGTAGCAATAGGAAAGTAATACAATATCAATGAGTGGAAATGCTAAGCCACATGGTAGGTATATAATTAACTATCAGGAGCTAACACATGTTTTTAAAAGCACACCAGTTTATGTCCATTCTCATCTACAGTACATAAGAATTTAGATGTTCTGCATTCTAAATGCTTTTTTTTAATGTTTATTTATTTTTGAGACAGAGACAGAGCATGAACAGGGGGAGGAGCAGAGAGAGAAAGGGAGACACAGAATCCGAAGCAGGCTCCACGCTCTGAGCTGTCAGCACAGAGCCTGACGCGGGGCTCGAACTCACGGACCGTGAGATCATGACCTGAGCCGAAGTCGGATGCTTAACAGACTGAGCCGCCCAGGTGCCTCTAGGTGTTCCATATTCTTGACAACACTTAGTGTTGTCCATCTTTTAATTTTAAGTCATTTTGTTGGAAGTGAAGTATTAATCACCTTTTAGTTCTGTCTGGTGACTAATTATATTGGACACATTTTCATGTACTTCTTCTCCATCCGTTTATCTTATTCTGGAAAATGTCCGTTCGAGACTTTTAACAGCATTGCTTGCCTTTTGTTTATTATTATTATTATTATTATTATTATTATTATTAACTCATAAAGATATTTAGTATATTCTAGACATAAATCCTTTGTCAAATACAGGTATTGTGAATATATTCCTCTCATCTGTGTCTTGTTTTTTTCCCCATTTTCTTTATGACATCTATTCTATGAGCAGAATTTTTAAAATTTGCTCAAGTCCCATTTATCTTTTTAGTTTAATATTTAGAGCTCTTTGTATCCTAGCTTATTTTTTTTCTTTTGCCTAACTCAAGGCCATACTATTAAGTATTATTTTCTTTCTTATGCTATATAAGCTTTACAGTTTTGCTTTTAATTTTTGTATATGATGTGAGATAGGGATCAAATATCACTGTAAAAACTCTCAAAAATTTTTTTCAGGCATGGGGTAGCTTAGTTGGCTAAGCAACTGACTTCGGCTCAGGTCATGATCTCCTCTTCATGGGTTTGAGTCCTGAATTGGGCTCTGTGCGGTCAGCTCAGATGCTGGAACCTACTTTGGATTCTGTGTCTCCCTCTCTGGCCTCCCCCTTATCAAAAATAAATAAACATTAAAATATTTTTTTAATTTTTTTTTCAAATTTTAATTTTTAAGTTTTTAAATTTTTTTAGCAAGCTTGATAAATATTTATTTTATTTAAAAAACTTGTAACGCTAGTTTGGTGAAAAAGTTTCTTTGATACATAGACAAGAAAGTTTTTTTAAAAAATTTTAATGTTTATTTATTTTTAAGAGAGACAGGGACAGAGCTTGAATGAGGGAGGGACAGAGAGAGGGAGACACAGAATCCGAAGCAGGCTCCAGGCTCTGAGCTGTCACACACAGCCCAATGCAGGGCTCGAACCCACGGACCATGAGATCATGACCTGAGCCAGTTAGATGCCCAACTGACTGAACCACCCAGGCGCCCTGACAAGAAAGTTTTTAAATGCCTACATACAATATGCTCTTGAAACATTTTCTAAATATAAAAAGTAAGGATGTGATCGTTACCTTTTATTTCTGTTTGTACAGGTGCTTTATATTTTAAAATAGTTAGGGATGACTTTTTAAAATCAGTTTATATAAAGGCAATAAATACACAGATGATTATATCTTTGGTAGTTCAATGACCAAGTATATCAATACATGCCAAAAATAGTGTTTAATTAAACTAAAAATACAGTCTTGATTTTTTTGGATTGTTTTAATCATTTTATTTTATTTTATTATTTTTTATCCTTTTTAAATTTAAATTTTAGTTAGTTAACATACAGTTCAATATTGATTTCAAAAGTAGAATTCAGTGATTCATCACTTACATATAACACCCAGTGTTCATCACAAGTGCCCTCCTTAATACCCATCCCCCATCTAGCGCATCTCCCACCCACCTTCCTCTGTCAACCCCTAGTTTGTTCTCTATCCATGAGTCTCTTGAGGTTTGTATTTTTAGGGGGGGGAGGATGGGAGGGAGGGAGAGAGAGAGAGAGAGAGAGAGAGGGAGAGAAAGTGAGAGAGATGAATCCTAAGTAGGCTCTATTCTCAGAATGAAACCCCATGCGAGGTGCAATCCCACAACCCTGGAATCATGACCTGAGCCGTAATCAAGAGTTGGATGCTCAACCAACTGAACCACCCAGGTGTCCCTAAAAACCCACACATTTTTATTTTTTTAATTTTATTTTTAAATATAATTTATTGTCAAGTTGGCTAACATATACAGTGTGCTCTTGGGTTTGGGGGTGGTTTCTCATGATTCATCACTTACATACAACACCCAGTTCTAATCCCAACAAGTGCCCTCTTCAATGCCCATCACCCATTATCTCCTCTCCCTGCCCCAGCCCCCATCAATCCTCAGTTTGTTCTCTGTATTTAAGAATCTCTTGTCGTTTGCTTACCTCCCTCTCTGTTTGTAACTATTTTTTCCCCTTCCCTTCTCCCATAGTCTACTGTTAAGTGTCTCAAGTCCCACATATGAATGAAAAAATATATCTTTCTCCGATTGACTTATTTCACTTAGCATAATACCCTCCAGTTCCATCCACATTGCTGCAAATGGCAGGATTTCATTCTTTCTTATTGCCCAGTAGTATTCCATTGTATATATAAGCCACACATTCTGTATTGATTCATCTATTGATAGACATTTAGGCTCTTTCCATAATTTGGCTATTGTTGAAAGCACTGCTATAAACATCGGGGTACATGTGTCTCTATGAATCAGCATTCCTCTATCCCTTAGATAAATTCCTAGTAGTGCTATTTCTGGGTCATAGGGTAGTTATATTTTTAATTTTTTGAAGAACCTCCACACTGTTTAGGGCGGCTGCACCAATTTTCATTCCCATCAACAGTGCAAGAGCGTTCCCATTTCTCCACATCCTTACCAGCATCTGTTGTTTCCTGAGTTGTTATTTTTAGCCACTCTGACTGGTGTGAGGTGGTATCCCAGAAAACCTACACATTTTTAATACAGTGTTATGCACCTGTTGTTCTGACATAAGAACTCATGAATTATGTAACCACATTTGCTGATTACATAAATTATTCTACCAGTATTTGATTTGAATAATTGTCTTCTCCTTTGAAAATAAATAACTGAATTTAATATTTATATGATATTTCTAGAGAACAAAAACATTAGTGGAGATTGGAAGATGGTGGTATTATATATGAATGTTCTCTTTTATATACTTTTTCATATGCTCTGATGTTCTAAAGTTGATGTACATTATATGCTTGTCATAAATGTTACTTAAATAATTCTGCAAAAAATAAAATAATCACACTTTATTCACAATAGTAGAATATAGAATAGTTCAATTGCACCTTTTTATGTTTAAAAACTCCTAATCAAATATTAATATTATGTAAGAGTATTGAAAAATGTATTTAGAAACTTTCAGACTGACTTTTTTAGTATCTTTTCTTCTAAACACAAACATTTTGAAGTGGTTTCTAGGGAGGATAACCCATGTATTCATTTGATTAATCATCCATCTACCCATTCTTTGTTGAATTCAAGGTTGTTAATCCCCTTATTCTGTCATTTGCCTGTAGTTAGGAGACACATAAATGATTACAAAGTTATCTATGCCTTTGAGAAGTTCTTAGGCTGGCAGCAAGGAGTGGAGGAGACAATAAATTTATTTATTATTTTTATAACATATATATTTGGTGAGATTTATATTTTCACTTGTTTTAAGGTAATTCATAATTGTCATTTGATAATTTTTATGATAGTAAAATAAACATATTGCAATATCTATGTGTATCATATCATCATGTGTGTAACTTAAACAATGTTATGCCAATTATTATATCAATGCTGGAGAACAAAAACAAAATGGTTATCAGATAATTTCAGTGATTCATCTCAGTTTTCATGTTTGTTAATTGTATTTTCTCATGCATGTGGTGATTATCCTGGTTCTTGGTATGCTGAGTAATTTTTATTGTTTCTTGGGTATTGTTTTAGTTCATGTTATGAAGCTGTGGATTCTAGAATATGTTCTTTTTAAACAATCAGTCTCCCTTTTAAAGTATAGTGGAAGGGATAGATAGGTGTTTATGTTCAACTCCCCATTGGGCCTCTCCAAGTTCACCCCAGGATAAGTGGGCACCAATTCACACTACCTTTTTGCAGATGGGTGTTATGGAATTTAGCTACCCACCCCCCCCTTCCCACTGATACCTTTTCAGTGACCCTGGAGCATTGATTTATACCGTCTCAGTTCCTCTGAGTGAGGAGAGTGGCTGACTAGGGCCTGGGTAGATATGGAAGTCTGACTCCATGCACTTCTACTGCATAGAGGTGATGGAAGGTTAGGTCCTTGCTGAGACCCACTGCCACCAAAGGGGGAGAGTGGAAGAGGAGTGAAAAGTAGTCACACCTTCCATCACTTTGTTCTGTCTTGTTGATATTGGATGGGGGTAGAGCTTAGCTCCCCACTGAATTACTGGCACTAAGGATGGTTGAAAACAGAGTGCCTACTAGCCCTTACTCATGCTGTCTCCTTCAGACTTGTTGATATTTATGCAGGTCAGGTCTCCACCATACCACAATTTCACTAGCTAGGCAATGGAAAGAGAACATTTTCTGGTTCTATGTTGTGGGGATAGAAGGTCAGCTCATTGCTCACCCTGACTGGTATGGTCCCAGCAGAAATGGAATGCCACCACCTGATCCTGATGGTCAGATCTGTGCTTGGTCCTGCTGACATGCCTAGTTTGGGAATTAAAAGCATTACTGACATTTTCTACAAAGTAGGGGAGGGAAGGGTGAAAAACCAACTTCCCACTTATTCCCTGATTTAGGTTTTCCATTGGTATTTGGTTGTACTTGAGTGGGTATTGTCAAAAATGGTGTCCTTTTATTAGGCCACCCTTTCCCTATCCTATGGCTAAGGAAAACAAGACTTTTGCCTAAAACTTTTTTTATCCTGTGTCTATTAGTGTTTCAAGGTTGAATCTTCTGCAACTCCCTGTGTGGGATGTATGGGAGGCAGTAAAGCAACCTGGGAGATTTACTGCTGTGCAGTTCAAGAGTTAAGCTCCTTAAGCAGCCAAAGTTCTTTCCACCTTTTAGAGTTTGTCTATTTTTGGTTATTATGGTATTCCTAGGGTGTTTTAATTGTAAGAAAGAAGACCTAGAAGAAGGGGGCTACTCCATTTTGGCAGATCCAGAAGCTGAGCTTACCTTTGAGATAATTTTATTTGGAAATAGTTCTGAAATGTATGCTAGGTAAGTTTGAAATATTTATTTTCAGAATTTCTCAAATATCCTTTGTAGTTTTATTTTTGCTCATAGATTAGAAGAAAGGCACAGCAGGGCACCTGGGTGCCTCAGTTGGTTAAGCATTCAACTCTTGATTTTGGCTCAGGTCATGATCTCACGGTTCATGAGATTGAGCCATGTGTTTGGCTCTGCATTGATAGCATGGAGTCTACTTGGTATTCTCTCTCTCTCTCTCTCTCTCTCTCTCTCTCTGGCCCTCCTCTGCTTGTGCTCTCTCTCTCTCTCTCAAAGTAAATATGCTTAAAAAAAACAGAATAGGCATAGTGTTTATTTTAGTCAACATTGTTCGTACAGCTACCAAGTAGTAGAACTTGGATTTTAACCCATTTGTGTCTGATACAGATCTTATGATCTTCTAATGAATGCAGTAGTGTTTATATTATAATATATGTATGTGTGGTTTAAATGCTCTTGGTAAGATTCTTTTTTAAAACAGTGGGAAAGTTGGGGCGCCTGGATGGCTCAGTCGGTTGGGCGTCTGACTTCGGCTCAGGTCATGATCTCGCGGTCCGTGAGTTCAAGCCCCGCATCAGGCTCTGTGCTGACAGCTCAGAGCCTGGAGCCTGTTTCAGATTCTGTGTCTCCCTCTCTCTCTGACCTTCCCCCATTCATGCTCTGTCTCTCTCTGTCTCAAAAATGAATAAAGGTTAAAAAAAATTAAAACAGTGGGAAAGATTTGAAGGGGTGAGAATCCAGATTTCTCTATTTTTGTTTCAACTACAGGCTGACCAAGACACACCTATGCTATTTGGCTAAGCTTCTACACTGTCTCTCAGTTAACAATTTTGCTTTGTTTACCATCTTAAAGTAGGAAAATTGTTAGATTCCAGAGTGTGTCTCCAGTCATGTAGATTACTGTTTCTAATATTCACCTAGATATACATTAAGACCATCATTATAGTGATACCTTCCTCACCTATTCATTTATATCCTTACAAGCAAAATCCTGTAATTATTACTGGTTTGTGTTCGAACAATGATATGTATTATATATATATAATTATGTATATATTACATATATAATATGTATGTGTATATACACATACACTCACATATAAATACACACACACACACACACACACACACACACACACACACACACTGCCAAGCTGTTAGTTCCTTTTCCTCATAAGATTTGCAGAGGGAAAATAGAGAGAAAAAGTGTTTTTTTTTCCATAACTGAATTAGGTTATCATGTCAAGATGTGTTGCACTGTGCTATATCCATGTTTCACATATATCCATGAATCTATATGACCTCAGTTTCCATTTAAACATGACCTGCTATTTCATCAACTTGGAACTGAATTCCAGGCCTCAAAATTCTCTCTACTCTGTAATTAGATATTCAATGACCTCTGTTACACGAAGTGATACACAATTTGTTTTATTTGGTTTCATTTCCAAATTGGTGATCTCAAATCTTGCACTCCACGAATATTCCTGATCTTCTCCATCATTCTGGAATTAAGATAACAATAACACCAACAACAAACATGAGGAAATGTTCCCTAGTGAAAGAGGTGTTGTTCTCAGTTTTACATAGTACTCTTGTTAGGATTGCTTTGGGAGTTTCAAGTAAGCAGACAAACGAATGTACAGTGTGACTCATAGAGACAGTTTTTTCTTTAGAATTTAAGGCATGTAACAACATATAAAGAAAATTGTTTTAGTTGGCGTAATCTATTCTAAGCTGCTACTTTTCAGTTGGAGACCAGTATGTGGACTTCACATATTATTTCATTTTAACTGCCTTCCACCTTTCAGTAAAACCACATACAGAGACACAATGACATTATTCTTACTTGACTTTTAAATGTGTTTATTTATTTATTTATTTATTTTTAAGTAGTCTCTATGCCTGACATGGGGCTCGAACTCATGACCCAGAGATCAAGATTCAGATGCTCTACCAACTGAGCCAGCGAGGCACTATTCTTACCTGACTTCTAAGTGTTTATAATAATAGAGGCAGAGCCAACTCATATGTTCAACATTTTTAGCTACTTTTTTCATACAATGTAATAGTAATATTAGTACCTCAAGTAGGAGGAATAAAGAGAATCACTATTACTAGTACTTCTCACTATTCTAGCATCCCTTAAATTGAATCATGCTAGACCCATTGCCTATTTATTTCATGGTATTTCTCTCTCTGCCCCAAATCCATTAGGATTATCAAAATACCTAATTTGTACATAAAGTAATTGTGGCTTGGAGATGTTGAATAACTTGACCAAGAACACACAGGTAGTTATTGTCGATACTAGGATTAGATCCAAGTAATGTGAATCCAGAGCCTAATACTCTTAGGCATTTTGCTATACAGATTTCTATAGAGTAGATAAGTAATAAATTATACACATTATTATTAAAGCCAAAGAGTTTGAAATAATTATTTCAAGTGTATGTGTATGTATGTGATCTGTATATGTCAAATGTACGATTTGCTTGTGCATATCCAAGTATGATTTTAGGTCTAAGGAAGACTCCAAGGTAGATCTTATTCATGCATTCATAGTTTTTACTTTTTGTTGAAATAGATGGTATTAGGATAATATGATTATAACTATTTTATTCATCAAGGTAAACTAGTATTACATAGATTAATTTATGCACAAAGACAGTTTGTAGAAAATCAAACAGTAATTCAGTGTATTGGTGGGATAGAATCCAATAATTCAATTTAAATGCACACAAAATCAATGAAGCAAGATACCTTTCTTTTGCTTTTCCAGATCCACTGCCCACTCTTTTCCACTCTTCTCTGTTCTTCCCTCTACTCGCTCCACCCCTGCCCTCAAGACTGCCAGGTATGAAGTTTACCAATGGAGCTTCTTTGCACTTTGGTTTCCTACTGGCTTTGGCCAGTTGGGAGACATGACAGAAGACTGAAGGGCAGGGGTGGAAAGTGAGATCATAGTATTTATTTCCTCTCTAAAGAATCACCTCTGACTGGTTGTTTCTGAATTAAATGAAAGCTCCTCTCAAAGTTGACCTTAATATAGGACATTCTCCTTTTATGTTTCCTTTAATCTTCTCTATTTAGTTATCTCTTTATACCTATGGGTTGGTAAAACCTTGGGGTAATGCACTATCCTTTGTGGTGTAACTTAAACTTCTCTATATATGTTTAAATAGCGTATTTATTAATACATTATTTAAATCTTATAATTTCTGTGTTCCATCTGCTCTTTGCTGGGATGCTAATGTGTGTATGTGTGTGTATTTAAATATATTTGTATTTAAACAGCCACGTGCTTCATGTCTATAGAAATTTCTTATAAGAAAATGTATTTTAAAACATACATATATTCACATATATTTCCAAATATAGTATTCATAAAATTAAATCTGGAGGAATTGAGAGAGAGATTATGTGGGTCTAGTCTTTTCATTTAACAATAAGGAAGGAGCCTCTCCTAGGTTCTAATGTAGGACAATGACCTAGATAAAGTGGTAATTTGTGACCTTTGGATTCTATGGAGGTTGATGTTTTTCCCACATAGTTTGCTTGTGTCCATTGCGCATATTTATACAACTCAGGATCCCATACCTCTACCTATTAGATTGTATTGCATTCAGTGCACTTATTTCTACAGAAAACATACTGCATTTTTTAAAAATCACATTCTTTTTGGTTTCCAAGTACAATAATATGGAGTAAAAAATAAATAAATACCTTTGCTTAATATGTCATTTTAAAAATTACTGTACTGTTGTTCCACTGTGGAAAGAATTTAAGTCAAAGAAACAATGAGTTGACTCTAAAAAATATCCCATTTGACAGGTAAAGCTCTGAAGTACAAATATATTAGAAGTCTTCCTTAGACATGCCCTGTTTCTCTTCAGTGACCAAATTGATTGTCCTTGACAAATTAGCCTGGTCAGGCACAAAATAGATGCAGTATCACAGGGTCTATGGATTTCTTTTCCTGCTAGTTACCAAGCTGATCAGGTGTAAACCATCTTTCTGACTAACATAATTAGAACGACACTTATCCATGGGGATTTGTTTTACATTACATAAGTCATGAAGGACCACAAATAGGTTCCTTTTACTGTCCACACAAGCATTTCATGGTGTTTTAAAATATTAACCATTTATCTCTTATGTACTATTCTAAAATTCACTAAGTGCTTCAGAAAGTGTAGTCAGAAACAGGCCTGCTGAAATAACATTCTGTTGGGGGGTGGAGAGGCTTGATTCTTCTTAACTCCTTCTGAGCCCCTGGATTTATATTTAGTATTCACATGTGCTTCTCCCTGTTATTAACTTTCACATTAGACTGACAATGTGACAGAATTCATGATGCACTTAATGTTGCATAAATATAAAATTCAAATTTTTAATATTATCCAATTCATTATGAGAGTAAGGGTTAAATTCTTCCTCTACCACAGGACTGATGGGATTTTTTAACAATATGGCCCAAAAAGCCACAGTGTGGTCTCAATTCCTTTGTCCATGTTCTTCTGTCGTCTTTTTGTGCCCTGTGACTTTCTTTTCCCATACCATTTTTAATGTTTTTTTTATGTTTTTATTTGTCAATTTTAAAAGCCTTTATTCCTATTAGAAATTTATCCTGGGGGCGCCTGGGTGGCGCAGTCGGTTAAGCTTCCGACTTCAGCCAGGTCACGATCTCGCGGTCCGTGAGTTCGAGCCCCGCGTCAGGCTCTGGGCTGATGGCTCAGAGCCTGGAGCCTGTTTCCAATTCTGTGTCTCCCTCTCTCTCTGCCCCTCCCCTGTTCATGCTCTGTCTCTCTCTGTCCCAAAAATAAATAATAAAAACGTTGAAAAAAAAAATTAAAAAAAAAAAAAAAAGAAATTTATCCTGAATCTCTACTACAATTTATAAATGTCCCCTTTCAATGTTACATTTAATTCACTGATTTTTGTGGATATTTGCTTCTTCAGTTTATTTAGCAAAATGCTTTACTCTCACTATTCATTCGGGAAGAAGGTCCTCTCTACAATTTAATTGCTTTCTCTTGATTGTGGGTTGATTCACAGTATGTGTTGTGCTATAGCAGAGCAGAGTCATACTCTGGATGTTGTTCAGGCTAAAGGATGCATTTTTATTGGACAATGAAAATAACTCTTGGATGCCATAACCCCTCTTGTATCATATTTTAACACCAATTTATTTCTAATTTTTCTCACTCTGATCCTCCCCTTCAGGTTAGAACTCCACTGTAGTAGCAAGGCAGGTTTGTTTCTTTGCTTGTTTGGTTTGTTTGCTGTTGATTTTATCATTCAGTGTTAATATCGAGTATGCTACCCTTGCATTATTTCCATTTGCTTTTATAATGTTGTATGAGGGATATTAATCTCATATTAAATAGGGGAAAAGAAGCCCTGAAACCTAAAGAGTCTAGATGCATTCCTAGGAGTACTTTGGAGGTAGGTTTCCAATACCCAATACTTCTCTAGGCCTATTTCTTGCTTGTCATCACATTCATGGTCTATTTAGATCCTAAGTAAATTATGCTTCACCTAAGAATGGTAGGCTCCACCCAACCTACGATCATATGAGTGGTGCTCAAATGTTAGTCAGCATCAGAATCTCTTGGAGCACTGGTTAAAACACAGACTCTTGGTACTCATCCCAAAGAACCAGTAATCTGTATTATATTTAGAAACTGCATTATTTTGACCAGTTGGTCTAAGGACACATATCTTACCCAGTTCTAGCTAATATGAAATAAGAATAAATTAGGTTGGGTGAACTTTTCTTATGATATGAGAAGATGACCCCTTCCTAAAATAAAATGTATTGCCCTTTTGCCATACCTCTTCATTCTTAGTATAGACAACATAAATATTTAGAGGTACGACAACCATCTTTTAGCAACGTAATGTAACTTTGAGGTGAAATACAGAAAGATGTAAAGCCATCACTCCAAAGATGATAGAACAGAAAAATTGGAAGACTTAGGGTCTTGAATGACATCATTAAACCCTTGTTCTAGCTCTAGATAGCCGCCTTGCAACTTCTACTTTTAGAAAGACTAATAAACTCCTATTAAATGAAACTAAATTTACTGAGGAATTCAGTCATTTTCTTTTTTGTTTGTTGGCTTATTAAGCTAGCTAGCTAGCTATTTATTTATTTATTTATTTATTTATTTATTTATTTATTTATTTATTTATTATACAAGTTAGTTAGCATATAGTGCAATAATGATTTCAGGAGTAGAACCCAGTGATTCAGCCTCTACATATAACACCTAGTGCTTGTCCCAACAAGTGTTCTCTGTAATGCCTCTTGCCCATTTAGCCCATCCCCACCCACAATCCCTCCAGCAACCCACAGTTTGTTCTCTATATTTAAGAGTCTTTTGTTTTGTCCTCTCTCCCTGTTTTTATATTATTTTTGCTTCCCTTCCCTTATGTTCATTTGTTTTGTATCTTAAATTGTACATATGAGTGAAGTTATATGATACTTGTTTTTCGCTTATTTCACTAACATAACACACTTTACTTCCATCCATATTGTTGCAAATGGCAAGATTTCATTCTTTTTGATTGCTGAGTAATATCCATTTGTGTGTGTGTGTGTGTGTGTGTGTGTGTGTGTGTGTGTGTGTGTATACCACGTCTTCTTTATCCATTCATCTGTCAATGGGCATTTGGGCTATTGTTGATAGTGCTGCTATAAATATGGGGGTGTATGTGCCCCTTCAAAAAAGCATTCCTGTATCCTTTAGATAAATACCTAGTAGTGTAGTTGCTGAATTGTAGGGTAGTTATATTTTTAATTTTTTGAGGAAACTCTATACTATTTTCCAGAGTGGCTGCACCAGTTTGCATTCCCACCAGCAGTGCAAAAGTCTTCCTCTTTCTCTGCATCCTCGCCAACATCTGTTGCCCGAATTGTTAATTTTAGCCATTCTGACAGGTGTGAGAGGGTATCTCTTTGTGGTTTTGATTTGTACTTCCCTGATGATGAGTGGTGTTGAGCATCTTTTCACGTGTTTGTTAGCCATCTGTCTGTCTTCTTCAGAAAATGCCTGTTTATATCTTCTGCCTATTTCTTTACTGGATTATTTTTTTGGGGGGTGTTGAGTGTGATTTCTTTTTAGATCTTGGATACTAGTCCTTTCTCTGTTATGTCCTCTGCAAATATCATCTTGCTTTCTATCAGTTGCCTTTTAGTTTTGCTAATTATTTCCTTCACCGTGCAGAAAATTTTTATCTTGATGAGGTCCCAGTAATTCATTTTTGCTTTTGTTTCCCTTGCCTCCAGCGACATGTTGAGTAAGTAGTTGCTGTGGCCGAGGTCAAACAGGTTTTTGCCTTCTTTTTCCTCTAGGATTTTGATGGCTTCCTGTCTTACAGTTAGGTCTTTCATCCATTTTGAGTTTACTTTTGTGTATGGTGTAAGAAAGTGGTCCAGGTTCAATCTTCATGTTGCTGTCCAGTTTTCCCAACACCATTTGCTGAAGAGATGATCTTCATTCCATTGGATACTCTTTCCTGCGTTGTCAAAGATTAGTTCGCCTTACATTTGTGGGTCCATTTCTGGGTTCTTTATTCAGTTCAATTGATCTGAGTGTCTGTTTCCGTGCCAGTACCATACCATTTGGATGATTACAGCTTTGTAACCCATCTTGAACTCCAGAATTGTGATGCCTCCAGCTTTGGTTTTCTTTTTCGGGATTCCTTTGGGTATTCAGGGTCTTTTCTGGTTCCATACAAATTTTAGGATTGTTTGTTCTAGCTCTGTGAAAAGTGCTGGTGTTATTTTGATAGGGATTCTGTTTAATATGTAGATTAATTTGGGTAGTATTGACATGTTAACAATATTTGTTTTTCCAATCCATGAGCATGGAATATTTTCCCTTTTTGTGTGTGTGTCTTCAATTTCTTTCATAAGCTTTCTACAGTTTTCAGTGCATAGATTTTCACCTCTTTGGTTAGACTTATTCTTAGGTTTTTTATGGTTTTGGAGCAATTGTAAATGGGATCACTTCTTTGATTTCTCTTTCTGCTGCTTCATTACTGGTATTTAGAAATGCAACTGATTTTGTGCATCGACTTTATATCCTGTGACTTTGCTGAATTTGTAAATCAATTCTAGCAGTTTTTTGGTAGATCCTTGGGGTTTTCCATATGGAGTATCATGTTGTCTAAAAGAGTCAAAGTTTCAATTCCTCTTGCTGATTTGGATGTCTTTTATTTCTTTGTGTTGTCTGATTGCTGAGCTAGGACTTCCCCATACTGTGTTAAATAACAGTGGCAAGAATGGACATCCCTGCTGTGTTCCTGACCTTAGGGGAAAAGCTCTCAGTTTTTCCCCATTGGGTATGATATTAGCAGTGGGTCTTTGGTATATGGCTTTTATGGTATTGAGGTATGATCCTTGTATCTCTACTTCTTGAGGGTTTTTATCAACAAAAGATGTTGTATTTTGTCAAATGCTTTCTCTACATCTATTGAGAGGATCATGTGTTTTTTTATTCTTTCTTTTATTAATGTCATGTGTCAATTTGATTGATTTGTGGATGTTAAACGTGCCCTGCATCCCAGCTACAAATCGCACTTGACTGTGGTGAATAATTCTTTTAATGTATTGTTGAATCCGATTGGGTAGTATCTGAGTGAGAAGTTTTGATCCATGTTCATCAGGAATATTGGTCTGTAGTTCTCCTTTTTAGTGGGGTCTTTGGTTTTGGAATCAAGGTAATGCTGTCCTCAAAGAATGAGTTTGAAGGTTTTCCTTCCACTTATGTTTTTTGGAACAGCTTCAAAAGAATAGGTGTTAACTCTTCTTTAAATGTTGGGAAGAATTCTTCTGGAAAGCCATCTGGCCCTGCACTCTTGTTTTTGGGAGACTTTTGATTACTGCTTCAATTTCTTTACTGGTTATGGGTTTGGTCAAATTTTCTATTTCTTCCTGTTTCAGTTTTGATAGTTCATATGTTTCTAGGAATTTGTTCATTTCTTCAAGATTGCCCAATTTATTGGTATAATTGCTCATAATATTGTATTATTATTGTTTGTGTTTCTGCAGTATTGGTTGTGATCTCTCCTCTTTCATTCTTGATTTTATGTATTTGGGTCATTTCTTTCTTTCTTTTTTTTTTTTTTTTTATCAAACTGGCTAGGGGGTTATCAATTTTGTTAATTCATTCAGTGAACCGGCTCCTGGTTTCATTGATCTGTTCTACTGTTTTGTTTGTTTGTTTGTTTGTTTGTTTGTTTGTTTTTGGTTTGTTTGTTTAGTTTCATTTCTATATCATTGATTTATGCTCTAAACTTTATTATTTCCCATCTTCTGCTGGTTTTGAGTTTTATTTGTTGTTCTTTTTCCAGCTCTTTAAGATGTAAGCTTAGGTGTGTATCTGAGACTTTTCTTCCTTCTTTATGAAGCCTTGGATTGCTATATACCTCCCTCTTATGACCGCCTCTGCTGCATCCCAAAGTTTTGGGACTGTTGTGTTATCATTTTTGTTTGTTTTCATGTACGCTTCTAATTTCCCCCTTAACCCCTTGGTTAACCCATTCATTCTTTACTAGGATGTTCTTTAATTTCCAAGTATTCATTGTCTTTTGAATTTTTTTTTGTGGTTGATTTCAAGCTTTATAGTATTGTGGTCTGAAAATATGAACAGTATGATCTTGATCTTTTTCTACTTGTTGAGGGCTCTTTTGTTTCCCCGTATGTGATCAGTTCTGGAGAGTGTTCCATGTGCACTCAGGAAGAATGTGTACTCCACTTTTTTTAGAATGAAGTGTTCTCAATATATCTGTTAAGTCCATTCGGTCCAGTGTGTCATTCAAAGCCATTGTTTCCTTGTTGATTTTCTGTTTAGATGATCTGCCCATTGTTGTAAGTGGGGTGTTGAAGTCCCCTACTATGATGGTATTATTGTCAATGAGTTGCTTTATGTTTGTGATTAATTGATTTATATATTTGGGTTTTACCACATTTGGAACATAAATGTCTACAATTATTAGATCTTGGTGGATAGATCCCTTAATTATGATGTAATACACTTCTTCATCTCTTATTACAGTTTTATTTTATTTTATTTTATTTTATTTTATTTTATTTTATTTTTTTAACGTTTATTTATTTTTGAGACAGAGAGAGACAGAGCATGAACGGGGGAGGGTCAGAGAGAGGGAGACACAGAATCTGAAACAGGCTCCAGGCTCTGAGCTGTCAGCACAGAGCCCGACGTGGGGCTCGAACTCATGGACTGCGAGATCATGACCTGAGCCAAAGTCAGCCGCTTAACTGACTGAGCCACCCAGGTGCCCCAACAGTCTTTATTTTAAAATCTAGATAGTCTGATATAAGTATGGAAACTCTGGCTTTCTTTTCATGACCATTAGCATGACAGATGTAACTCTATCCTCCTACTTTCAATCTAAAGGTGTCTTTAGGTTTAAAATGGGTCTCTTGTAAGCAGCATATAGATGGATCTTGTTTTCTTATGCATTCTGTTACCCTATGTTTTTTGATTGGAGCATTTAGCCCATTGACATTTAGAGTGAGTACTGAAAGATATGAATTTGTTGCCATTGTGTTGCCTGTAAAGTTGGAGTTTCTAGTGCTGTTCTCTGGTCCTTTCTAGTCTTTGTTGATTTTGGTCTTTTGTTTGTTTGTTTCTTCTATTCTCCCCTCAGAAGTTCCCCTTAAAATTTCTTGCAAGGCTGGTTGAGTAGTTGTGAGCTTTAGATTTTGTTTTTCTGGGTAACTCTTTATCTCTCCTTCTATTTTGAATGACTGCCTTGCTGCATAATGAATTCTTGGCTGCATATTTTTCTGATTCAGCACATTGAATATTTCCTGCCACTCCTTTCTGGCCTGTCAAGTTTCTGTGAATAGGTCTACTGTGAACCTGATCTGTCTTCCCTTATAGGCTAAGAACCTTTTTTTCCCTTATTGCTTTCATAATTCTTTCCTTGCCTATGTGTTTTGTCAATTTGACTATGATACGGTTTTATTGAATCTAACGGGAGTTCTCTGTGCTTGCTGGATTTTTATGTCCATATTTTTTCCCAGGTTAGAAGTGTTTTCCGCTATAATTTGCTCCCATAAACCTTCTACCCTTTTCTCTCTCTCTTCATCTTCTGGGACCCCTATGATTCAGATATTATTCCTTTTTAATGAGTCACCAAGTTCTCTAATTCTTATATCGTGCTCTTTTGCCTTAGTTTCCCTCTTTTTTTCTGCTTCATTATTCTCCATAATTTTGTCTTCTCTATCGCTGATTCCATGCTCTGCTTCATCCATCCTTGCTGCCATGGCATCTATTCACGATTGCATCTCAGTTATAGCATTTTTTATTTTGTCCTGACTAGATTTTGCTTCTTTCATCTCCGCAGAAAGGGAATCTATGCTTTTTTCAACCCCAGCTAGTATTCTAATTATCGTGATTCTAAATTCTAGTTCAGACATCTTGCTTATATCTGTGTTGATTAAGTCCCTGGCTGTCATTTCTTCCTGTTTGTTTTCTTTTGGGGCTGGGGGGTTGGGAATTCCTTCATTTTGTCATTTTGGAGGAAGAAAAAAGAATTAATAAAAAAATAAATAAAAATTAGTAAATTAAAAACAACACAAAAATCAAATAAAGGAAGGTAGATAGGTGTGTTTTGGTCTGGTTGTTGAAAGAAGCTTGATAGAGTAGAGAAAAATGGAAATAGAAAAAAAAGTAATAAAATGTTTAAAAAATTTAAAAAGTGTACAATAGACTATAATAGAATTAAATGAAAACAGTAAAATGGAATTAAAAATTATAAAAAATAAAAATGTAGTAAAACATTTTAAAAACCCATAAAATAAAAATAAAATAAAAATAAGTTTTTTCTCTTTCTGTATCCAAGAATAAGAAAGGAAAAAGAAAAAAAAATTCGAATAGATGGACCAGTGAACAGAATGAAATCTGAATGAAATTACATCCATTTTTCTGTAAAAGTCTACCTGCGAATCACTTTAGAGTCTCTACACTAAGTTGGCAAAGAGACTTGTGGTGGCCCTCTAAGGCTTGGTTGGTTCACTTGGATGGGCTTGGTGTAATGGCTCCATTCTCCACTAGGTGGAGCTGCTTAGCTTACTGGGGTGGATGTGATGTGCATGTGGATGAGATGAAAATGTCATCATCCAGCTTCCAGTCTCTGGCACCAGAGCTCTCTGCTCTTAGTGACCAGCAGTCAAGCACCCCTCCTCTGCCTTCACCTTTCCTCCACTCACTGCTTCTACCCTGTCCACTTCCAAGCAGTCAGCCTGCCAGGCAGCACCTCCCGCCTGAATTATATCTGGTATGGGGCTGTGTTTCCAAACACCTCACTTCCTAGAGCCCTGAGGCTTGGACCTGCTCCGATACTCTGTAGGAGGGTCTCTCCAGGCAATGGTCAGGTGCCAGCTTGCCCCCAAGAACATCCATGCAGTCATGCTTTTGCAGAGGTTCTGAGATTGTGACCAGATGCCTGCTTGCCCCAGAAAAAAGTTTGTGTGATCATGTGGCAGCAGAGGTTCAGAGATTATGGCAAAACACAACACATAGGCAACACCATGTTTCACCATACCATGGTGTCTGTTCCAATTCCAGCAAATGTGGCTTTTCTCCAGAGTCCACCTTTGCCTGTGGGGAAGCCATAGAGTCTCTACCAAATGTCCTCCTAGCAGGGGAACTGCTTCTCCCACTGTGGCCCCTGGACCCCTCAGACCTTACTGCTTGCTCCTGGGGATTCGCCCTTCCTAATAGAGCACTACCAGGTATGGAGCTTCAGAATTTCCGAGTCTGCTCTCCCCTACTTGTAGAGTCCTAATGGTATTCAAACCCCCTCCTTTCTCCCTTGTTCAATCATTTGTGGGTATTGCCACTCTTTGTCTTAGTCTCCAGCTATTTTCGGGCATGGGGAGTGCTTTTCTTGAACTCTCCTCCCTTTCTCTATCATCTCTCTCTGCAAAAACAGCTCTCTACCCTCTGTGGCTTCTCTCTTCCCCAGTTCACCTCTCCATGCTTTGTACCTGCTGAGTTCTGTGACTCATGTTATGCAGATTGTCTTGTGTTAATCCTCAGATCAATTTTCTAAGTGTGAAAATGGTTTGGTGCTGATCTAGCTGCATTTCAGGGATGAGAGAAAAGCCGAGAACTTCCCTGCTGCTCCACCATCTTGGCCCTTCCAGTGGAATTCATTTACTTTCTATCTCACCTTATACAGGCGCTCAATAGAGGAGCTGGAATTTCAAATTTGTTTTTGTCAGATATGTTTTGTCTTGTTTTGCTTTGAATTTGGTATCCTTGAACACTCATTCTTTCCCTTCCTTTATAGGTTTCTGGTCCTCTAATGCTGTCTATTTTAATCATTTTGTTGCCTTTTCCTTTTCTGAAAGAAATCCAAATGCTGGTTTTGCTATTGAGATCCACTAAAGAATATACTAAAATGGGGGCGCCTGGGTGGCGCAGTCGGTTAAGCGTCCGACTTCAGCCAGGTCACGATCTCGCGGTCTGTGAGTTCGAGCCCCGCGTCGGGCTCTGGGCTGATGGCTCAGAGCCTGGAGCCTGCTTCCCATTCTGTGTCTCCCTCTCTCTCTGCCCCTGCCCCGTTCATGCTCTGTCTCTCTCTGTCCCAAAAATAAATAAATGTTGGAAAAAAAAATTAAAAAAAAAAAAAGAATATACTAAAATGGAAAAGGCAACCTGAAAAAAATAGACATCATTAAAAAAAAAGAAAGAAAGAAACAAAGAAAGAAAGGAAAAATATGCATATTAAAATGTCAGAACAGAGTTGTATGATGAATTAAACATGGGAATGAATTTAAAATCTCTAAATCACAGCACGACAGCTATTTAGGTGCTATTGTATACCCTTGGAAAACATATTCCAGCTGTTCTATAAAGCATTATAGCAGCCTAACCTGGCAAATAACCGTGATCCTGAGCATGTTTTACTCCAGGCCATTGCCTAACATATGGATGGAAATTCCTACAGACATCAGCCCAAGCCTGAATGCACAAACAAGCAAGGTTGGGCATGGTTCCTCTTGACTCAATGATTTGGCATAGTGCAGTAAGTGTTGAACAATTAAAACTTTATTGTGTTGTTTTGGAAATTGTTGCCTGTCACACAATGTAAAGACACAAAGAATCATACCTTTATTCATTCTTTTAATAATTACTTTGTTGTCAACTTATAATAAGAGAAACAAAGCCTGTTTTTATGATTCTTAAAGTAATTTCATATCTATCATCTAATTTGAATCTTGAAAAAAATCTTTACCCAACCTATGTGACAGAAATTATTATCAGCATTTTATAATGAAGGTTATTAGAAATGGGAATACCGAAATGTGGAGAAAGGATATACAAGGTCCTTTGTCCCCTCCTAAATTAATGGAGGGTTCAAAAGATTTGGGAACACATGGGTGGCTCAGTAATTTGAGCATCTGACTCTTGATTTTGGCTCAGGTCATGATCCCAGGATCATGGGATCAAGCCCTGGGTTGGGCTTCACACTGAATGTGGATTCTGCTTCAGATTCTCAATCTCTCTCTCTCTCTCTCTCTCTCTCTCTCTCTCTCTCTCTCAATAAACAAAACAGTAGATTTCCTGGCCACTGCCCAATGTCCTTTGCTTAGGAGATATAGGTATTTGTGCATGATCATTACTGAGTCAGTGTTAGCATCAGCTCTAGATGAGCTGACATTCAGTCAAGGATGTTTCCAATAGGTGATGATCCTTTTTGTGTGAAGCTGATAATACATTCTTTCTTCTTGATTCCAAGTTTAGAAATACAATTTACTCTGAGCTTTGGAGCTAGAAGGTCTCCAATGCCATATCCCCACTGGGTAATAATACCCCATTTAATTACTATAGTGGTAAAGTGGGTATGCTTGTATCTGAAGGGCTGTGTTATCTCTAGGTGAGTCCAAGAAGGGAACAGTCTAAACCACGGAGAAAAGTATTTGGATTGTCTTTCATTGTCTATTATATTATAGGCCTGTCCTAAAACATCAGAAGGAATATAAGACCTAGTTAGAAATTGTTGGTGATTAGGAGATAAAATATATAAATGTAAACGCAGTTTACCTGCTGGAGGAGGAAAAGCAAATATTGACAGTTCCTGTGATGATTCCATTAGATTTTGATTGAGATACAAAAATAAGAAGGGAAAGAATTATCTCTATAAGATTTTCCCAAATCAAAGAAAAAAAAAACCTTTCAAGTAGAGATATATATATATAGATGTTAATAAATATATAAATACAGATACAGAGATAGATGATAGACAGACCTTATTCCATATGAATTCTTTAGACATAGAAACAGGTTTTTCATTGTAGTGGATTGTTACTGGAATTGTGAACCCACTGCATTTTACAAATATTAATCAACCACTATTCAGTGAGTTCCTCCTTTGTAAAAGGCCCTGAGAGAGGCATTGTGGGGTATGCAAAGATGATTAATACTTTGCTCGTGTCTCCACTAAAGGATTCATCATATTGTTGCAAACATATTCATATACTAGGCTGCACAGGAAAAAGGTGAGGGAAAGAGGTGTCAGAGGTGGGGAATCAGAAACCGTATTTGATTGTTCCTTTTTCTGTGGTTCCTAGCAAGTAACATGATGAATGATATACATTTTATTTTGATCTGCCCACAATCTTGTTCTTGTTGTCAAGATTAGGAGAAACATGTCAGAAGTCAAACAGAACAAACATGGAAGTATCTCTGTGACTTATACAGACCTTTAAGTTAAATGTTTCATGACAAGATAAGCAAATAACTCTGGGGCATATCCCAGCTTTGTTGGTCCTGTTTTTTAGTGCTAGATAAAACAAACAAGCAAAATGTGCTTATAAACTATATTTTTATAATAATTTTCTTTTATATAATAAAATGGAGACTATCAGTCTTTCAATGGGCCTCATGGAAGTTGTAAATCATTCAGAAAATATGTATTTCTTGGTTGCTTGGGAAGAGTGTTGGTGTTCACAAGTAATATCATGAACCTAAATTTTATTTTTGTTGCCAGTATGAAAGCAAACAAATAAGACCGTAATAAAATCTATATTTGTATGTAAATAGACACAGAAATATGCATACAGGTATGTATTTCCTCTCATTAAGATGACATAAAACAAGAATTGTGACTGTACACTTGTGTAAACACACAACACACACACAAATATGCATGTTTTTTTTCCTCAGAGGAAAGAGACAATATTGTCAAGATACAATTTTTGAAGTGTTGTGTTTTCACTGATAGGCCACCAAAATTGTATTTTTAAAGGCATCTCATTGAACTTTGGAATCTGTGGACCTCAGTTAAAACACTCAAGAAACAGAAACAACTGGTATAAAAGTATTATCTTAAATAACTTTCAGTTGTTGAAGTACTCATGAATTAAAGCACAGCTAGATTCAAAGTTGAAGTCTCAATAAGTCTCAAGTAAGTTCCAGCTTTTAGCTGCTTTCCTTGCTGCAGTCTTTGTCTCTACAGGCACATAGTAGTAGATTAAGGAAGGATCCTAAGATATTCAGAGATTCATGTCCATGTGGGAAGAGATTTTACTGAAAGCCAAACATCTCTTGACCCCATTGGTTTAATTTTGACATCAGCTTATTCCTAAACTCTAAGGAAGAAATTCTAGATGGTCAGGCCATGGTTTTAGTCTCTAGAGTCTTGCTGCCTGAATCCAACCCTGTATCCTTTGATAGTAACTATGATATCTTGATAACCTTTGATATCTTGATGACCTTGATAACAGTGCTACTTTGAACAAATTACTTAATCCTTTTGCCTCAAATTTGCATTTATACAGAGTGAATAATAACATTACTGGAGTCAGATTTTTAAAAATTTTTTTTAATATGTATTTATTTTTGAGACAGAGAGAGAGAGAGCATGAACCGGGGAGGGGGGGGGGGGTCAGAGAAAGAGGGAGACACAGAATCTGAAACAGACTCCAGGCTCTGAGCTGTCAGCATAGAGCCCGACGTGGGGCTCGAACCCACAGACTGCAAGATCATGACCTGAGCCGAAGTCGGACGCCCAACCGACTGAGCCACCCAGGCGCCCCAAGGAGTCAGATTTTTTAATCAAAATTAGGTGCTTGATTCATGAAAATTTCCTAGTACATCTGATCCAAGAGTGCCTTCAATAAGTATCTAATCATTATTATTATTACTGGTGAGTTCTACATCATGGAAAGTCTGAATGAAGAGTAGAGGATGTATGTATATCCAAAAGAAAATTATTTTTATTATAATTTTATGGTAAAAATTATTTTTAAAATAATTATATAGTAGATCATACTATTTATTTATTTATTTATTTATTTATTTAATTTATTTATAGCAGTATTTAAATAGCCAATGCCTGATCACTATGGGGAAATGTCATTTTGGGTTACTGGAGAGCTCAAGGTCACCTTGACAAATCGGCTCTTAAGTTTGCCCTGTTAATTAGTCTTCTAGACACACTTCCTTAAGCCCTTGTCCCACTACCTCCCAAATATCCATCCTTATGCTGAGCTTGAATCAAGAAAGAAGAGAGTTGCATTCAAAAAGGTGTGGGGTAGGCTAGAAAGAGGCAACTTTCAGAAAGATAAAGTGAGTAGCTCAGTGAGTCCTCTTTCCAATAAAACTCCCACTTTAGTAGAAAAAATATTTACAAATTAAAAAAGCAAACACAGAAAGAAACTCAAAACCATTTACATTCTCTAGAAATTGTCCCAAGGGTATAGAAAGTGGCAATGAAAGGGTTTGTAACTTGTATGCCAGAAGCTGCTGCTACTCCCAGTCCTCCACACTGCAGGTAATGGGAGCTTCTACACCAGGAGCTGTGTACTAGGTGGATATGGCTACAATGTGAGGGTTTCATCTCCAGTTCACAGTTCAGAGCTGTGTTTCTCTCTGGGCAAGGTAGGCTGCTAGAAGTTTCTTATTGCCCACAGTCTGGTGATGAAAAAACTGTGGTTTTGATGAGAATAGCCAAGAGGACCCGGTTCCTTTACCTGATGGTATCTTCAATACTCATGGTGGAAACTCTAGCTTAGGTGAGGCAATCTGAGAATACTGGAGCTCTCGCCACACTCACCCTCAAATGTGTGTAAGGCAGAGGCTTCAGATTGGGAGAGACAAGCCAAGAACAAGGAATAACATCATGGCCTGCCTTTCACTCATAGAGCAGGTATGTCATTCTGGGAGAAAACGGTTGATATCTCTGCCCACAGCTCTGGTGCAGGGATAAAAGATATGTATCGCACTGAAGGGACTGACTATATTTGAAACAGACTATGGAGAATTAATTGCATCTGTAGTAAAAATTGTTGAAAACAATGGAGAACTTCATAGAGGACACTAAATAGGGGGTTCATAACTTCATGGTATTCAGAACAACCAGCCCAACAGAAACAAAAACAAACAAAAAATAAAACACACGAACAAAACAACAACAACAACAACAACAAAATCAAGACAATTCAGAATGACAAGAGAGAGAATAAGGGATACTGTCATAAAGAGCCCTTGTAGAATCACACACAATCTGGGGGTCAGGAGGCTGTATGAATGTACTGGGCTATACCCACTTAGGAACAATCAGAATATAATGTGGGGAAAATGTGAAGCATTGCCCAAGCCATACACAAATCCATTAACAAAGGACAAAAGTCTCACCGGCACAATGGGTTTAAGAACAATCTCTGAGTGACAGTGACATAGAAAGGGATTCCTTACTGAGTGACAGTGACATAGAAAGGGTCCCATAGAAAATGACCATAGAAATGGTCCATCCCTCCACAGGGAAGAAAAGCAGGCAAAAACACAGTCTGTTGGCAGAACTCTGGAAAATTGTCAAAAGTTTACAACAACCAAGAAAACATTGAGTTAAGAGTAAGGTGACTGAAACAATGTAGGAGAACTTTGTAGCATTTTAACATACTCTTACCTTACTGCCTCCTTGCCTCTGTGGCTGTCTTGAAGATGATTGATAACTTGCCTTCCAAGCAGCCCACATTCCTGATATAGGTCTCTGATTCTGGATTTAGCAGAGCTAACTTTATTCTCAGTATACTGTTTTGAAACATATGGGGTCCCCTTGAGGACTGATGCAAAAGATTTACCTTTGTTTCACTTAAATCAGACTCTCTCAGGGTAAAGTATGGCTCCATGGGGGTATCCCTCAAAAACATGGAAAAGCAAATGAACAGGCTCCTTCCACATAAATAAAAGGTAACAGGGGCACCCCAGGTGTCTCTGTCACTTGAGCAACTGACTTCATCTCAAGTCATGATTCGCAGTTTGTGAATTCAGGCCCCACATGGAGTTTATTGCTGTCAGCCTGTAAGGGCAGAGGCAACTTCAGATCCTCTGTCCTCCTCTATCTACCCCTCCCCCGCAATTCTTTTATATATATAAAAGAAATAAGGTAACAGTTGGGGTAAACAATTGTCATGCTGAAAGCCTGAGAGGAAAAACTGAAGAATGACTTACTTTGGAGAATAAGAGTTTTGAGAAACTCCTACGTGTATCTGGTATCTAGAAGTCTATATGCATGCCTGGGGCAGGAAACATGTTCCTAAAAGAACTGAGAAGAACCTTTCGCCTCTAGCTCATTTTCAGTTTCAGTGTAAGCACTATGTGAAAGAAAGGTTGAGGTGTAAAAGGCCTGGCTAAGCATTGAAGAACTACCTCATCTCAAAGCCAATTTGCAAATAATTAAAGAATTCTTCCCTTCCCTTTCCTTTCCCTTCCCTTCCCTTCCCCTTCCCCTTCTCCTTCTCTTCTCATCCTCATTCTCTTTCTCTCCCTCTCCCTCTCTCTCTATTCTTTTGCTTGAGGTATTTAGTAAATCTGTCTACTGTCTTAGTTAGACAATTACAATAACATATTTTTCCAAATATTAAAAAAAAACCCTGACAACCAAGATTTTTACATCCAGTAAACCTGTTTTTTAAAAGGGAAATGAAAATAACATATGCCCATATACACAAAACATGGGGAGTTAGTACTAGAAGAATTTGCTTGAAGGAAATACCAAAGAAAGTCTTTAAGCTTGAAAAAAAAGTGATATCAGACAGCAATTTGAATAAACATTAAAAAAAAAAAAAAACAAGGACCCCTGGTAACGATAATTCTATAGATTACTATGAAAGGTAACATAATTATGTATATATTTTTCTTTATTCTAAAATGGCTTAAATAATAATTATAGTAAATAATGTATGTTATGCTTATAGCTTATAAAACTATAATACATTGAATAGTAAAATGCACAAAGGAGGTGTGTAGGGGAAAGAAAAAGTTGTATTGAAATAAGGAAATGAGACCAGATGGAAGCTCAAATTCACATTTAAAAAATAAGGAGAAAAGAAATGGTAAATTGAAACTTTAGTACAACAAAGTCTCCAGATATATGTTTGTTTCTATTCTTTGCTCAACTTTTTAGAGGTACATAAGATTACACAAAATAATGATTATAATTATCTATCTATCGATCTATCTATCTATCCATTCCTGTATACCATATAACAATTGCCAACATAGTACTAAAGAACCATTTGGTGACGTAACCAATCATAAGGGAAATTAGCAAATGCTATTTTTTTTTTTTTTTTTGCGATAACATGTCATGTGAGCAGGGAAGGGGCAGAGAGAGATGGATGTTATTGACAGAGCATGACCTGAGCCAAAATTTAGAGTCAGACACTCAACTGAGTGCCACTCAGGCACCCCAGCAAATACTTTGATATGAAGGAAAATGAAGATAGTACAAACACTTATGGATGCAGCTAAAGCAATACTTAGGAATTTATACGCTAACCCCCATGTGAAAAAAATCAAAATAGTAACAATCTTCTACCTTAAGAAAATAGAAAAACAAAAGCAACGTAAATGCAAAGCAATATTAAGAAAGTCAATAATAAAGATCATAGAAAAAATAAATTTAAAAGATTTAAAAAATCAATTGAGAATATTAGTGAAGTAAAAAAAAAATATTTCAGAAAAGGTAAATAAAATGGATGAAACTACCTGAACTGACAAAGAAAGAAATATAGATGATTAAAATTACTAAAAGCATTTATAAAAAGGGGGCATAACTACTAATCTCAGAAATATTAAAGGATATATAAGGTTACATAAAAGAATCACATGCCTACAAGTTAGATAAATTATATGAAATGGGAAAGTTCCTTGAAGGACACAAACTAAACTGACTCAAAAATAAGAATAAACCCTAAATATACATATAAAAAATAAAGATATTAAATTAGTAATTAAAAACATCCCACAAAGTAAAGCCCAAGGCCAGATGACTTTGCTGGCGAATTCCTTCCAAGCTTTTTTTTTTTTTTAATTTCGTTTTTTTTAATTCACTCCCAAATTAGTTATCATATAATGCAACAATGATTTCAGGAGTAGATTCCTTAATGCCCCTTATCCATTTAGCCCATCTCCCCTCCAACAATCCCTCTAGTAACCCTCTATTCTCCATATTTAAGAGTTTCTTCTGTTTTGTTCCCCTCCCTTTTTTTTATATTATTTTTGTTTCCCTTCCCTTATGTTCATCTGTTTTGTCTCTTAAAGTCCTCATATGAGTGAAGTCATATGATATTTGTCTTTTTCTGACTAATTTCGCTTAGCATACTACCATCCCTTAAATTAGATAATTTCTGAATGTATTCTTTAAGGACAGATTAAAATCGTACCCCAAAAAGACAAAAATAGCATGTGAAAACAAAACAACAAACCAATGCCCTGTATGAAGGTAGATGCAAAACATTTCAGCAGATAATTAAGAAATGAATACAGTGTATAAAAGTATTATACACCATGATCAAGAGAGATTTACCCCAGGACTGTATGGTTGGTTTAATATCTAAAACATCAATTAATATCTAAAAATGAATGTAATATGTAATATTAAAAGAATAAAGACAAAAAGTCCAGTAAATACTCATCTCAATATAAGCAGAAAAAAAGTATATCACCAAATCCAACCAAACTCAACAAAGTAATAAAACTAGGGAAACATTTCAACATGATAAAAGACTTTAAGGAAAAAAATCCACAGCTAACATCATTATTTAATGGTGAAAGAATGAATATTATTTCCCAAGATTAGGAACAGGACAAGAATACCCGATTTCACCATTCCTCTTACATTCCACAGGATATTCTAGGACAATTAAGGAAGAAATATAAATGACATCTAGATTGGAAAGGATAAATTATCTCTATATGTGGATGGCATTACCTTTTATGTAGAACACTCTAAGAAGTTCACTCATACACACATACACGCAATTAGAACTGATAACAGGGTGCCTGAGTGTCTCATTCAGGTGAGTATCAGAACCTTGGTTTTGGATCACATCATGTTCACTCAGTGTCTTGAGTTAAAGCCCCGCGTTGGGCTCTGCACTGGCAGCCCAGAGCCTGCTTGGTCTCCTCTCTTTCCCACTCCATCTGTCCCTTCCTTGCACACTCTAAATAAATAAATAAATAAATAAATAAATAAATAAATAAAACTGGTAAGTAAGCTAAGATACAGGATACAAGCCCAATATACAAAAATTAGTTCTATTTCTATATATAAGCAATGGACAATGTAGAGATCAAATGAAGAAAACAAATCAGTTTACAATAGCGTCTGAAAGAATAAAATACAATACTTAGGGATAAAACTAATAAAGAAGTGCTGAAATGACAAAACATTGCTGAGAGATTGAAGAATATTTAAATAAGTGGACATATATCCTATTTTCACAGATTGGAAGCCTTAATATTGTTAAAATGGGGACATACCTAAAATTGATCTACAGATTCAATGCAATCTGTATCCAAATCCCATCTGGCTTTTTGGCATAAAGCGACAAACTTATCACAAAATTCATATGGAAATACAAATGACTTAGAAGAGTCAAATTTATCTTGAAAAAGAATATAAACTTGGAGTCCTCATACTTCCTATTTCAAAATTTACAACAAAGCTATGGTGATCAGCACAGTGTCATTCGGGCTTAAGAATAGGTATCTAGATACGGGCGCCTGGGTGGCTGAGTTGGTTAAGCATCCAACTTCAGCTCAGGTCATGATCTCATGGTCCGTGAGTTGGAGTTCTGCTTTGGGCTCTGTGCTAACAGTTCAGAGGCTGGAGCTTGCTTCAGATTCTGTAACTCCCTCTCTCTCTACCCCTCCCCCACTCATGCTCTGTCTCTATCAAAAAAATGAATAAATGTTAAAAAAAATTAAAAAAATAAAAGAATAGATATCTAGATTAATCAAATAGAATAAACAGTCCAGGAATAAACCCCTAACTTTTCTGGTCAGTATTTTTTTTTTAATTTTTTTATGTTTATTTATTTTTGAGACAGAGAGACAGAAAACGTGAGTGGGGGCAGGAAGAGAGAGAGGGAGACACAGAATCCAAGCAGGTTCCAGGCTCTGAACTGTCAGCACAGAGCCTGACATGGGGCTTGAACTCACAAACTATGAGATCGTGACCTGAGCTTAAGTTGGATGCTTAACCGACTGAGCCACCCAGGTGCCCTAGTGGTCAATATTTTTTTGACAAGAGTATTAGACATTTCAAAGGAGGGATTTCAATGGATGGTATAGTGACCACTGGTTATCTATATGTAAAATAATGAAGATGGCCTCTACAGGATTTTTAATGCAAAAATGAAATCAAGCAGTAATTTAAGTGTAAAAGCTAAAACTAAAATAACTATTACAAGAAAATACTGGAGGGGTGCCTGGGTGGCTCACTTGGTTAAGTGTCCAAGTCTTGATTTCAGTTCAGGTCATGAGATCAAGCCCCCCCTATTGGGCTCCATGCTGAGTGTGAAGCCTGCTTGGAATTCTCTCTCTCCCTCTCTCCCTCTCTCTTTGCCCCTGTCTGCTCACATTCTCTCTCTCTCTCTCTCTCTCTCTCTCTCTCTCTAAATAAATAAACAAACATTGAAAAAAAACAGGAAAAGAAAATATAGGAACAAATATGTGTGATCTCACATTAGGCATTTGTTCTTAGATAAGATCCCAAAAGCTCAATTGGCAAAAGAAAGATATAAATGGTTCCTTACCAAAAGTAAGTACTTTTATTCTACAAATTATACCATCAAGAATGTGGAAAGACAGCTCAAAGAATGGGAGAACATATCTCAAAATCATATATTGGACGAGGTTCTTGTATACGTTATATATAAATATGTCTTACAACTCAAAAATAGATAACTGAGAATAAATCAGCAAGAGATTTAGATAGACATTTCTCCAAAGAAGATGTATTATCTATAATAAGCACAAGAATATGTTCAATATTATTAGTCATTAAAGAACACAAATCAAACGTTAATGAGATATCATTCCATATTCACTGGGATTGTTATAATAAAAAAAGATAGACAAAACAGATGTTGACTCTGATGAGAAGTATATGAAACCCATAAACATTGCTGGTGGTAATATAAAATGGTACCAATCTGGAAAACATTTTTCCAGTTCCACAAAATGTTAATTATAAATTTACTATATAACCTAGTACATTCCCTCATAGGTATAATATCCAAGTGGAACAAAAATTTATGTCTACAAAAAAAAAGTGTACACAGAAGTTCAAAAAAGCATTGTCCAAAAGGAGAAACAATTCAAATACCTACCAACTGATGAGTGGATAAATGGTATATGGTATTTTCACACAATGGAATGTTATTCAGCCATAATTTGGAATGAAGTACTAATATATATTACAACACAGATAGACAGTGATATATTTTGTTAAATGAGAGAACACAATCATGTAAGACTATGTATTATGTTGAGAATAGGCAAATCCATAAAAACAGGAGGTAGACTTGTATTTTCCTAAGACTGGGGATAAAAGGATAAGGAAAATAATCCCTAATTATTTTTTGAATATATTTTTTGCAGGTGACAGTAAGGTCTTAAAATTGGATATGGATATGGTTGTGTTTTTTATGCTTAAATTTGATGGATTTTCTGTTACATGAACTATATTTCAGTATAACTGGAGTGGAAAAAAAAAGAAAAAAAGAAAGCCTTAGATATTTGTAAATATTCTCAAGTAATGATTCAAGTGGTATACATGTTTTTTTAAGCTACAAACATACAAGGGAAATGACAAGGCAATAAATGTTACATATTTACGCTGTCATTGGCCCTCGTCTGTGTGGGTAGTGTATGTGACTTATGTCTCTCTAAAAATTCTAGGGCCAAGTAAAAATGTACAAATACAGCTTAATCTCCTTTGTCTGTCATCTGTTTCTATATCCTTAGCTAATGAATTGCAAATTTTGTCCCAACTAAATGTCAGTGCATGTATGTGTGAGTGTGTGTGTGTGTGTGTGTGTGTGTGAGCATGCGTGTGTGCGAATGTGTACTTTTTTTCCCAGCCCAACACTCTGGTCACCAATTATAAAATAAATTTTTAAGCCATCAACCTAATATCACATACCTGGAATCTTTGAAATTAGGAACATAGAAGTCCACCATGCTCTATTATTTACAATGTATTAGTATAGACTTCTATGGTTGTATTTTAGAAGAATGAATAGTATATCTCATCTGTGAAAGAGAGTGGGCATGAGTAAGAAGAGAAATATACAAGGAGTGCCTACACAACAAAGATACCTACAATAATTTCACTTTGCTACCTCTTGTTGCTACTTGGGACAAAATCTTTTCCCTTGATATATTGCATACTACCACCTGAAAAAAAAACATTGTATCATATTGAAAGCATGTTTCTAGGAAAATATTTACAGAAAGGCTAAATGAGCTTTCCTTAGTCTTTGATAGAGAGACTTCACAATTGATGTTATCAAACCTTTGGAGTAAGTCTCAAAATGTCAAGTCAATTAAATCTCAGAAAACACTTGCACAACTAAACTTAAAATTTCCATTTCTTCATTTTGTAAGATCACCTTACATTCCAGGAATCCAGTGATGAGTGTAGCTATAGATAGTATGTCATTTATGAAGAAAATACTACACTAGAATAACCTCTTGGGCAATTAATTGAAGGGTAGGGATCGCGGTGAAAATAGGCTTTCTATTCCGTCTCTCCCATCTATCTAAACACGACCCTAGCTTCTTGATTCTTTGATGGTCCGTACTTTGGTCCCAGGACATTTGCCATAAGTATCTTGAGCAGTGTGAAATGTCCTTAGTGGTACCTGAATACTCCATACTGTTGTGAAGAGTATTGGGGCTGAAAAGCCCCTGCCCTCTGCTTCCATGACTTCCCCTTTCTCAGTTACAGTTCTTTTCACATGATATTGTCACTGTTTGTGTCCTGTTTTCTCTACTATTCTTGAAGCGACGAGAGGACAAGGGCATTGTGTAATTCCAAAATTCTGATCATTTGTGGGGGTGCTGGGTGACTTGATTGATTGGGTTTCCAACTTTGGCTTCAGTCATGATTTCACAGTTTGTGAGTTGTAGCTCTGCGTCAGGCTCTGTGCTGACAGCTCAGAGCCTGAAGCCTGCTTCTGGTTCTTTGTCTTCCTCTGTCTGTGCCCCTCCCTTCCTCATGCTCTGTCTCTCAAAAAATAATACATAAACTTTAAAAAAGTTTTTAAAAAACACAAAATTCTGATCATTAATAACTAACACAATTAAGGGGGAAGGTAGATACTCAAAATTAAATATGAATGAATTAATGGGTGAATAAACAAATTAATTGAAAGCAAGATATATTTAAATTTTTATAGGTTTGATACTGGAGTAAACCTTTTAGGTCACCCAAGTAAGACTATCTCTAAAGAAGAATGACGTTTGATTGTTTTTAGTCGGTGAATTGCACTATTGAGTGAAGCCCAATAAGGTAAACTACTGTGGGACAGTTCTTATTGTTTTTCTTTATAGTGAACAAAACCTCCTTGTTTTAAACTAACTTTCCTTAGAAGCGGGGCAAATCACATCCAACATCTCTTTCCCATTCAACTGTGGATATTGAGAATGCCAACATGGAGACTATACTTTTATGTGCTAGACAGCTCAAGTTTCTTCAACTTTCATTCCTCTGATACCAATTGTGAATCATTTTCAAAAAATTTATTGGAAATCTATAAAAGAGCTAGGCACCAAGCCAGGCAATCATCTTGCTTATCCTCTGTTCTTGTTCTAATTAAAACAGGAAGCTAAGAATATTAAAATTTATTACATAATTTATTGTCTTGAGATAAGTAGCAAAGGAGAACTCCAGGAAGGGATAAAATATCACATTCTCAGTGAGAAGATTATTTATAGCATTATAATTCCAAATTAGATCTTTCTTGCATGTCAAGTTTTTCTTATTCTTGTGGAGAAATTGTTTATTCCTCTGGCTGAGAATAATGTTTGGTTGTTATTTAAACCACCACCACCACCACCCACCCACCCACCCTCACACACACACTAACAATTTCCCATGATTTACATATGCTAAAAGTATTTTTAGAGAATGGCCAAATTTATTTATACAGTTTACCTGGAAGTACAATCTTTTTTTTTTTTTTTTTTTAATCTCCATTTAGCACTTTTTGGTACACTAGTTTTACCACAATTTCATTCTTAAGAATGAAGGTTTTTTTTCCCCCCTTCCAGTAGACAATAAAGGCACTATTTAAACCTAAATTATTCAAGAATTATGTAGGTCACATTCACAATCTTCAGGTGGCATAGTGGAAACCTTTCTTCCTTTCCAAGATGAGAGAGGCTATGTAAGTGTTTAGGAAGATAGATAGGGAATCATGGCTTCTTGGTCTCATTCTCACATTTTCTTAAGTCCCAGGGGTAATTTTTTGGCTTTTCCAATTCACAAACTTAATTTCACTAGTTTACAATGTGAAAGGGCTGTAGCCTTGGTGAATTGAATCATACTCTTCTAAAACACAAGAGACTGTGGCACAAGAACAGACACTCAGGTCAATGGAACAGAATAGAGAACCTGAAAATGGACCCACAAACGTATGGCCAACTTATCTTTGACAAAGCAGGAAAGAGTATCCAATGAAATAAAGACAGTCCCTTCAGCAAGTGGTGCTGGGAAAACTGGACAGCAACATGAAGATTGAACCTAGACCACTTTCTTACACTGTACACAAAAATAAACTCAAAATTGATGGAAGACCTAAATGTAAGACAGGAAGCCATCAAAATCCTCAAGGAGAAAGCAGGCAAAAACCTCTTTGATCTTGCCTGCAGCAACTTCTTGCTCAACACATCTCCATAAGTGAGGGAAACAAAAGCAAAAATGAACTACTGGGACCTCATCAAAATAAAAAGCTTCTGCACAGTGAAGGAAACAATCAGCAAAACTAAAAGGCAACTGACAGAATGGGAGAAGATATTTGCAAATGACATATCAGATAAAGGGTTGGTATACAAAATCTATAAAAACTTAAACTCGGGGCGCCTGGGTGGCTCAGTTGGTTGAGTGTCTGCTTTGGCTCAGGTCATGA
Organism: Leopardus geoffroyi; assembly: GCF_018350155.1. Taxonomy (NCBI): domain Eukaryota; kingdom Metazoa; phylum Chordata; class Mammalia; order Carnivora; family Felidae; genus Leopardus; species Leopardus geoffroyi. The sequence goes on along the minus strand of NC_059335.1, from coordinate 39,753,343 downwards.
TCTCACGGTTTGTGAGTTCGAGCCCCACGTCAGGCTCTGTGCTGACAGCTCAGAGCCTGGAGCCTGTTTCAGATTCTGTGTCTCCCTCTCTCTCTGCTCCTCCCCTGTTCATGCTCTGTCTCTCTCAAAAATAAATAAACATTAAAAAAAATTAAAAAAAAGAACTTATCAAACTCAACACCCAAAAAACAAATAATCCAGTGAAGAAATGGGCAAAAGACATGAATAGACACTTCTCCAAGGAAGACATCCAGATGGCTGACCAACACATGAAAAAATGCTCAACATCACTCATCATCAGGGAAATACAAATCAAAACCACAATGAAATCCTACATCACTCCTGTCATAAAGGCTAACATTAACAACTGAGGCAACAATAGGTGTTGGCAAAGATGCAGAGAAAGAGGATCTCTTTTGCATTGTTGGTGGGAATTCAAGCTGGTGCAGCCACTCTGGAAAACAGTATGGAAATCCCTCAAGAAACTAAAAATAAAACTACCTATGACCCAGCAATTGCACTACTAGGCATTTATCCATGGGATACAGGTGTGCATGAGTCGAAGGGACATATGCACCTCCATATGTATAGCAGCATTATCAACAATAGTCAAAGTATGGAAAGAACCCAAATGTCCATCAATGGATGAATGGATAAGGAAAATGTGGTATACACACACACACACACACACACACACACACACACACTGGAGTATTACTCAGCAATCAAAAAGAATGAAATCTTGCCATTTGCAACTACATCGATGGAACTGGAGGGTATTATGCTAAGTGAAATTAGTCAGAGAAACAAAAAAATCATATTATTTCACTCATATGAGGACTTTAAGAGACAAAACAGATGAACATAAGGAAAGGGAAATAAAAATAATATAAAAACAGGAAGGGGGACAAAACAGAAGAGACTCATAAATATGGAGAACAAACTGAGGGTTACTGGAGGGGTTGTGGGAGGGGGATGGGCTAAATGGGTAAGGGGCACTAAGGAATCTACTCCTGAAATCATGGTTTCAATATATGCTAACTAATTTGGATGTAAATTTTAAAAAATAAAAAATAAAATTTAAAAAGTGCAAAAAAATAAAAAAAAAAAAAAAAAACACAAGAGACTGTTACAGAAGTCACAATACCAAGACATTAATTTATATTTTTACAAGTTTCTAGTGGAAGAAACACTAAAGCCTTTTGATCAAGGATATCTGCCTTCAGAACAAGAAAAAAAATCTAGAGTTATTTTGTTCTTCCAACAAACAGAACTTGAAGTCCATTCTTGATACATAATGACTTTCACAGGAGACCCTAAATGTAGTAGTATGAATATTTTGTACTCAGCCACAGCACAAAACTCCCCATCAATTGTTTTTTATCTTGACCAGATAAATATAAACTTGGAAGCATCAGTCCCTTTCCTATACTGCCTTATCTCATCTGATGTCACTATTCTATGACTCTTCAAAATTAAACTGCCTAGTTTTTTAGACAGACCTAACTAGGTTAATTCTGAGAACTGTACATTTAGTCTGATCTCCAGTGAGGATTAGAAATAATTTTTCAGCTATAGATCTTATCTCATTCCTGGTTGAAACCATAGGTAATCAATCAGTTGAAACAAAAGATGCCTGTTTGAGACTATAAGTACATCCTTGCTCTTCAGCCACAGATGTCCTCCTTTTAGTTACTTTAATGCCTTACTGTAGCATGCCTTTGACTAATAAGCATATATTCTTGGATATACCAAAAATACTGTAAATTCTACATCCCTTTAACTTGAACTCAAGATCCTTTCACCCAAACCAGATTTATCTTCCACAGCACTTATCTGAATGAATTGAAACCACATATGTAAAATCATTCAAGTTGGTGTAACAATGCCTTCATTTGCATTCTTGGAGTACGTAATTAGGATATATTATTTATTTAATCAAATTATAATGCCTTTGGGTCCCTACCAACACATAGTAGCATAAAAACTAGTATTTTCTTGGGGACCTGTTCACCAAATATTTCCTTGAATACCAGAAAAATCTGTGGATGCAGTAATTATTCCTTTTAGCTTCAGGAAAAATATATACTCATTTGCCTCTAGCCACAGCAGTGAAATTGTTGCAAGAGTTGTCCTCACACTGAAAGATTAAAAAAAAAAATCACTTAGAGGTGCCTGGATGGCTCAGTTGGTTGGGCGGCCGACTACAGCTCAGGTCATGATCTCATGGTCTGTGAGTGAGTTCGAGCTCCGCGTCGGGCATATGTATATATCCAACTGTATCAGTAATAATAAAAGCATCAATTCATAAAAAAATGCTCTATAACTACAATAGAATAAGATTAGAAGGCAATAGCAGGGAGGGAAGATGGGCTAAATGGGTAAGGGGCATTAAAGAATCTAGTCCTGGAATGATTGTTGCACTATATACTAACTAACTTGGATGTAAATTAAAAAAAATAAATTAAATAAAAAATATGCTGCTATAAAAAAGAAGTCAATAGCAGATAGAAATTTGAGGAACTTACAAATATGTAGAAATTAAACAGTATACTCTTAAACAATGAGTCACAGAAGAAATTGCAAGAGAAGATGGAAAATATTTTGAGAGAAATAAAATGAAAACACAACAATATAGTATGCAGCTAAAGCAATTTGTAGAGGGAATTTTACAGTTGTAAATGCCTATATTAAAATTAAAAAACAAGAATAAAGTTCTAAATGTCAAAAACCAAACCTTCTACCGTAAAGAGTAGAAAAATATAACAAAATAAACACAAAGCCACAAAGGGAAGGGAATAATAAAGATTACAGTGTAAATTAATGAAAGAGAAAGCAAAACAAAACAAAAACAATAGAGAAAGGTCAATCACACCAAAGTTGTTTTTTTCTTTGAAAAAAAATCAACAAAACTGACAAAATTTTAGGTAGATTGATTAAAAAAAGATACAAGTCTCAAATTATTAAAATCAGAATGAAAAGAGTAGGTAATACTACCTAACTTAGAGTAATAAGAGGATTATAAAGGAGTACTACAAACAGTAGTATGCCAATAAAATAGGCATTTAGATGAAATAGACTAATTTCTAGAAAGACACAAACTACCAAAACTGACTCAAGAAGGAAGAGAGAATCTGAATAGAAGTAGAACAAATAAAGAGTAAATTAATAATTTTAGGGGCGCCTGGGTGGCGCAGTCGGTTAAGCGCCCGACTTCGGCCAGGTCACGATCTCGCGGTCCGTGAGTTCGAGCCCCGCGTCAGGCTCGGGGCTGATGTCTCGGAGCCTGGAGCCTGTTTCCGATTCTGTGTCTCCCTCTCTCTCTGCCCCACCCCCGTTCATGCTCTGTCTCTCTCTGTCCCAAAAATAAAAAAAAAAATTAAAAATAAAAAAAAAATTAAAATTACCCTAAAAAGACCCAAAAATACTCCACAAAGTACTAGTAATAAAATCCAGCTACATATAAACAGCTTTATACAACATGACCAAGTGGGATTTTTCCCAGGAATGCAATGTTGGTTTAACACCTAGAAATCAATGATGTGATATAGCATATTGATACAATAAAAACAAAACAACTAAAACACAATCATACCCATAGATGCAGAAAAAGCATTTATGAAAATCCAACACTCTTTCTGGATAAAAACACTGAACAATCTAAGTATAAAAGAGACTTAACTTGATAAAAAATATCTATGCAGTACCCACAATGAACATTACAAGCATATCTGTTTTCTCCACTTCTATCCAATATTATACTAGATTTGGAGCAACAGAAGTTAGAAAGAAAATGAAATAAAAATTATTTATATTAGAAAGAAAAAAGAATAATACTCCATTCAAAGATAATGCGATCTTTACATAGAAAATCCTAAGGAATCGATTTAAAAAATCTATTAAAATTATTAAACAATTTCAGAAAGATTGCAGGATACAAGATGAAAATGCAAAAATCAATTATATTTTTATATAATTGCAAAAAACAATCCAAAAATGAAATTAAAAAAACGATCAATGTGCAACACCTAAAAGAATTCAATAAATTTAATAAAATCAGTGCAAAACTCATACTATGAAAAATATTAATCTTTTAAGATTCTAAAAAGCTGATAATGGAAGAGACAAGGATGCCATCATATATGAAAAGGTGTTAACATAGAATGCTTACTATTGTAAAAAAGGAAATGCTCGTCAAAATGATCTACTTATTCATCACAATCCCTATCACAATACCAGCTAGCTTATTTGTAAATATACTAGCTGCTCCTGAATTCACATGGAAACTCAAGGAACCCGGAATAGGCAAATAAATAAATAAATAAATAAATATAAAAAATATTTTTTAAAAATGGAGAACTCTTTCTTCCTGATTTAAAAACTAAAAACAACATAATAGTAATCAAGACAATATAATACTAGCATAAGGGTAGACATATACACAAATGAGATAAAATTGAGAGCCCAGAAGTAAAATATATCTATGGTCAATTGACTTTCAACAAAATGCCAAGACCGTTCAATGGGGAAAGAATAGGTTTTCAACAAATAATTCAATTGTATATCCTCATGAAAAAGAATAAAGTTGACTCATTCTTCACACTGAGCGCAAAAATGAACTAAAAATGGGTTACTGACTTAAATGCAAGAGCTAAATCTATAAAACTCTTAGTAAAAAATGTAAGGATAAATCTCTGTAACCTTGGAGTAGGTAGGTAGTGGTCTCTTTTATATGACATCAAAAGCTCAAGTGATCATGGGGTGGGGCAGGGAGAGATAAATTGGACTTCATCACAATGAAAAATTCTTGTGCTTTGAAGGATACCATCAATAATGTGAAAGCATGTGTAATTAAAGAAAATATTTGAAAATCACATAGATAAGGTATTAACATCCATAATATAAAAAGAATTGCTGGAACTCAACAGCAAGAAGATAAACAACCCAAATTAAAAAAAAAAAAAAAGGCAAAGAACTCCAATAAACATTTCTACAGGGAAAATATACAAACAGCCTAAAGCATGTGGAAAGATCCTGAACATCACTAATCACTATGGAAATGAAAGTTAAAATCACCATGAGATACCACTTCACACTTAGTAATATGGCTTTTATTTTAAAACAAACAAAACAAAGCAAAACAAAACAAAAGTAAGTGGTGGTAAGGATGTGAAGAAATCAAAACCCTCATACACAGCTGGAAGTTATATAATGGTACCATTGCTTTGGAAAACTGTTAGTTCCTCGTTAAGTCAAGCACAGAGTTATTTGACTCAGAAATTCCATGTATACAAGGTTACATAGTGGAAGTGAAAGTGAATGTACAAACAAAAATCATACACACATGTTCATAGCAGCATTATTAATAATAGTCAAAAAGTAGATACAACCCAAATGTACACCAACTTATGAGTGGATAAATAATATGTGACATGTTCATACAATAGAATATTATTCAATCATAAACTGAAGTGGAGTACTTACATATGTTACACAATGGACAAATTTTGAAAACATTATGCTAAATGAAAAGAGACAATCATGAAAGACCACATACTGTTTTATTTATAAGACATTTTCAGAATAGGGAAATCTATATACAGAGAAAGTAGGTTGCCTAGACCTGGGTCAGGCAGGAAAGTAGAGAGTGACAACTGAAAAGTACAGTATTTCTTTTTTGGATGATAAAATTACTCTAAAATTATGTCTCAATAAACCTTTGGCCTAAAAAAAAAATTTTTTTTAGCACTGTGCTAGGCAATTGGGATAATGAATTCATTTTAAGAACAAGTGTAGAATAGCTACCTCCAGTACTTATCACTGTTATGTCATACTGAGTAATAGTTCAAGTACTGAGACCTTATTTTGTCAATAGGAAATTCTATTCCATAGTCCTTTATCTCCCTCTGTTTGTTGGCCCAGGATTATGTGTTAATTCGTATTTTAGGTGACTTAACCAAGCACCCTGTATTTGGCCTCACATGTCCTTCAAGAAGAAGGAATTATAAGTAAGGTCAAACCCAAGCCACAAAACGAAACCCAAACAAAACCAAACCAAGAAAACATACACAAAACACCCAGTCTTTTGCCAAAGCCAAGAGATTTCCTAAATGCTAACTCCTGAGACTTATTAATAGCGATTCTCAAGGTTTCTTCTTCCTAAACTTCAACCCTCATCTGACGTATATCCTTCTTTACAAAAAAAAAAAAAAAAAAAAAAATCTGATTTCCAAGCTGACAGTGTTTACTGTTATGTTCAGCAGTTTCTTTGGTGCATTTTATAGTACAATGAACCTGTAAGTCACTCTCTAAATTTAGTTTCATGGTTAAGTACATTTTGAATGATAAGTATGGATAATCTTAACATTAAAATTTCTGCAAATTTATGAATGTCAGAATTCAGTTTAACTCTGAGTCCTAGTCTCCAAAATAGAATTGACTAGAAAGTATCCCACTACTTATTTTTTTTATTTTACTAATTAACAAGCAGAAGAATTGGTATTCTACAGGACATACATTGGGAAATACTTTGTTGGTGCCTACATTATAAAGTTTTTCATGTAGCCTGATTCAAAATGAAGTTATTGACAAATGATTTACCTGCAAATGGGCAAGACAAACTATGATCTTATGAAATCAGATACCTCTCTTAAAATGGTCAGATAGGCTTGCTGAATCAATTTGAAAAAGATTGTTATTTCCCAATGATGAGAACTCAGTCCAATGTACTATAGTGTTCTTGATGGTAGTCTGTGTATTGGCATTCTTAAACTTTCATTGTCTCTACATACAAACTTTTCATTGGCATCAGCTGTGCTAATATTCTTTGGTTGTCTCAAGTCAACTCAGGTTGCACAAATCCCTTAAATTTCTCTGGAAAATATTGGTAGAACACTTTTCAAGTAAGACATTACTGATCTATGCATGTTTGCATTTATTTTGTGGCTGGCAAGAATATTTAGCTAACCTATTTATGCTCCATTAATAATCTTACCACAAATAACAAAGAAAAAGACATAAATAAAATATTAAATAGGCCATATTCATGTGGCTTTAAGGTAAATAAGAGGTAAACATTCCTACACTGCCCAAATAAGGAAAATTACATGGAAAAATATTCCTGTAATGTGTTGCTTCTAGGCTGCCAATTAGTATTATGTTAAAATGGCTACAACCATCTGGCAATTGCAGGATGTTGGAGATAAAGTTGTCATTAAATTTAACCACATGAGGTCCAAACAGAATTCTTAGTTTTCCTATAGAAAATTCAGCCTCACTATTATTTATATGTCCATTTATTTATTTAATCAATTATCATCAAAGCCCTAGTTGCAAATCACTGACTTTTGCTATAGAAGGAAGTGCTAAGTAGGGGTAGTATGATTACTGACATCAAGAAATTATATTCTTTTTTTTTTTTTAATTTTTTTTTCAACGTTTATTTATTTTGGGGACAGAGAGAGACAGAGCATGAACGGGGGAGGGGCAGAGAGAGAGGGAGACACAGAATCGGAAACAGGCTCCAGGCTCTGAGCCATCAGCCCAGAGCCCGACGCGGGGCTCGAACTCCTGGACCGCGAGATCGTGACCTGGCTGAAGTCGGACGCTTAACCGACTGCGCCACCCAGGCGCCCCAAGAAATTATATTCTTAAGAGAAAAAGACATTTACACAATTATAAGGAAAGTCAGAAGTGTCATAATTTGGGGAAATGAAATAAATATTGAGTGCCTCCTATATATGGGCAGTATGCTATACTTTATAACTAAAGGTAAATTTACTGATTTCCTAGACCTGCCATAAAACAAACAAACAAACAAAAACGAAAAACAAAAAACAAAAAACCACCACACACTGATGGTTAAACAATAGATCAATTTTGGAGGTTCAAAGTCCAAGATTATGGCTGACAGGTTTGGTTTCATCTGAGACCTGGCTTGCATATAGCCACCTTCTCACTGTATCCTTATATGGGTGCCCCTTGATTTGTGTGTGTCTGTGTCCCAGTTTATTCTTCTAGTAATGCCAGTCATAATGGCTTAGGACTTACCTTACAGACCTCATTTTAACTTAATTACCTCTTTAAAGATTATATCTGTAAATATTAAATTCTGAGGTAGTGGGGGTTTAGGACTTCAGAATATTACTTTGAAGGGGGACACAATTCACCCAATAACATTAAGTATACTTTTACCAATTCAAAAATGGAAAGTCTGAAACTCAAAGTGAATCACCAAGTTCCCACTGGAGAGCAATATGTCTTCTGCTCCCAGACTCTTCGTATCAATGATAATAGAGAGCATTTTCAAGAAGCCACTGTGTTTCATATTCTGTGTTAAGAATTTACATGCAGTGATTCATTTGGTACTTATATCGGTGCTATGAGATAGGCATTGACAATTGTACTATTTTAGAGCTGAGAAAAAAAATGAGCCTTAGAACGATTAAGCTACCGACTCAATGTCACATAGTAAGCACGAGAGCCTTGGTTTAAATCTTTTGTGCTCCAAATCCATCCTTTCTTTTGTGGAACTTGATTGTTTCAAATGTTCTGACTTATGAAAAGCAAAACAAAAGAAAACACATCAGCATGTGTTTTAATATTTGACTTTATAAATATGTCTCAATATGGATAACATTAGTATGTTTGGGAGTTTGGAAAACAAACATAAAAGGTTACTTATTGAATGCATCGGCATCCAAGCAAGGGGCACAGTATTAAACCAGGAAAAATAGCAGGGGAAAAAAATCAGTATTTAAATAGACTATCTTTTGAAACTGATAAAAAAAGTTATACATTTAAGATATGTTATGGTCCTTTTGCATTGCAGTTTGTTTGAGGAATTAATGTATTATAGTAATTTTACTTTCATTTGATTAACATTTCATTGATGATAAAAAAAAGAACCCCTTACATCCTTAGAAAAATTCAAAATATCTCCAAGGATGGAAACTCAGTGAATTATGATTTAGAGACAAAAGAAGAGACAAGACTGACACTTCTATCTAATGGACAAAGATGTAAATGAGCAGTGGTAAATCAAAGGGAAAAAGTGAGCACTTGATTTTCAACGCTGCCAGGTTGCATAAGAATGAGAGAGTCCATCTGTCTGAGTTGGTAGAAATGTGCGACCTCTAGAAGAGGTGGAGAGGGATCCTTTAAGATGAGAAATGAAAATGTCACCAAAATTTTGAGAAAATACTACTTCCCAGGAGCAGATTAATGAAGCAGAAGCAAAGCTCCAACTGTCAGCAGCTGAATTATTAAAGGAGGAGAAGCAGAATCTGTGGACAGGTGCAGGCTTGTCCAGAAATTGAAAAATCTTAAACCAAATCTCCAAGTGAATCACAAGGAACTTCATTAGACTTTTATCTGAACACTTTAATGCTTCATTTGCTCTAGATTTTAACATTTTTAAGAGTTCATGTTTTTCATACATCTATACCCATTCTCGTCCAAAGAGGAATAGGAACAATTCTGCATCAAGAATTGCAGATGGGAAAGTGGGAAAAGAAGGCAGGCTGGTATTATGCCAGTACACTCATCATATATGTGCCTCCAGTTAGATATCCCAAATGCAAGCATACCTTTTAAAGAGTTTTCTAGCAGGTGAACCAGAATAGTGGATTAAAAGTTGCACTTTAGGTCAGTAGAACAAGATTTAAATCCTCGCTTTAAAAATATTGCATGTGACCATGAGCAAGTTCCTCTATAAAGTCTTTACCTAAGATTTTTCATTTGAAAATACCTCTTGATTAGTGTATACTGTGAAGATTAAAATAAAATATACAGAGTACAGCTGTTTCCTTTCCTTTTCTCTGTCACATCTACTCTTGTAGCTTTACTCTGGTCTGGTTTTACCCCCCAGAACTCTTCTTAAAGGAACGCTTGACTTCTCTGTATCATTTTCCTTGGCTACAGAATAAATTTTTTGAGATCCATAGCTCGGGAGGAGTCACACTCATGCATGACACTTTGCAACCTTAAATTAAAAAATAAACAATTTGTCCAACTATGGGCAGAATATCAGGATGACTCACAGAGGCTTTATTTATTTTTTTCTTATGTGCTGATAAACATGTAGAAACTACAATATCATTAATCATTTGGATGCAGGAATTCAGAAACTGTGCCTGTAATGCACAGCAATCAATTGCCCTAACTTAAGAATCTAAAACAATTTTAGTATCTAAACACACTGATTTCTACCGCTCAGCAATTGATAAACTTTTCAGTGAGTCTTTTCTATCTACGAATAATGCAGGTTTAACTAGAAATTCATATATATACTTTTGTGTTTGTAAATATGTAGATTAAATATTTTATAAGATGTTACTGCCGTAGCTGTCTAATCCACTATGCTGTAATTTCCTTATTTGTTATTTATAACAATACATTTATGCATATGATAGAATACATGTGCATAAGCATGTGTGTGCATAATTTATATTATTTTGCTTATAAATTATATATTATTTTCTTATAAACTTATAATTTACATTATTTTGGATAATTACTATGGTGGATGCTGTCAAGCACTGCACAGTCTCCCTTTAGGAACGAAAGTCTCATTCTTTCACCTGATGGGAGTGCTGCCAAGATGACCCTTTGGCCCCCAGTTGTCTCTCCTCCTTGTGACTGTCTCAGCTGAAGAAAGCAACAACATCCAGAGCCAGGTGTCTCCTGAGGCACACACCATGATGCAAATGATTACTGGAAGGATACAAGGCTCAGCCCGCATACCTGGACAGACATCCAGCTCTCCATCAGATAAACAACTCTCCTTCCTCCGATGTTAACCCTAGGAATACTCCCTTCTGAAAATCCTGTATCGTTACTGCATCTCAGGATCCTTTCGAAGGAGAAATAACAGAAACAAATGACTGGAAGGAAGAGTTGATTGAAATGCTGACATAGGCCTTCAACAATAACAGAAACCAAAACAGAATATGATCATTGCCTTTTCGGGGGGGAGGGGGAGTTAATGGAAGAGGAAAGGCAGTGATAAAAAACAGTGACGTTATCTTTCCTGATGGAGGTATAGTATCGAATGCACATAGAGTGACATATTCAATTGTGCTGGTGTTAGACACATCTGCTAAATTTTTGGCTCTGCCTCTGCTAGCTTGTGTGTCTGTGGGCAAGACTCAAACTCTCCAATACTTATGGGGGGATCAAATGATAGAGTGCATGCCTGGCACATGGCATTGTGTCTGGTACATAGCAAGCAGTAAATAAATGAACAAATAAGCAGTTTGTAAAAGCTATTAATGGTTAACATCTAAATTAGTCCCAGAACTGAACTTCAATAATGCATCTTTAAAATACTTTTTTTCCATTTTAATTTATAATATACAGTTCTACTCATATTTGCAAAGGAAAGGATACATTGAATAATTATTTGCTCGCAAGCCAGTAATCTCCTCCCTTCGTAATAGAATTCTTTTAAGACGAAGGGTGCTTCCATTTGGTAACTCAGATGCATTCTTGACTCTCCTTTACCCTGTTCTGCCCCAGAAACTGGTTTATATGGGTCTGTCCTATACTCTTTGCCAGCCATATCAGTTTGGCCAATGAGGGACACCAAATGAGATCAGGGGATGAGAGGAGACTCAGTGTTCATTCTCCACGAATCCTTCCATGCCAGTTTACTGTGGGCCACAATGTCCCTTAACACAGGCTAATACCAGGTCCCTTTGTGCATCCAGCTCACTTCTCTAGTTTTCCAATAATCACCATTTCCTCTTGTTTCCTCAGTCCCAGTATTTGTTATATCTTTCTGCTATTGTTAGATATAGAGTATTTCACTATCTCTTGATTCTTTCCTTATACTCCTACCATATCTTGATAAATAGTGACTTAAGTTAGCCAGCTTGAATGGTCTGTTTCCCTCCTCCTCCTGCTGGGACCTTGACTACCCTAAATGACTTTAACTGGTGATTTAAAAATGTGTTTTATTTGAAAAATGGTATTTTCATTCACTTTTTTTTCTGGAATTACTTTTCTTCATCATGTGGAACTTTAAAGCAAATGATCTGAGCTGCATTGAATGTGAAACCTCTATAATTTTATTCATGAAGAAATCTTGTGTATTCAGCTTTAAGTATGTCAAATGATAAAGTGGATTGATAAAAGTTTTTTTTTTTAATTAAAAGACCTCACCCAAAGGGTTCACTCACAATGACAAATGGCATTTCTTTGTGTGTGTGTGTGTGTGTGTGTGTGTGTGTGTGTGTGTGTTGTTGGTTTCAGGTAACTTAAAAAATAAATATCAAGAAAAAAATAAAGCAGGAAAATAAAGCAAACAAAAATATATTTATTCTCAAATATGCTCACTTATATCTTGCTCAATACTGAAAGTTGCCTACAAATCCAAAAAATATATAAATCACAATATAAAGCATGATACATCCTACCACTGTAGTATCCTGTAGGCACAAAAAGTACTTTTATGAAAAATGTCTTAATTTTTTCTCACCAACATGAAGACATTTCTTTCACTAAGTGCTACTATTCAAGACATTAATTTTAAAATATAAAATTTCTAGGGGCGTCTGGGTGGCGCAGTCGGTTAAGCGTCCGACTTCAGCCAGGTCACGATCTCGCGGTCCGTGAGTTCGAGCCCCGCGTCAGGCTCTGGGCTGATGGCTCAGAGCCTGGAGCCTGTTTCCGATTCTGTGTCTCCCTCTCTCTCTGCCCCTCCCCCGTTCATGCTCTGTCTCTCTCTGTCCCAAAAATAAATAAACATTGAAAAAAAAATTTAAAAAAAAATAAAAAATAAAAAATAAATAAAATATAAAATTTCTAGAAGAAAACACATAACTATTGATCTGATTGCATCCAAGGTGTAGGGAATAGATAATATTATCTGCTAATTCAAAGTTTTTGAACTCACAAATTGCCAATAATGAGCATACAAGTCATTTCAGAAAAAGTACATTTCTCTAATTTCTAAAATAAAACAGTGAAAGGACAGATATTTCTTCATATAAGTTTATTTTAATGTATTTAAGGGGTGAATTTGTTTTATTAATATATCTAAACTAGTCTGGCTCTAGAATTTATTTAGTTAGTTTTGGAGAGAGAGATGGGAGCAGGGGCAGAGAGAGAGCGGGAGAGAATATCCCAAGCAGACTCTATACTGTCAGAGCAGAGCCTGACTTGGGGCTCGATGTCAAGAACTGTGAGATCATGACCTGAGTCAAAATCAAGAGTCAGATGCTTAACCAGTTGAGCCACCCAGGTGCCCCTGGCTCTGGAATTTAAAGATGAGGTGAATAGCCCCAAAACTGCTACCTTATTTTTATAATAGAGACCTTATTGTAGTCATAGAAGCTTGGGTGAGAAGAATGTAACAGGTATCACTCTAAATCCCTCTAAATTATATTTCACTAATGCACTGATCTTAGTATTATGTCTTAGAACTGAATCATTTTCACAAGAAACCAGTTCAGTATAAATTTTCTAAAGACCTAGAAGTAGTAACATAATAATGCAGAAGATTTCAGAACAAAATCACCTCAATTCCTTGGGATTTAACTCAGAGGCTTTTTGTCCTTTTGACGTAGTCTTATTTCAATATTGTCAGAGAAATCACAGGAATTTGGCTTGATGTTAATGTTAGGTTAAGAGTAAGAAAATACCTTAAAAATATTTTGGGGACTTAACAGGTATTGTCCTGTTTATGCAAAATATCGAATTTGCCCCCAGATAAGTTATATAAGTAAATATTAAAACACAAAAGAATTCCTTAATGATGACAGTGCATCAGGCTGCATATTGCCCAATTTGGAAATTGTGGTGCTTTTTAGTCTGCTTGGTCTAGTTGTGTCAACTCCTCCTTATTTCAGAGAGGCCTGATATACTATGCAGTATTAGACTTCATTGCATATATCCATCAGATGTATTCTTTGTCAATGAATGTACAGTCCTTCAAGTGGAGGTAGTAAAACATACTCAATATTCTTCTCTTTTGTTAATTAAGGTGATTTTGTTGTCTACAAGGAAAAATAACATTATGGTAAATAGGTACCAATGTTGATATTTTTATAATATATACCTAAATCAAGGCAGTTGTAAACATTTAAAGTAATTACAGAAATTTGTATTGATGTTTTCAGTTCTACAAAGTCAGATCAGTTGGGCCCAGCCTATCTTCTAGTTTCATTTCTCTTGCATTCTGTATTCAAAATATTTCTAACATCTTGAAATCCCAAATCCTTTCTCCCAAATATCTGTAAGTCTCTCTAATTTTCTACCTACTCTTTCCTGTGTCCAGATTGCCCTTAGCTTTTTGTTCAACCACTGAAAATTCTCTTCACTCTTTCAAACAACCACAACAACGACGATGACAATAACAATAACAGCTTTCAAGTGTTACTTTTAGTATGAAGCCTTTCCTAAGTGCCTCACATAGGATTAAACTCTCTTTCTTCCTTTCTTTTTTTTTAATTTTTTTAACGTTTTTTTTATTTATTTTTGAGATGGAGAGAGACAGAGCATGAACAGGGGAGGGGCAGAGAGAGAGGGAGACACAGAATCTGAAACAGGCTCCAGGCTCTGAGTTCTCAGCACACAGCCCGACACGGGGCTCGAACTCACGGACCGTGAGATCATGACCTGAGCCGAAGTCGGATGCTTAACTGACCAAGCCACCCAGGCACCCCTCTTTCTTCCTTTCTTGGATAGAATTTTACATGCCTGTATGTTAGCATTTACCATATTGCATTGTTGTCTAATAATGGTGACTAACAGGTTAATATCAGGCCTAATCTCTGTAGGCTTGGCTGGGAATGACCTTGGTGTTCCTCATCACCCAGTAATATTTCCTTGGAAACACTAGAGTTAAGATAAATGTAAACAGCCGTTTGGCCTCACTTACTATTTGGGAACACTCCTGATTTTGTGAAGCAGGGTAGTCAGGCAAGTGTTGGACCTATATCTCTCAAATGGTATAAAAGATTGGTGGAGAACTGAAGGGATGACTCCTCTGTATCAAAATGACCCACAGACACTTTTAGTCTTATTCATGGAAGCCATATATGGCCTGTGCAGATGAGGAGGTAAAAGGAGCTGTGCAGTCACTCCAGAAACTGTCAGGACTCTCGTTGAGATGACAATGTTGTTCCTGTTGTGTCTATTGCCTGTTATACTTTTATACAATTGTTTAAACTTACTTCTTCGTTTTTGTTTTGTGAGTCCGATTGTTGTGCAGTCTGGGTCTAGAGTTCTTTCCTGTCCAGAAAGAAACAAGGACACAGTATTAAATGCAAGAGATGCTAATGTCTGGGAGAAGACAAGAGCCCCAATTAAGGGTCCTTGCTCCGTTTTTATTACAATCAGAAAACTTACAAACATAGGGATGGAAGTGCACAAAGAGACAATGAAACCGTGAACATTAACTCATGGGCCTCAGGGAAAGGGGGTTTTGAAGAGATGGAGGGGAGGGGTTAGGGGTTTGGGTTAATACAAAACAAAAGCCTGGCACTGGGCAGAAGGTTGTTTACACCAGACATGAGTCACCACCTCTGTTTACCTAAACTGGTCTAAGGGACAAGAAAGACAGAGCATGCTACCCCAGCGTCAACAAGGCACCTTTCTTTTGCTAATTAGCTCCACTCTGGGCAACTTTGCCCCACAGAGGTCTATAGCCCTATTTACCTATTTACCTACTTTGGTCCTTCCTTCCTGTGAAAGCAGCTTTCTGCTCTGGTACTAAATTGGGGGTGTTTCTGCCCTGAATACCTAATCTTATTTACCTCATATCCACTTGTTCTATATTGGGGCCTTTCCCCTACCCTGTCTATACCTATTTACCATATCTTGTTTACCCAAACTTGGGTATGAACATCCTATGGTTTTCTAATTCTTCATGCCTTGTTAACCCATTGGTGCAAGCCCAGGAAATTCATAAGCTTATCCCCCACATCTCATTACCAACTAGAACCCATACTACAGCTTTGGTGTTGCAATTATATACATACATTATAGGTATGCTATATTATATGCTATATGGTTATATATATATATATATATAATATATATATTATATTATATATTATATATATTATATATATTATATATATACACATACATGTATCATATATTACATATATATGGTTATTTGCTTATATTTCTGGGGTTTTTTAAAGAAAATTTGTGTTGTGCTTCTCCTTTCAGGCAGTTTTCTTTTAATATCTAGTTCCTGGAAGATTTCTTATACAGTTTGTTTATAATATAACTTATTTATAAAAATGTTTTAAAAAATAAAATAAGAACAACAGAAAAAGGTGTTAATAAGATGCTATCATGGTTTGTTTCTAGAGGTTTGGGTATTTTGTTTGTTTGTTTTGTTTTGTTTCTTCAATGCAGTTGAAGTCTCTTTTATAAACTATCTGCAACTTCTTCATCTCCTTTGAGTCAAACTAACCCTGTAGGAAACATAATTTTCCAGAATGGTGTTTTTCAAGTATGCTGTAATGACTTCCTATCATATTAACTTTGTTGCTTAAATTATCGGGACAACTCAAGAGTTGTCCAGAATGCCAAAGTCAATCTTGTCTCTTGTCTTAATGATCAATTTGCTGGTATATCTGGGTAGATTTTGACATAGTCCATTGTAAGGTTTGAGGATGCAATTAGACAACAGAAATCAAAGACATGTTTTGGTTTTGTACTTTACATTCAAATAGGACTCAGCATGAGAATATAGATAATATATAAGGCTCCTGTATCTAGCTATATGGTTCATACATTGCAAGATGAATAGGGATATCATTTGGCCATGGGTATTACAATCCTTCTTATTTGAAGTGCTAGTGTGTTCCTAGCTGAATACTAAGTGATTTACCATGATGAATGTTGCATTGTATAGAGTTGAGGCCGAGGAATGGGGGGAATCTTAGGGATTAGATAATCAAAGAAAGAAAGATAAGTTACATACTAGAAAAAATTCAAATAAACACCAATCATATAAAATATACAGTTTGGAGGCCATAAACAAAACACTACTTATTAAGTAAAAACTAAGGCTAACTGGGCATAAGTTTGGGTAGAGAATGTTTAATAAGTGTGGAAAAACACTGATGTGTAGGTGCATTCTGCTGATGTACATGATCAGCAATATATTAGAAACTGGAAATGAGTATTAGTTACTAACTCAGTTTGTAATGGTGAAGATTCCTGATTCTGACAAAAGAATTTCCATTTGTTTTTATTAATTCTCTTGAGTTTTATACATGTTACCGAAGAAGAATCATGGTTTATTTCCATTGTCCAGCAGAGACTGGTCCCAATGCCAGTTACTAGGATTTCCTAGTTTTAAAGATCCCTCAGAATACTGGAAATAAAGGTAGTTAATTATTTTTATGAAAGGTAGATCATATTTAGCTGAAATAATAACCACTAATTTCCCAAATGGGCAGAATCATAGTCCCAGAAATCACATATAATATGATATGGAAGAACTAGACTCATTCCATGTCAAGAATAAAAAAATAAAAAAATAATACAAGGTAAAAAAAGAAAAAAAAGTTCTTGATTAAAGGTAAGCCAATGCATATAACATCAAAATTTAGAATGAAATCAGCAGGAGTATACAAAGAAGGCTCTCATACTCCTTGGAACTCCTTTACTCAGAGCCGGAAAAAAATCAAGACAGAAATGAAATTGGTCAAGATTTTAGAAGCATGATGTAGTAGCGGCTTGACCCTCAAGGAAGAGAAATGGTTAAGTGTGATGACACAAATCTCTACTAACAAAGGTCTTTAATAACATGGGTGTCTGTAATTCTCCAGTTTCTAGTCTTTGAGTCTTATTTATGTTGTGTCTCTTTATAACAGAAGAACCTAAATGATGTAAGATAGGGCCAAAGACCCAAGGAAGTTTTATTTCTCCATTTTAAAATAAGCAAATTTTGAGAAGAGTTCAATGAATTCTTCAAATTGTCTGGATAAAGTATTAATGTGGGGGTGGGGGTCCTAATTTGATCCAGCATCCTTCTGGTTTATAATATCATAGGACATTGCCAATCCAATCTAACATGAGGACCCCTGCTCATCATTTCATTTTCATAGAATTGATACAAAAGGACCAGCATATTAAAAGAAGCATGTTTATCTTTCTCTCTTTTTATCACTGAGTACTAACATTCCCTCAGAAAAGAACAGTGATACCATAGCACACATATTTATGCAAATGCCTATCATGAATAAACTGGAAGGGTGTTTCCCAAATTTCCACCTAAGATCAAATTTGTCTTTTTAAAATTTTTTATTTAAATTCCAGTTAATGAACATACAGTGTGATACCAGTTTCAAGTGTACAATTTAGTGATACAACACCCAGTGCTCATCACAAGTGCATTCTTTAATCCCCATCACCTTTTCCCCCATCCCCTGCCCCCTCTAGTAACCATCAATTTGTTCTCTATATGTAAGAGTCTGTTTCTTGGCTTACCTCTCTCTCTTTCTATTTTCTCATTTGTTTTGTTTCTTAAATTACACTTATGAATTAAATCTTATGGTATTTGTTTTTCTCTGACTGACTTACTTCCCTTAGCATAACACTAAGTATTCTTTATTATAGCTGAGTAATATTCCATTGTGTGTGTTGTGTGTGTGTGTGTGTGTATATATTTAATTTTAATTATATACCATATCTTATTTATCAATCCATCAGCTGATGGACACTTGGGCTGTTTCCATAATTTGGTTATCATAGATACTGTTTTTATAAATATAGGGGTGCCTCTCTCCCTTTGAATTAGTATTTTTGTATTCTTGGGTAAATACCTAGTAGTGGAATTGCTGGATCATAGGGTAGATCTATTTTTAACTTTCTGAGGAACCTCCATACTGTTTTCCAGAGTGGCTGTGCCAGTTTGGATTCCCAACACGAGTGCAAGAGGGATCCCTTTCTCCACATCCTTTCCAGCATCTGTTTCTTGAGTTTTTGATTTTAGCCATTCTGACAGGTGTGAAGTGATATCTCATTGTACTTTTGATTTTAGTTTTCCCTGATGATCAGTGATGTTGAGCACCTTTTCATGTGTCCGTTAGCCAAATGGATGTCTTCTTTCGACAAATGTCCACTCGTATGTTCTGACCATTTTTAAATTGGATTATTTGGGGTTTTTTCTTTTTATAGAGACTTGAACATTAGATTTTTTTTAATTTTTAAATTTTCTTTAAATTCCAGTCAGTTAGCATATAGTGTAATATTAGTTTCAAGAGTAGAATTTAATGATTCATCCCTTACATACAGAACCCAGTGCTCATCACAGGTGCCCTCCTTAATATCCATCAGCCATTTAATTCATTCCCCAACCACTTCCCTTCCAGTAACCCTTAGTTTGTTCTCTGTGGTGAAGAGTCTGCTTTATGATTTGCCCTTCTATTTCTTCCTCCCTATGTTCATCTGTTACATTTCTTAAATTCCACATTTGAGTGAAATCATATGGTATTTGTTTTTCACTGACTGGCTTATTTTGCTTAGCATAATACACTCTAGCTTAATCCATGTCATTGAAAATGGCAAGATTTCATTCTTTTTATGGCTAATAGTCCATTGTGTGTGTGTGTGTGTGTGTGTGTGTGTGTGTGTGTGTACACCCAACTCCTTTATCCATTAGGCTGTATGTGTCCCTTTGAATCAGTAATTTTTATCCTTTGGGTAAATACCTAGTAGTGCAGTTGCTGGATCATAGGGTAGTTCTATTTTTAGCTTTTTGAGGAAACTCCATACTGTTTTTGAGAGTGGCTGCACCAGTGTGCATTCCTACCAAAAGTGTAAGAAGGTTGCCCTTTCTCCACATCCTCACCAACACCTGTTATTTCTTGTGTTGTTAATTTTAGTCATTCTTACAGGTGTGAAGTGATATGTCATTGTAATTTTGATTTGTATTTCCCTGATGATGAGTGATATTGAGCATTTTTTCATGTGTACATTAGCAGTCTGTTTGATGAATAGACATTCATGTCTTCTGACCATTTCTTTCTTTCTTTCTTTCTTTCTTTCTTTCTTTCTTTCTTTCTTTCTTTCTTTCTTTCTTTTTAATTTTAGAGAGGTAAGAATGGCAGAGGGAGAGAGAGATAATCTTAAGCAGACTCCATGCTCAGCATCAGGCCCAATGCAGGGTTCAATCTCATAACCCTGGGGTGATAACCTGAGCTGAAATCAAGGGTCAGACACTCAACAGACTGATGCACCCAGGTTGCCCTTCTTTTAATTTCTTAACTGGATTATTTGGTTTTTTGTGTGTGTTGAGTTTGGTAAGCTTTTTATAGATTTTGGATACTAACACTTTATTAGACATGTCATTTGCAAATATCTTTTCTCATTCTGTAGTTCGCTTTTTAGTTTTGCTGAATGTTTTCCTTGTAGTGCTGAAGCATTTTATGTTGATGAAGTCTAAATAATTTATTCTTCCTTTTGTTTCCTTTGTTTCAGGAGACATATCTAGAAAAAAGTTGCCATGGCCAATGTCAAAGAGGTTACTGCTTGTGTTATCCTCTAGGATTTTTATAGTTTCATGTCTCAAATTTAAATATTTAATTCATTTTGAGTTTATTTTTGTATATGGTATAAGAAAGTGGTCCAATTTCATTATTTTGCATATTATCGTCTAGATTTATGAACACCATTTGTTGAAGAGACTATATTTTTTCCATTAGATGTTCTTTCCTGCTTTGTTGAAGATTGATTGACCACATAGTGTGGGTTCATTTCTGGGTTTTCTATTCTGTTCTATTGATCTACATGTCTTTGTGTATGTGGGGGGGGGGGGGGGTGCCAGTACCATACTGTTTTAATCACCACAGCTTTGTAATACAACTAAGTATAGAATTGTAATGCCTTTGCTTTACTTTTCTTTTTCAATGCTGTTTGGGCTATTTTGGGTCTTTTGTGGTTACATACAGATTTCAGGGTTATTTGTTGTAGGTCTGTGAAAAATGTGGTTGGTAGTTTGATAAGGATTGCATTAAATGTGTAGATTGCTTTGGGAAGTATAGACATTTAGCAGTATTTGTTCTTCCAATCCATGATCATGGAATGTCTTTCCATTTCTTTACATCATCTTCAATTTCTTTCATCAGTGTTTTATAGTTTTTAGAGTACACGTAGATAAGACTAACTTTGGAACGCTGAAAAAACACATAGGTTTAATCTCTGATATTCTGAATCAAGTTGTAAGAACTAAGGACATTGGTGACTCTGAACTGGTGACCCAAAGTCTGCAATTAAAGAAACACTGTTAAACATAAGACATTATTTTAGCCATTGTAAAAATAAGATGTGCTGTGCTTATATTCTGTTTTTAAGGAGCACAGCAGGAAAGAAGAAGAAAGAGAAGAAAGAAGCATAAGAGTAATTGAAAGATGAAAGCATGTGTCAAGAGAGAGGGGAGGTAAAATACAATATTGAGTACCTTTTATCTTTCATGCACTCTGCATGGCATTTATATACATTATAGAATTTAGGAGAGTTTATTTTGCATACAAGGAAACTGAGGTTGAGTGAACTTAATGAATCAGTCAGGGGCCCCATAACAACTAAGTAGTAGAATAAGAATATTAACCCATTTCTAAAAAATTAATGGTTTTATCTTGACAGTATACCAGATTGAAAAATGTGTGCATGTATAATTATAATACAGAAGAGACAAAAGGCACTCCATAATACAGGCACAAAATACTTAAGCAGGTTGGAAAATACCACAGGGACTGGCCTGGAGTAGGCATTTAGTAAAAGCTACTTACTTTCTGTTTTCTTTAAAAACAATTTGCTCATTCAAGCAGATCGGTATATGGATATATTTGATTTTGTAATTATTATTTTCATTTTGACATACATGGGAGTAGCAACTAGATGCATGCAAAAAAGTTAAAGTCCTAAAAATCTCAGAGATGTAGCCAGCTCTTGGTCTTTATGTTCAAATGAGTCCCCAAAGGATAAATAACTCACTACTAATTACAATTAATTATCTCTGCTAGCAAGACTTTTCATGGTAAGACACTTTTTAATGTCTCCCATTTTTCCTATGATACTCCCCAAATCACAATGTGAAATATCCTTCTATGCCAAGTGTAATAATGGATATTGTATTGTGCCAGGTATTCAGATCTATTTTGTACCCAGGTACTCTTTCCTCAGTGCAGCTGGGAATGTAGACAGCTAAAGACTCTCAGTTGGTCTTTCTTGGGGAATTTTCCTTAACTAAACAGAGCCGCCTGATCCAAGCTGATGCCCCCTCCTACCCATGCCTGCATCATCTGACTGGTGATTGTCACAGTCTAGCTGCTTTACCTTAAGATAGAACAATTCTGAAGGATCAACCCATCACCAGAGCTCCCCACATAATGTCTGATTCTTTTATTGAATTTCAATCACAATTAAATTCCTCCTTGTGAACAACCCTACTACCTTCATTCCACTACAGATGTTGATTTTCAGGACACTCCTAATAGGTAAGTCTCCATCTCTGAGCCTCTTATCCTAGGAAAATCTGATAAAGACATCACATTATTATCTGTTCCCCTCAGGTACTTTAATTTCCTATATATTTATGACTATGAAATGCTACCTGTTGGGGCACCATTCTTCCATGGACAACTCTATATCACTTTCAGTTTAAACTGTGCATTAATTAGGATTTGAGTAGGAAATTGATGACATATCAAACTATAATTTTATAATTTTTTTATAATTTTATAATTAAAGGGAATATTTTATAAGGTGTAGATAAAATATATACAAAATATTACATACATTCTTTCCTGCACTGTGGAGCAGAGTTGATGCCACCCTTGATTTCAATGGAACAAGAGAAATGAAAGAGTTTAGGATAAAAGCCTCCAGGGAATACCACATTCAAAAAGATTGGGGCTGTTAGTTGAGGGAAACAGTTGTTTCAAATACCTTGTATGGAAGGATATGGAAAAGCAAATATATCAAGGCCAAGGGTAAGGGTATGGGTGGATCTGAATAGGCAAATGGAAGAGGCAGTAATGCCTAGGGATATAAGTGTCTTGCTTAAGGCCACAGAGTTAGTAAATTATGCTGTAACTATAGAACTGTCCCACAAGAATGCCTATTCCATCATTTGATATAAAAATTGTACACTTTGTTATTGTGATATATTTATTTTTTAATTTTTTTAAGTTTTTTTAAATTTATTTTTAGAGAGAGAGAGTGAGAGCAAGAAGGGGAGGGGCAGAGATACAGGGAGAAAGAATCCTAAGCCAGCTCAGTGCTGTCAATTAGAAGCCTAACATGGGGCTCAAACTCACAAACCATGAGATCATGACCTGTGCCAAAATCAAGAGTTAGACGTTTAACCAACTAAGCAACACAGGTCCTCCTATTGTGATATATATCTATGCTCATATCTGAGGAAAAGTTGAGCTTCTTAAGATTTGAGGCTTAATGTTACCCATTTCAGAATTTCTAACACCTAGCATGTTGCTAGGCACAGAACAAGTTTCTTATTTCTTGCTTTTCCTTTGTTAAATATCCTCTTTATTCCGTGCTTATCCTTTGCTAAAGAGTAGTTAACTTATCTCCCTCTAAAGATTATGTATTATAGTTTCCTGGGGGATGTACAGGGAGGCATTAATGAGAATGGGACATCAGTCCAGAAAGTCACAACAGCTGACAAACCTTGAGATGAATGGGGCAATGCTGTCATAGCCATAATGTCATTATACTCAGGAAAATCAATGAAACTTTATTAAGTGACTGAGTGAGTGAAGGAAGTTAATGGCACAGCTAGGATGAAATAGGAGTTTCTTCATTTTCAGCACCACTGTTTCTTGCCAACACATGATAAGAACTCTTGAAAGGAAAGATGAACATATCGTGAATTATTAGCATCCTCAAGAGCAGACAAATGTATGAACAAATCATGCATTAAACTATGTTAAAAGAAGAAAAATGTATATTCAGTATCTTTTGATAAATAAGGAAGTTATCAAAATATAGGAGAATTCAGCTTTGGTAAAGGGATTTGAATGAACAAATCATTGACTTTAATTAATCACTATTGATTTTGTGGCATTGGGTTGAAAATAATGGAAGTACATTAATCAAGCAGAAGAGAAATGGCAGTCACTAGCTTATGACAGTCAGATAATTTGATACAAAGGTCTTCTTATTTTAAGCTACTGTGGAAAGAAAAAGGGAAATTTAGACCTGCCAGGTTTCAGAGGCCAAAGAAACAGGCCCCAGATGGAGTCCTGTGGACTTCTGCCATCTCCTTGGCTGGGCTGAATTTCTGCCATTTGTCTGCATCTGTCAGTGCAAAAGGCAAAATCTCTCCCCTCCCACCCCCCTATTTCTACCTCCATCACCCACCCCAGCTTTTCAAAATACATTTTATTTTATTGTCTCATTACTTACTTATTGGAAACAAGTTCTGGCCCTCCTCTCCCCACCAAAAGCAGCCCACTTCCTGCTGTATGGGAACTTACTTCTCTGCCCAGAGCAGGTGTTATTGTTTAAAAATACCAAACAAAACTCCTTTAGCTACTATAAAAAGCATAGATTTAGAAGCTTTATATAATTTTCAGAGCAAATGGCATTAAGAAATTTGCTCTTGCACCTGCCTACTCTTTGGATTTGCATAAATGTTCATTGCTGTACAAATGTAACACGGCATTTGGTTCTATTTAATGCAAAAAAACAGAGGCCCTGTCCATCTGTAAAGCATCTTCCAAAGGAATCACAGACACTTACTTTGCTTAAGCACATGAAAGAGTCAGGGAAGGTTTCAAGATTTTCATACTAAAAGAAATTTTTAAAAACACAAAAAATTAAAAATTAACAAGAAAAGCCTATGCACATATTTTTTGTCTTTGTAGAATATGGGTGTTTATTTGAATATATTACATTCTGAATATTGGGCATTGATTTCTGAGAGAATTTCCTTAATAACATTAAGCTAACAAAGCCTGTTTGCAATAAATAATGTGAACAAACATCCTTAGATTCCAGGACTATCAGATGATATGGTTCAACAAATTACTAAGGATCTAGAGTTTTCAAAATACAAACTATTTTAAAAGAACAAAGGAGGAAAATAGCAGATGGGAATTCAAGCCGAGTTGTGTTGCTCCTGTAGACACATTTATTTCTTTACATCTTGCTTCAAATGTAAATCTTTTCATATAGGTTGCACGAAGTGAATTAGTGAGTTCTCTCAAACTTGTGTTTTTTTGTTCACTAATTGCTGTTGTATGTACTTCCTTCTGATTTGCCATTCTGTAACTTTCTCTACCTCTGTTGTCTTATTTCATACTCTTTTAATTGCTTACCAGAATTAATATAAGAATTATTACAGTAGTCTAATTATTTGTATCACAGCACTCAGTTTCAGTGTCAACAAATTTATCTCCCATATTTTGACCTGAATAATTTTCTTAGAAAATAAAATTATAAACATTTAATTCTCCCATGAAAACTATACTTCCTCTCATTACCCATAATGAAACATCAGACTTCCATATTGAAGTCTTTGACTTCACTTCGGATGTCTTTTTCTATTGGTTCTTTACCCACTTCCTTTAAATCACTACTGACATTTTGAGCTGAATAGTTTTTCATGTCTGATGAGGAAACTATCCTATGCATTGTAGAGTATCTGGCAGCATATCTGACCTCTACTCACTAGATTCCCAAAGCATTGCCCCACGAGTCATAACAATTAAAGATGGCTCCAGGCATCGCCACATGTCCCATGGGCACACAGTTTTCCCTTTCCGAGAATCTTAACACTGTTTTCATGGAACTCATGTATATCCTCAAGCATACGAAACCATGTACATTTTGAATCTTTATCTCCTCTTAACATATTTCTACTTATCCATCTAAATTAAGTGCCATTGTTCTTGTGACATTTTCTGCAATCCTTCTAACAGTGAATATTTGTGTCTATATTTGTGCCTATCACCCCATTTTAACACATTACTCTGAATTGAAACAATTTTTATTTCTGTCTTCTCCGTAAATCTATGAACTTATCAAATGCAGAAGTTGTGTATTTTTTTACACAAATCTTTGTGTATCCTATTACATAGTAAAAAAAAAAAAAAAAAGAAAGAAAGAAAGAAAAACATGCCACATGAGAGAGAGAGGAGCTTATTGAATATGTTTGAAAGAGATTGAGTGATCAGGTAGATTTTGAAATGATGAACAGGTGTGACACACTAGCATATAATAGATACTCAATAAATATATAGAGAATGGATAAGCAAACCATTTAGTATAATGGCACACAAAATGGTGACAGCCTATATAACACAATGACACATGAGCAATGGATCCCATAACCTTCTTGAATATTCATTTCAAATTATAAAATGTCTCAGAATATTATCACGTAAGTGTAAGCTAAGGTGAATGTAAAAAAAGTATCCTTATTTTATTTTTGATGTGCTATATTAAACAGATTCTTGTTCAATCTTGTCTATGCTGTAACCTTTACTAGAATAGAAGATGTATCTTAAATGGCCCTGGATAGTTTTTGATCCTTGCCAAATAATTGAAGTCTATTTACCTCTCCTTCTCATGTTTACCCTTTCCTCATAGGGCAATTCTCTTGTCCTTCAGTTTTTGTCTGGTTTAGCATAAACTAATGACTGTACTTTTATGCCTTGAGGATTTATAGTCTAAATTATAGTAGACATGGCTTTTGACATGAATTTGCACTGTTCATATTTGCCACAAAAAATAAGAGAAGGGGAATAAGGTAATGAACTGTTTGTGAACTCTTTTTTCTCTTCTCTGACATGTGAATCAGAAACAGGCAGGTCAGGACGGATGGCTAGAATCTTAAATGGCTTATAAATTGGTGAAAGTCAGAGAAAGGATAGGGGCTCTGTCTTTATCCTCTTATTGTTACAATCTATGTTTTGTGACAGACCTTAAAATAAGCCCTTTTCCTTCTAAAAGTCATTAACAAAACAGACACAAAACTCTTGCTTGGTAACTTCTGGGACACTTAGGAACTTCTCTCTGTTGACTCAAGTTAAATGCATTCAAGAAGTGGTGAGGAATTCTGCAATGATATGAACAGCCCAGCCAGAGGATATAAATACAGTAAATCAGTAGATATTGGAGCAGGAAGTGAGGGGATGAATTAAAATATGCCTCAGGTGGTAATCTGTGTGTGTGTGTGTGTGTGTGTGTGTGTGTGCGTGCGCACGCGTGTGTGTGTGAGATTGAGAGAGACAGAGAGACAGACAGAGAGAGAGAGAGACAGGTTTATTTCAGGAATTGGCTCACATGATTACAGAAGCTGAGAAGTCCCACAGTCTGCCATCGGCAACCAGGGGAACCTGGAAAGTTAGTGGTATAATTCACTTTGAGTCCAAAAATTTTAAAATTCAGGGACCTGGGATGTAAATTCTGGTCTGAGCCCTAAAGCCCAGGAACCGGGAGCACTGATCTCTGAGGGCAGGAGAAGGTGGATGTCTCAGCTCACACAGAGAGCGAATTTTCCTTTCCTTTCCTTTTTTGTTCTACCGAGGCCTTCAGCGGATAGATGGTGCCCACCTGCTTTGGTGAGGGCGATCCTTTTTACACTGTCTCCTGGTTCAGTGCCAGTCTTTTCCGGAGATACCCTCACAGACATTCCCAGAAATATGTTTTACCAGCTAGTTTGGCATCCTTTAGCCCACATAAAATTAACATCATAGTTGACACATAAAATTTAACATCAAAGGTGTGTTCCAAAACTATAGAATGAAAAGATAGCAACATAATGGAGAAGAGGGGGAAAATGGTGAGGTATGTAAAGAGTTAGATTTTAGGCCCATTCCCACTTTCCCATATGTATGTGTTTAATGTAAGTGGAATAGAAGCCACTCATATTCTTATTGCTATTATAGTTAAAATTCTATGAGTAAGCATTAGCACATGATGAGCAAACAAGCTGGGTTGTAGCTAGGTTTAGAATCTGTAGAAATGCCTTCAAATCCTTTCAACAATGCCATTTTTATCCTTTTTAAACAAATTTTTTTTGAACTCTAGTTTGCCTGATTTGGACACTCTGAAGTACTATACATGTCTTGCAACTTACATCTGTTTATGTAATATTGAGAAAAAATTGCCTTATTTTGAAAATTTAATACATTTTTTCTTTAGATTTCTAAAATGATGTTACAAGTATTTTAAGTACATTATATATATGTATATGTATGTATATATGAATGTGTGTGTGTGTATATATATATATATATATATATATATATATATATATATAATTATGTATAATACTCTCTTCTGGGAAGTGGCTAAAATAGGAAAAATAACTCTGTCTCATAGTAATTTTTTGTGACTTTATGATATTTTTTCCATGAGCAATCAGCTTTCTTCCTCTTCATGTTATCACATAAATATTGTTGTTTGTAAGGATAAAAATCAATGGCTTGATTTATATATCTCTGTATCAAATACCTTACACAAAACCATTTTCTAATATTGAAAGGCAACAAGAAAAGTTATTTTTCTCAGAAATTGTAATTTGTTTTCTTGTGACTTATCAGCAATGTCTGCATAGTTTCAGAAAATTCCATAACCAGATTTGTTTTTTTCCGAAAAAAATGTTGGGGAGGCAATGTGCCCAGCTTTTCACATCATAGAAAACTAATTACTATGAGGGGACAAATGGAAAAATATCAGAAAATGATGAAATGAAAGCAGATTGGAAAGTAGTGACCCTACACTTACATACATTCCCAGCATATAGCAGTCTATATGAGGCAAATAGATCATGGTATTTTTTACGGTATATTGAAGCAATCTCTTTACATGTCTGTATCTTCTACTTGTTAAGTTCCTCTGGGCAGAAACTGGCATAGTCGGCTTTATAGAACTATCCAATTGCTGGAACATAGTAGGCAGACGTTAATGTTCATTTTTGAGATATGATTTGTCCTCACTGAAATTATAGTCACATACAACTCGGTTTGCTTTCTGGAAACATTGAGTCTGCCTCTCATCTATGCTTACTCTTACATCTAACCATATTTGCAAAATGTGTGAACATGGGTACACATACACGCACATGCCTGCACACACATTACTTTAGTTTTTAACTGAAGTCATTTTATGGTGTTTTTCTTGCCATAATTCAGTAAAATGTATTTTTAAAATTGCTTTTACTTCATAATGAATCCTGTCTTGAGGACAAAGTGCCCAACCAGGGAATCTGAAATGAATATGATGTGACTCAATGAATTAAAAGTGTAATTTCTTTCCTCTCGTTATATGAGCACCATAAATTTTCCAATCTCATTTTTGTTCTGAATATTCATAATTCTTTTGATTATGTGGTTCTTTTTCTGTAAAAGGAAAAAAGAGATAAAGGCTTTATTTGTAGTAGGAGATGTTAGGGTGGGTCTACTTGTTCAGAATCACTTCAGGTAATTTAATAATTTACATTTCTTTCATATGTGTTTGAAAAGGGTACTCTGTTCACGTCAATGGGTACTGAAGTCACTCACATCAAACCTTGCCTTCTTATTCCCTCTCCTGTGAAATGAAATATCGGAATCAAGAATTACCATATCTTAGAGGCTCAGAGTATGTAATTATGCCAATTTTCAAGGCAGCTCAAATGGTTAGATAAAATGTATTTGAAAATCAGTATTTTGTGCTGATCACTTGATTCAGTCTCATTAGATAGCATTACCTTACTCCCAGACATCAATTAATGGATGGCTGGAGGATGATTCTCTATATTCCTGACTTCAGTTTGCCTTCAAATTAGGTGCAGACAAAAATGAGGGACACAGAACAGTAGGCGTGCAAAGAAAACACTTTTCAAAATGATTATTCAACGTGATTACATGAAGGAACAGAAATATTTTGAAGCCAGAGCTGAAGTAATGACATCTCAGAGAAAAAACAATTCTATAGGAGATTTGAGTCTTATTTTCATATAGCTCTGGGCCTTTTTGCCAAGAACAGGGCCTAGTGTAGAGCAAGCTCGTGATCTCAGAAATCACCAAATGAGCCTTTTGTTGTTGTTTCTGGTAAGGAAACCAGGTCCTAGCAGTTGTGGCAGTGAGTAATTTTTGGAAATAGAAAAGGAAATCAGCAGGTCCAAAATGGGAACACATACACACACACACACACACACACACACACACACACACACACGTGTGCGCACATGCACTCTCTCTCTCTCTCTCTC
Source organism: Leopardus geoffroyi (assembly GCF_018350155.1). Taxonomy (NCBI): domain Eukaryota; kingdom Metazoa; phylum Chordata; class Mammalia; order Carnivora; family Felidae; genus Leopardus; species Leopardus geoffroyi. Next base: position 39,723,150 of record NC_059335.1, on the reverse strand, counting down.
TCTCTCTCTCTCTCTCTCAGACACACACACACACACACACACACACACAGGACTCTAAGAGTTAGATGCTTCCCAGCACATTATGGCCAAAGCCAAAGCCATGTCCCTGATGAAAGCCACCTTTCCCTTTTACTAAATTTGATACAGTATAGCTATGCTGTTCAAATTCTTTCAGGGAAAGAGCTCTTCCTGGCTTGCATCATCTACTTAGGATATCCTATTTGCTAAAGTAAGGACATTTAGATACCAAACATAAAAATGTGTACAAACTTTACTTCAGCATTTTATTTTTCTTTCCAAATTATGGAGAAGACAAAGTATTTCTCATGTACCTCCTCCCATGTTTGCATGTCTTCCATTTGGATTAATAATGTTATATACATTAAGAGTATGAAATAAAAATGTATTCCTACCTCCATGTAGACATCCTACCCATACAGCCAAGTAGCTAAATATCATAAAACTGTGCAGCACATATGATCATAGTAGTTAAGGATATGGTTCCAAACTCTGCCACTTATTGATCATTGCACCTTGACACGCTCCTGAGCCTACTTTTTTGAGTTCAACACCTCGTTCTCTGATATAGTATCTTCCTCTGGTAGTGTGTTCATTACAAATTTCACTTCCTAGTAATCAGCCTTGGCTTCTCACTCATTTCTTTTTACTGATTACAGAACATGATTTCTCTATTCCTGCTTCAGAGGGTTTATTCCAGGATGCTTTGCTGAGGTATTTCCTGAGAAGTAGCAATATAGCATTCTGTTGAGGTGGGTGGCATGCTGGGGTCCTGTTTTCCTTTGTGTCTATATGTACATCTCCATGATGTTCTCAGCCATGCCCTTTGCCTGTCCATGGGAGAGGAGGGATAAGACTGTGTGTCTGAAGGCTTAGAGCTCATAACTTGTCCTGGCTCTCTCCAGTGTCCAGAGGCCTGGAGAGACCAGCAGTCACTCAAAAGAAAGAAAAAAAAAAGAGGGGGGTACAAAAGAAAACAAAAGAAAAAGATGAAGAAAAGAAAAAAGGAGGAATAAGAACTGGCCAATTCTCACCCCTGTGTCCATTCACAGGCATTAGTGGGTTCCTGTGTATGGTGTCATGAGATTCTGTACTTCATAACAAAAGGATGATGGGTAGACTAACAATATAGCTGTTTGCAAAATTGTGGACACACTAAAATCAGAGGATTTGGGTTTTGATTTGCTTTGTTTTGTTTTGTTTTTAGTTAGTTTTTGTTGTTTAAATGCTGGTCTACTTGCAAATAATACAACTGAATAATGTCCTAGGAACTGAGGGGTGTGGTGGTGATAGCTTAGAAGATAAACCAGATGCTGAAGTTTGGCACCTTGATAGTCATGCTAATTTCCAAAAGGACACCGTCCCCCCAAGTATCAGCAACTTTTTCTTTAACTGAAGTGCAATTAACAGAGGATTGTATTAGTTTCAGATGTACAGTATAATTCAACAATTCTCTATATTGCTCCAGACTCATCAGGATAGGTGTACTTTTGTTTTTAAGTTTAATTTATTTTTAGAGAGAGAGAGTGAGAGAAAGAGAAAGAGAGACAGAGTGGGGGAAGGGCAAAGAGACAGGGAGAGAATGAGAATCCCAAGTGTGCTCTGTGCTGTCAGCTGTCAGCACAGAGCCCGATCCGGGGCTTGAACTCACAAACCATTAGATAGTGACCTGTGCTGAAGTTGGATGCGTAACCAACTGAGCTACCCTGGCAACCCAGGATAGGTGTACTCTTAATCCCCTTTATATTTTCCATTCTACCATCCACCTCTCTTGTAACCACCAGAGTTTGTATTTAAGAATCTGGGGTGCTTTTGATCTGGTTTGGTTTTTGGTTTGTTGTTGTTGTTGTTATTTTCCCTATCTCCCTTTTTCCCCGAAGTTTTATTTCTTTTTTTTTTTAATTTTATTTATTTTGAGAGAGAGAGAGAGAGAGAGAGAAAGAGAAAAAGAGAAACAGAGAGAAAGAGAGAATGGGGGAAGGGCAAAGAGAGAGGGAAAGAGAGAGAATCCCAAGCAGGCTCCGTAATGTCAGCATGGAGCCCAATTCAGGGCTTGAACTCACAAACCAAGCAATCATGACCTAAGCTGAAACCAAGAGTCAGATGCTTAAACCAACTGAGCAACCCAGGCACCCCTGTTTGTTTTGTTTCTTAAATTTCACATATGAGTGAAATCATATGGTATTTGTCTTTCTCCAATTGATTTATTTCACTTAGTATTATATCTTCTTGGTCCATCCATGTTCTTACAAATGGCAACATTCCATTGTTTTTCATGGCTGAATAATGATCCATTTTATATACACATATATATATGATCCATTTTATATACATATTATATATCACATATTCTTTATCCATTCATTTACGAATGGGAATTTGGGTTGCTCTCATATCTTGGCTAAAATAAATAATGCTGCAATAAACACAGAGGTACATATATGGTTTCAAATTAGTGGGGTTTTTTAAGGAGGTAAATGCCCAGTAATTAAGTTACTGGATCATGTGGTAATCCTATTTTTAATTTTTTGAGGAACCTCCATACTGCTTTCTACAGTGGCTGCACCAATTTGCATGCCCACCAATAGTGCATGAGAGTTCCTATTTTTCCCACATCCTCTCCAACACTTGTTATTTTTTGTTTTTGTTTTTCCTTTTTTCGGTTCTAGCCACTCTGGCAGGTATAAAGTGATATCACATGGTGGTTTTGATTTGCATTTCACTGATGATTAGTGATATTGAGCATCTTTCCAATGTCCAGATGTCTGTTGGCCATCTGTATATCTTCTTTTGAAAAAGTTCAGTTCTGTTTATTAATCAGATTATTTAATATGTTTCTTGGCTATAGAGTTATGGATATTAATCTTTTATTGCATAAATCATTTGCAAATATCTTTTCCCATTCAAAAGGTTCCTTTTCTTTTATTCTTGGTTTTCTTCCCTGTGCAAAAGCATTTTATCTGGTATAGTCGCAATAGGTTTCATTTTGGTGTTCTCCCCTTTTCCAGAGGAGACATATCTGGAAAAATGTATCTATGTCTAATGTCAAGGAAATTACTGTCTATGTTCTTTTTTATAATTTCAGGATTCAAATATATGCCTTTGCCATTTGAGTTTATTTTTGTGTATGGTGTAAAAAAATGATTCAGCAAGTTTTAATGGAATGAGCCCTGTGCCATTCTTATTTGTTTCCTATAATTCCTTGAGCTCATTACTTAACACTGATAAGCTTCAATATCCCAGTATGCATATAGAGCTGAGAAATTGGTTTGCCTATCTGGAAACAGGCAGGATAGATTGAGATGTGAAAGAATATGGTTTTGTACACAAACAGCTGTATTTTTTTCTTGTTTAATACCATATATATTTAAATTTCAGACTTACTAAAACAAAAACAAACAACCAAAAAAACCTATTTTAAATATCAAAAAGTATTCTTTTAAATTAGGCATAGGCAGCGCCTGGGTGGCGCAGTCGGTTAAGCGTCCGACTTCAGCCAGGTCACGATCTCGCGGTCCGTGAGTTTGAGCCCCGCGTCGGGCTCTGGGCTGATGGCTCAGAGCCTGGAGCCTGCTTCCAATTCTGTGTCTCCCTCTCTCTCTGCCCCTCCCCCGTTCATGCTCTGTCTCTCTCTGTCTCAAAAAAAAAATGAATAAAACATTAAAAAAAAAAAATAGGCATAGGCAGGCATACACAACATATAAATGAATGGACATAATTGTCTTCCATTATCATATTTCTAAATGAAGTTAGAAAATAAGGAGAAATTCCAGATGAGATTTACCACCTGGAGACAATGCCATGTTTTGGAAATCTGGAATCCTGTCAAGGCTTTGGGATCAGAACCAGTCAGGCATGCGGTTTCTCTTTTTAGCCTAACAAAGGCATGAAGGCAATGCTATCCTAAAACACAGTCTTGTGTTTATGTATACTCTGCATCAAATTGTGATTTGGGGGGAAAGCACTCACTTAGCATCCACTGTTCATAGAACTCTTAAAAACTGAGCGTTTAAAACAGAGTTCTTTGTTTTCTTGCTGTCACAAACCTTCTGCACAACTTGATTCATATAAGAAGGTAACATAGTCCCTAGTTAGCACTCATTAAGTTGTGTCATTGGACAGATGTTCTAGACATGTTATCTCAGTGAATATCTCAAAAACCCTACTCAATAAGGACTATTATGCTGGGTTTTGTTTATTTTAAATAAGGAAAGTGAATTTAACTGGCAGGTTCAAAGTCACACACCTAGTAAAGCAGAGCTGGGGTTGGAAACCAACATTTTGACTCCTTGTGTCATAATTTTTTCATGACGTCATACTGCTAAGCAAGATGGGGAATGTGGAGTTTCTCTTGATGAATCTATGTTGGTTCACTATATGGGGCATGACAGTCTTTCCAGGTAAAACAGACATTCAAATAACCTGGGATTTTGGAAAGAAAATATAAATAGACTTTTTTTCTTAATAAAGGTTATCATTCCTAGCCTAAGGGCCCCTTGGAAAGAAGGCAAGGCTAGCTCCTTCCAGACTGCCTCTAGGAGTGTATTGCAAATAAATATTCATAGTCTTTACCCATAGAGCTTTTGCTTCGGAATGTCCAGGTTGGACCCTGAATATCCTTTCTCCTCTTCTCCTACTACCACTTCTGAGAGATTCTTCCAAGTAACTGAGATTGGAAGTTACTGCTTCACCTGTATTCTTAATGTCAGATTAGGTCAGAATCCCAGTATTCACAAAGAATATCAGATATGCCTGCAAAGCACTTAAAACATCTCATGTTATCTTCTTAGGAAGTCATGTTTTGGTCACTTAGAGGGGCTGTCTGGTATGGTCATAAATAACACAGATACTGTGTTCCAATCCTAAGTACATCACCTATTATTTTTGTATTTGAACATGTTATTTAAACTCTCTGTGTCTAGGGATGAAAAAATGTTCTATAATTATGGGAAGATCACATGAGACAAGTTATAGTAAGCCCTTGGCAATCTATTACTATTATTATGGATGCCGCTGAGCACCAGTAATATACCTTTTAGCTACTGTCCAATTGACATAGCAAATGATCCCAAAACTCAGTGGCTTATGACAATCAACATTCGTTCTTACAGTCAGGGAATTATAGGTCAACTGTGATTTGGCCGAGCTTGTCTGCATCTCAGCTGGGTGGATTTGCTTCAGCATGCAGATGGAGTTAAGTGTGGTTTTAGGATCTGGATTGGGTTCAGATCTGCTCCATGAGCTTTTGTTCTGGGGCTCAGAATCCAGGGCCAGCAGATGCCTGTGGCATACTTTTCTCATGGTGGGTCATTGATGTGCAAAAGGCAAGTCAAACTGTACAAACACATATGAGGCCTCTGTGTGCATCACTTTTGCCAACACCCTTTTGGTCAAACTAGTCACACAGTCAAGGCCATATCATTTGAGATGAAAGGGGGACTTTATCAAATGCAGTTAGGGGCAGGAGGATTAGAAATATATGGAAAAGTAATCCATCCTAGCAAAAACTATAACAATGATTCTCAATGAATAAAAATGTTGTCCTTTAATAAATTTGTAAGACTACGATTTACCATGTCCTATGCTGAACACTTGCTATAGACTTTTCTTAAGGAGAATAGAAAACCACCATCATTTGTTATCATCATCTAATGAGGACTACTTTCCTCTTATCCTGCTCTGAGAAACACATCTGTGGCCTGACAATTCCTTCACTGGAACAGCTCAGAATAATATATAGTAGAACAACTGATTTCTTCCAGACACTCTGCTAATACTCCTTGAGACATCAAAGATAGAGAAATATATCAGAGGTGTGCATCCTAGGTAGGATCTGAGTACTACCTGTGAAAGAATGTTGGCTGACTCTTGAGTAGAGGATGACCAGTTTGAGTTGATTCATTCAGCAAAGATTTCTTGCAAACCAATGTTATCCTAGGTTTATTCCAGGTAGAATTTAACAGCAAGTTTATAAATATCACAAGATTCAGTAAGGATGTTAACAGAAGACACAGCTAAAACCTAAAATAAAATAGTAAAAAAAAAGATCACAGAGACAAATGGAAGATTACAAAGAAGAGATTTTATTGTATAAGAAGTAGAGAGGAATTGATTCTGGCTAGCAAATACTAACATATAAGAGATTCACCTCCCTGGAAGCACTACACATATCTATAACATTGGTTGACTACTTAATATAATTTTAAAGGACAAAAAAAATCAAAAGAAAAATAATCAACTTACCAACAAAAATAGAAAACATCATATAGACAGTTCACATTGTCAAGAACATACTAAAAACTAAGGCATTTGAGAGGTTGAATTTCAATAGTAATTAAAGAAATGCATAATATATCAACAGTTGTATTGGTTGTGTGTCCTTTTTTATTTTAAAATTTATTTTAGTTCAGTGAACATACTTAACATGAGGTCTGCCTTCCTAACATCTTTTTTTAAATTTAGAATCCATCGTTATTGACTACAGGTACAATCAAAAAATTTTATAGGAAACATTATTTTAAAAATAAATAAAAAGTAAATATTATTAATATCCAGTGGTGGAAGCAGTGTGGGATTCAGGATAGTTTCATAAAATTTTAGTGGAAATAAAAATTGGTGCAGTATTTTGAGACCAAAGCTTGTCAGCATATATAGAAATTAAAAAAAAAATTTTAATGTTTACTTATTTTTGAGAGAGAGAGACAGAGTGTGAGCAGGGGAGGGGCAGAGAGAGAGGGAAACAGAATCCAAAGTGGGCTCCAGGCTTTGAGCTGTCAGCACAGAGCCCAACGCAGAGCTCAAAATCATGAACTGTGAGATCATGACCTGAGCTGAAGCCGGATGTCCAGCCGACTGAGCCACCCAGGCACCCCAGCGTCTATAGAAATTTTAAAAATGTTTTGCTCTTGTTCAGTATTTATATTCAAAGATATTTATCCAAGAGGAAAGAAAATAACAACAGTAATAAAAACAAAAGCAGTAATAAACCTAAAATCTTGTCCATGTAGAACAAAAAGTAAGGGGGAACTTTATTAAAAACTTTCTATAGCAAAATTGGAAATGGGCTAAATTCTCACATTGGTAAAGAGACTGTTATATATGCCCACCTCCATTCATTACATAGAATTTGATGCAACACTTTTTCAAATACTCTAGTTGGAGAAATATCACAGAAAGCCTGGTATCTTTTATAAATGAGGTAATGTTGGTAGTTGTTTGCCTGTCACTATTTCAGAAGTATGTCACGAAGTGTGGGTTCTTTTTTCTCCATTCTTTTTTCTTTTTTCTTTTTCATTTGAAACTAGTTTCATTTGAAACTAGTTGTATGCTTTGTGTACATACAAGATGGTATAAAAACTGAACATACTTTTCCAAAGCCACTAGATATCATGAGACATGTAAATTACTGCCTTGAATTTGAATGAAGAGGTAAAACTAAAATCAAATCTTTCCAGATCTGTGTCAGGAAGAATCGTGATGGTCTTTCCAATTAATTGTCACTGATACAAAGTACTTTGAAGTTAAAAAGGAAAAGAGAATAGCTATAATTAATGCAAGTACTAGATAGTACAAATATACTCATTAACATGGCTTCTGTATCATTTTGTGAGACATACTTTTTTTTTTCTTTTTCTAAACACTAAAGAGCTGGAGGAATATCTTACATGTTTGTTTAGTACATTTAATCAAATCTTAATCTTTAGATTCACTCAGATCTGAATAAAAAACTGGTTATATAAATTAAAATGAGAACAGTAAGTGATAATTGATAAGTTCAATATTTATGATGGGTATTGTGTGCTTCTCAGCTGAAAAGCTACCAGGGGAGTTCACCTTTCATGTTTTTGTGGGAACCTCAAAGGGAATAAATTAACCTACAAAGAGTAAAGTGAATAATGAAAACAAATCTTCAATTTCTACAGAGAAATCTGTAAAAGGTGATGAGCAGAGATTACTTTTTATATAATTAATCACAAATGTATTGATTATAGAAATAGCATACTTGTTTCAAGATGGTAAACTAAAGTCCGATGAAATTATCTTCCTCTTACTTATCCCATATTTATTAAATTGTTAAAAAGTTAATAAATATGGAACTATATTCAAATTTATAAGTAAATAAATGGACATACAGCAATGATACATCCACTGAAGTAGGAAGCATATGGCCGGTGGGGCAGAGTAGTAATAGAGATAAAACAAGCAAACTAAAGCTGTCCAGTGTGTATGTGTGTGTGAGTGGAGTAGAGGTTACTATTCCATGAATAACTGAGGCCATGATATAGGAGGTTACTATTCCATGAACAACTATGGCCTCCTCTTTATAACTATCTGTCTATCTGCCCTGTTTCCATCCACCTACCTATGTATCTAACTTGTCTACCTGCCTCCATACTTATCTGCCTATCTTCTTAAATTACAGATGCTTTAGGGGCAGAGTGGTAGAGGGCACAGGTATTAAAATTTCTCATTGCCTGTCCACATGAGAATCAAACTAGGTGTTCTTCCTCATTATTTTTTTTCTCACAGTGGACTCTGAAATTAGAATGGAAGATTTTGTTCGTGGTGAATTGGACATAGAAAATAGAAATAGCATCTACCATTGGGGCTAATCTCTCATTCCTAGACTGTAGACATGATACTCTAATTTGCTAAGCACATTTAGTTTTGTAAATGGAGTGAGGCCTGAATGGTGAGTACTAAGCTCTCATTTCCAGCTGATGTTAAAAGGGAAATCCGCGGAGTCTAGTTATATCTTAAAGTATCATTATAATTAATGCTTCTTCCCAGTTCCTTTTGCTGGGTCTTGTAGTGCCAGTTCTGATCCTTCTCAATTGAAGGATGATTCTACCCTTCATTCTACCCTCTATTCTAAGATTGTTACCTCAGAAAATGATGCCATTAATGTGTCTACTTAGGATCTCCAAAAATGTGCATAGAAATCTAATTCCTATTTGTTAAAACCTCTTGATGTTGCTCAGAATAATGACATTGTTTAACACTAGGGACTCATATTCCTGTACTCAGCAGTAATTGATTAGCACTTTTCCCTTTCATCCAAGTAATTGCAACTGTAGCTAGGCTGAAATATTTTCCTCTTTGCTTACTTTTCAAAAGAAGATAATCAGTGACAGAACTTTACAATATTATAAATAATAGCAGGCTTCAATATCTTCATTTTATATACCAGACTGCATGAGAGAATTTAAAGTTTGTCCAAGTGCTGGAGTCAGAGTTGAACACAGCTTTGTGTGGCTGTAAATCATCACTCTTTCTTTATTCCATGCCTTCTCCATATTTATAAGATACTGGTATCTGGATCAGATGACATAATGCATACGAAAGTGGTTCGTGAGCCACAAACTCCTGCTTAAATGGAAATAATGATTATAGAACAAAGCAAAATATGTTTCTTTTAAGTTAGCAAAATCAGACCCATGTTAACAACCTACATAAGCAGATTCCTATCTAGCAGTAATCCTAAATCATTAAATTATAAAGGTACAGTTGAAAGTATTTTAAACTTTCCATTGCATGTTTCTTTTGCATTCACACTTCAATTTGCTATTTTACACCATGTAAAGAGTAAGATAAGGCTGCTTCTCTCAAGTGTGTGGTATTCTGAGGGGACAAACGTAGGCATACAATAATTTCTTAAGTATAATCATCATAATACAACTACACAACAATTGTAGTAATATGAGTCGTTAAAGGACAGAAACTAAATCCCAGGAGGGAGGTACATAAAGAATTTTAGGAATAGAATCCCTTAAGGTAAAATTTAGCTATTGCCTAAATCTTGAAGAAGTAGTATAATTTATACTCAATCCCAAGATACCAAGCTCTAACCGTGCGATTTGGTGGAGTTTAACAAACAGCTGATCGTATTTTTTTTCCTGCTCGAAGAATTGTGTAAAACAGTGGAAATGCAAAATGCATAGACACACTGTGCCCCCAAGAGGAGACGCAGACACTTGAAAGATGACAGCAACTCAGATAGTGAAGTGCTGAAAGAAGAATGTGGACATGGTACCACATGAGCACAGAGAAGACAACACATTCTTCCTCCTTGAGAATGAACAAAAAATTAAAGAAGTGTTTGTTGAACCTCGAAAGATGAGCTGTAGTTCTCTGGTGGAGAAGGGTATGGAGCTGTTCCTAAGAGGAAGAGACTCTGCGAACAAAATAGAAAGGTAGGGGGTTACACGGTTTGAGAAAGCATGCGTATTTATGCCAGAGACAGTACCCACCAGGGGCTAGTGTTCTTACCTTCACATAAATATTAAGATTTGCAGAGCTATTACAGGCCACATCTAGTTCCAGCTACTCAGAAGGATGTAGCCCTGGAGGTACAGCATACTAGATGGTCAATAGGTCCTTGCAGGAGCCAAGCACTTGCTGGCCAGAGCCTCTTACCTCCACCAGGTGATAAGAACTATTTTTTGCCAGTTCCCCTTATCTCCACCAGGTGACAGCTTAGGTAATAAAAGAAAACTCATGTCTTGCATGTGTGTGATCCAGCCTAGTTTAGTATCCTTATCCCAACATTAGCAGTATCTTTCTACCACTCCAGAGGATAGCTGCTGGGATCCATACATGAGACATGCCAATTATGAGTCTTCTTATTATTACATTTCAAGGCTATGGTTCCACATCAAATTTTTATCATCCATCCATCCACAGAAGCCTCAATCCAGACATAATCTATTAATCAGGAGTTGTTTGTACCATAAGCAATGCTGCTTAACAGCACACTTTACAATCTACCTTTATCCAATCTCCACAGGAGCAGAGAAAGTTAATCAAAGGTTAAACTCTCATTCAAAAAGTGAAAGACTATTAATGTACATAGTGTACTAGTTCTCAAATATTAGTTTATAAACAGAGAATCTCCTTATTAAACACTCATATTCTTAGGCCTAAGCCTGAGTTTATACATATAATTTGAGAATAAAAAGCTTGCATATCTGAATATTGAGGCACTTTAAAGGCATAAAATGAAGAACCCCATGGTTTGAGAACCACTGGCAATGGGTACCTATAAAGGAAGAGGGGAAAGACATTAGTTGTAGATAATTGATACTTTCATCTAATGCAAATTTATTTTGTTCTTCTGCCAGAAGATAAAGGCAAAATTGAAATGGCCCATACTCTTGTGTAGAATTTGCAATTTTAACTAAAAGTAATAGTGAAAATGATAGTTATCATAGACACGGTATACATTCTGCTGACCGAATTTAGGGGATAAGGGAAAAGAAATGGTCTAAGGGTCCCTGCCAAAGTCACCTGAGGTTGAGGAAGAAAATGAGTCTTAGAGAGGTTAATATGTTTCATGTCTCCAACCTCATCTCCTACCATAATCCCTTTAGCAGTTTGCTTTCTAAGCATGCTGATCCATCTTTCACTTGAATATACCATATTACCCTTAGTTATAGAACCTTTGCACAAGCTTAGCCGTCTGCCTGGGGTAACATCATCTCATCACCATCCTCATCATCATCATCACTATCACCATCATTGCCATCATCATCACACCCATATGCACATAGACATTACACAGCACACATCCTTTACTCAAGGAAGTCACCCCTGATCATCCCTGGAGTTCTCCCTATCATATGTGTTCTTGGTATCTAATACCTTTATTTCATATATCTTAACACATTCTTCCTTTCATGGTCATTTCTGTATTTATTTATATTTTCATCTCGATAGTTAAGATTAATGAAGGTAGGATATATATCTGGTTTTGTGCCTTGCCCAGTTCTTGGCTCTTAGGAAGTGCTTGAGAAATAATTTTGAGTTCATTAATCAAAGAACACATGTGTAAGTAAATCAAGAATATCCTGGAAGAAAATTTGGGTGATGGTTGGAAATTTTTAATCTTAGTTTGTATGTGAATTGCAAATAAAATACCCAAAATTGGAAATGTTCAAATACTAGTGAGAAGATACTGGGACTAGAGAGAAGGGTCTGAGACTGTATGTAAAAACTGCAATAGACTGAAATGATCGTAGCCTTGGAGGTTTTGCATATCCAAATTAAAAGAAATATTATAAATCTCAAACAAAGCTTATCACATGTGAAAGAAGGAGAGATTCCTCAGAAAGGTGTTAATGAGTAAATGGGGATTACCAGTTGACCTCTATGGTTTGGTAAAATGTTGACGCCATAAACTTTACCTTCTTACCAGTTGACCTCTATGGTTTGGTAAAATGTTGACGCCATAAACTTTACCTTCTTATGACCTAAAAGACAATATGGAAGGGGAAGACCCATTGGCCACTTAGACTTTTTCCTAGAAAGTACCACTTTCAAAAACTCTTTCAATCATCACAAAAAGGACAATTGTGATCCCATTGTTATCTTTTTGAGGAGGAAGAAAATGAATTATAGAAAGTTAATTGATATGTCCAGGGTAGCACAGTAAGTACATAACAATGGCAGGTTTCGCAAACAATATTTGCTAGCTTTAACATCTATATTCTTCCAATATATTAATTTTTAACATCTCTCATATTTCCTGACCTTTTCAGATGCGCTTCACCTATTAGTTCATGTGGCCTTGTGTTTTCCTATTAAGACTTCCCCAATATCAAGATGGTTAAACCTTTTAGATTGCATCCTTCTTATAAATGGAACATCCCCAAGGCTGTAGTCTTTGCTTGATGGTTTCTAAAAACAAATACACACCTGCTATGGGCTCACACATATGACTCAGTGTCATTTCTTTGAGAGAAGGTGGAGTAATTTCTGTGCCTTTTTCAGTCACCTGCTCCCTGCTCCAATTATTTCTAATTTGAAAGGCTCTCTTCCCATTCATTCCTCTCAGTTCAATCTTCTCTCCCTTGTGCAGGGTGAAGGATCATGTTTCCCGCATACTCATGTCAGGATGCCAAATTACCAGTTACCAATTAAGGAAGCCCATTCACAAACCAACATAATCATTCAATTATGTGATAGTCAGGAGAATGATCTCTTTCCCTGATGCTGGCATCCTAAGCCACATCAAAGAGGCTGGTATTTATTTCAGATCATTATACCTTGATGACTGATCAATTTGACCATCTTCCTATTCTGTGGGACAAACAAAAGGGATCTTTGTCTGCATTTCATGGCCATTTATCACTCCTCTGGCTTTCAAATTGCAAGACTGAGATCAAAGGAAAATGGGAGGAGTGGTATTCAGCAGCCTAATGCTGAAAGCAAAATATAATCATACTTCAGTGTTTTTTAATTGTTAAATATCACCTCTGCCTACTTTGTATTGTAAAATAAACATACCCTGGAGGCACTAAGATAACCAAGTCTGTTAATATATTGTACATCAAATTCTATTTACTCTCTTTGATTTTAGAATCAAAAGAAGCTGCAAATAATCAATCTAAATGTGAATTCTAATCCATACATTTCCCTAGGCTCTGCTAGAAATTTGCTGTGTGATTTTGTCAGGTAGCATTCCTTATCTGTGCCTAATTTTTCATGCATGTAAAATGAAGGAATGGGGACTTGATCATTTTTGACATTTCCATTAGCAAGTTAAAGACCCTGCTTTGATATTCAAGTGATGTGCCAAATTAATTTACTTGTTATCATAACTGTTTTTATTTTACAAACAAAATTCACAAATAAGACTGTGTTATGAATATGAACATAGGATTTTTCTATACAGAATATATACCTATAAGATGATTTTATGCCCATATACCATATCATCCCCATAAAATGTGAAATCCTAGAGTAAGCTCTAACACTTTTATTTGTTTCTTTAATCATAAACGTCATAAATATGTAGCAAATGATATGAAACCTCAGCTAATTCCTTAAAATCTACTTCCCTCCAGGGGAAGTCACCTTCAACAGCTTAGTATGTATCCCATCACTTTCCTTTTCATGCACATATATATAGATACTATGGCATTTACCTTTGTTTTACATTAATGGGGTTGTGTTTTGCATAATATTTGGGACCGTGTTATGGTAAATGGACATAAAATCATATTATAAGTGTGTATTCTCTATAGAGAAATCCTTATGTTCATATTGATAACACATTCTTTCTCTTCCCATTTAGCCCTATGCTTTGCAAGGCTGTCCACATCAGCATATAGAACTATCTCAATCTCTTTACAGATGCATGGTAATTAATGATGTAAATGTACTACAATTTAATGTGTCCATCTGTTGCTACGCATTTAGATTTTTAATTTCTCAAAAAATTTATAATGAAAAAATGTTAGAAATTTCATTTTTCCAATTCCAACTGTGTTTTTTCATCTTTTTATTTGCAAGAGCTTCCTGGCATATGAGTAGTGACTCAATATATACCTGATGCTTAATTCATGGAAAGATATTGTTATATGTTACCTTAACAATGAATTTATGTTTATAGTGGTAGAAATAAGCTTCTCCATCACTGTTTGCTTTTTTCTCTATTACCGGATGGATCCAGGGAGCCAGCATCAATTACAAACATGAGAAAGGGCAAATGATTGAAAGATTAAGAACTCCTATTACAGTTTTTCACCCAGGGAGGAGGAGAATGTCTGGTAAACCTTTCCTTCCAAATCTTCTCTTGTCTGGTCTCTAGAAGACTGAAAGGATTACACATCTGGAAGAACTCAAGTGAGAAAAAAGACTATCAAGAGATTTGAATCTATTCATCCATTTATTCTTTGTTTTTGTTTTTAACTTATTCATTTGATCAATTATTTCTTCACATAGCAAATGTTTCTTAAGCATTTAACATATACTGAATACTCTAGTATATGATAAAATGTATTGTTACCAAGGAGTCTGGTAGAAAAATTTTGAGAAGAATGCTATTATTGAATCTTAGTGTGTTTTATTTACTTTTTCATGTTAATCTATTTCTTGTAACAATAGTACAAGGTAGGGGTTTGGTTTCAATTATGTAGAAAAATAGACTCACAGAGAATGACTTCTCCCAGTATAGAGTATGGCATTTGCAATCAAAGAAAATAGATTCTGAACCGAAGCTCAGCCAATGACCAGCTTTATACCTTTAGTTTAGATGTTTAGTTTCCTAATGTAGGAAATGGAAATAATACTAACAATACCCAATTAGTTAAATTGAGTTTAGCACAAGGCTTCGAAAACCATAAAGTTAGTAATTGTGACTGTTGTTTCATTTTTGTTTCCTAGTCTGAGCACTTTAAATCATCAAAATGGTCCCAAAAGAATGGAAATCACAGTTGACTGATTAGCCTTGCCTTGGGGTCTGGACAAAAAGAGAGGCTGATATTCTTTAGCTCTGGTTTTGGGAGTAAGCTGTCAGAAAGTGAGGACAAAAGTCCTGCTCAGGAAGAGGTGGAGAATGACTGTCCCATAGAAATCAAGACCGATGTGATGAGAATAGGCTCAACAAAGTTCAAGGCCCAACATTTCTGTGCCCCTTACCACCACCTCCAGATTCAGAGTGTTTTGTTTCACAACCTTAGTTTCACTTGATTGAATTGTTGGTGATGCAATCACTTTTCTTTTGTGTTTGGTGATAGCCATTTTCCAAAGCAGGGCATGTTCTCAGGAGGCAAGAGAGTTTCTGCTCTGCATTTCTTCAACTCTAAGAGGAAATTGTAAGCTTAATCTGACTTTTTGGCCCTTGGAGTTCCTCAAGAGCAGTCATATGTAGATTGGTTCATTTGGCTATTTTCCTCTTTCTGCTTTAATTTCTTTCTACCATTTATAGACAGATGCCTGGGGGAAATGGGAGAAATAAAGTTTGATATCTGAGGCCAGACAGCATGGGTTTTAACCTGGCTTATATGAGTTCTAAGCAGTTGATCTGGTACATTGCATTACCTAACTAAATCAAAGTCTTCATCTTTATACTGCAATGATGATACTTCATTCCCAAGGTCATAAATAGGATGAGCAAGGTGAAGCACTTGGCAGAAAATGCATTTTTTTTCTTTAAGCAAATTACTAACACCGAATAGGCTGAAAGACCCTGCAAAAATTTGTGTTTCCTTTTGCTATTGTTTATATAACCTCTAATTTGAAGTCTGCAATATTCCTCTAGATGTATTGTAATTAAGATGCTAGTGGATAATACTGCATAGACTAGAAGCTCCTCCACCTGGTCTTACTAAAAATCAAAGGTGAGGAATCATACTTCTAGGAAAGCATTTGCATACAGATGAACCCAGTAGTCACCTTCGACCTTTGACCATTTCAATCTCTATTGGTGACAACCTTTAGTTCTTTTAAATAATTCTGTTATTCAGTGCTAACATGACTTGTATTTTGAAGCCTTAAATAAGACTGTTAAAACACACTACCTTCATTCATAAGAGCAGACCATGTAATGTAATGTCACACATTAGTTGGAATGTGGGTTTAAATTCCAAAGAACGGAGCTTTTGTAGTCACTGAATGGTATCATCTTACCAATTTCACACAAAAACACCCAATTGTATCTTTTGAATAAAACTAATGGTGGGGGAAACAAGCCCAAAGATCACACTTTAAACAGTTTCCAATATAACCCTTAGCTTTCATTATAGGCCTAGTATAAAATTTATTTGATTTTATAACTGGAAACATTGAGATATGGTTGCTGTTATTACTTACACTATCTGACTAACTACAGAGTGGATTTTACAAATGAAGACACATAGGGCTAACAGAAGGTGGAGAGAAGTGAGGAGATTATGCACAAATAGTTTAAAACACTGCAGGATGTTCAATATGCCTGAAAAATGTTGGAAATAAAGAGAAAAGAGAGCATTACTGAGGATTGCTCTTTCCCCTTCTCTTCACCTGGCAAAGTCCTGGTCTTCTTTCATAAGCTATTTCCTTTTAGAATCTATCCTTGTACTCTCCCTTGCCTTGTATACATTGTCTTCCTCTACGTCCTTAGTAGCTGGCATTTTCCCCATCTAAACACCTTCACAGTGGGCTGTATTGTAGCAGTCTATGCGCTCCTCTGTCTCTAGGACTTTACTGTAAGCATCTCCAGAATGAGAACTATAGCTCTATTTTCTAGCATACAGGTGGTGCTCATTATAGTTTTATTGAAGTGAGATTAATGCAGGTCTTTATAGTAAATAAATAAATCTTAATGAGATCGTCAGAGTATAGTACTTTTCTATTCCTAAGATTTAATCTCATCATGTGTTCAGTGATCATGTACTACATATATTAGAGGTCTTGCTCAAAGGGATAAAGGTTATAGGGAGATGAGATCTTATGCACACTCGCTAGTTTAATATTCGGGCCAAAGCGTGAGTTTTCTACAAAGAACTCTCTAAATGTCCTATTGTGAGATCCTGGGTCCAAGTATGCTTGCCAGGAGTATTTACTTTTGAGCTAGAAGTCCACTTGGTTAGAGGTAGAATTCAAATTATAGTTACAGAGAGGAACCAGACCAAATTGGGAAAATAGTACCAAGTAAGATGAGGTAAAGAGATATTTAAGGAAATTAATTGAGTCAGGAGTCAGCTCTGAATGTTCTTCAGCAGAGCAAATGAGCAGAAAGATAATGTTAGAGTTTGGCTTTTATGGACATCTCTGGATGCCATTACTGAAAATGGCTTGTCGCCCATTGACATTCTGGTTGCTTGATTAGCAGATGGATGCTACAGGCTGGTTTAAATAAACTGTGCAGGGCAAAGGTTCAGGGAACTAGCAGGAGAAGTTGCCTTGAAAAAGAGACTAGTTGGAAGTGCTAGTACAGGAAAATGGGATAAACACTGTTGGATATGGAGCAGATAAACAAAGCCCCCAAAACATAATCTACCTTGATGGATTGTGGAAGCTGTCACCAAAGAGACAACAATTAAATGAGGTCACAAAGAATGAGTGAGAGATCAGTGTATTACTTTTTAAAAGGGGAGGGGATGGTGACAAAAATAGGTATTCTATTTTAATGCTATACAATGTAGATTTATCCCTAAGATCTGGAAGATTATCTTTACAATCTTAACATAGTATCTATAAATGAATTTTTTTAATGTTTATTTATTTTTGGCAGAGAAAGAGACAGAGCATGAGTCGGGGAGGGGCAGAGAGCGAGAGAGACAGAATCTGAAGCAGGCTCCAGGCTCTGAGCTGTCAGCACAGAGCCCGACCCGGGACTTGAACTCACAGACCTTGAGATCATGACCTGAGCCGAAGTCGGATGCTCAACCGACTGAGCCACCCAGGTGCCCCTAAATGCATTTTAAAAAAAATTTTAAATGTTTATTTTTGAGAGAGAGAGAGAGAGAGAGAGAGAGAGAGAGAGAGAACATGCATGAGTTGGGGAGGGGCAGAGAAAGAGGGAGGCCCGGAAACTGAAGCAGATTCCAGACTCTGCGCTGTCAGCAGATTACCAGTACAGGGCTTGAACTCAAGAGCAGCCAAAGTCAGACGCTTAACTGACTGAGCCACTCAGGTGCCCTGATAAATGCCTCTTATTTATTTTTTTTTTTTTTTAATTTTTTTTTTTCAACGTTTATTTATTTTTGGGACAGAGAGAGACAGAGCATGAACGGGGGAGGGGCAGAGAGAGAGGGAGACACAGAATCGGAAACAGGCTCCAGGCTCTGAGCCATCAGCCCAGAGCCCGACGCGGGGCTCGAACTCACGGACCGCGAGATCGTGACCTGGCTGAAGTCGGACGCTTAACCGACTGCGCCACCCAGGCGCCCCTATAAATGCCTCTTAAATGGCTTAATAATTTCATGTTTCCTGTTTTGACACATAGGGGTTTAACACAAATAAGATATATCCTTAAAACTATGGACTTAATAATCTCAGTTACAATCCTTCATATTTAGATTTCTCCAGTTTAACAAAGTACAGGTGGACCCATTATCCTTTCAGCTCCCTATCCCCACCCCCGCAAAGCCTTCTTGGAAAAGATCAGGCAAACGCAATTATCTCTGGTTTAGAGATGAAGAAACCAAAGATCAAAGAATATAGGTTTTATCTCATGTAATCCTGTAGGCAGCATATCCTGTGATTCAAAGAAGAATTTTTCTACTTGAAACCCTCTTTGCTTTCTTGTGCAACATGTTGCCTTTTCATGGATCTCTGAAACACTTAAATAGAAAGAATCATTTAAGTCAGGAAACAGAGTCCCGCAGAAAAACTTAGTGTTTTATCTCTCCCAAGAATAGTAGTAATTTGATAAGGAAGTCAGTAAAATGAAAAAATCAAATGTGTTTTACTTGGGGATAGCCCTTTATGTATATATTACCTTTTAATATAAAAATGATGGAGGTAATTATGCACATTTTTCAACATAGAAGAATTGCATCTCTTTCAAAAGTCGCATAGGTATCTAAACAAGATATTCTGTGTGAAGATCTTGATTGTGATGTAGCAACAAAGAAGCCCCGTTCTACAAACTAAAACTTCTCTGAACCAGGAAGAGCTCCCAGGAGTGGTAGATGGGTTTGATGCAATTAATCAAGAGGATATGCTAGTTGGAAGTTAGCAGATACTCCATCTGAGCTGAAAATGTTGGGCTAGGAGTCAACAAATCTGACCTCTATTTCTATGAGTTACCACTGAATGGCTCTAGCCCAAATATCTTCACTAAACTTTAAGTAAAATAAGAAGTTTGATAAGTTCTCTATTAATTATCTTTCACAACTTGTATTAGTTTCCTGTGGCTGCCATAACAAATTGTCACAAAATTAGTGGCTTAAAACAACAGAAATGTATTTTCTCACAGTTCTGAAGGCTGGAAGTTTACTTTCCCTGGGGTGAAATCCAGATGTCAGATATAGGCAGAGCCATACTTCCTCTGGAGGCTCTAGGGGAGAATCCATTCTTTGCCTCTTCTAGCTGATGGTGGCTGATGGCATTTCTTTGCTTGTGGCTCTATCCCTCCAGTCTTCGCCTCCATTTTCACATTTTCTTGTCTTCATCTGTCTGTATAATCCCTCCCTGCTTCTCACATGAAGTGACTTGTGATTGGATTTAGGAAACTTCAAGATAATCAAGGATAATCTTCTAATCTCAGAATATTTACAGCTTCCAGAGATTAGGACCTGGTATCTTTGGGGGGGCGTTACTCAGCCTACTACAGTTCTGAAAATATCATCATCATCATCATCATCATCATTATTATTATATTTTTAAAGTATATTATAATGGATAAGAGGACTCTAAAAATCACTGGCCAAAGTACTAAAATTTTCTCATCTGTAAAATGGAAATAGAAACTGAACCTGTGTTACAGGCTTGTTGAAAGAATTAAAAAGATAATACTTGTGAGCCCTTAAAACAGTGCCTGTCACCCAGTAGGTGCCCAGTAAACCTTAACTTTTACTGTAAGTTGTTACTATTTTCCACTCATGAAAAGGCTGCATATATTGAAAGATCTTGTCGACCAAAGACACTACATGTATTCAGTAATATTTAATTTGATTCCTAATGTTTTATTAATCAAAGATATTTATCACTGCCTGTCAGAGCTGACTCGGCAGGAGATAACCAGGACATCCACAATCAGTTGACATAACTTCAGCCAAAAGAACAGACATAAAACATTATAACCAACATATTCATAGTCTGAGCCAGTGTTCCAACCCTGGTAACACTTGTTGAAATAGTGAAAATATCTACTTTACCTCTAATAAGTAATTCAAACTTTAGATTTTCTCTCTATTAATCTTTTAAAATCTTACTTAATTATTTATTCTTTCATTCTACATTTCCCACCACTACCCAGGGGGCCCAGACCTTGCTGAGAACTCTGCCCTTAGGCAATGCTATACCTTTAAGGAGACCTTCAGAGCTTCATCATCACACTGGGCCTTCTTCATCAACCACCTCTGGAGCATGTATGGGAAGGAAGGGGTCATCATGTGGAAGTTGTAACATACAGCTTACTGCCATCATTTAAAATAGCCCTATCAGGAAACCAACTCCAGCAAGCTTAGCTATTAATCCCACTGCAATTTACTGCCAGGGGGACAGAGGAGAGACTGTGCCATGGGTAGCATACCATGATGTCTTTAGGAGAGCCAGAAATATGCCCCTTTTTCATATTAGATGCTGGGACAATCTAATTGCCAATTCCATCAACATCCATCTGTGGCTGCTGTGGTAAACTCAGATTGGCTTTATCCCATGGGCTTACTCTGTAACATCTTCCATTCTTCCAAAGGACTTGCTAAAAATGGGGTCCCTCCTATCCCTTCTTGATGACCAGTGTCAGGAAAGCAGTTCTATGAAAAGGTGAAGGTCAAGGGAAAGGATCCCATTTCTCTAGTGACTGCACTAATTTACTTCTGGGCACATTTATTGGGATGAAAATGGGAAAGTCATATACAAATATGTTGTATTTGTACCCTTACTTCCTCCTTCTAGAAATTAAATTCTCTGTTTCATTCTCTAGGGATGCTGGCACCTACAGGACATCAAAGTCTGGCACCTTCAAAGATGGAGGCAGGTAGGACTCAAATCTAAGTGAAATAAAGACAAACAATGCGATAAATTTGCAGATTTATTCCATGAAATTCAGGTACTATGTTTTGGATGCCTATCTAATACTAGTCACTGTACTTTGCATTTGATCACTCACAATAAAAGTAAAGACGAGGAAACCAAAGCTGTAAGTGGTAAATATGTTAGTGAGAGCCAGACAGGGAGCAAGATGCAGACTGAGGAGTTGCACTGAGATAGTTCCTACTCAGACTTTAGGCTCTTAAACCGTCTACTGTAGCACCTTCTGATGTGCTGGACTGCCAGCCTGCTTTCTCATTCCACTTTCTCATTTCCCATTCTCTAAGAATACTAGCAGTGACCTTCCCTGTTCATCTAAATTGTTCTTGGCATCTTCTTTCTCTTCCTCCCCCTTAATTTTTTCCGTGACTCTAGATACCTGTTTCCTAGCTCCTCAGAGTATTGAACTGTAGCTTTCCATAAATAGATGAAAGCATGTGACCTGTGACTTTTACTGAAGTCTTGTCTAGGATCCTAACTCCTGGCAATCTTGTTGCGAAGAGCACAATACAAAGCAGAATTCATAATTCTGCATTCAGGTGGGACATTTTATACATCTGCATGTCTTACGTGGCATTTTAGTGAGTTTTACTATACCCTTCAGTTCAATATTTTATTATATTTCACCGAACTGTAGAATAGATAAGAGAGGGTACTGAAAAGAGTCAGAAAAGTACGTGTTTGGATCCCACGTGGGATTCCTGTTTAGCCATATTACCATAACTTTGATATTTCATTAGTAAAACAGCAAAGATAGTACGTATCTAACAGAATTCTTACATGGTTTAGATAAGAATGTTTACAAAGAAACTACAATAACAGGAACATGGTAAGCCCTCAGTATTTAAAAAAAGAAACATTTTGTTCTTCTTTACAAAGGTTTATTTTTTAATAGGTCCTTAATGTTGCTCAACATGAAGGCACCCATTTCCTTTTAATCTTCAAATCTTACTCTGGAGTTTGACCCATCCTAGGTGCTCCATATGAGGTAGTAAAATTGAATTTCTGAGAGCTGCTTAGACATTAAATGAATGCTTGGAAATTCTTCCTATCTAAAAAATCTTACCCTTATCTAAGATTAATTCCTCGGAAATTGCAGAGGGAAGAGGATGCGGAGGGGAGGTGCAAGTAGAAAAGAAGAGAGCCGGGAGAAAGAAAAAAAAAAAAAGATTATCTGTGAGATATTTATCTAAACAGTCTGGCAGTGAGAGTGGCAGGCTCTGGATGGTCTCCCAGTATGGGAGGGAAGATGAATGGTTTCCGGGGAACCCTGGTGCTGCTCCTTAAAAGGAGCCTGCTGTGGCCAGAGCTGGCCTTCTTGACCCTGTTTTAATGTAGGAGGAAGGATGGGGAGAATCATAAGAGGAACACACACTCTCACACTCCCACAGAAGTTCCCCTGGAAATACTGGATCTGTTAAGGCAGCCGGGATGTGAGGATGCATGGCGTGGTAAAAAGCACTTGAAATGCTACTTTACTGATGCACCTCTGTGACTTCAGGCACATTATTTAGCTCTTTCAGTTCTTTACTTGTTTGTAAAATGAGAAAAATAACAGCCATCTCATAGGGCTAGTCAGGTGGTTAAATAATGCAAACTACATTAAAGCTGTTAACAGAGTTTATATATCTACTATGGCAATAATTATAATCTGTTATGTATTACGTATACTTACTTGAAGCTAAATGTGAAGAATGTTTTTTTCAAATGCTTGTCTGTTCATCTTTATTGAAAATTAACCCTTGTATGAAGTACTGACATCAGTGTGTTTACTATATCATCCTGTCCTTTTGGCCAGATTTCATGGAACCAGAAGTGGACCCTTGATCTTAATTAAGTGATGCAGACTTTTGTCTCCTAGAATTTAGTTTTGGGTTTAAAGTTTTGTGTGTGTGTGGGATGGGGGATGGGGGGAGAGAAAGGGAGAGAGAGAGAGGGAGAAAAGAAAGAAGAGAATGAATTTGGAGTATCCCATTAGTACCTTTTTACCCTTAATAAATACTTTCACAAAAATCTCAGTCAAGCTCTGCTTCTGGAAAAGTCATTACAAATCAATTGGCATGGAAATTATCTGCCAGAGATTAACTAGCATTAAGGCAGTTGTTGGTGTCCTTAAAATTGAACTGCAAAGACCATTAAGATTTTTTTTTCATTGACCGGTCTATAGACTCTGACAAATTTGGGTACATATGCTGTATCAGCTAGTAATGAACCTTGGGGAAGTTATTTAACTTCACGTGCCTCAGTTTCCTCATCTGTAATATCTATCTCACAGGACTATTTGAGGAAATGAAGTAACATAAATAGGGGTCTCCCCCCAGATATCTTGATATGCCATAGAAATTTAATAAAGAGTAGCAGCCTCTGTTATTATTACTACTGTTGCTACTACTGCTGTTTCTCTGTGAATGATTCTAGCTCTACTTGATGTCTTTTTGTTAGTACTTTTTAACCATTTACAAGCGTGTCCTTCTAACTTACAGTTAAGCCAGAGTTAGTGAGTACTCTCAAAGTCAGTAGTTAAAATGGAAACATTGGTGTAAACACAATTGGAAGAGACTAGTTGCCATGGAGATGCTTTTGCCAAAGTAATGGAGAGGTAAGTTAAATGGCAAGGGAGGCTGTAAAAAGTTGCCTGTATTTTTAGCTGCATTGAATGTGATGGATGGAAGAAAAATCCCAAATTGTATTTAGCAGGCATTTTTTTTTCTGTCTTTAAAATTTGTATTTACTAAGAATGTGTTTTTGCTCCAGTGCTATTGTTACCCACAGTAATATTTATCTATCACTGGTAGATGTTTCTGCAGAAGGGAGCAAGTATCATTTCACAGGTGTAGAGTCAGACATCTTGGATTTGCAGTGATCTCTTTTCAAGATTTTGTCCACATTCACTTCGGACTCACTTTTCTCATATGTGAGATATGAAGATGAATAATATCTGACTCATATGCTTATATTGCATGAGCTAATTTATGTGAAATAATTAGCAGAGAACCTATTATTTAGGGAACAATAAAATATATTCATTATTGTCATCAAATTATCATTGTCATCGATGGGGCACCTGGGTGGCTCAGTCGGTTAAGTGTCCGACTCTTGGTTTCAGCTCAGGTCATGATCTCATGGTTTGTGGCATTAAACCCCGCATCTGGCTCTGCACTGACAGCATGGTTCTTGCTTGGGATTCTCTGTCTCTGTCCATCCCCTACTCTCTCTCTCTCTCTTTCTCTCTCTCAAAATAAATGAAATTAAAAAAATTATCATTGTCATTATTATCATTACCATTATCCTCATCATTTTAGAATAGTAGAGCTTGGGCAATCCTACAGGATCATCTAGTTAACTTCTATCATCAAATAAAGATCTTTTGCCACATATCAGACAACAGGGTTGACACTGGTGACTTATGTATGACAACTGTGTAGTCTCTGGCCTTTGCAGACTCATGGATGAAATGTTCCTTTAGATCCACAAGCTTCGTGGTAAGAGGTAAAAAGTATACATATTTCTTTCACCATTGAGTGTAAGCAGAGCAACATGCTTAGATGGCTTCTCACATAAAGTAGATATTTAATAAATTCTGATCAAAGAAATGAAATAATTAATGGAAAGACTGGTAACTGAATTATTGAGTAAATATGTTGGAACACAGAAGTTGGGCTTTAGGTGTTGTATAGCATAACACAGGGATCTAAACTAGTCTAGGGTTGACATCAAAGAGCATTTAACTGAACCTGGAGGATTTATTCTCCATCCAGTGAAGAGCCACCATTTTCACTGGTCTCATCTACCCTGGCAGTGCCTGTTGTTTCTGTCTCAGGCCTGAGCAGATGTAATATGGCACCCTCTTTGCCAACACATACCAGGTTATCATCAAGGTCTTTTAAATATAGCAAGAATCTTTAGCTCACTTACTTAGTCCAAAAGTATATGACTTGGTCCCTGTGGTATGACCCCCTAACCCATGGCTTCTTATGCCTCCAACTTCCTCCTAGGAGCTGTTAGTGAATTATGCCTACTGGATTGCTGTGAGATATGACATTGGATAAGCCCACTTAGTCACAAATTAATATTCATCTCCCCAGTTTTTGAGAGGGCATTTGTTTTTCCAAGGCTCTGCCTTATATAGGGTTTGGAACCATGCCCTCTGATGTAAAAATCTGGCAAAATACTGAAGAGGGGTAATAGATCTAAAAGAGAATGTTTCATTAGGAAAATTTATTCTATGATGCACAAATCTCACTTTAATAACTTAAATTTCATAGATTTCACCTAAATTTCTATATAGTTACAAAAACAGGTGTGTGTGTGCATGTGCATGTGGTGTGTGTGTGTGTGTGTGTGTGTGTGTGTGTGTGTGTGTGTTTAGTCTTATGGTATAGGGATTAGAGGAATTTTAGTGATCATGATGGAACTCTTTTATTGACTAAGTGCAAATGAAACATGTGTTAAAAATACTTCTTTGTAGATGTTACTTATGTGATACCTTTCTCAAGTACTATTCAAGAAAATTATTATTGAAATTTATTAGGAATCTTTCTTCCATTTATTGTACCCACATGAGCCCTGCTCTACCTTGTAGTCTTAATGGGTCCCAGGAAAAGAAGTCTTTAGCCAAGAGCTCTGACTTGAATACTGGGTGACATGTTAACACTCGTTACATAAGTCTGTTCATAGTTTTCCTTTCCTTCTGAACTGAATTACCATTACATCTAGGCCAAAGGTCTGTGCCATGGCAACACCTTGACTCTGACCACATGCCCTAGGATTATCTCTTCAGACTCTATGATTATTTTTTTATTACTTGCTAGAGATCATATTATATTAATCTGAGGTTGAGAAACCATGGTTTATTCACTCCCAGTCTATGCATGGATAGATTTTAGGTTAGCTTTTGTTTATTGTTCATAGAAAATGGTGAGTAATCTAATGTTTTATTAGTAAGCACTATGTGCCTGGCATTATGTTAAGTACTTTCATATTTATTATCTGCTATATCATCACACCTACAAGACAAGTTTTTAATGCTGATTTTACAAATGAGAAAATGTTATTACAGAAATTAAGTAATTTGCATAATATAAACATGAGGATGTGTTAGCACTGGTTGTACAATATGTAAAAACATGCATGATACAGAACAAGAATTTCTCACTCCTGTAGTATCATCCTACAAGCTGACTGGAATTGATAACATTAGGGAATCAAGTTCATGTAAAAATGGTAAAATCAGGTTACAAATCCAATGTTTTTTTTAGTTAAATTCTGGAGTTTTCTTCATTAGCCTCTATTATTACAAAGAATAAAGGGAGTAAGAAAAATGACTACCTCATTAGTCATTATCTAATTACCTCTGGAGTGAACTGAAAGGTTTCAACTTCCAGCACTGCCACATGTTAGCATTATAAACTTTACCAAGACAGTGTTAAGATTAGTATATAAATAGTACCTGATACTCAGTTTATGTTAGCATGTGGTTAGGCATGCAAGGTGCTGAGCATAGTGCCTAACATATAATTTGTGCTCAATAAATGATATTTATTATTACTCATAATAATAGAATTTAATTTTGATTAAGCTGCAAATAACTATGAATGTATAAAGTGCTAACATAGAAGCCATTTGATAGCTGCAATAAAAAAGAAACCCTCACTGCTAAAATGGCAGACAACACTCCACGTGCTTTCTTTGGAGGACTTTCCTACTTTCCTAATGGAAGATTAATCCCTGTCAAGAATTTGGAAGCTGATTAAATGAGCTCATCATTTTACCTAAGGAAGTCATTTCCTCTGCCCAGGCTTCCTGCTGAACTAGCACCTTGAATGATACTCATGCAATATTTAACTGATGTAGGTATTGGAATACATTTAGTTCAAAATGGCCTTATGCTTATGGCATATGTAATCCAACTAGAAATGTTTATTTTCATGCTCTGAGCCAATCCAGTTACCAGTTAATCACAATAGCGATTGACCTCTGTCAAAAGTTTTATGCCATGTGAGTAATTCCACTTATTTATTCCATAGTTTTAAATATTCTTAACAAGTATTTCATCCTAAACCCCTCTATATATGCGTTAAAAGAGCAGTATTAATTTGAATAGGCACATGTTTATATGATAAGTCAATCTCATTATTATTACTGACTTTAAAAGGGACAACCTCTGTATACTAAAAACTAGCATACATCCATATTCACACATTCATACATGCATACGTTCACTCAGACATATGCATAAATGTACCTTTTTAATAACCCCATTTAATGTTGGGTTGGATAATGACCCGAGCATACATTAAATTTATGTATAGTCTCATTTTTATTCGGTAACTCTGAAAACCTTAAAGTTTTCAAATGATTTTATGATTAATACTGGTTTTAACACTTGTAAAAGAAAAATAAAAGCCCCACTGTATTTAGGGACTAACACTGAAATGCCTATAGAATTTTGGACTTGCCAAAAGTGTCCTCACTGCACCTTAAAAAACAGCTCAGGCATTCAAATTTAGAAGACAAACAGGATAAATAATCCAACAATAGCATCGATGTCATACTTGTATAGTATTTTCCCTCCATGTCTCCAAAACAATGCCAAGAAAGAGACAGGCTGGGTTTTATTACCCTTAGTTTACAAATAAAGAAATCAGGGTTCAGACAACTTAAGGAAATCAACTTAACTCCCAAATGGTAAGTTGAATAGGATATAACCCCCTCCCTGCCTTTTTAAACTAAAAATGTAGTATACTTTTCAAACTACTTGATTTTTTTTCTCTGAATTATAAGAGACTAAGTAGAGTATTGAAGACAAAGGAGATCATTTACAAAATTAGATATCAAATAATCAGTTACCAAGTGACCCTCTTATTTGGATCTCCAAACACTTGGTAATTAAATCCCTAATATCTGACATGTCCATCTCCATGATGCCAACCATGATGATAGTTGCATATAGCTTTGTATAACGCTAGTAAACACAACTTAAATCCAGTCCATTGTCTCAATGTTAGACTATGATGGATCACATACTCAGGAACTGATCTTGGTTTTTACCATGAAATTTTTCCTCAGCCTCTTGATATATTTTTTGTGTTACTACTGCCTTTGTGTAAAGCTGCTTGCCTTGGCCTTACCTGAGTCCATAGCTGGTTTCACCTGTCAAGGTGCTTAAATAAGATGAAATTAAAAGAAACCACTATGGCCGATTTCCATTCCATCATTGTCTATCAGGGAGGTGAAGAATCTGGACTGTGGAAACAATCACAACTCAATTAAGTAATGAAAGTCCTTACTGTTTCTAGGATTAGTAGTGGTTCTACCCTATCATGTTGCTGCTTTGCTGATCTACATAGTAGGCTGGAATGAGGTAGAATACAGTACTCTCTAACTCTTTGGGCTGGTGTGCTATTTGTGCTTTTGGTTACAGTGGGAATATGGGACCATATTAGCTACTCCTTCAAAGATGGTGAGTGTGTGCACACACACACACACACACAACACGGTTTGTGTATGAATGGTTTCTTGACAACTTGAGACTACCTACATAAGTGTAAGATATGAAAATGAAGTTCACATTAGAAATGGGCAGAATCTTAGTCTATTCAAATTATCATTCTCCTCTGGTTTCTCCTTCCTGTCTTAGAAGTTTTTAGTTCTTACAAATTTGCATCAAGATTCTCCGCTTGCATTTCCTAAAGGATTGATACACCAAACTGGGTGACACCGTCCTTAAAATTCAACCCACATTCAAGTGTGATTGAATTTACAAAGCCATCACTGCAATGAAGTTATTTTGCAGTTTAAAGAAGAAAATGTCAGCAAGGGTGTGATGACATTTTCTCCTGACCACCTTCCCACCCCATATATTCTAACCTTTGTTCCATTCTTAAGTGATCATCTTTCTTCCATAGCCTAAGAATTTAAGATGTTCAAATCATTATTCATTAATAGTCAAGATATTTTACCCCACAACTAAATCCTCCCTCACAGCCTTATAGAATAAATAAATGGTATGGTTCCCTTGGTCTGTAAATACTACCACCTGTTATTTGAAAGACATCACAATGCTTGTCCTTCCTGTCTCGTGCCATGGCTCCAAATTACACAGTTCTACTAGATAAGTGTTTTGCATCCTGCCTCTCATTTCTAACCATTCTGTCATTACCTTATTTTAAGACTTCATTGTTTCACCATCACACAAATCTAATGTTCTCTTAATCTGTACCCATTTTATCAGTTTCCCTGTTTGACCCCACCTCCCAGTCCCTTAATCCACTTTCCCTCCTTGGGCAAGAGCAAGCTGACTGAAAAACCACAAATGACCAGACCGATTTCTTGTTATAATATCTCAAATTTCCCACTCTACAGAAACAAAAGTGTGAGTTGTAAATATGTGATGCAAAATCCCTCAGTTTGGTCAAAGTCCAGTTCTCCTTCTTTATCCTCTGCTGCGCCTGAAGCATGGAATAAATTAATGAATAAATGAGTGACTGAAGACTCAGCACTTGGCAATTTGCTAGATTTTTGTCTTTACAAATTTACAAACACAGGCAAAATTATTTATGGAATAAGTTTTGACTCATTTGAAGTCATTAAAAATGGGGGAATATAGCTCTTTCTAGACCCTTTGTAGAGTCTTTAAATTGAACAATATTGGTTTATGGATGATGTGTTTCATTTCATTACAGTAAAATTTCATCATCATGTATTAGAAGAAGCAGTTTAGATAATAAGAATCCCTAGAATCATTATTCAGATTTTCATATATTTAATTATCTTACTCTTCTCATTTCTTTTATTTTGGAATTTTCTTAAGGAGAAAGAAAATCAATAAATTGGCTTGAATGCATTAATACAGCCCCTGAAATATGTCTGTGTAAACAAGGGATCTTTAGATGGAAATAATGTTGAGGGAATCTATTCCTCCCTTTAGACTCTAGCCTCTGTTAATGTTAAAACAGAGAAAATGAGAAAGTAAAGTAAAATTAAGAAGTAAAGAAAGTAAAATCTTGATGAAGAAAACTGAGTAAAATGTTCATAGAGTAAATAATTGTTTTACCTAGTCTAAGAAAGAATAATTTAGATTCACAGAGAGGAGGGGATAACATCCGCTCAGAAGAAGTGATGTAAAGGTACACTTGCATATAGCTTAGATCTATAGGCATTAAGAAACCTTTTCAAGAAACCTTAGTATATTAACGGAAAAAAAAAAAGCCAGTATCAAGATCCTGTTCCATTAATTTCTAATATTAAGGCTCTGATATCAGGACCAGGAGTATTACTAACAATCAGTACACTTTAAGATAAATAAGGTCATCTAATCATGCAGTTTTGTCTTTTTTATTACATGGCTGTATGGTCTTGGCTTATTAATCCAATATGTCTGATAAAAGGTCCACTCTGAGTCAGTCGTCTTTCTAAGCAAGGCTCCTACTTATGACTATAATCTCTTTAGTAACCTGAACTCTCTGTGTTGTCCTCCTAAAATAATAGTACATCCTAAAGCATCATACTCCGGTACATTCATTCCTCTGCGCATGCCTAGAATGCCGTCTTCTTCCCCAATCCTTTTTATCAACCAAGCCACCTCCTAATCATCCTTAAGGTTGTAGCTCATGTTCCCTCCTTCAGGAAGCCTTGCCTCTGTTTGAATTCATTGATGCTTTATTTTACATAATGCTTGGCTAAGTTAATTCAAGGTGTTTAAACAATTAATATTTTTATCTTAATGTCCTTGAGCTAATTAGTTGCCTCATGTTACTGGTAAAGGAACTTCAATTTTCTGCATTTAACTAAGTTGTCAAATGTCACAAAATAAAGCTAGGCTTTAAACCCAGTATTCAAAACTCTCCAGTGACTCTCTAGTTCTTAATATACAACAGAGGATTGGGTTTGATCAACTTTGACTCTCTGTGCTCAGTGATGTTAATTTTGCCTTAATTAAAACTTAAAAAAAATCCAGCTTTCTCTCTCTTTCTTTGTAATGGTTAATTACACATACACATATAACACAACCAAAAAGGATACTTAACCAAAACACTAAAATATCAAATTTTATAGTGTTTTCTTTTTAACTAATTGTGACCCTGATGTGGGTAATGCATGCAGTATGAAGCTAAAATCTACACTGCTGTTATACCCACATGCATAGTCACTACTTGAAAAAAAATTTCTATCAGGAATAGAGTAGCAAAGTTAAATTGGAAGGAGGATCAAGACCTAACATCTTATATAAAATGAATGACTTTGGAATAACTATACATTGCATTGATATTTAATATTTCACAGATGCATGTATTCTATTTGTATGTGCTATTACTTGAACATTAGCATTTAATGAAATTCCTCCCTCAAGATCTGCAGGGTTTTTAAAATTTTCATGTTACAATGAATTTCTCAAGTCAAATCAATGGGAGCAAGAAAAAGAAATGGCTATGATAGAATTTTTTCCTAACCTTTTGCTAGATTCAGGATGGTTTCTCTTTATCAGTTACTCTATGTCCTCATTAAGGTCTTTCTGTCCTGCAGATCACTTTAGTGGTTTGTATATATGGAGATGATAAGCAAAGAAGACAATTAGAGTTATAAACTGTCAGTTCATCTGGATGCTTCAGAAGTCCTATCTGTGAATTCACTGTCAATAAAAATTGCCATATTGTTAATTAATTTAAATAAGTTTGTTAAGCAATATGGATGACTAGAGGGATGTATAGATGAATCATGCGATAAATTTCATTATTCTGATCTTAAATATATATATCTGTGTCTATATGCATTTAAATTCTACTCAAAGCAAATGCCTGAAAATGTTAAGGTATATTTGCAATTGCAGAGTATCCATCTATCTATCTATCTATCTATCTGTCTATACATCTATCCATCTCTTAATATTGGTTGTATTGGGGTGGTAGGTTTATGGTTATTGATTTTTTCTTATACTAATTATTTTATAATTAACTTGTATTAATTGTATAATTATTTGTTTTAATTATGAAACACTAAGGGAAACTATGCATTTAGTGTTTACATAACATCATCTAATGCCTAGCAAACATTTTAATTCCCCAGAAGTCCTTAGACACTATAAAAATTAACCCTGTATATTGCTTTGTGAGATCAGGTAAAAAGTCGCCTATTAAATAACTCATAACCTGACTAAACCCAAAAACCTATTGAGTAACTTTTATTCCTGTATTTTTCTCGTATATATATATAATCAAATCCATAAGCAACGTTTGTCTTTGAACTTCAGAAAATGTGTTCAAAATGTGAGTAAGTTTCTTTTCATATCTTCCACTATCTGAGTTGAAGGCCCAGTTATCTCCCATCTGAATTACTTCAATCAAATGCTCAGAGATCTTCTTACCCCCTTTCTTCTCATTTATACCCTGTCACACACCAGCCTAAGGTGCTAGCTATTCTTGGAGACCCCAAAGTGGCTTCTATCTCAAGACTATTGCTTTAGTGCTTTATCTACCTGTTATATTCTTCCTCTGGACAACTACATGACTTGATCTTACATTTTATCCATTTTTGTGTTCAAGGTACAATCATGATCAGCTTTATCAAAAATACCCCATTTTCATTTGTAAATTTTTATTTCACTTGCCTTTATGTTTCCCCATTACATTTCATTGGTTTAATTAATTGTTGATTATTGTCTAAATGTTTTCTATTTGAATGTAATATCCTCATGGGTAGGGACTTTTGTATCTGATTATTACCATTAAATTTGCCCTGAACATAGTAAGAATCCAAAAACTATTTGTTAAACAAATTAATAAATAGAGAAAATAATATTATTTATTGTTTAAATTCCTAAAACAATATTTTGGCTCAGAATATATTTAATCTTTATAATTCTACATGTGAAGTGAGCTTTATTCCCATTTCTTAAGTAATGAAACTGAGGGATAAGAACATGAAACTACTTGTACTTGTTAGGTGAGTAGAAGGGCTAGATCTAGAATCCACCAACGGTGATTCTTGGTGTTTTCTCTTGTCTTCTCTGAAGAGGTACCTTCCTCCAGGCCTTTATGTCACCTCAACTGGCGTTAAGAATGGGGCTCCTAATTTCCTAAGCAAACCATAGACCTGCCTAGGGATTTCAAAACCACCAAATTCAGTTACCTCTGGAATAGGTTGACCGTTTCTATCACGTAGCCAGAGAGGAAATATTTCCATCTTTATGTGAAAATTGAGCATCATAGAAATATCTCCTTAATGTTGGTCACTTTAACCTAATGATTTTGCAGAGATTCCAGAAATTTGTGTGAATCCCCTGAATTCCCCAGTTAGAGTTAGTTTCCCAGTCTGGGCTTACTTTTATTTCATGATAGAGCACATGTTCTTCTTGGTATTTACCTGAATTTTACTTGCTTGTTTGCTTCTTTACAAAGATTTGTAGAAAAATAGCTTCTGATTATACTGGTATTTTCAGAAGTCCAAGTCCTGGATGGATCTGTTTTAAATATATTTCAGGCCCAGCTCACACTCATAAACACATAGATGCATTTTTTTTTCTGCCCACATGTATCTTTAATTTAATTGATCTGTTGATATCTCAGTGGTGGGACCAAATTGTACACGCATCCATGGTAATCTTAATCAAGAATTGATAGAGTTGTCACCTCTGGGACATTGCAGTAGATGCAACATTTTCCTAACTCTGCTCAGAGATATCTTTGGGCTTTGGTACTGCATTCTTTTTTTTGGTTAGTGTTGCTGTAGCCCTAAGACAACACGGTTCTTAATTCTCCTACACTCTCCCCCAGTGTTCCGTAGTTTTTAAATTAAACCATATCCACCAATTCTAAAGACAGAAATTTTCTAGTCATATTTGATTCCACCTCTTTAATTACCTACATTCAATCTGTAAGGAAGGCTGATCAACTTTATTTCCATACCTATGTCTATACACATATATACATCCACATCCATATTGTATCTATGTCTACACACTTATATTGTATCTATATCTACATCAGTTTACATACACATAGACATGCATATTTTAAAATCTGTTTATATATTAAAAGTCTGTCCACTGCAATGTTTCCTGTTACCACCACAAAGTGAAGATCTGTGTTGGATCTTGTTACATTATCTGCAAAACATCCTTGTCTTTTAATTTTTTTGTGACTGACACCCACACCCTCAATAATTCATTGTAGACACAGAAGCCAAAATGACTTTGTTGTAAAGAAAATTTAATGTTGGCATGCCTGAGTGGCTCAGTGGTTCTCAGTGGATCTCATGGTTCCTGAGGTCGAGCTGACAGTGCAGATACTCCTTGGGATTCTCTCTCTCTCTCTCTCTCTCTCTCTCTCTCTCTTTCTCTCTCTGTCTCTCTCTCTCTCTGCCCCTAACCTGAGCTCACTTCTCTCTCTCAAAATTAATAAATAAATAAACTTTACAAAAAAGTTAAAGAAAAGTTCATGTCACATCCTCACAACATTCCATGAGATTTCACTGAACAAAGACTACTGTATAAATTATTGTCCATTCCCTAAAATTCCCTCCTTTCTGCTTTTCTAGCCATAATCTCTTTCTCCAACCCCCAGCCCTTAGCAGTTTGTTCCCTTTTATTCCTGGGTCGTGTTCCATTGTCTAAGAAATCGTAATTTACCAAGTCGTCCACCTTTTGAACAATGTGAGTTATTTCTTTTTTTTTTTTTTTTTACTGTTATGATTAAAGTCACCATGCTCATCCAGAAAAAAAAAATTATGAGCAAATATACATTCACTTCTTTGGGAAATACCAAGTAGTACAATTCCATATAGTAAGTGTATGACTTAGTGTATGGAAAGAGTCCAAGTATTTCAAAAAGTTTGTCATATCTTTTTGCATTCCCACCAGCAATACATATTTGTTCCAATTTCTCTCTATATCCTCACCAACACTTGATATTGTCAGTTTAAAAATGTTTATTTATTCAAGTGTTTGTAGATAAATCTCATAATGTCTCTTTTTTTTTTTTTCTGATGACTGGAAATATTGAACATCTTTTCATGTGTTCATTGACCACCTTGGTATCTTCTTTTGTGAAGTTTCTAAATCTCAAGATGAGTGCCCTTTTTTATTATGTTGTTTATTTCCTTAATTTTGGATCATAGGATTCTTTTTCATTTTAAGATAAGTTTTTTTCTGGGATAAGTCACTGATTAAGGTCCAATTTTTTTTCAAATTTTATATCCAGATGATCCAGCACAATTTGTTGGAAATATTAATTGTTCACTCCCTGTTCATAAGCTTTGGCAACAATTTAACCTTCAATAATATTGGATCACTTAACATATAATGTGTATGATTTTAATTTCCTCCTTTTGACCTTTGTACTATATTTGTATATATTTTACTTGTATAAGTCTTAGAATTTTGTGACACATAATTGTTATTTTCACTTAAAATTTGAAATATTTATGGAATTTTTAGCATGGAAAAGTCTTCATATCTGTCCATATGTTTACTATTTGTTTTGTGTTATTTGCAAAGAATCAAATCTCCAACTTGAATTATTTTTTACTGATGTCTGAGGAATATCTTCACTTAATTTTATTTGAAAAATTACTGTTTCTTATAGTGGAAATCTGTTGGACAAATATATCTAAATTTTTTTTCTGATTAAATTTTATTTCAGCTTCATTTTTCATGGATAACTGGGGTAACTCTAGTTTCTGTCTTTTTTCTTAGAACTTTAAAAATGTTAACAATTATTCTCTGGTTTGTATAATTTCACAAAGGAAAGCTGGAGTCATTCTTATATTTTATCTTTGTCTCTGATAAGTTTTTATTCTCTATTTTTTTTTATTACTGCTAGTCAGCAATATGGTTAGAAGATGTCTTTATGTGATTTATTGTGTTTATTTTACTTGGATTCTCTTTAGCTTACTGAATTTCTGGGTGCATAGTTTTCATCAAATTTAGTAAATTTTATCCACTATTTCTTGACCTCTTAATCCTATTCCATGGATTACTACTAGAGCTGTTCTTATAAAATACTGTCTTTTTTTTACCTTGTTTTTGAGTCTGGATTGTGTCATTCCTCTATCTTCAAGTTTACTGATCTTTTCTTCTGAAATGTCTGCCTGCTGATAAGCCATCCATTGAATAATTAAATTACTGATATTATATTTTTATTTTGTAGATGTATCATCTCGTTCTTTCATATTTTCCATTTCTATTCTTATTTTGTACATGTTTTCCTTTAACCCTTAAGCATAATAAAATGTTTACTTTGCCAGTAAATTTAATCATTTATATCATTTCTATATCTTTTTTATTGATCAATTAAAAGAAATTAGTTCACATTTTCTGATTTAGTGACATGCCCTCACATATTGTGATTGGATGTTGGGCATTGTGAATATTATGTTGATGAGTGTCTGAATAATGCTATATATTTTTTAAATGTTGTGAACTTTATTATGGAAGAATTAAGTGACTTGCCTATCACTTTTAATCTGTTGAGACTTGTATTAAGCTAGTTTTAAGAGTACCTAGTACTGTAGGAATTGTTTAGCCTTACTATTAAGGTGTGGGTCTTTTAGGGTTTCTACTGAATGCCCAAGTGATAAATGAAAACCCTACACTGAATTGACAGAACTAGAAAGTCTGTCTACCAAGTATGATTTCTGAGAATGATTCTGTTTATAGCATACTAGGCTTTTGCAAGGACTCCTAGAATTTTACCCCATGCATACAAGACTTAGTTTGGCAAAGACAAAAATAGATTCCCCTTCAGGTTTTGTGGTGCTCTTTATATATATATATATATAGATACATAGATAGATAGATAGATAGATAGATATAGATATAGATACCCACCTCCAAAATTCTGCCTTGCAACATTAGATTCCCTCAAGTCTGATCTTTGTCTCCTAAGCTCACTGACACCACTATACCCTGCTTTGAGAATTTTCATCCTGATTTGGAGACAGTAATGTTCACATTTGTTTCCTTTCTCTCAGAGATAATATTCCTGTGATGCCCAAAATTCAATGTCCGAAAAGAAATATTTTATATATTTTGCCCTGTCTTCTACTTGTAATGATGGAAAGGTGTTATGAGCTGAATTGTGTCTCCCACACGCCCACACCCCCAAATTCGTATGTTAAAAACTTATAGCTCCCAGGACCTTAGAATGTGACTGCATTTGGAAATAAGACCTTTAAAAGGCAATTGAGATAAAATGAGGTCATTAAGGCAGGCCCGAATCCAATATGACTGGTGTGCTTATAAGAAGACAAGATTAGGACACAGAGGCACAGAGCTCAAGGGACAATTGTGTGAGGACACAGTAAGAAAGGGACCACTTCCAAGTCAAGGAGAGTGACCTCAGAAGGAATAAAACCTGCTGACACTTTGATATTGGATTTCTAATGCCCTGAACTGAGACAATAAAGTTCCATTGTTTAAGCCACCCAGTCTGTGGTATTTGGTGATAGCAGTCCTGTCAGACTCATGCAGAAGATAAGTGAGATTTTCATTACTACATCTTTCCAAAGGAGAAGTGCCATAATAGTATTATAAACTGCCAAATATAATGTAAATTGTATTTTAAAAACCAAGTATTCTGCATATGACCTAGATGCCATTTAGGAGATGTATTTAAAGGGACCCAAGTGTTGAAACTACTGGATTGTGTAATATAAATTGGATCTTGTTCAATCTTCTTTATTTGAATGATTCACAGCATCTTACTTTATTACACAATATAGCCCTGTTTCAGTAAATTAACGGGACAAGAGCAAATGGCCTTTCTTCCTTTCTCTAGCACTAAACTCACTAAGAAGTGTTGTGGATATTTTAAGAAAACTTTTTTCATGAAAGGAAAAGATGCAAGTATTTCCTGCATATCTATTTAATCCTAAACAGCATACTAATTATATTATGTTATTAACTTTTTAATACACATGACACAGTTATTTTCACTGTGTCTATATATTAGATGAGAAAGCTGAGATCATATAAGTTGCTTCAATCACCCATGGTCACATGACTAGTAAGTGAAAGAGCTAAGATTCATACCAATTACCCCCATGGTTCTGTGAGCTCTCAGTCTTTTCTCCAGATTATTATCAGGATGAGATTTTTTTAAATAATTGTTTTATTTTTAATTTATTTTTTAACATTTATTTTTGAGAGAGAGAGACAAAGCACAAGTGGGGAGGGGCAGAGAGAGAGGGAGACACAGAATCAAAAGCAGTCTCCAGGCTGAGCTGTCAGCACAGAGTCCGATGTGGGGCTCAAACCCATGAACTGTGAGACCATGACCTGAGCCAAAGTCGGGCACTTAGCCAACTGAGCCACCCAGGCGCCCCTGAGATCATAATTTTTAATGAGACTGTTCTCTCCCCACGTGAGCATGCATAGTGGGATATTCAGAATTTTGTTTGTTTGTTTTATGCTAAAAATGATCAAAACTTGTTTAAACAAAAGTTTTTGTAAACCTTTTCAAAATTAACTAATGAATTTAAGATTCTGTTAAGAAAACTTTCTGTGTAGTTTCAAATTTGTTTTCCTTTGTCTTGTAATAGGCATGGAAAACCTTGATACATAGGCATTGTACAAATGAACTCTACAAATATATCCATTCTTACTCTTGATACTCTTAAATATATTATTAGGAACAGCCACTTTACCAAAGTTGAATTGTGAATCTGTAAGACATTTAAACATTAAAATTAGTTTCCTGTTCATAGTGTAACATTAATAATAAACATTGCATTACCTGGACTATTAGATTCATTGAATGGAAGCTTTACTTTAAAAATGCATGTGTTGTGCTCAAGTTGAATCAGATTTAGATTTTCTTTAACAGGTGGACAAGCTCTTTCATAATGTTAATCCTTGCTCAGAATTCTCACTGAGGGCTGTCATCTCAAGCCTTTTTTTGATGCCCTGAAGAATTCATGTGCTCAAAGTTTGCATTTATTTGACTCTGCAAGAATGGAATGGATTACAGAACAATTTAGCTAATGGTGTTTTTATAGGAAAATATAACTCATCATCAATACAAAAACATTTCTGACTGCACAATAGCCAATCACAAAAAATAGCATCGTCACAAAGTCATGGCACAGAGAGGCCTAAATATATATAGTTATGATAAATTAGGTCACTAGGGCAAGTCATGAATGCCCCTAAATGACATAAGTGGCACATGGTTATTTTGGTGTCACGCTGATTATAAAGGGCTGAATAGAGTTGACAATGTATACATGAAGAGATAACCTCCTAAAACTTTAGAATAGTCCCTCAGTTCATCATGACATGCTCCCTTATATCATGATAAATTTTTATTAAAAAAAAATTTTATTTATTTTTGTCAGTCAGGGGAGAGGCAGAGAGAGAGGAGAACAGAGGATTCAAAAGCAGGCTCTGTGCTGAGAGCAGAGATTCCCCAGATGGGGCACGAATCCACCAAACATGAGATCATGAAGCAAGCTGAAGTCAGTTGCTTATCAACTGCGCACCCAGGTGCCACAAAAATGTTTTCTTTTAGGACACTAGAGTTCAGTTTCAAGGCATGACCATTGTAGTGACATTCATCATGTCCAGAATACCATAATAGGTGTTCTATAAATAGTTTTTTTAATGAATGAGTTCTCCCTTCCTTCAAGGAGAAGTAGATGGAAATTAAATCAATGCAGGTTTGTGATTAGACAGTTGATGCCAATCCCAAATGTTCCAATAGCTAACTGAATGACCTTTGGCCTAATGCTGAACTTCATGTTGTGAGTTTATTTTCTTATCTATAAAATATTTTATTTTCACTCAAAATACCAGTTTCCCAAGAAAAATATTCTATGTTCAGTAAAATGAGCTGGGGAAAATCTTGTTAATGTTTTGCCCATTTGGAGAGTCACAGAAATTATTCATACATTAAAGACCCTAAAATTTTTATGGTAAAGGCATGTGTTGCATGTTAAGTAAAATTTTTCAAAACTTATTTCACAAAGAGATCCATTTTTATCTACCTTCTGTAATACCTGTTAATGATCCATTAAATGAATTACCATCAAAGGAGACCAATTTGCCAGGCCTCTTTCCACAAGATGTATTCTGAGATACTCTATTTCCCTCATGATTCAGTATGTTACCAGACTCCATTTGGATCTTCAATAAATGAAAGAAATTATTTCCTCCCCATCCTTAGTATCTCTGCGGAGTGATTGGGGTTTTAGACTTTAAGTTTCATCCTTTGGAAAATCCAGGCCAAAAATAAATAAAATTCTCACAATGGATCATAGAATAAAATATAAATAGAAAACTATAAAATTCCTACAATATAATATATAGGAGAAAATCCAGATGGCAAAGGCTTTAGCAATGTGTTTTTAGATATAACACCAAAGGCATGAAAGAAATAATTGGTAAGTTGGACTTCATTAAAATAAAAAAAAAATGTTATGAAAAGGACACTGTCAGAATTAGAGACATACCACAGCCTAGGATAAAATATTTGTAAAAGACATTTTTGATAGAGGGCTATTATCCAAAATATACAGAGAACTGTTAAAACTTATAGCTGCATTTAGGTTAATTAACTGTATGAATATATCACCACTTATTTGTCTATTATATATTCTTCATAGACATTTATGTTGTTTCCAATTTGGGCTGCTATGAGTACTGTTGCTGTAAGCATTCTTATCCAGTAAAACCTTGGTTTGTGAGTATGATTCATTCAGGAAACATGCTTGTAATCCAAAGCACTTGTGTATCGAAGTGAATTTCCCCGTAAGAAATAATCGAACCTCAGATGATTCATTCCATCACCCAAAAATATTCATATAAAAATGATTACAATACTGTAATATAATACAAAATAATAAAGAAAATATAAAAACCTATCACTCGTGGAATCACTGCTATCTGTTGGCTCAATGGAATCTTTTTCTTTTCATGCAACTTTAACAAGGAACCTATCAATGACACTTTTGCCTACTTTTGAGATTTTGCGGCAATGTGACATTGCGTTGGCATTAAACACATTTATCACTTGTGCTGCTACAGCCTTGTTCGGGTGGTGCTTTTCTACAAAATTTTGCACTGGTTCCCACATTTTACACATCTTCCTAATCCATTTGAATTGAGGGATTCCTCTGTCTTTTTCTTCTCCTCCTTTGCAGACCTGATACAGAGATAGATTTCTTATAAAATCTTGCAAATTCAGCCACTGGCATACCTCGTTCATACTTCTCAATGATTTCCTTCTTAACTTCCACTGTAATCATCTTCTTCTTACTGCCTTTCTTTTCAAGCTTTTTATGAATGGCGGCCATTGTATACACTTCTATAGATGTTGACTATAGTATAGTATTAATAAACTCTTGTCATATACTGTATTTCATGTAACTGGCAATAAGGCAGCAGAAGAAAGCATCTGTGTGTTTATACATTTTTCCTACCCCATAATTATATTATGTGTTTCCTTCTAGAATATATATTGTTCCAACTTTCACTTTTAAATTTATAAACCATTTGGGATTGATTTTGTTTATGGTGTGTGGTAGGAGTATAAATTCACTTTTCCACTATGAGTATAAAAGTGCATGTTCACTATTTATTGAAAAGACTTGCATTTTTTCAGTACCCCGAGTGGTACATTTGTCATAAATCATGCTACTTTATATATTTTAATAGTAGATTATTTAATTTTATTGTATTTGATTCATTTATGTAGGTCTCTCTCCCTTTTTCTCTCTCCCCCCTGTTCTCATTTACTATGTAAATGTTTTACATATCTCACATTACATTTTCTTTTTGAGTTTGATTTTTTTTTTTTTTTTTGAGTAGAGGAGACAGTCAGAACATGAGTTTTGGGGAAGGGCAGAGGGAGAGGAAGAGAGAGGATCTTAAGGAGTCCCCATGCTCAGCACAGCGCCTGATGCAGGGTTCTATCTCATGACCCTGAGGTTGTGGCCTGGGCTGTAATCAATAGTTGGACTATTAACTGACTGAACCACCTAGGCGCCCCACATTTGATGTTATTTTGATACAATTATGACTGTTACCTTTAACTTTTCCATTTTATTTTCTAATTGTTTTTTTCTAATGATAGAAAGCAATACATAATTGCATATGTATTGCTGTTCCTAAATTTGTCTATTAATATTAACGTATGTTCTATGATTTTTTAAATTTTCTTATAAAAATCATGGAAATTTTTATATATCCCTTTCTCATATATATGTAATGTGTGTGTGTGTGTGTGTGTGTGTGTGTATTTTTTTTTCTTCTATATCCTATTGGTTAGATCCACCTGGTCTGATGACAGCCCTCTTCCAGGTTGTACACTTCTTGTTGTATTTTCCCATTGGGGAAGGAACTAGGAAACTTTGTAGAATGTCTTTTTAAAAGGACACTAATCGCTGGGATGCCTGGGTTACTCAATGGGTTAAGCATTCGACTGTTGATCTTGGCTCAGGTTTTGATCTCATAGTTTGTGAGATCAAGTCAGGCTCTGCTCTGCCTAAGCCTGTTTGGGATTCTGTCTCCCCCTCTCTCTGCCCCTCCCCTGCTTGGGCTCTCTTCTCCCTCTCTTTCTCTTTCTCTCACTCTCTCAAAATAAATAAATAAGCTTAAAAACAATAGGACACTAATCCTATGCCTAAGGATTTCCATGTTATGACCTAATAACCTCCCAAAGGCCCTATATACTAGTACCTACACATTTAGGTGTTAGACTTTGACCATGAATTTTGGGGAACAATAAACCTTTAGATCATAGCAACTTTCTAATATACTTTTCATGAAAGTAGTAATAAATGAAATCTTTTTTCTGATTCTTGATCTGTGGGATGAGTTTTTAATAATTTAGCATAGAGTACAATGTTATCTGTAAAGTGTTTATAGAATCTCTTTATCAGATTAAGTGCCCTCTTATTCCTAGTTCTAGAGAGTCTATTTCATAAACTGGTGGAGAATTTTATAAAATGTTTTTTTCATGTATTGAAACAATCATATCTCTTTTATTCCTTAGTGCAGAGAATTTCCTTGATTAAACTTCAAATGTTAAACCAACCTAACACTCAGGAACAGTTTCCATTTGGATGTGGTGTATCACCTCGTTTAAATAATGTAGTGTTCATTTTTAAATATTTTATTAAGATATTTTCATTTGTGTGCATGCAAGAGATTGCTTTGTGAATTTTCATTCTTGAAATGTCTTTGGTGTTGATACCAAGGCTATATGTAATAATCTTCTAGAAAGAGTAAGGAAGAATCCCTTCATATTGTATACTCCATAAAATTTTGTGTAAGGCTAGTGCTATTTATTCTTTAAATATTAGAAAATTTTATTAAAAAAATTTTTTTTACATTTTATTTATTTTTGAGAGAAAGAGCGAGACAGAGCACAAGTAGGGGAGGGGGAGAGAGAGAGAGACAGACAGACAGACAGACAGGTAGAATCTGAAGAAGGCTCCAGGCTGAGCTGTTGGCACAAAGCCCGATGTGGGGCTTGAACTCACAAACTGTGAGATCATGACCTGAGCCAAAGTCGGACACTCAACTGACTGAGCCACCCAGGTGCCCCAATTTTGGAAATTTTTAAATAATGCCACGTGGGCTTGGAAATTTATTTGTAGGAAAAATTTTACATAAATATTTTACATAAATATCAGTCTAATGGATGTAGATTTAGATTTTCTACTTCTCCTTGTATCCATTTGGTATTTATATTTTTCAAAGAATTTCTCCATTTTGTCTAAATTTTCAAAATGAATTTTCAAAATATTGTTCATAAAACTTATTATTTTTTAAATGTCGGTAAGATCTTCATGATGTTCCCATTCCTGATACTGGTAATTTGTGTCTCCTCTTTCTTCTACAATTTTTATCAAACTTTTGCCTTCGTACATTTTCTCTTATGGATGAATGTTTCCCATTTCATTGCTTGCTCTTATCTTCATCATACTTTTCTTCTAATATATTTGGCAGCCGTTCCAATTTACATTATGATTTCTTGTGCGTCCCATGGATTCTTAGAATTATATTGCTTTATTTTCAAATATTTGGAGATTTCCTGGGTACATTGTTATTGATATTTAAACTGATTCTTTTGTGTTAGGATATTTAGCTATGCATGATTTTAATTCTTTAAATTTTTTTTTTTCAACGTTTTTTTATTTATTTTTGGGACAGAGAGAGACACAGCA
Organism: Leopardus geoffroyi; assembly: GCF_018350155.1. Classification (NCBI taxonomy): domain Eukaryota; kingdom Metazoa; phylum Chordata; class Mammalia; order Carnivora; family Felidae; genus Leopardus; species Leopardus geoffroyi. The sequence continues at coordinate 39,678,507 of NC_059335.1, read as the reverse complement.
TGAACGGGGGAGGGGCAGAGAGAGAGGGAGACACAGAATCGGAAACAGGCTCCAGGCTCCGAGCCATCAGCCCAGAGCCTGACGCGGGGCTCGAACTCACAGACCGCGAGATCGTGACCTGGCCGAAGTCGGACGCTTAACCGACTGCGCCACCCAGGCGCCCCGATTTTAATTCTTTAAAATTTGTTTAGACTCTTAATTTTAAGGGATAGCATATGGTCAATCTTGATAGTTTTTCTATATACCCTTGAAAAATACACATCTGAAGTTTTTCTTTGCAGTATACTGTATATATCAGTTAAGGTAATTTTGATAATTATTTTGTTGAACTGTTTTATGTCTTTAAAAATTTTGTCTGATTATCCTATCAAATTTTCATAGTGATATGTTAATATATTTTTCTAAGATTTTGGATTTTGTTCATTTCTCCTTTTAGTTCAGCAAGCTTTTGTTCCATATATTTTAAGTTACAGTCTTAGATCAATGCAATTTAGGATTAATATATTTGCCTAATGGGTTGATCCATTTAATAATATAAAATGCCCTTCTATACACCTTATAATACTTCTTATCTTAGAGGCTAATCTCCCTAAACCTAGTACAGCTATATAGGCTTTTGTTAGCATGTACACATCTTTTTTCAGTCACATTCAAACTCTGTGCTCTTGTATTTATTTTATTTTTAATTTTTTTTCAACGTTTATTTATTTTTGGGACAGAGAGAGACAGAGCATGAACGGGGGAGGGGCAGAGAGAGAGGGAGACACAGAATCGGAAACAGGCTCCAGGCTCTGAGCCATCAGCCCAGAGCCTGATGCGGGGCTCGAACTCACGGAGCGCGAGATCGTGACCTGGCTGAAGTCGGACGCTTAACCGACTGTGCCACCCAGGCGCCCCATTCTGTCTCATGTAAGTAGCATATCATTGCAGCATGTTGTTTATATATCCAGCCTGGCAGCCACTGTCTTTTCATGGAAAACATATCTACATGTATTTAATGTAAAGAAAGATTTTGGTTAAATCAACTTAATATTTGTTTACTTATCACACTTATTTTTGTTCATATTTATTTTTTCTTTCTTGTCTTCCCTTGAATTCATCTATATTTTAAAAAATTTTATCCCCCTCCCCCAGATTATTAGTTACCAATTCTTTATTTCCATTTTTTTTTATTGTGGTAAAATAAACATAACATAAAATTTACCAACTTAACCATTTTTTAAAATGTTTATTTATTTTGAGAGAGAGAGCCTGCATACTTAGGAACCAAACTGTGAGACCTGAGCTGAAATCAAGAGTTGGATGCTTTATTGACAGATCCACCCTGGTGCCTGACATCTCAACCATTTTTTTAAGTTTACTTATTTATTTTGAGAGAGAGAGAGAAAGAGAGAGCCAGTAGGCAGGGGCAGAGGCTGGTAGGGGTAGGGAGCAAGGGAGCAGGGAAGTGGCAGAAAGAGGGAGAGAGAGAATGCCAGAGCAGGCTCCTCCATGCTTAACAGCACAGAGCCCTACACAGGGCTCAAATTCATCAACCATGAACCCTGAGGTCATGACCTAAGCTGAAATCAAGAGTTGGATGCTTAAATGACTGAGCTACCCAGGCAGTCCTCATCTTAACAAGTTTTAAGTGCATAGTTCAGTGGTATTAAATACATTAATTATGTTATGCCTCTAGCACCATCATCCATCTCCATGATTCTTTTCATTTAGTAAAGCTGAAACTCTATACTCATTAAACAAGAACTCCCCCTTCCCTACCCTCCAGCCCCTGAGAACCACCATTCTACTTTCTATCTATGATTTTGACCATTCTAAGTATGTCAAATAAGTGGAATCGATAGTACTTACCTTTTTTTGTGACTGGCGTATTCACTGAACAGTGTCCTCAAATGTCCATTTTATACTATCAGAATATGTGAGAATATTCCTTTTTTTTAAGGTTGACAATATTACATAGTGAGTGAGTGTGTGTGTGTGTGTGTGTGTGTGTGTGTATCACATTTTGCTTATTCGTCCGTCCATTAATACATATCCTGAGTTGATTTCACATTTCAGCTATTGTGATTAACAGTGATAATCAACATGTGTGTACAAATATCTCTTCAAGATCTGCTTTCAGTTCTTGGGTATATATCTACATTCTAGGCTGAATAGTTTTGTTCCTCCAAAAATTATATATTGAAATTTTAATTTCCAATGTGATAGTATTAGGCTTTAGGTCTTTGGGAAGTGATTAGGTCCTTCCATTAGATAAATGTCCTTATAAAACAGACCCAAAACAAATCTCTTGTCTCTTCCACCATGTCCACATGTCTGTTTATTCCCCATTGAGTTTATAATAATAAAGGAACCACATTAATGTTCATTTGTTTTTTCTGGTCTTTTGACAGCTGTTACACAAGTTATGATTACCAACTAGAAATTACCTCTACTAATGGTAGTGGTTTAAGTGGTTGACACAGGAAGTGACTATTGTAGGGTTTTTTGTTTGTTTTGCTATTCTGATTGAGCACTTTGTGTCTTGATTCTTTTTTTTTCTTTTTTTTTTTTTAACATTTATTTATTATGGAGGGACAGAGAGACACAGAGCATGAGCATGGGAGTGGCAGAGAGACGGGGGGACACAGAATCTGAATCTGGTTCCAGGCTCTGAACTGTCAGCACAGAGCCTAATGTGAGCTCAAACTGGGGAATGGTGAGATCATGACACCCAACAGACTGAGCCAGGCACGTGCCCCTTGATTCTTTATTATTTAAACCCAATTGTGTTTACAAGATTGCATATTTCTTAATTACCTCCACCAGTGGAAATAGAAAATGCAGAATGCTTGCCACTTGTTGAAAAAGTTGGCATTGTAAGAGAGAGCGCAGCACATCTATCAAACCCGTTTTAAACCATACCCTCAGGCATTTCAGAGATGTCATCGGCAATGATCTTCGGAGCAACCCTGTGAAAGGCATGATGTTAATTTTACCTTCCATGTGAGAAAACTCCCCAAATTGCCAGATCTGTTTCACCTGAAAGCCCATACATTTTCCACGGCACCTTCCTAACAGAAGTCCATTCATGGGAGACTGTCTCTGCTTCTTATAATTCAACACCTTCAGGCCCAGAGAGGAATTTTAGGGGAAATAAGACAGACCTCTTATCCCATATGGGGAAAAAAAAATTGGATCGCTGTGGCAAAATGTGGTGTGCATATTTAATGATCTGTTTGTAAAACACCTTCGTTCTGATTTGCTTTTTCAACCCTCAGGATACTAGTGGACTGTGAGCAGGCTGGTTATATAAATTCATTTTAGAAATGAGGTGCTCACATTGGATAATTTTACTAGTTCTGTAAACTAGTAATATTTGACTAACGAAAACACTTTCTTTTTATTCTCAAGTTCTCTAATCTTACAAAAAAACTACATGTAAATAATGACAATATTAAATTTTTTGCCATAATTTAGATATTTTTCTGATTATTAAAAGAATGCATACTTATTGAAACTTAAAATATACAAAATTATGAAAAAAATATCTACAGTACTGTAGTCTGGACAGAGAAATATAAACAATTTTGACTTTTATTTGCATTTTATAGTCATTTTATGTATTTTCTTTATGTAAAGTGTGTGCATTAACACACTTGAAATCGAATTACATTTTTACCTCATTTTTGTTCCTTTGATAACTTTTTGTGTGTTTGCAAATTCTTTAACACCTCAATTTAATGGCTGCATAACATTTGCTAACATGAATGTATGATACTTCAGTTATTTATTCCTCAGTTATCATGCATTTAATGATTTCTCTTTTTTGTGAGTCTAAAGAATGATGAAATAAATAGCTTTCCATATAAATATTTCTCCTGATTTCATAGTATTATTGTATGCTGGATTTAGGTTAGAATTTCTGGGCAAAAGGTAAATGATATGATTATGTTATATTTGTTCAGGAAAATTGTGCATTCTATACAATTATGCATATAATTTTAGTTTGGTAACTAAAACTAGTCTTTGATAAGTTGGGGATTTGGGAAGGTCAAAAACCAACAATATGAGAGAAAATGAGGCTCTCTCAGGCAAGGGTAAACAGGAGTGACATTGACCTTCTCCATAACCTTGAAATCTTTAAACATAGGCAGTCATGTGTCCTGTCTTGTGTCAGTGATGAGGCTACGCAGGACAGAGACTGGTACCTACGAAAACTAAAATCTATATATTTTAATTTCTTTCCCTTGGATCCCAGCAACTTGTATCAGGCAACACTATTTTCCTGGCCTTCTATTCTTAGCTTGGACCTACCTTTCTCCTTCCAAAGGTGCATGCTGAGCCTCACTGTGTCTGTGAACAATCAACAACTGCCTTCTCTTCCTTTAGGGGAATTGCTTTGCTTTGCTTTGAAATTGCAGGAAAGCCTTCATTTAATGTTTGCATTTGGTTGAAAAGCCTGAGAAGACTCAATGAGGACAAGCAAATGAATATAAAATAGAGGAGGAGAAAAGGGACGGAATAAGAAATAAGATTCAGTGGCACTATTTTTTTTTTCTTTTTTTAAATCAGAGAAATAGACACACCACCCACCTGTGCAGGTCACACACTCAGAAATTCAAAGATGATGATTCTGAATATCAAAGTAAAAGTTACCCAGACAAACTCAGGCAGAATGCAGATATCTCTCATTTATATGGGTGAATTCTCTGGCTTAGATAAACGTATGAAATGCTGACTGTCTCATTGACAGTTTTGTGTCTTCACTTCTCTGTCCATAGACACAATTTAGAATGAGAAAGAAAAAAATTGAAGACTATTTGTTTTCTCAATTTCCTATGACTTTCACAAAAGATGACCCACTTAATCTTTATGAAATCCTGTAGGAATTACTGTCCTCATTTTTAGGCAAAGAAATTGAGCTGGGTTAGATTAACTAAATTGCCCAAAATTCTCACTGTTATCCTAAGTACTTTTAAAGATATTATACATGTATTCCTATCCAGTAAAGATACTACTTCTAGGCATATACTTAGAAAAACAAGTACCAGAGTTTTGAACTGCAACATTATTTTTAATAACAAAAATTGGAAATAGCATAAAATACACATGTGTAGTATATGGATAAAAACAAGTATGAGATATTCATGGCCTAGAATCCTGTGCTGAAATTAAAATGAATGGACTGAAATTATATGCACCAATATTCCAAAATTGTAATATTATCAAAAAAGCAAGATATTGAGTGATTCATGCTGCATGGTAAGATTATATAAAGTTTAAGTACATGACAGACAGTTGCAAACATAGATTATAGCTACATAAATAAGTAAATAATAATAATAATATACTAAACATATGTTGGAATTGAACAGAAAAAATATCAGAAGAATAATTATTTTGAGTAGGGAGATGGGAATGGGATCAGGGAAAATCTATAAGGGAAATCTCAATTCTATTTGAATAACCATGAAATCAATGGTAAAACCATACAATTTTATTCAGTTAGGTTGTAGCACTTAAATGTTTGTTAATTTGTATTTTAAAATAATTCCTGAGTGGACAGATGGTTGGGAAATAAAACAAGGAAGGAATGCAAGCCGTATTTCTTAAATAGAAAACAAACAATTTGCCTCTAAATTACCTTTGTTCTATATAAAAATGCAGATGGGTTCGTTCTACTTTAAATAAAATAAATCAGTATCTATGGGGAGTCAGCCTTGTAAAAAGAACCCTTGTGTGCACATACACAACACACACAATTGAAACTTCATCTCTGAGATGTGTTCTGTGTGTGTGTGTGTGTTGCATATACTTTTTTTTAATGTTTATTTTTGAAAGAGAGCATGCAAGTTGGGGGGGGGGCAGAGAGGGAGGGGGACAGAGGATTTGAAGCAGGCTCTGCTCTGACAACAGTGAGCCAGACAAGGGACTTGAACTCAGCAGCCCTAAGATCATGACCGGAGCCAAGGTCGGACACTAAACGGATGATCAACTGACTGCGCCACCAGGGGCCCCATGCATATTATATTTTAAGAACCATTGTTCTGAAAGCACAGTCATTGAGCGCAGGACCCAAATAAATAAATATGTCCCCAAGGATCTCATGGATTTTCTACTCAATTTAACCTAATTAATAAAAACAAAATGATATGAAGAGAATAAATAAAAACGAACACCATGGGTTTAAATATTAGCCTTGCCTCTAACTGGTTGTCCTGAGTAAATGCTTAATTTCTTTCCCCTGCCCTAATTTCTTCTGTATAAAAAGGGAACAACGAGGTAAGCTGTTTTATAGCACTTTCTATTAATGGTATTCCTAGCAAATCTGAATCATCCAGGTCCTCTTAATATTGAAGAGTGATTATATCAGTTCATTTATTTCATCAAATATTTATTGAGTGCCTAATATACACAAAGCACTGTTTTAAAGCTCAATCTCACAGTACTGTAGACCAATCTCACCTACTGTAGAGTGCCACAGGTGGGACTCTATAGTGGTTATCGTCTTCAGTGGTTTTCCATCTCAGCGGCTTCAAGGAATGAATAGAGTATGTGAAAAACCCACACGTTAAAATAGACATAATCCCAAAAAATTATTGTAATTATCTTGAGTAATAAATACACATCTCTCTCTTTTTTTCTCCAGTTGAGAAAACTGAGGCTAGGTTATATTAAATAATTGGTTACAGTTAAAAAGCCATAACATGGCAAAGCCACTAATTGAATTGCATCCTACAAGTTCTAAACCGAGTCCCTTTTTATTTGTTGTTTGTGGCAGTAGAATCCATAAAATTTGCTCCCAAGCTGATATTGATGCATCCAGCCTTGAAATAATTGTCTGTCCTCTGGTACTTGCTGAAACTCCAGTTGGGGTCCTTGAGCACTACTGAAACATAATGCTCCTTGAGAATATGTCTGGTACTTCCGTTGTCAGACATTCTAAATTTTACCTGACCATTCTTTCCACTGCCCCTGATAGCAAAATTTTGGATTTTGTGTCTGGTTCAGCATTTGCTAAAATATTCCCTACCTTTGTAGAATGAACACCCTGCCTCAGAACTCTCCCCTTCTTGCTGGATTCTTATTGTCTGATTGTGCATTGATACCAAAAATTTTAGTTATAACCCCAAATTGTCCGTTCAAAGTAAGTAAAGTAAAACCCCAAAGCCAATGACCCTTTATGGATCTGAATAACCAATAAGATTATGATTTTGAGTGGAAAAATAGTGACAGAAACCATAGTCCTTTCTATTTTCCACTCTAAGTGATTTCTTAAAGCCAGACCAGTAACTCCTATATCCCTTTTCATGTGGCTTCTTGATCTCAGACTGTTCTGCTAGTTGCCTTCTCCCATTTTAGTCTTTGGAGCCTCCCTAATTACCACCCTGAATGGTGAAGTCTCCATTATTTCTCAAGGGAAAATAACAGGAACTGAGATTTTATATTATTTTTTCATTTTGTTTTTGTTCAAGTAGCACATCTAAAACATCTCAATCCCTCACGCAAATAGTATATCTGGCCAAATGATACTCATTATTTAACCCTTTTCTGCAATATTGACTGCTCAAGAATGCTTCCATGATCATTCTTAACAATGCCTGTTTCACAACACTGTAGTAATTGTGTTATTACATAACAATTTGTTTCAATTTCTTCCTTCCCTTTGAACTATGAAAATTTTGAAGACTCAGGGCATGGCTTATTTACTTTCATAACCCTATAGCTAAGCATAATGCAAAAAGTAGATGCGAAATTTATGTTTGTTGAGGATTTCAAAGCAACCACCATAATTTTCCCTCTTATAAATATCCACTTAATGGAAATTCACATTTACTTATGCTTTGTAGATAGTAAGTGTTCATAACCTCAAAGAAACAAATTTAAAGCAATACTATGATTATATATGAGTGAGTTATGGTTTTGTAATCTAACAAAGGTTCTGTAAATGTATTCCCTGACACTGACTCCATAGCAAAACAAAAACCTTCTCAAACTTCTGGATTCTGCATTTAGTTCTTGAAGTGAGTCTCCTAATTCTCCCAGTTTGGTTTTTAGAATGGATCTTGCTAATTTTCCCTGCTGATTCTACTACTCCATCTATAATTCTAACCAAGTGTGTTCTCAGTATCTTCAGTAGCAGAGGTAATAGAGCATACTTGGTGATCACTTACTGTAAATGGATAGTTTGCAACTGGGGATATTTTTAAATGGCACTCATTTCACTTGCACTTTGTACCTCTCAGAACAATTACATGCTAGGGAAAAAAACAATACTTCATCTAACAGCAATCATTAAATAGATGCTTTAAGACCTTCCTAAAATATTTAGTATAATGAGGACATGAGGAAATGAGTAACATAACAGTAAACATAATATTACTATCTTCATAAAACTCTTTTACTGTGTCAAAAACCACCTAAATGATCTCTTATTCTTTCAACATCAGCCTTGCAATATGGGCATTATTGTCCTTGTTCTACAAATAAAGTAGTTGAGATTTAGAGTCAGCTAAAGTGATATCCTGAGTATGGATGACAAAAAGTGAGCAAGCCATGAAAATTGTTTTGTTTCCTGGCAAAGTGAGCGTCCGTACTTTTTTTTTTTTCATTTTAGGTTTCTGTACCTTAAAGAAATCTGTCTCCTGACTTTAGAACAATGGCACTATTAGTGGCCATGGTCCAAGAATGGCTGCTGGTGAATAGTTGGAGACAACCTGAGAAACTGGAGGATGAGTAATAGGGTTTATGATGGAAAGCAATTCTGGAATTGCTGCAAGCTGGCACTGCTACTTTCCAGATGACCTTTGTTGGCTGTGCCAAGGGGTTTCCTTTTTTAATAGTGCTGCTAAATGCCATTAGTAGATACGGCTGTGAATTTCTTTTTCCTGTCAGCCCCACTAACCTCAGGAGAGAAGTTTCCAAGGGACCTCTTCCAGGGAAGGTCACTGGCTCTTTCTCCTTCAAACTACTGGCTGTGATTAGAAAGGCAAGTGGAAAGTCAGTGGAATTGTAACCTGAAGATTTGGGGGGAACATGAGAGTTAAATTAGAATGAGGCTTCAAGATCAGGAAATCTAAAAACATGATTGAGCAGAAAGACAAATGAGTAGAGAAGAGGGTACCTTCTTTGTTCACTTTTCCATCATTGAGACAAATTAAATTTTACAATGTTGCACCAAATAGTTTTAGATATTTATTTTTAATTCAATGCTTGACATTTAAAATGGCACAAAAGATATGGGTATGGGATTGGAGAATCTAAGCCAGGTATATGGTAGGGTGATCTTTTCTCAACAATGATTTCAAAGATCTTCATAAAGATAGGACACTAGGTGGATATTAAAACTATTTCCTTTTTTTTTTTTTTTTTTTTTTTGGTCTTACAAAGATCATCTCAAATGTTCTCACAAATTACAAGGTGTATTGTGAGATCCTCATTGAGTCTGTGAGATTGTCCTTTCATGGAAGGGAAATTTACGCCCCTGGAATTGATGCTGTCAGAGCTCCCCCTACTGCTTCTCCTGAATTTTAAGACCACTTAGACTTGTTCTGGGGGAAAGCTGACAGATTCAAAGGTGAAATCATGGGATTTTCCTGACACAATTAAAGTAAGACGATATGTGGAAATACATGCAACAATGAAGGGAAACTTTTTAATGGAATGCAGGGTATAATGACTAGGTAAGGGGATGATGGAGGAAGTGCTAAGCTTAAGGACCTTCATTATTGAAATCATATTTAATTAAAAAAAGTCACAAATATGTTTGCTTTAAAAAAAATGTACCAATTCAAGTTATTGTATCTCTGAAATTTTAATCTCTTTGGGGGATTTCTAAAGCTGATAGACTTTCATATATTTCTAATTTCAGAAAATCATGAGCAAAATTTCTAAAATGCAGTCCCTCTCCCCACTCATCTAAAGGGGTACCTGGGACTCAGAGTCTAGGATGCTAACACTGTCTCCTCTAATACCATGTTGAGAAGTAGGGTGAAAGTTACCACCTGTCAGGGTGACAGTCCTGGCTCCCTACTTGGCCTTCTCTGATACCACCATGGTGGGAGTGGCAGAACATTTCATTACAACCTGATGAGAGTGGAAATCTAGACTGATCTCTCAGCCTTTCCTGTTGTGGACGGCAGTGGGGCCACAGTTTGGCTGTGGTGTTTGCTACATTACATTGGTCATTGTCAAACAGATTTCTTTCTTGACAGGCTGCCCCTTTTCTTGTATTTTGGCTTGAGGGAACAGATGTTTATTGGTGATTTTTAGCTGTGCTCATCAGTATTTCTGGGATGCTGACTTTTTCAGCTCCAAGCTTGGGTTATATAAGGCAAAAGGAAGCCCAAGGAACTCATGAGAGAAGTTTCCAAGGAACAATTCTAGGGCCCTGAGTTCCCTATTTAGCCTTTGTCCTCTCCAATGTTTGGGATCTCCTTATGTTTGTTTTATATATAATATCCTAGAATTTTAGTTAGCCTAGCAGGAGAAATAGGGGAAAGTACATCTATTTCACCTTCCAGGAGTGCGTGTCTCAGGTGTGTATGTTTTCATGAGATAATAAACTCTTTATTTAATTTTTTAAATGTTTTTTCATTTTAGAGTGACAGAGCATGAGCAGGGGAGGGGAAGAGAGACAGGGAGATGCAGAATCTGAAGCAGGCTCCAGGCTCTAAGCTGTCAGCACAGAGCCTTACAGGGGCCTCTAATTCAGGATCCATGAGATCATGACCTGAGCCAAAGTCAGAAACTTAACTGACTGAGCCACCCAGATGCCCCTACGAGATATAAACTCATAAGGGAGCTCTTTGCAGTGAATCATGAAAGATGGTCAGTATTAGAATATCAAGAAGTGAAGTAAAGAGGATGTTTGAAGGAATTCCAAGCAGAGCAAACATTTTGAGGATCAAATGTTAGGAGTTTATAAGTGTATTACATTTATTGCAAACAATGAATAGATTTCTTTGATAAGGATTACCACTGCTGCATAAACTTCATAATGTGAGCCTTGGCTTTGTTGGCTTGTTTGTTTTTTCTCAATCACTTCAGCCCTAATACTACATATATTTCTAATTAATGCATGCTGATTATTTTGAAAACACCTATAATGAAAACAAACAGGATTATAGGACCATAGTTGTTTCAGAATTAATCTTAGGGGAATTGAGAAAAAACATAGTCAATATGATGATATATGTATATCATCATAGTCAATATGATGATATATGTATATCATCCCTTTAGAGAGGATGAACACTTTCTATGGATTTTCTGCAATGCACAATTATAGAAATTTAACTATTGTTGTAGTTAAACATCCTATATAAACTGCAGGGGAATATATAGCATACTCTTTTTTTTTGTTTGTTTTTTGTTATGTTTTGTTTTGTTTTTATCCCTCTACCCTTGGGCATTAGTGCAAATCCAGTTATCTTAAAGGGTTACATTGAAAACTCATTGTGGTACTGTGCTGGTTAATTTCAAGGTTAGTGAGAATTGTTAGGGCAACTTCCAAAGACCCAATCATGTACTTAATGAAAACTGATTTATTTCCAGAGGCTTTTGGACTCTGCTTAATCTCTAATATCCTATCAACAAGTTGAAAAGAAAAAAATAAATAAACAATTCAGAATACGTGGACAAAGTCTGCTTTGGGCCATGAATAAACTTATAGTAGAATATGTTTTCTAAAAAGTCCACAGCTGTATTTCAGTACCACATGCTCTTCCAGTATCTGGCCAAGTGGGAGGTTTATTTCTTCCTTTCTTGTTATGACCTTAATAAACACAGTAGCAAGGGCACCTGGGTGGCTATGCTAGTTAAGCATCAGACTCTTGATATCAGCTCAGGACATGATCTCCCAGTTGTAAGATCGAGCCCCACATCATTCTCTGCACTGAGCATGGAGCCTGCTTGGGATTCTCTTTCTCTCTAAACAAACAAACAAACAATAAAAAGCACAGTAGCAGAAGTGACATTTTTTGCTATTCATTGCTAAGTCATCCAAGGTACAATATCTTCCTTGCAGTTTTCTCCCTCTTTCTGACTCTTTCCCCTTGCTCTGCCCTTGTAATCAAGCTGTTGTAAGGAGTCCTAGGCCACATCAGAAATTATGTTAGTATTCCAGGTGACAGATAGTTAAATCCTAAGGAGACATAGGGGATAGCTAGAATAAACAACCAGTCGTATGAGTGAATGAGTCTATAGATGATTTCAACCTCCAACTTGCTAGCCACCAGAGCAATGTCATGTGGTAAGGTAGAGAAAGAGAGGGTTATTGGAAGTCAAAGCAAAGTTGCAATTTGGTCCAAATTATTCTTGCTGAGACTTAGCATTACATTCTGCTAAAATAAGTATAATAATGTATATTTTTCACAGTTGTTATACAAATGAAATAATTTGACTAGTTTAAAATGCCGGGTAGTGAGCTGTGCCTATTCTGACACTAAATAAAGCTGATATTCTTTTTTTTCCTATATACTTAAATATAACTATGATGTTTGAAATGTTTTATATATCCTAATTATAAAAAATGTGAACTTCACGGGAAGTGCATAATTAATTTATGTAAAGAAGATTTGGATCCACCTGGGTGGCTCACTCGGTAGAGCATCCAACTTCGGCTCAGGTCATGATCTTGCATGTTGTGAGTTCAAGGCCCACATCGGGCTCACTGACGTCAGACTGTTAGTGCAGAGACCAATTTGTATCCTCTGTCCCCCTTTTTGTGTCCCTCCCCAACTTTGCTCTCCTAAAAATAAATAAATATTAAAAAAAAACCCTACTGTTTTAAAAAAAAGAAGATTTGGATCCAGGCTTTATGGAGGAAAACAGTGTTCTTTCACCAGTTTTAATGTTACTAACAGAGAAAATAAAATAAGAAAGAGAAGCCCTGAGTGGAAATGTTACAGAAAATCAAGAAAGAAGCAGGAGAAAAATTAAATTCTTAAGGAAAGGAGAGAAGGTCCCAAAAGATGGAGTAGATTCATCTAAGTCAAGCTTTGCAGGATGCAGTCTTCTTCCCCAGGATTGGTACTTGGAGAAAAATGCATTGCAAATTGCATCTCAAAATTGGGAGGTAGGGTGGCAAAGAATGGATTAACCAATTATCACTTCTCATTGTTGAAACCCTACCATCCAGTATATCTAAACAGCATCCTTAATCACTTTGATATCTTTTCATTTCTGGTTGTTACAATGATATACTTTCTATTGGTTTAGCTTCTTCTGTACACAAGAGCTTATTACCCACCCACCCCCTTTTTTTTAGAGCAACACACACATGAAATGTGTCCTTCTTTCCCATCAAAATCTTTGTAATGTTCTAAATGAGTTACCATTCCTATCCAGTTGTTTCTTTTTTTTTTTTTTCTTGTTTTAAATGTTTATTTATTATTATTGAGAGACAGAGAGAGACAGACTATGAGCATGGGAGAGGCAGTGAGAGGAGGAGACAGAGAATCTGAAGCAGGCTCCAGGCTCTGAGCTGTCAGCACAGAGCCCAACGCAGAGCTCAAACTCGCAAACTGCAAGATCATGACCTGAATCAAAGTCAGATGCTTAACTGACTGAGTCACCCAGGCGCCCACCTATGCAGTCTTTTGTTTTTTTCAGGAAACTAAAAGGAAAAAGTGTTTTTCAATAATTGAGACATTTCTACTAAATGACCATTATTATGAATTTTGAAATGAATTTCAGTGCACTGTAGAAGAGTTGTGCAAAATTTTCATTCTAATATGTCTTCAAAGAAAGAACTCTCCCTCTTTTAATAATAGAGAATAAGTGGTGGGGGGATTAACAGTGATTACATGTGCATATATCAAGGATATTGTTTTGTCTGTGGTTTCTTCAAAACTCATGTGATTATTTTGGATTAAAAGCAAGCAGGAAACCCAATTGCTCACTGGCAGTCAATCATTATTTGAGAGATAATCACTTGTTAAGCATTATTACCACATCTTAGGATTTCACAAACCCTGAGAAACTGATTGACTTAAATGAATTTTATATTTGTAACTAAGAAACAATTATAATATAAGAAGACATCTCACATTTTTATTGACCCATTTCTCCTCCAACCAATGTAGCTTGTTCACAGATAAGTTTTCTTCTACAAGTATGAGAAAAGACAAACCAGCCAAGACAAATTAATGCAAAATATAATAAAGGCATTTTTATGGTGTTGCAAAATGGTAATTATCTAGAGCCTTGCCTTAAGAGTAGCAGAGCTAGGGGTGCCTGGGTGGCGCAGTCAGTTAAGCGTCCGACTTCAGCCAGGTCACGATCACTCGGTCCGTGAGTTCGAGCCCCGCGTCAGGCTCTGGGCTGATGGCTCAGAGCCTGGAGCCTGTTTCCGATTCTGTGTCTCCCTCTCTCTCTGCCCCTCCCCCATTCATGCTCTGTCTCTCTCTGTCCCAAAAATAAATAAACATTGAAAAAAAATTTTTTTTAAAAAAGAGTAGCAGAGCTAGATTTGTGAGGCACATCTGATACCAAGCCCATTTTCTGCTCTGCTATGTTATCTTTAAACATATTTGTTTCATTACTATAGCAGGACTAATAATAAAAAATGCATTTGATTTGTGTTGTTTTTAAATGTTTAAAGGAACAAAATCATCCTCTTTGGCCATCCAAATGCTAGATTTCAGATAAACTAAAAATGAAAAATACATAACAAAACAAAACAAAATAATGTAAAAAGCCAAGAGTTTTACTAAATACCATTTACTGAGCCCCAGGATGTTTTGGTTTCATGGCTGAAAGAGCCCATTTTTGTGTATTGACAACAGAAGCAGAAGATGAGGACTAGCATACATATTTTAAGATAATATGGATTTATTTTATTGCTACCACTGAAAGAATGTACAGTTACTATGGAAAAGATAATATGTTTTGACTACATCCCTTAGTTACAACTCAGATTTCTTAATTTATTTGTTGAAATGTTTATTATTTGGGAACCGTAATTCTCAGGCTTTGCGACTATTAGATGATATATATCAGACACTTAACAAGTCAATAGACTCTTTCCATTGAAAAAATACAAATAAAATGTATTTTTCCTTGAAATACTCTTTAAAGATTCTTTACAAAGTTTTGTTTCTCATGATATTTGAAAAGAGGGGTGTTCATTCTCCTTTGTGCATTCTTTTCATTTTGAATTGATAATGGCCCAGTCTTCTCTAGAAGGCATAGAATAATCTATACTGAAAGATTCTTATTAGTTGAGCAAGATGTAGAGGGGAGAGATATCTTGTTTCCATGGTGATCAAATCTACTTTCTTGATACACCTGGATTCTGAGGTATAAGAAGGGCTTATAACTGAAACCTAACATATCCTTTATTCATTTTCAAAAGAAGTAGAAAGTAACTTGGCATTTATGTACCTATAATCTATATATCTTTAATTTATATATCTATATTTATGTATCTATAACCTTGTCTGTGAGGCCAGTCAACTTCACACATATTTAATGTTGGCCAACAAGTTGGAATTGTTCATTCTTGCTCACTTAAATTTTTATTTATTTATTTGTGTGTTTGTTTATTTACAAATGCATTTCTTAAACATTTCTTAAACTTAAGCATTTCTTACAGTGCTGGGCTATATATACATGAGCAGACACCAAATATGAATAAGGAAAGATAACTATTTTAAGACAACATCTTGAATGGCTGTGTAAGAAACTCCATGAATCTGACCTACTGGGAAACAACCGAAATTGGTGAAAATTATTAAAAATAAGTATCGAAAGTATATTAAATTTGTCCTAGGATTATAGCAAGTGCAGAAACATTCAGTCAAGAAAATGTGTTAAATCTCAATGAGTATAGTAAGAGTTGGTGCAAGTTGAGCCTCACTCATCTTCTTCCCAACTCAGTATTGGAGAAGCACATCTCCAGGTGATGTTGCCAAAAGGTGAGGTTTTCTCACCCAGCTCCCAGGATTGCTGGGAGGAAAAGTCCACCAGAATCTCCTACCCTCCCAGATTCACAATTTAAAGTCTAAATTTCAGATGAGTGCAGCCAAGAGGTCAGTGGCTCCTTTTTCACGTATCATTTATTCATTTGGTGATGTTCTATTTAAGAGATGGCAGGTTGAGATTTCTGTAATAAAATGTAAAATGATATCACCTGAAATTAAAAATATTATCGAGGGCTCAAAATGTGTTTGAACTGGCAGAAGAAATTATTTACAAACTTAGATATAGATTGATAAAATTATACAGTCCAAACAACAGTAATGCAAAGGCAAAAACTAAGAGAAAATCTTAAAATCAGCAAGATAAAATCAACTAATTATGTACAATGAGAGTCTGATAAAATTAAGAGCTGGCTTCCCAGCACACAAAACAGAGGACAGGAAGCAGAGATAGGATATATTCAAAATACTATAAAGAAAGGAAAAAAAAAATCAGTGAAGGCACTTATACCCAACAAAACTATCCTTTGAAATGCAGAATAAAAAAAGAAAAAAAAATGACAGTTCTTAGTAAAGAAAAACTGAAAGAATGTGTTGCTATCAGATCAGTTTATAAGATATACCAAAGCAAGTTCTTCCAGATGAAAGCAAATGTGCCTAAACCTTAATTTATATCCACAGGAGAAAAAAAACAAAACAAAACAAACAAACAAAACACACAACTAAACCACAACACTGGTAAATGTGATTATGTAATTGTAAAAGATAATTTCTATGAATAATTTTTCCTTTCTTTTCTTCTTTTCTTTTCTTTTCTTTTCACTTCTTTTCTTTTCTTTTCTTAACTGATTCAAAGATCAATATATAAAATTATGCCTATAAAATAATATTCTAGGTTCTATGTAACACATGTATTTCTCAAATCACACTAAATTGATAAATGGGAGAAAAAAGTATCAGTGTAATAATACAACATCAAATGTCCGCTCCAATAAAGAACAAAAGTTGAGGAGAAACAGAGATATAAATAAATAGATAATTTAAAAGCTCTATAAATAGGGGCACATGGGTGGCTCAGTTGGTTGAGCCTCCGACTTTGGCTCAGGTCATGGTCTCCACATTTGTGTGTTTGAGCCCTGCATCTGGCTCTCTGCTGACAGCTCAGATCCTGGAGCCGGCTTCGGATTCTGGGTCTCCCTCTCTCTCTGTTCCTCCCCCACTCGCACTCTCTCTCTCTCTCAAAAATAAGTAAAGATTTAAAAACATTAAAAAATAAATAAAAGCTCTATAAATAAACTATATCAATTATTAATTACCCCAAATATTAATAGAATAAACTATCCAATCAAAATGTTCCTAGCCTTGATTAAAACAAATAAACAAGATTCTACTACATGCTCTCTAGTAGAAACATCAATTTGATTCAAAGATACAAATAAAGGGGTGCTTGGATGGCTCAGGTGGTTAGCCATCCAACTCTTGATTTCCTCTCAGGTCATGATCTCATGATTCATGAGATCAAGCCCCACGTTGGGCTCTGTGCTGACAACACAGAGCCTACTTGGGATTCTCTCTCTCTTCTCTCTCTGTCTGTACCTTGCTCATGCTCTCTCTAAAAATAAATAAATAATTTTTTAAAAAAAAATCAAAGACAGAAATAGTAAGTATAATGATAGAAAAAGTCATAACATGCAATTGGCAACAATAAGAAAATATGAATGTCTAGTCTGATATGTGACAAAATGGAGAAGACAAAAATGTTACTAGAGAATCAGAGTGGCTTTTCTAATTATAAAGTTTCAATGAATCAGTATTATATAGCAATTGTATAGAATTTTGTGCATGTATGCACCTGACTATATACAAATATACATATATATACACATACATGTACATACATATACATATATATATATATATATATATATTCTGTATAATGTACCAACTAGTTTGATAAAAACTGGATTTCCACACGCAAAAGAACAAAATTATACTATATCTTACTGTATATAGAAAAGTCAACCCAAAATACATTAGATTTAAATGTAAGACCATAAAAAAATGTAAGATCATAATGCTATTAGAAGATAATCATAGGATACCTTGACATTGTTTTTTTTTTTTTTTTTTTTTTTTTTTTTTAGGTAGAGAGAGAACAAGCAGGAGACAGGGGCAGAGAGAGAGAGAGAGAGAGAGGGAGAGAGAGAGAGAGAGAGAGAGAGAGAGAGAGAATCCTAAGCAGGCTTCATGCTCAGTGTGAGTCTAGGGTGAATCTGACATGGGGCTTGATCCCAGGACCCTATAGTCATGACCGAACCAAAATCACAGTCAGTTGCTCAATCTACTGAGCCATTCAGGCACCCCCCAAAATAAATAAATTCTTATGGCAAATAGGATACCAACGTTTGTCCATGCCAGTTTTGAAAACTTGGCTCAAAAGTCAGATTTACTTTATATGTGTCAACTTAATGAAAATCAGAAGACAATTTTAACAAATCTTTGCAACATGTCTTTATGGGGAAACCATGTTGCTGAAGATTCAGTATCATTTCAAAAGGTTCTTATAAAAGGTCATTCAATGTTAATCTGCAAGTTATAGTGCTTAAAACACCTTGGGGTAATATTTGGATCTATGATGTTCTGTTTGCTTCTCTCAGCAAACATTAGACAATTCAATAGGCACAGAAAAGGCTAATTCTGTTTCTTGTTCATTAGCATGCCTGAACTTAGGGATATTTGATTTTTTTATTCTGGCAATTAAAATATAAATCAGATACATGTCACCATGAGTTCCTCCATGGGAGACATATTCCTTACTCCCTGCTTTATGAAGAACCGTTTACTATACCATCTCCTTGAGCTAAAATTTCATTTTGTATTTATTCAGGCATGAAATGCACCAAGCTGCCTGACACATGGCAGTAAAACATTATGTCTTCTGTCAGTTCCAACTTGTTGAACAACTATTTCAGATGGAAGGAAGTGCCTCCAAATAGAGGGTTAGTTCCTGGAGTAGAAAAAGTAGCACCCAAGGTCACCTTATTTATCTCATTTTCCCAAACTTTCCCAAATGCCCCTCAGGTTCTTATTCTAATATGCTTTCTTGTGAATACACTTGCTTGAACTTACCTGAAATTGCCAAATGTTTATACTGTTGTAATGGTCTAGTATTGTTTATTTTGTTTACTTTTTAGGAGAGAGGAAAGCTCAGGTCCTGGAAGTCAGGTCTATGGTGAGGCAAGGTTTATATCCTCAGAGCATATGGAAATTACAATCTGCTATGCCAGCTGAATTATTGCTATATTGTTAACGGAAATACTCAGTAAGGCATAGAACAATTCATGGATGTCCATCTCCACATTTTTTGTATTCATTCATTCAACAATCTTTTACAGATTACAGTAATATTAAAATTAGAATGCCAAATAAAATCTTCTTATATTTAAGGAGATTACATTTTTATAGGGGAGATAAACAAGTGAATCAACGATAAAATATTAACTTAAATCTTTGAATAGGTATAACATTATTATGAAGTGAAGGGTTAAAAGGGGGAAAATGTCCCATTTTAGTTAGGATTTTTCCAAAAGGAGACACTGAAGTAATAACAATTTGAGTACAGGTACTTCAGTTGGGAGATGATCAGGAATTATAGTTAAGTAAGTAAAATGAGAAGGAAAGAAAGGTACTGGAAGATATGTTAGCTACTGCTGTGGGTAACTGAAGCTCAAAGACACTGTTGAGAAATCTTGAGGAGCATGCTCAGAGTTATTGACTCAGGACTGGAGACTGGGCTATTTATATACCAACTCCTACTTTCTAATAGCAGAGGGTTGCCCCCTGGGTGTTAATTTCACACATTTGAAAATAGAGAGCTGCTTTCAGTTTAGCATAGCCCAGGGATACTGGAGAAAATTCTTGGGCAGAGAGGCTGAGAGATGCAGCCACCTGAGTTAGGAAGCTGCTAGCATGTTGTAAACACCCCATCACAGTTACAGGTGAATGCAGCATGGGCCAGAGGGATGAGATACAGCATCGACAGCATTTTCTGGTACCCTTTCCCTATCCTCTTTCTTAATAGTCATGGTAATTCCATGATGTCAGTGTTAATGTCCCTGTTTTACAGAAGAGAAAATATTTTTTGTGTGTTTTGCTTTAGGGAATACATGTAAACTTATACTTTCTGAATCAGGACCCAGACTAGACAGATTGAAATACTGAAAATTTTGAATGGCAACCTCTTTTAAAACTTTACTACTGGTCTATGAGTACCACTGAAAAGAACTTTTAATCATATACCTTGTATTGTTTGATACTTAACTCGCTTTTTTCTCTCTTACCTCCCTCCAACTCAAGTGATGAATGTAGAGGGGTAGTTTGAATGCTGTGCTTAAATGCTTAGGGCCATCTCTAGACTCCTCAGTTCTGTTGTCCTTAGGGAGTTCTGTGTCCAGCCTACCTGTAGAAGTAAAGCATTATGATCATTCGCTGATGTATGAGTCCTTCACTGCTTGACCATGGAGTCACTTATGGTACTTACTAGTACATTGTAAGGCATGTTGATCTAGCTCTGACCTTGGGACAAATTGGAAAACAGAACGTATTCTAATGTGGTTTCAGCTAAGTAGCTATGATTCCTTTATAACACAATTCTGTACTGACTTCTCTTCTTGAGGCAAAATTCCTTAGAGCCTGAGGCTTTGCTTGCCCCTCCCCCCCCCAGTTTTTCCATCTCCACTCCCCAAATGACCTATTGTCTGAGAAGATTGATCTGGGAGCCTCTGCATGCTGGGATTGTCCCTTGCTGTGTCAACTCCATACCCAGGCTTTGGCATAGTACCGAACAGGTAGTTTGAATGAAGAATCAGTCCTTTGCAGCTCTTCTACCCAGACTACCACCTATTTCTTGACGCTGGAACTATAGAACACTGAAGTTGTATATTCTTTGCTTTGCTCACTCTCATGATCTAAAATAAGGAGGAAACAAGCAGGTACAGCCAAACCTAGCTTGTCTAGGTGAAATCAATTTCAAATGGATATTACCCTTCAAGACATGGATAAGCAAATAATTCAACCAGATTGGAATATTTGTGTGAAAGGAAATAGATATAGGTTAGGAAAGGCAGAACATGAAGTGCCTTCCCTGGCTAAGAAATAATGGGGAACTATTGATGATTTTTAACCATTAGGATGAGATTTCACACCAACTGCTCTGCGGCTGTTGGATGAAGTGCATGCAATGAATTTTAGTCCATCCCTTCGCTAAATCTTACTTGAGATACTTCTGTGATTATGAAACCTGACTTTATGGGTGAATCCAGGATTCTAAATATTTTCCTTTAGTCTAAATGATTCCCACTGGAAGCAGGAGATATCTGTGTAATGCTTAGACAAATGTGGTTAATATAGCCTATCATTAATTTGTCAGGTCTAATTAATGGTATCAGTTACCAGATGCAGAGGGAGACCATTAAACTTCCTAGGAGTATAAAAAAGGCAGTCAAGGAAGCTGCTAAAACCTATACTCTCCCTGGATCACTGGAAGTAATGGGGTGAAAAAGAGTAAGCTAAACAGATAAAATGCTTAACAGAATTGAGAATATGCATAGTGGTGTCTCCGTTCCACTCCGTGCTGGGTGGGCCCAAACATCTAAGGTGGAAAGAAGAAAAATGTAAGTCAAGCAACAGACTGAGCTTAACATCTATATGGTTATTGTCTTGGGCTTTTCCCTGTCCTCTCCCTCCTCTATTGTGGTGATTATTAGTTAGTTGAATTGATGGGACAGTGGGAAAAATATGCGCACACACATATGTATAATATATGTATGCAAATGCATGTAAAATATGCATTAAACCATATATATGTAGACACAGATATATGTAAAAACAAACATATTTAAACATTTTACATATGTGTATATATTTGTATCTATGCGTATATATGTGTGTATATATATAATATTGAGTTAATATAACTTTAATATTCCTGTGTCATAGCCTTTCTTTCAAGGCTCCATGCACCATGCTTTTTTTTCCAAACATCTCCACAAAACCTTTCCCAAGATAGAACTAACTAGACAAGATGTGAGCATATCTCTAGTTAGTATATTACATATTTAATTTAACTTTTTTTTGTAATTATACTACTTACCCAATAAAATAGGAGCTCTGTTGACAAAAACCCAGCAATCAGAAAAGAAATACGCCCATTTAAAAGGCCACCTTTATCTCTACCTGGTCAGATTTGTGCTATGCTTTTTGTTGTACTAACTCTTCAGTATAATGAAATATAGACCATACTTAGCTCTGCTTTCTTCCGTCTTTTTGAGTCCCTTCAATAATAATTTACATACCTGGGTATAGTCTCCTTACTTGAGCAATTCTTTTTGTAAATTTGATAACTTAAATCTTGGAATTTGCACTACCTAACTAACACCTTTCTATACTTTTATGTAATAGATCCCTTCATCCATCTTGTAAGTGATTGATATCCACTCATTTACTGCTTTGATGTGTGTGTATGTTCTTCCATTTCTCTCACTTATGTCCTTTTCCTCCTTCTTTAAGTCATCACTATTTTAACTCAAGACTCCATTATTTTTCTTCAGGTTTCTCCTGACCCTGTTTCCTCTTTCAATCCTTGCCCCTCGTAATCATTTGACAGGCTGTGATTGTATCAATCACCTATTAAAAACATATAAACTCCTTACCCAGCTGTCAAAATCCTTTACTATTTGAAATGAACTTCACTTTGTTGTCTCTGTCACCAGACCCTAACATCATTCTGTTTCCTATCCATGTAGAATTTTTAATCCGTTCTCTATGTATGTATGTATGTATGTATGTACGTATGTATGCATGTATATATTAGATTGCTCTCCCTTTTCTTCTTAATTCATGGGAATTATATTATTTTTTTAAGAATCATTTCAATTTTCTCTTCTAAGAACTCTTACTTAGCTTCCCCCCCCACCTCCAAATTTTATGACTTCAATTTTCTATTTCCAGCACAAATACATATAACTTTGGCTGTTGATTTTTGTTTCCTAATTTTCTGAAATTCTTAAGTATAACTCATGATCCTAATTCTTAGGTTCTTATTTTATATTTATCTTCTTGTATTTATTATTAAACATGGCATAGTGTCTATACTTATAAATCCTTTGTACAATGACAGTTACACAAGCTCGGGCTGATGAAAAAGGAACATCTCTACTAATGGCTTTGAGTACCTTTTGTAAGGCAAACACACTGAAGGATTTTATGCACATTTTCATATTGTATCCTCTTAATAACCTCATGTTAAGTAGACTGTGTGATTTGTTACCCAAACATGGCTGCATTTTAGAATAAAAGGGAACACTGTTAATATTACCAGAAAAACAGAGGTAAGCTAGAAACTTCCTGGGTAGAATAACATATATAGGCATCCTACCTATATGGGATATAAAATTTTACTCTTAAGGAAGTAAAGAGTTTTTCCCAAGAGGCTGAATGTTAACTCAAAGTAGTCTGAGTCTAAACTCACATGTAGGTTCTTATTCAAGACAATGTTGCTTCCTTGGTACAGTAAAGCAAATTATATATATATATATATATATATATATATATATATATATAATTTATTATATATATTTATATTATATTTTATTTTATTATTATTTTTTTAATGTCTATTTTTGACAGAAGGAGAGAAACAGAGTATAAGCGGGGGAGGGGCAGAGAAGGAGGGAGACACAGAATCCGAACCAGGCTCCAGGCTCCAGGCTCTGAGCTGTCAGCACAGAGACTGACGCAGGGCTTGAACTCACAGACGATGAGATCATGACCTGAGCCAAAGTCGGACGCTCAACCAACTGAGCCACCCAGGCGCACCTATTATATTTTAATTTAAAAGTGTATATTTTTAAATTTATTTATTTATTTTCATTTATTTTCTTAATTTACATCCAAGTTAACTAGCATATAGCGCAATAATAATTTCAGTAGAATCCAGTGATTCATCCCCTATGTATAAGACCCAGGGAGGGGCTTAATGCCCCTTGCCCGTTTAGCTCATCCTCCCCACCCATAACCCCTCCAGTGACCCTCAGTGTTTGTTCTCTATATTTAAGAGTCTCTTATGTTTTGCCCTCCTGTTTTTATATTATTTTTGCTTCCCTTTCCATATGTTAATCTGTTTATTTTTTGAGTTAGGTGGAAAATTCTAAACTCTCCCCCAAGATCTAGGCCCCAAATGTATATGCATGTTATGTCAGCTATTCAATCAAACACATCCAGGTACTGCTAAGGTGGGCTTTTGTGACCTTAAGATAAGATTATGCTGGGTGAGGCTGACATAAAGGGTGAGACCTTTGAAAGCAGAGTATTTCCTCCAGCTCGTCCTATTGAAGACCTTACAGATAAATACTTATGCTGGCTTAGAAGAAAGCAAACAGTGTTGCTGTGAACTGCTTTTAGAGGCTCTTTGGCAAGGAGCTTTGGGCAGCCTTAGAAATTGAGATTTGTCCCTGGTTAAAAGCTAAAGAAAATGTTACCTCAGTATTACAATCAGAAGGGACTTAATTCTGCCAACAACTTGAATGAGCTTGGAGTAGGTCATTGAGTCTCATATGAGCTGTGGTGTAACAACACCTTTATTGTAATCTTTTGAAACTCTGAGCAGAGAATCCAGGTACACCATTACTGAACTTCTCTCCTATGAAAATACTATGAGGTAACAAATTTATTGTGTTTTCTGCTGCTAAGTTTATAGTAATTTGTTACATGGTAAAAGAGAGCCAACATGATCTGTAAAAAAACTGAATAAATGAATGACAGAATACCTGCCATTATGCATAAAATGACATATTTTATTTGAAGGTAAATATTAATTTATAATTGGTGTATGATTCACAAAATTACCATCCAAAGGCTAGTCTTCAATGTAGAGTATTCTGTTCCCGGGATATATGCCTTCAAAAATGCACAAAGTAGAGAAGAGAGTGAAAGCCATTTACTGGCTAATTCAAGGGCAAAGCACTTTAATATAGATTGGAGATGGAGGTTAAATATTATCTTTTTTGAGGGGCTTGGGTCAAATGGTGTGTCTCTAAAATTGGCTTTATTCTGCAATCCCACTTGAATTTGTAAGCAGTAAAATTAATGAAAGGAAGCTCAGACAATGTCTACATTCTGACCTTTCTTATTTTGAAGAGTTTAATTCATGTTCCTTCTAATATCTTACACATCAAATGTCACTGCACCCAAAATAGCAGGGTAAGAGTCACCTCATTCTACATAGAATGTATAAGCCTCTATTATACTTATTAACATTTTATTCCTAAAATCATTGTCAGCATACTATTTTCAAACTCTTCTCTCTTTTCATGACCCTATTTTATATACATTTTTCTGAACTCCAGGGCCTTCTTTTTTTGTCATTTTAATTTTCAATTTCTATTCTAATTTTAATTATAATCAGCACCATTATTTCAAGGCAGCAAATGTCAAAATTGTATTTGAGTCTCTGGATAGCTTAAGAAAGTGTAGTTATTTTCTTTAAAATTACCTAAAGCAAGAAGAGGTGTGACCTCTTGTAGATGTATATTCTGAGTACTTTGTAACATGATCCTGAATAATAGATGTAAAATACACAGAGTCAAATGGAAGATACGCCTATTTGAGTGAGAAAGTATACTTTGCAATATTTGCTTGGTGATCTTTATGTGCTAGCTATTCACAAATAAAGATTCCAATCCATGAAGATAACTAATATTTTAAATAACACATTCTGTTTTTAATATACATGCAGTATACATAAGGATAAAACGTTTAAATTGCTACAACAGATGCTTGTTTATATGTATTTAGTGCCATTATAAAAAGAGCCTAGAGAATACACAACTGAAGGTTCTCATATATATGCCCAGTGCTGAGGGAAATGGATTTTATTTCTGGTAATTTAAGGCATCTAATCACTATCATTAAATAAATAAGGATTCATTACAGGAACAAGAGGAAATGTGAACACAGTGCAACTTGGAAATAAATGTGATCTAGAACCTGAATTTCTATGCACATCTTATTTGAGCACAATTTATTTGGGAGGTTTATGACCTGTGACTGTTTCTCAATTTAATACAACTAACCATTGCAGGGTGGGTGTCAGCCACTTGCATACTTGAGAGGAGAGGGGTTTAGTGGCAGAGAGGAAGGGGCCCTGCATATTAAAATTATGCACAGATGCACTTAAACTTGAAGGTACCAACTGCTTTACTAGAAGAGGAGATCATTCACAGAAATGGCTTAGTGGACTGAGAGATGGGAAACCACCAGGAAGCCATTGTGATACACAACCATAACAAATATCAATCCTGAGAAGTAGAAAACAGTTAGGTGGCTGATCTTATAGTAATATTCAATGGCTTCTTCAGTTCTGAATAGCTTCCTGTTGCTTTATTCTGGTAGAAATAGTAAAGGCTTTGGATTTGGACAAGTGTGAGATAAATCTCAGCTCCATCCTCAGTGAAGAAAACTTGAGCTGATACATTTAATAAAAGAAGAAGATTCAGCTTGTCTCAGGACAGGTATATGACAAATGCTAAGATTATCCAGAAAATTGAAAATTAATCTGGCAGTTTACTTGAATGAATCACTCTAGAATTTTAGGAAATGTAGAATGAGTCCAAAGAAAATTAATGGGGAAAAATGTATAAGAAAGTGAGTTACAAAAAAATGATCCAACGATAAGCAAATTAACAGTTTTGACCAATGTTTCCTTTAGCATTTTTGTCATCATGTTGGAATATGGAGTCAGTTCATGGTCTGAAGACCTGGTAATACCTTCTGAGGGAGACCTGCATATAGGAACCAAATCAAGGCAATGAAATGATTTACTAGTAGTTGGGATATATTAAGTATTCATGAATATTGAGAGAACAAATGAGTAAGTAGATGGGTGAACTGACAGATGAATGAATGCCAGCTTTGGCCCCAAATCCCATTTGTAGAATTTTAATGCATTAGAGTGGTAGTGGCTTGTAGGGAGAATTGCATTTTCCTACTCTATTTAAGGCTGTGCTCCAGTCTCAAGAAAAACTTAAAGCTGATTTCTTCATAAGCTACCAGTGCACACACCTGATTCTTAGATTCTCACTTTTCTCTGCCTTTATCTAAATATTTCCTTTACGTTTAGAGTTGCTTCCTCTTTTGCTTGCGTGTGCGCTCTCTCTCTTTTCTGGAATACAGATGTTTTCCAAAGAACGTGCAAATTACTTGGCCGATAAAAGGTTAATGCTTCTCTGAAATAACTATCTAAATGGAGAAAAGTTGAGATTAAACAAATCCTTTGACATAAAAAAATGAAAAATGGGTGACATAGAGATTGTTGGCTGCAATAAAATTGAAAGTGATTGAAGAAAAAGTCATCTGACTTCAAAAGAATTTTATGTGAACTGAAATATAAGAGGAAGAGAAAGAGAGAGAGAACAGCTTATTTTTTTGTTTTTCTCCTGTGGTCAAAAGAAAGATCTCCTTCGGGCGCCTGGGTGGCTCAGTCGGTTAAGCGGCCGACTTAGGCTCAGGTCATGATCTCACAGTCCGTGGGTTCGAGCCCCACGTCGGGCTCTATGCTAACAGCTCAGAGCCTGGAGCCTGTTTCAGATTCTGTGTCTCCCTCTCTCTGACCCTCCCCCGTTCATGCTCTGTCTCTCTCTGTCTCAAAAATAAATAAATGTTAAAATTTTTTTTTTTAAAGAAAGATCTCCTACATTCCTGTAGAACAAAAAAGATACGTCAGATATTATTCAGTGAGATTGCAGGAATAGGCAGAGGAAACAATATGGTCATTATCTGGGACAGGAGATTGTCCCAGGTCTCATCTGACTTTGGCTTCTCCTTGCAATCAGTTTGAGAGAGCAAGAACTAGAAGAGGCAGGAACTCAGGGGAAAATAAATAAGTAAATAAATAAAAAACTAAGAATCGTGTTACCATCACATCAAAAGCTACAGCTGTTGTATCAAAAATATGTCCAAATGATTTGAAATAGACAACCTGTTTTTGTGGTTTGACTTAGCCATGTCCAAGCTGAGTCACTTTGGACAAGCCACTTAACCTCTTTGAAACCCTTCCATGTGTGATTTTGGAAGGAAAGCATCACCAAAGAAATGAGCCACAGCACCCTGTGCCTTCTTTGTACACTGCTCAGTTCAGTTTGTTCAAATTAAACCCAGAATGTCGTCAGCTCTGGTGACAAATGAGGATGGAAATTCCATCATTCTAGCATCCCAGAGAATGGAAAAGACAAAAGCAGCCCTCATCTAAACCTAAACCTTTTTGTATGTAAAACAAAGACTGTCATTGTTTTGCTTTGCTTATTGAAAAAATTATAAAGAAAAAAATATAAAATGAAGCTCAAAAATAAAATTTTATAGCAAACTATAAAATGGGTGTTAATGTCTCATATTGCAATCATGATTGTTTAATAATAAACATAAAACTTAGAGACAGTGATTACAGCATCTTTAGACAAGATCTAGACACAATTGTGTTTAAATATAAGGTGCATCACTTTTTAGCTGCGTCACCTGTGAGAAGTAGTGGTTCATTTTCAGAAATACCAAATAAAAGCTGTGCTGTCTAGTTAACAATAGGTTTACAACCTGCTGGAAATATGTACGAATCCCTCCACCCTGCACAATGGAGTCCCAAACCCTTAGACACTTCACTTCCTGGTTCTTCGCCCCTCCATTTCACGTGCTTATTTTTTGCGGGCTTTGCAATGAGCATGCACCAAAGAACTGAAGTCTCTGTGTCACCTCCATTAATATACATTTGTTCAAATCAGACTATTTTTTGGCCTTACATGGGCATAGATGACTTCTGTGTGAGGCTGTAACCTCTGTAGTACTGAGCCAATGAAGAGTCAGGGGAGGGACTTCACTCTAGGAGATAAACTGCCTGCTGTAACCACCCCCAGTGTGCATGTCCATCAGATACCCGCTTTTACAAGAATGTTGATTAAAGCCTCACTTCACTGTGTTCTGAGTCTCCCTGTCCCTCCTTTGATTGGGTCAGTGGGCTTGTGTCTCACATCACTGTAGACAACTTCCTTTACCTTTATGAATCTTCATCATCAACTTCCTCCTCTGGTTGTCCTATCCTAATATTCAGTGAGTTTTAAATACTAAGTTTGATAATAAAATCAAACATTCAGCAAAAACCTCAGAATATGGTGATTCCCTTCCTCTTCTATTGTTCTAGTTTATTAAAACATAATTTCAGTGTTGTCTCTAGAGTTATTCTTTGTGGTGGTATTTTGAGACAGTGCATTTCCTTCCATTTGTCTCTGGTGGCCAGTTGTCTTCACTAAGACAGTTAGTGTTGTCTTTTTGTTCCACCGGATGGCTCTCATGTTCCATATTCATCATTTGGAATATATGAATACTCCTTGATGATAATTCAGATTGTGGTACTTCCAAATGAAAATTAGAAATCTGAACATGGTGAATATGATACTACTCTAGGAAAATTGAATAGGTATTCTTGTTCAGATGATAAACCAGACATATTTTTCTAATCATCCCTTCATTCATTTTTTTATCTGTGGCTATATCATACATCCAGGGCTTGTCTGTTAGGCAGTATACAAGATGCTAGAGTGCATTGCTGAGATCCACCTTTAGGACTGAGGCACCAATTCTCCTAGAAGCTAGAATTCTTGGCTGCTGAGTACCAATAGCAGAGTACTTCTCCAGTAATTGCCCTCAAAAGAAGGAAGTGCTTCACCTTAAGTTTACCCCTTTCCCTGGGGCAGTTCACTTTTACTGGGGGCAGCTTGTTTTTATTTATTGCAAGGATATCAGGGCCATTCCTCTTCAACCTGGGGCATTTCTGAAAGGCCATCCAAGCAATTACAGTGAGTAACCCCCAGTAGAATTTCCTGTGCCTTATTTTTATTTTCTATAAAATAGGATGGTATTACTACCTACCTCTTGGAATTTTTAAGAAAACTATATGCATTATATATCTCACGTGCCTAAAATAGTGCTTAGAACATAGAAAGTACTCAAGAAATGTTAGCTATAGATCAGTTAATTTGCATTATTTGGTGAATAGCTGAAGAGGCCATTTGATAAAGCTTAACATTTTTATGATCATCTCAACTGTTTTTTATATATATATATATATATATATATATATATATATATAAAACTAACTAACTTGGATGCAAATTTATATATATATAAAATTTATATAATTATATATATAATATATAATATATATTTGCATATATATGCAATAATATATAATATAATATTATATTTATATATAATTTATATATAAATATAATATTATATTATATATTATTATATTATTTATTATATTATATATATTTATATTTATATAAATATATATATTTTATATTTATATTTATATTTATTTATTATATATAATAACCCTCCAGTAACCCTATGTTTGTTCTCCATATTTAAGTCTCTTACGTTTTGTCCCCCTCCCTGCTTTTATGTTAGTTTTGCTTCCCTTCCCTATGTTCATTTGTTTTGTCTCTTAAAGTCCTCCTATGAATGAAGTCGTATGATATTTGTCTTTCTCTGACTGACTCATTTCGCCTAGCATAATACCCTGTAGTTCCATCCACGTAGTTGCAAATAGCAAGATTTTATTCTTTTTGACTACCAAGTAATACTCCATTATTTGGTGTGTGTGTGTGTGTGTGTGTGTGTGTGTGTGTGTGTATACACACACATACACATATATATATATATATAAATATATATACGTGTATATATATGTATATATACATATATACATATATATATACATATATACATATATATATATATACATATATATATGTATATATATATATATATATATATATATATATATATATATATACACGTATATATATTCCACATCTTGTTTTTCCATTCATCCACTGATGGACATTTGGGCTCTTTCCTTAGTTTGGCTATTGTTGATAGTGCTGCTATAAACATTGGGGTGTATGTGCCCCTTTGAAACAACATACCTGTATCCCTTGGATAAATACCTAGTGTGCAATTGCTGGGTCGTAGGGTAGTTCTATTTTTAATTTTTTAAGGAACCTCCATACCGTTTTCCAGAGTGGCTGCACCAGTTTGCATTCCCACCAGCAGTGCAAAAGAGATCCTCTTTCTCCACATCCTCGCCAACATCTGTTGTTGCCTGAATTGTTAATGTTAGTCATTCTGACAGGTGTGAGGTGGTGTCTCATTGTGGTTTTGATTTGTATTTCCTGGGTGATGAGTGATGTTGAGCACTTTTTCATGTGACTGTCGGCCATCTGACTGTCTCCTTTGGAGGAGTGTCTATTCATGTCTTTTGCCCATTTCTTCCCTGGATTTTTTGTTTTTTTGGGTGTTGAGTTTGATAAGTTCTTTATAGATTCTGGATACTAACCCTTTATCTGATATGTCATTTGCAAATATCTTCTCCCATTCTGTTGATTGCCTTTTAGTTTTGCTGGTTGTTTCCTTTGCTGTACGGAAGCTTTTTATTTTGATGGGGTCCCAATAGTTCATGTTTGCTTTTGTTTCCCTTGCCTCCAAAGACATGTTGTGTAAGAAGTTGCTGTGGCCGAGGTCAGAGAGGTTGTTGCCTGCTTTTTCTTCTAGGATTTTGATGGATTCTTCTCTGACATTTAGTTCTTTCATCCATTTTGGGTTTATTTTTGTGTATTCACCTTAAATGTTATTAAAGTGATGTGATTACCATTCGTATTGCTCTTCTTTAGTAAGAAAATAAATGGCAGAATTGAAGGAGTTGTTCCTCATCAGAAACCTCTTTTTCATTAATAGAATTACCTTGTAATGATAGCTTTTTGGTTCATTTCAAATCAACTTATGACTCTGTGTATGTTCTCTTGTTAGTTTCCTCAAATTTGTCTCACATTTCTCTCAGTAGGAAGATGACATGTGTAGATGTAGTAACTGGCAATGTTCTCAGTGCCATCCAAGGAGAAACACTGCAGTATATAGGGAAATAGAGTGAGTTGTCTGTGCTATGAGCAAGACAAATTCAGATTGAATTCTCACCTCCTGGGCAGACCCCCGTGAACCTCAGGGGAAGTGAGAGGAGATGTCATTAAAGACTGCCTCTGAGCCTGTCTACATATTTCACTGTTGTGGTATTCCCACCCATATATCTATATCTATATATCTATATATCTATATATATAGATATATATAACTAAAACTTTATTTTTTTCTTGTTCTGATGTGTTGGGGTTTGAGATTTTTTACTAAAGCCTATGTAATTTTTGTAGGACTTCCTTGTGTTACATATCCATTTCCCTAAATCCTATAATAGACATGAGAAACAAAATATTTTCCACATAATTAGGAAGATACATTTAATTTGATATGTGGTTGGGTCACATATTTTATTTACGGTGACTGGCAGCATCAAGGCTTTGAGCATCATAAAAATGCAAATAGAATGAGAAATGCTTAGGGATGTGTGGCACGCATATAGGGACAACTAGCCTTGAAAATAACACTTTTTACCATCTAAAAAACACCATTGCTTATTCATGTGAGTGTTCACGGGTAATTACTGATCAATCAGGCCCATTTCACATTTATTAACTAAGTTGATTGCCTATGAAAGGGACCATTTTAAAACCATACAGAGATATTCTATAACTTAAGAAATAGAAGTTGGTATGAGGGAAATAGAAAATAATAATAGGAAAATATTTGTTCCCCAACTATATTGAGAAATAATTAACATATAAGTTTAAAGCATATAATATGTTGATTTGATACATATTATGTATTATAAATGGCTACTGTCATAGAAATAAGAGAATTTTCTGCATAATTTCTGAAACTGAATGCAACATATAATAAATGTAATAAGTATCTACGCTATTATGGGTAAATAATTGGTCCTTACTGTTGAAACGCTCAAAAATTTGGTTCAATAATTATTAAATGAATTATTCTTTAAACATAGCTGGCATCTTGTGAATTAAGCCTATTCTGCTATTTAGTCTTTATATTATTAATAATATTACTTATTATCGTTATCTTAATCATCATTGTTATCATCGTCATCATTCTCGGTACACAGTAACAGAATGTACCACTGTTGTTTTGAGTACTAAATTAGGTATACTTGGAGGTTCTGATTATGACAGTTAAACGCAAAAAGTTTCTAGAGCATGATCTATCTTGATCTATCTTGGAAAGTTGTTCACTGTGACAATACAATGGTTAATGCTATTGGCTATCAAACAAGTAGTAACATGCAAATTAAAACAGTTTAAGTTTGATGAGAAAAGAAAGTATAACATATGTAATTTAATTGGTCTATTAGGAATCTGGACTTCCTAATGTTCATAGCCCTACCAACTTCTCTCCAAATGTTAGGTACTAGAGCAAGATGGGAACTTGAAATAAACAGTCTAGGAAAGTAATATTTAGAGTTTTGAAGATGACCATTCAGGTTGTATGATTTCTGCACCATGCTCTTACTTCTTTCAAGATTTTTGGACAAGGGAAGAATCACACGGTCTCTTGGCAACAGAGTGAAAACACCCATAGATTTAAGCGGCATGCTCTGGATCCCATCTAATTTGAGGGGCAATATCTCTTGTGCACTTGTTTTTTCCTGTTCTTACTGACCTCTAATTTTTAGTTTGTGGGTGAAGTAATTAATGTTTTGACTCTGGCTATGGTTATTCCATGCTGAATTACCCTCCCTTTGTCTCCTGCTTAGCTATGGAAACCTATCACCTATCACCTACCCCTACCACCTTTGCTCTGTATTCTACTAGTTCCTGGAGCCCTCATCTGTCTAGGCTTTGCTGGCTCCAAATGCAACATCCACACCAAAGGAGAATGCAGGGAGCCTGCAGACTTTGTATACTTGGCTTCTCTGAACTTCAGCTAAATCATCTACAAAATGGTTATAATATGTTTTTCCTTCTAGAGTAGAGGAAAATGTTAAATAATAGTTAATAATAACATCTGAAAGCACTCTTTGCTGAACTGTTATATAGTTAAAAATCATTAAATATATTTATAATTTTAATGAAAACAATATAATGCCAAAGAAGATGAAGAGGGGTCCCTGTTATTTATAGTTTAATATTTTAAAAAAGAACACATGCAGATGAGAATGGACTTTGCGAGATCTGAGTTCACCTTACCTGTTTCATTCTGTGTGCCCTTTGGTCTTGTGTTTCCTCTCTTGGTGTGTCTCAGTATCCTTTAACATTGACTCTGGTAAATTATCTCTGAAGTACTGATACCTATTTTAGTTAAAGAAAGTTCAGGACAAGGGGATTTTTCTGCCTTGCAAAATTTCAACATCATCTTAATTGTTTGGTAAAACAATAGCAACAGCAATAGAACAGAAACATAAAGTCTCTCATTAAAAAACAAAACAAAACAAAACAAACACTTGTATAGGATATAATCAAGGTTCAAGATATACTATTCAGCCTTAGGTCTCCAGTTCATGTTTATGGTTCCATCTGACCTAGAAGTTCTATCAATCAGGGAGTACCCGATTCTGTATTCAAACTTCTAGTTCCTCACAAAGTATGACATTCCAAAGACTAGAAGTGGAAACTATCCACACAAATATTTATGAGACACAGAACTAAGTGTTATAGTCCTGTCACTAGCATGATGTTAAGATTTATATTACTTATTTCTTCTCCTTGTGCCCTGATCTTCACATCTATGTTGAACCTAGAACCAGGAAATCCTAATAAATGTGTTTTACACATTTATTACATTACAAATCCTAATAAATGTGTTTTATGAGAAATATATTGTGAACTCCAATTCAAATGATAAGATTTTTCTACTCTGATAACTAACAGACTGTGATGTACAACAGTGAATTTAGTATTGAATTCTAGCTAATTAGAACTAACAGCTGACTAAATAGGTATCAATTGTTGTATCTTCTATTGGCTAGAATTTCCACTAAGACATTACATCTTTGTGAATAAACAAATCTGTAAGTTCCTTGGTAACTAGGAGATGCTCAATAATGTGCTGGGGTTGGTGAGGATAAACAGATTTATACAATAGATTGGATACCTCTAGGAGCATTCAGTAAAGCTGCCTAGTTAAGAATATTATCTCTGAATCTCAGCCTCATCTCTTACTTGTTCTGTGACCTTGAACTAGGTATTTAACTTCTAAAACTTAATTCTTCCATTTGTGAAATTAGAAATTATGTTAGTAGAATCTAATGAAATATTGTATTGTATGTTATTTTAGTACAGCAATTTGAGTCACACGTGATCACTCATAATGCATGCTAGTTATTAACATTATAGTTACTAATAATCTTCTGCCTTGAAATTATATACTTGTTTACAAATTGAGATGATCTTACTCACACCATCGGTTTTATTTGATTTTCAAAGTGGTTCTCTGAGGGTGACTTTGTTATGCTGATGAATTTACAAAAAATAAAGACCATCATGATCATTAATGTAGGCAATGGCAAGATAAACATGGGACCCTAAGTCTAAGATCATTTTTCTATTACATATCACATCAATTTTAAAAATATTGGGAGCATATGCTTCTCCACCACTTA
Organism: Leopardus geoffroyi; assembly: GCF_018350155.1. Taxonomy (NCBI): domain Eukaryota; kingdom Metazoa; phylum Chordata; class Mammalia; order Carnivora; family Felidae; genus Leopardus; species Leopardus geoffroyi. Next base: position 39,642,990 of record NC_059335.1, on the reverse strand, counting down.
CATTTCTTAAGATCATCAAAATGAGTTATAATTTGTCTACAGCTGTCCTGCAAAAGCCTTCTGTGGCCTTTGTTCATCAGTACCTATTCTACTTAGTATTTTTTTCTTGAGAACTTAGCGAAGAATCAGCAGTATCTTTACAAAGCATCAAATGAGGGGACAGAACAATGACAGTGGGGACAGTGGGGACAGTGCCGAAGACACTGCACTGAGATGCTGGGGAGTAGCAAAGGTTGAAGGATGAGCAGTGGTATAAATAATGGATTGCTAAGTTATAACAGGGAAATCTGCTCTCTCAGATTATAAAACCTCAGGGCAAAAGAAGGTTATGGAAGAAGAATTAGAATAAACCATGAAAATTCTTGCATACAGATTTATAAATTACTGAATTTTCTAGGTCATTGTTTCTAAAAATGGATTCCTTTGCTATCACTTGATATCTGTGTGTGTGTGTGTGTGTGTGTGTGTGTGTGTGTGTGTGTGTGTAAATATAGTAAGGGAAGTAAGATTCTGTTGTCAAATAAGTTAAAAAATTTTGTGTAAAACAAAGTGGCATTATTGAGAATTTAATATATCCCCCCTGCATTGTGAATTTCAAAGGAGAGGACATTTTGTTGCAGGAAATGATTCTAAAATATATTATTCAAGAACATAATTTGTGGAGATGCTAGTATTGCTCAGAATATAATGTGAGGAACTGTACTCTGGTGGTCAAGGAATGATTATAGCATTTGCAATGAAACGCTTATGTGTATTAGTCAAGTGTGGACGTAGTGGACAGAAATGGAAGATGATATAAGCCACCTTTCTACAGTCACTGTTTGCTTGTGATCTTGTTGGAACAGAGATTCCTGTTATGCCTATAACAAACTCAAACATGTCAGAGTTAAAACTGGAAGTAGCATATATGAGAGCATCAGTGTTCTGATTCTGCAAGGGCTTGATCTGCTTTGAGGAACTTGTCACAGTATTTGTGCAAACTGGCTACCCAGGACAAGTAGTTCTTGCTTGTTCACTGAAAGAAAAAGCTGATTATTGACTTCAGACATTGAAATGTTTGATCAGCAATGGATGCTTGTGCTACTGTGTGTGTGTGTGTGTGTGTGCGTGTGCGCGCGCATGTGTGTGTGTGTGTGTGTGTGTGTGTGAAAGGGACAGAGAGAAATTGAGAGAGAGAATACTTTTATTAGAATTACTTAAGGATATTACACATGCTTATATACGCATAACACACACAGCTTCTGCTACTCTGGGGAACACATAAGCCAACATACTCTCCAGTAGGGAAAAGTTCAAGGAAGACATCACAGCATAAGAGAGACAATATATCAGTTTCACTTTATCCTTCCCCTTAATACACATCATGTCAAGGAGACACATTCACTTATGCAGCAAGGACAAAGGTCCCAAGAAGCCATCTTTGGAAACTCTTTCCCCATTCCTTCCTGCACTAGTGGATTTTTTGATGGGATATAGGAGGAGGGGTCAAACCTTGTTTCTTTCCCCAAATTCACTGTCTTTTATGTTCTTACAAAGTCATGGTAATCTGAGAATTGTAATCGGGAACACTATGAGTGTAGAAAATAACTATTTTCATGTAACTCCGTGTTTAGCTTTCAACAAAAAGAGCAAGTATGAAAAGATAAGAAGAGAAAGAAAAGATCTCTCAAGTCTCAGCTTCATAAGAATAAGCATATCATGTATAGATTAAAAACGTGCTAGAATGAGTGCTCAAGAATGCTAACTTAACAATGCCAGGTTCCTGTTTCAGTGATTCAGGATAAAATCCCAAATTCCTACTCATGACCCATGAATCCTTTCCTCACCTTTCCTGTATCTGCTTGGATAGTCCTCTCTTGCCATTCCCAACTGATCCTATATCATGATTTCAAGCGATTTTTCATTATACTTTACTTTCATCAGCTTCCTATTCAATCGGACTGGTCTTATCTGTCCACATTTTCTAGTCAGCCTGAACTACTTAGAAGTGCACTTCCCGATATACTAATACCCTCCTGTTACTCTTGCTTAGCAAACTTCTGTTCATGTGTCATGAGCATCCCAGGATGGAAATAATTTCTATGACTGTGTCATATGCTTCCATGATTTACTCTCCTATAATGCAATTGACTCTTACTGTAAGCAGGGATACGTTGTGAGCACATTTAGAGAGTAGACTTTTTTATTTTAGAATCTCTTGTATTTTGCTTATAGCTACAAATATGGAACCTTGGGAAATATTTACAGAACTAATTAATCATTATCTGTTTATATGGCAGAGAGATATGGCCAACCAGTATTCCTATAATGTATCCAATTTTTTTCTATTTTCCCATGTATGTAAATACATTATTTTCCTGAGAAAATTATAATATCTTATTTTTTTCATGAGTAACATTTCCTGTTATAAATATGAGGTAGAAGAAGCGATTCTGCAGACTTTTATTTAACCCAATAATGTTAAAATGCCCACTAGGGAAATACTTTTGAAATCTAAGTAATGCATAAATATTTTCACTACAGATCAGTTCTTTTCTAATTTCCTGATTTTTACTCAAACCAAGTGGATTTTGATAACAGAGATGTGAAATTAGTTTTAAGCTAGGATATGAACTAAATAAATAAAGACATGAATAAGAGAAAATGCATAAAGTTTGGGATGTGAAGCAGGAATCAGGGTGGCTATGCAGAAATTCCATCCAGGTTACATTCTCTCCTTTGCATCATATTCAGAAAGTCCATAAATCACTCTAAATGCTGACAATAATGCTGTTTCTGGCCAGTGGAAATGGCAGTCATTAAATAACTGTGTCATTCAGCAATGTGTTCTAACATGTATTTTTTATTATAATTATGAATAGGTCCCATACCATCAAATTAAGCAGTCAGTAAATCCCTAAGAATGCTAGATGGAAAATTAGATTTACAATTATGGGCCCAACAGTGAACAGTATTTTTCAAAGTTGAGTAAAAATTGCTTGAGGTTGAGAAATGCTTTCTCAGCAGGTAAAATTAGAGTTTGGTGATAAAAATACAATCTGTTTTATACATTTATCTACACTAAAAGTGTAAAATTTATATAGATACATAATATTGCTGAAACAGAGACAGGCTTTACTTTACAAACAAGTAATAGGCACATAATTTAAATTTGTCAATAAATACGGTATTATTTTATTAGTAACAACAAGCTTCATCCTCTTTGATTAAGGAAATAATTGAGAAAGCATATTTTATGCCAGACCTTGTGTCTGGTGATTTTAGATGTGTGATCTTCTTGAATACTTTCGAAAACCCAGAAATGTGGATCTAACATTAATTATTATAGGTGAAGAATATGGGATTCACAATGAACCAGGGAATTTGTCAAAACTCAAATAATAAATGAGGGATCCAAGCTGTCCTGGAATGATTTCCTATCCAGGTTTTCTACCCCAGCATCTCTTTCCATGTAATTATGATTTATGCTTTAACTTCTACTCAATCAAATGTTTTAATTATGGTAAAACTAAATGTTTTAGAGAACATTTAAAGAGAGATATTAATATACCCACGTTATTATTTCAGGTTGTAATAGCTTTTTTCAGGTTGTAATAGCTTTCCTATGGTCAATGAAATTACATTAGATAATGTATGTGCAATTACTTTTGAACTGATAAAATGCAATATAAACATTCAATACTTAACACATAGCCAGTATTTGTTGAGTACCTATTATCTTCTAGACACTATTCAAAGCTCAAACCTGACTATACCTGATACTCCCTATCATGGAGCTCCAACTCTAGCTTGGAGATTCAAGACAATGAACAGGTAAACAAATAAAGAGAGAAATGATTCATAGACTGATGAATGCTATGAACAAATTAAATTTTGGTAAAATAATAAAAGTGAACTGCAGGGACAAGTCTGGTGGGAAGCATGGTGTCTCTAGATTGAATGGTCATCAGTGATCAAATGATGGTCAGACATGGGGTAGTCTTGGGGAAGAGCATTATGTACAGAAACACACACATGTGCACACACTTGCACACAAATACACAAATGCCCACATAATATGAACAGCATGAGGACTCAGGTAGCAAGAATAACCTTAGGATGTCCAAAGCACAGAAAGAAACAAAGGCTGGTGTGGCTACATCCTGGTGAAAGAGGAGGATTAAGGTACAGGGAGAAGGAGTCAGCAGGAGCTAGAGATAGGATGGGCTTTTTAGGATAAAAGCTTTGCATGCAAAATAGTACCTTCCAATTATCTATCTCCACAGAGAAGGACAGGTTGTTTGTCTGTTTTATTTTGTAACGTCCGATTCAATTTGGCTGATAATCTTGTAAAATGCAATAAAAATTAAAATGGGACTAGTACTGGTGAAAAAATATTATAAAATGCGCTAAATACTTACTCATATTTATCTTACTGTGGACTAGCAATAAAATGTTCACAGAACAGAGCCGGTTTGGCAACAGCAATGTATTTAGCTCTGATTGAGAAAAGGTTTGAAGTAGAATGGTAAGATAATTTGATATAAATATAATATTGTGTGTGTGTGTGTGTGTGTGTGTGTGTGTGTGTGTGTGTGTGTTTATAAACTCACCACTGAACCTTACAGCCTAAAGTTCAGCATCAGTTCATGGACAGAATTTAGGACTTTTTTGCCCAGGGAACTCAGAAAGAGGTTGTTCACATTAAAATTTGCTTGAGTTTTGTATGTGAGTAATAAGAAACAAAACAAAACATAATAGTAAGATTAGAAAAAAGAGCATCCCTACAACACTCCAGAGCTAACTTTTTATAATCATTATAGGACCTAAATAGCGACGCCTCAACTTATAAATTACTGTGATTAAAATCTGCTCACAATGAATCTCTGATGATAAGATTTGGATCCAAAACCTCCCCTGTTCTTGTCCCCCAAACTGAAGAAGAGATTCAAGGAAAAGATTGATTTCTAAGTCTTTGGCCTCAGTCCTGGTGGATTCATTTTGCTGGTTATAGCTATACTACAACTTCAGCAGCCCTGTTAGGTGAGTTAATGTTATTCTAGCATTTTACAGAGAAGCAATCTAAAGTTCAAAAATGTTAAGCCATGTGTCCAAGAGCTTACATATCATTGCCAAACTGAGATTTGGGAAATTTATGATAATGTATACATCTTAATTCCCCTGTAAAACAGGAAACTCCTTAAAAGCAGTGAGGACTAGAACAAATACAACAGAGAAAACATTCTTTAGGCCACTGTTTTAAAAGACTTTTCCACCATAGTATTTCCACATAAGTATTGGGTGTTCTCTTGCACTGGATCTACTGATTTCTACATTTCTTCCCCCCTGCCCAAGCTTTACTGATATGTAATCGATATGTAGCATCGTGTTAGTTTAAGGTTTACAAAGTGAGGATTTGACCCATGTATATATTGTGAAGTGATTACCACAATAAGGTTAGTTAACACATCCATCACCTCCTGTAATTATCCGTGTGTGGGTGTGTTTGTGTGTGCATGCGTGTATGCCTGTGTGTGTGGTGAGAGCATGTAAGACCTACTGCCTTAGCAACTTTCAAGTACATAACAGTATTGTTAACTATAGTCACCACGTGGTACATACGTCTTGAGAACTTTTGAAACGTTTAGCTGGAAGTATGTGCACTTTGACCACCTTCTCCCCTTCTCCCCACCTGCCAGCCCCTCGGTTTTTTTTTTTTGTTTTTAAATATATGAAATTTATTGTCAAATTGGTTTCCATACAACACCTGGTGCTCATCCCAAAAGATGCCCTCTTCAATACCCATCACCCACCCTCCCCTCCCTCCTACCCCCCATCAGCCCTCAGTTTGTTCTAATTTTTGAAGAGTCTCTTATGCTTTGCCTGACAGCCCCTTGTAAACACCCTTCTACTCTCTATTTCTGTGAACTTGGCTCTTGTAGATTTCACACATAAGTGAGATCAGACAGTGTTGTTCTTTCTGTCTGACCCATTTCACTTAGCATATGTCCTCAATGCCCATCCATGTTTTCACAAATGGCAGGATTTCCTGCTTTTTATGGGTGAATAATATTCCCACATTTCTAATTCCTAAGGTTCACCCCCCACCCCACCAAATGGTCTGATGCAGCTAAGAATAGAGCCCACTATTAATTTAAAATTCAACATTACAGACCTGATTTTAAGATTGAGGAATTCATCACTTACTCAGTTTTACAAAGAACAACATTAAAATGTTTTGCACTGAGGGGCACCTGGGTGGCTCAGTCAGTTGAGCATCTGACTTCGGCTCAGGTCATGATCTCAGGGTTTGTGAGTTCAAGCCCTGCCTCGGGCTCTGTGTTGACAGTTCAGAGCCTGGAGCCTGCTTCAGATTCTGTGTCTCCCTCTCTCTCTGCCCCTCCCCTGCTCTCACTCTCTCTCTCAAAAATAAATAAACGTTAAAAAAATAAAAAAATTTTGCATTGAGAGTGATTTTATTCATTATTATGAAAAACTCCACCTCACACACACTCTGAACTACAAAGTACTTTTTTTTTGCCATTCCTCCTCCTCCATGCACCCTTTCTATTACTCAGACAATGAGGAAAATGATTGGGAAGTTTTAAATTCAAGCACAAATGTCATACATTATCAATAATTGTCAAATGTATTTTATGTATGATCATAACTTTTTATAAGATCAGTTTAGAAAAAGGAAGAAAAAGAAAAGAAAAGAGTGACAATACAACACATTTATTTTGTGTAATATAAGAAATAAAATGATCAATGATGGCACAATTTATGAAGTATTTAAAAATATTTGTAATACAACTTTATACAAAATGAATGTTTGTGTTCTCAATCTTCCAGTTCTGGATTATTTTCCTCATTTCTTTTATTTTTTTCTATGTATTTATTTTTCCTAATGACATGTTTGTTTTTATATAAAAAACTGTTGGCTCTCATTTCATTGCTCAAAAAAAGAACATGCTATTTAGAATTCAGCTTATAAAAAAATAATTCAGCTTACTAAAAGAGGAGCTTGTATTGAATTGAATGACAAGAAATTATCCATGGTCATCCCTGTATATATTATGTTTTTCCCATTTCAAAAATGTAAAATAGGGACGCCTGGATGGCATAGTTGGTTGAGAATCCAACTCTTGATTTTGGCTCAGGTCGTGTTCCCAAGGTCATGGGATCAAGCCCCAAATTGGGCTCCATGCTGAGCGTGGAGTCTGCATAAGATATTCTCTTTCTCCCTCTTTGTCCCTCCCCACCTTGTGCACATGTATGCACATGTGCACAGTCTCTTTCTAAAAATGATAAAATTTTAAAATGTAAAGTATATTTTTATGGTGGAATAGGGGAAAATTTAAATATTGCATAATTACAAATTTTTTATGCACCCTGAAATTCTATTTCATGTATCATTTTTTATGCTAAAATTAAACTTAGGACATAGGCGTCTTGACTTCTACTCAGTCATAATACACTTCTTTTCACGCTTTTGTATTTTCACACATAATACTTCATTTTAAACATGCTAGATACTAATTTCCATGTAATCATCACAAATCTTGATGTTTCTCATCTTTATAGGAGCTCCATACCAATGTTCAATCTTGGAAGCCTATAATTCCTGCCTTTTTAAAAAAGAGTTAAAATGTCACAATCAAGAAAACAACATGAAGTAGTACACACATTAAAAAGAATTATTTAAAACTGTCCCTGAAGTCCAAAGAAGTGAAGTACGCCTAAGTTCTCCCACCTAGGAAGGGGCAGAATAGAGAATAGAGGGTTTTGTTTTATTTTGTTTTGTTTTTTGTTTGTTTGTTTGCTTGCTGTGGTTTTGCTAGTTATTTCTAATCCAGCTCTGTCGTGGTACTTACTTGCTACTTAAAAAAGAACGACTAACTTCTCCACATTTATATTTTTACTTTCTATTACCTGAATTTATATAATTATTTTATGCTGCCAGCATACTGTAAGTAATATACCAGGCATATTTCAGTCAGATTCCTCAAAGAATCAAGTAATTTTCTAAGTGACATTAAAAACTGCTTAACTTTAAGAATAAATCTGGAAAAAAAGACACTTAAATTATGGATTATCCTTGAAATCCTCATATTTGATAGACCTAATTTTGCTTTTTACATCAAGTGCTAGAACTATTGGCATCTTAATAAAAGCTGATTTTGTAAATGAAATGCTTTAAAGACATTAGGAAAGATTCATTGATTAAAAAATGTGTGCCATGTTTCGCTTGCATGGGGTTTCCTCCTTGGAACAATGGCATAAATTACAAGGAAATGCAGACAGATTATGAGGACACTCTTGATGTGGCTAATAGAATCATTAACTTGGGTAATAAGGAAGACAAATGGTACATGGCATGTTATAGTCACATACCCGTGCTCTAAACCAAGGGTCCAGTCAATTAAAATCTCTTTTTGTTAAATGATGCTAATCCATATTTCATGATAAAAGTAAATAATACAAGCAGATTTTTCAAACTATAAAATTATTTAAAAATTGTTCTTATCAAAAATGGCTTGTATATTTGTCTGTAAATCTTTTATTTTATACTGGGAATTCAAGCCTCTCCCAAAAATTTATTCCATGCTCAAGCAGGACTACAACCTGGTTTTCAATTAGGAACTCTTCTCCATGAAGCCCCAATGTATATCAATGAGCGGTTCTACCTGCTGCCTTAGAAGATTTGTCTCTAAACGCATACTTTAGATTTTTTTGTTGTTGTTTTATTTTATTTTTATTGTTGTTTTCTTTTTGTTAAATGTTTATTAGATTTAAGGGACACATTGAATATCCATTTTTATTTTGTGTTTTAGAAATTTTGCTATGCTCTGGGAATATGATTCCTAGTCTCACAGAAATCCTAGTTTTGGCATCTCAAAGATAGAATTCTCAGAGGTACACAATACTAAAAGGCAGACTTTGTGAATCTAAGCTTTTTCTGAAATAAAATTTTAGGGGCACCTGGGTGGTTCAGTTGGTTAAGTGTCCAACTCTGATTTTGGCTCAGGTCATGATCTCATGTTTTCATGAGTTCAAGTCCCACATCGGGCTCTGTGCTGACCTCGTGGAGCCTGCTTGGGATTCTCTCTCTCCCTCTCTCTCTGCCCCTCCCTCACTTTGTCTCTCTCTCTCTCTCTCTCTCTCTCTCTCTCTCTCTCTCTCTCAAAATAAATAAATAAATAAACATTAAATAATTTTGAAATAAAATTTTTATCTAAGAAAATAAAAGCAGATAATGAAAATAGCACAATAGTTGTTACTAGATTGGTTAAGATTGAGAGCTTTGTTTAAATTTTGGCTCATTCTCTTAATACCATTAAATTGAACTGCAACTTTGGAAGTTACATAAATTACTATTTCATTTTCTTTAAAGTAAAATTGATAATATCAGAGATGAGAGATATTTATTTTAGGAAATTTAATTTCCCACCCTCATGAAATGGGAGTCCCGGATATTTGTTGAGTGAGCAATACCACCGCTACTAAATGTGCTGATCGCTGTAAATCCTTTTAGCTCGGTACTTAACACATGGTACCTCCTCAATAATTGTTGGTATTACTGGCACTACCAGCAACTGTATCAGCAGGAGAAGTACTAGAAGTATGGCTACTATTAGTGATATTAATACTATAATATTGTATGCTGGCAATGAAATGAGTGCTGAATGAATGAATATATGAATCAATAAGTAGATTAGGATTTGAATCCTTTTCAGAAAGGAATAATATATATGATAATGGAGAAGCAAAAATGTTATATAAATTCTCATTTCAAAGGATTTGGATCATATAACCTACAGCAACTTAGATGATCACCTGGTTCAATTCCCTCATGTATGGAGAAAAATACTGAGTCTAAGAGAGACCTAATATTCTGTCCAAAGTCACATAGCTTGTGGGAGAATCGAGCTCCCTTGGATTTAATGATGTGACAGCCTAAATATCCATATGCATACCAAGAGATATATTTCTCTCATAATTGTGGAAGTAGTTAATAATATAAATTATATATGTATATATATAATTTAATTTATACACACACACACATATATACATACATGACATGGGATTCCATATAAAATCCTCTAAATGTGTAATAGTCATGGAAAGAGAGATTAATATATGTCAGTCCAAATTTGTAAAGTTTGCTTTTAAAGATAGCAGTAGTACTATTTATGAAACGTTACACATTGAGAAAAAAAAATGAACAAAATATAGGAAAATAATCACTTTTACCATCATACTAACACTGTCCCTCTCCCAGAAAGCATGCCTTTTCCTTCGGAGGGAACCCATGAGCATCTGGTAGGATAACTGGTGATGAAGATTTTGCATTGTATTGTTTTTAGCTGATTTCTTTGAATCAGCAACTTTATGATCATTGGAACTAAGCTGTCCATTGTAATTGTCTTAATGGCTGGGCTTATGTTCTTATAAACGGACATTTGGCTAAATAAAAATACAGAAATGTTTTTGAGGTACTAGCAGAGAAGGTACACCCCAGCCTGTCTCCACCTTCTTTCTGATCTCCAATCCTTGTTAAGAGGAATATGTTAGACCCAAACTTAGGTGACCCAATTCCTTGATTCATTCATTCTTTCATACACTCATTCCATAAATTCTCATTAAATGCTTTTTCTGCATTTAAGGCACTGGAGATACAACAGTTAATAAGATTTCATACCACTCTTCTTGGAGTTTGCAGTCTAATGGATGATGTAGACAAGTCTCCAGTCACTGATCATCAATATGAACACCATCACAGTGCACTTTGAGAGCACAGAGAAAAGACATCTAACTCAGAGTTGGAAGACTATGGGATGCTTCTCAAAGAAGATGCATTAAAGCTGACACTTGCAGTAGGAATGAATAATATAAAGGGTATCCCAGGCAGAAGGATCAGTGTGAGATAAAGACTAGAAGCAGAAAGGACATGGGGAACTTCAGACAACTGAATGAAGGGACATGTAAGACACAGGATGCTGTAAGAGGTATGGCTGGACAGATAAGTAGAAATTCAATTGAAAAAAGACAGTTTTAAGACATATTAAGGTCTCAGGTTGTGACCTTATTGATATGTGTGCATATTAAATGTGCATGTATACACACAGGCGCACACACACACACACACACACACACACACACACACACATATATATATATATATATATATATATATATATATATATATACATCCCATATATATGTGTGTAAGATATTTATGAGGGAAAATGTGTGTATATGCTGCACCTGCCAGCTAATTAGCAGTTAAACAGATAGAAGCTCAATAATGGATTTCTCATGACAGATTTTACAATCACTTGTAATCATCTCTACCTCTTCATGTAGTAAATCTCCAATTGAGTCTAAAAACAATTTTAAATCATCTGTCTTCCACAATGCTTTCTGGATAGCACATTAATGATATTTCAGATGCATTTTTCACATTTAATCTTGGGAGAAACTGGCAAAATGGGGTATCAAGTGAAGACTACAATTATTGCTCATGAACTTTTGATAATATTGTCTGCAAATGTCTGTTCACATTCAGATATAAGCACAAGCCTGCCAGAATATAGAGACATATTTTTTCTTCCATTTCAAAATTCCATTATTCAGCATCAATTTCTGAGGTCTGATTAACAGTGACAGCGTTTTGGAGGGCATTCTATCTAAAATGATTACAATTCAGGAGTTGGAAGGCCTTTGTTTCAGCAACAATTATTTATGGAGAAATGCTTTCTTAGAATCAGACAGCATAAAGTGTATGTTTTCAGGAAGAGCATACAAAGATAACTTCACTTTGAATTCATTAATTCAGTTTGTATTTCTCTGTGCAACACAAAGGGACAAAACTACTCCCCAGTGTAAAAGATGGTGAGATGCAAGTAGGAGGAAAAATTTATGTCGATGTACTGCTTTCATTTCAAACAGGCACCACAGCTGACCCTCAAACTGACCTGCCAAGTCTGTTTGAGAAGGACTCCTCATCCCCATTCTACATGTAAGGAAACCATCATTTCAAATAGTCAAGCATTTTACCAGAGACTGGTAGAGAGTAATTTGGATAGTCAGAGTTAGAACCCATACTATCTGATTCCCAGTCTAGACCTCTATACAGTGATCTGGCTCTATGTGGGGGCAGTGTTTTCCCCATCTATCTAGCTGACTACACAGCTTATTATGTGTTTTTCTTTTCCTACAGAATTGTGTAACACCAAACTTCTCAAATGTGTATTCCACAAATATGTTGATTAACGGAAAAATGGGTTTCGATTTTCTTATAATATTATAAGGGACTAAAAAACCCTGGCCCAGTTAACTTCATCATACCTTATGTCAACTTTCAACTTTGCTTCAAATCATAGGCTCAAGGCCTAAGTAGTGTGGTGGGAGAAGATTCCAAGCCGCAACATATCTGAAAGCATTCTAACGACTCATTGACTCTGCCACTGCTCATTTATAATTTCTTGATCCTCAATTTTCATTAATGTGATAGATTGTTCTAAAAATGAAATTAATACATAAATTATAAAGCCTATATCAGGACTTAATTTATTCTTTGAAAATTTGAAATTAATAATAATAAAAAATTATAGAACAAATTTATGGAAACTATTTTGGTCTACTTTATGCTAAAGTGCCAAGAGGAGTAAAGATTTTTCACCTCTATGTTAAATTATATTGCTAATATATTTTTATTCTGCTTTACTCTTTATTATATATATCTTGTTTGCTCTTATAACCATGGTTTTCCTTATGTTGTTATTTGTTTCCCTTTCTTTTCCATGGAGTGCATAAATTGAATTTATTCTATAAAAAGAACTATGATACCCCAATATGCAACTGCAGAGGCTATAAAAAATTATAGCCACCCTGTCTTACAGCCAAGAAATAGATACATCAAAATATCACCAAATAGTGGTGATATTATAGACTAGTATACTCAGTCATCACCTATATCACTTAAACTATTATAGTCTTTTGCAAACAATATTATAGTTTACAGCAAGAGCTATAATGATATATAATCATCAGTCAACATAATATACTATTTTAATTTATCTAAACATATAATTCAACAAAAGTAGAAACTACTTAATGAAGTACTTAATGAAGTATTATGAATAATACAAAAGAAGAAAACAATGAAAACAATTTGAAGTATTAGATGAGAAAATTGTTTAATAAATTAAATATACCATGATGCTGGAATATATTCCAGTCATTGTAGAATGATGACTCTTAATTCTGGAGATTTCCTGGTTGTCACTGAGTAGATTAAGTATTGGCAAGAATTGGATAGCTGGTGCCCAGATGTATGGTCAAGAGTATCTCAGAGGTATAGAGCTTTTGAAGAAAACGTGGGTCCATATTTGATAAATAGCTCTGAAGTTACAACAGTAAAACACAGTGAGTGCTCAGTAATTATGTTTCCAGGAATGTTTCTTGGGACCACAGGGAATAAAGGTGAAAACAATAGTGAGGAATAGCTAGTCAGCAGGATGATCGGTCAGAGGAGTCCCACAATCTAAAGTGGCTGGAGAACTGGGACCATTCCGGAAAAAAGAACCATGGTAAGGTACCACAGAAACCACCATATACCAAAGAACAAGAAACCGGAAGTGAAACACTGGCACCGTGCCCTTGTTACAGAACCTGCCTTCATGAACAATGTGTGAGAGAAGCGTTTATCATAAAACATTTGGTTGCCAATGGCAAAAATACAGTTCAAACTGACCTAAGGAGGGAGAAAGCTTAAAGGTCAAAGACATGCTTATTTTGTGTAACACAAGGTAAAATTGTGTCCTTCATTTTTTTAGTTCCGATTTTCTGTTTTAGTTTTTTTCTCAGGCAAGTTCTACCTTCACTCTAGCAAGACAACCACCAATAGGTCTAGGCTTATGACCTTCCAGCAAGACATGTTAATGGAAAGAGAGGATCTTCTTCTTGGCCATTAAAAAATAATAATAAAATAAATTAAGTCTTGATAATTAGATATATTCACCTGACTTTGCTCAAATCTCCTTCTTGAAGTAAACATTGTGGTTAAGTGAATACACTAACGAACTTTGTCACCTTGTCACTTCTGGAATTGAGGTTGGTGGCAACCTTAGTAGTAACATGTGAGTAGAGGAACATTTTCAAAAGCAAACTGAAATCACCTAAATAATGCCAGATGAGTGGTGTATCCATGTAGTCTGTATAGGATAGACATGATATTCATGGCAGATTTTAATAAGTGGACCATTTGAAGAGGATAGGGTAGGGATAATGGAAACCAACTAGGGATGATGAAAAGACCCTCACGGCTGGTAAATCTCTTTTGGGAGATTGTGAGGAAGCAAAACAGAAAGCTGGAGGAATTTTGCCCTTGCCGAGAGAGGCCAGAGAGATATACCCTGCCCTCAATTCATCCAACCCCTATGTTTCTCATAAAAATAGAGTGGGATTAGAAAGATCCAGTAGTAAGGTATAAAGAGAAAAAAATCAAACAAAGTAGATGGGAAAGCAGTAGATGTTGTTCATGATACTGGGACTGACCCAGTGCGGTGACCAGGTAAAATCATCTGTGTAAGGTAAGGTATAAAGGAAATCAGAAACTAGTGACAATGGGTTATTGGAAGCAGTGCATTTGAGTTGAAGGGCATTTTAGGCCCTGCAGATTTTGGAGAATGACAGCACTTAGAACAAATCAAATTAAGTATGAGAAGCAAATCAACATAGGAATTATATCCTCCTTTATGTAGACCCTCCTAGCCATATGTGAATATTTTTTTCTCTAACTTTACAGTACTTGCCCCCCCACTCTCCCCACTCCAGTCCTAATTCCTATATTATGCATCGTCTGTGCCACCAGTGAAGATCTTTCCTATGCAGCACATAATACTATTATAATCGTTAATTGTGTTTATCAACTAGACTTAGCTACAGGGTGCCCAGACATTTGGCCAAACATTATTCTGCATGTCTGTGAGGGTATTTCTGGATGAGGTTAACATTTGAATCAATAGACCGAGAAAAGCATATTGTGTTATTAACCCTAGTGTGGGAAACCTTGTCCAATCAGTTGAAGGCCTGTAGAGAACAAAAAGGCTGACCTCCTGGGAGTAAGAGGGAATTCAGACCTGACTGCTGGCACAGGACGTTGTTCTTTTTCTGTCTTCTAACTTGAACTGAACCATAATTTCTTTTTATGCCTTGAGACTGCTAATATTTGGACAGAATTTATACCATCAGCTCCCTCAATTGTCAGGCCTTTGGACCTGAACTGAAACTTCACTATTTCCAGTTTGCTCATTGCAGAGTTTGGGACTTCTCAGCCTCCAATATTTTGTGAGCCATTTCCTGGTGATACACCTCTTTCTATATAGATACATGCTGTCCATTCTGTTTCTCTGGAGGACTGTAATACAACTATATATGCAGATTCCATCTACACAACTCCTAGCTACATGAGTTCAAGGCCGATGGCTTAAATATATATGACTTATATGTTTATAAAGTAAATTTCTAGGTGCATGGACATTGTTTTACTCAAGAGTAATTTTCTGGGCCGTTGGTCTTTTTCACTATAATTTGTTCATATAGTCTGTCTTCTTAAAAGGACACATGGGTTTGTTTGATAGCATCTGTAGCAAGTGCAAATACAGAGTGACTGTAACAATTGCTACTTGTGAGTTTGATGTAAACATTTTCAAGTGGAGAATTTCTTCCTTCAAGATTTTTCTGAATGTCCTTTTTTATACATTTAAGTTTGCTTCATTTGAGCTTTATTAATGTGCTATGATGCAGTGTAATCTCATGTGATTTCTTTTTTTTTATTGACTATTACAAAACTAAAATCTGTCCATGCCGTTTTTTTGTAGTTCAGTTATTTTTTGTGGTTGTGTAATACTCCATTGGTTAAGTATATCATAATTAAGTTAATTGTTTATGAAATCTGTGTTTTTTCTTTTTTTTCCCCTCCAGCTCCTGACTATTCTGAACATAATTCTCCTATAGGTTTCCTGGTGCATATGTCAGATTTTATCTAATGTGTTTACTTAGGAATTTCATTGTTTGGTCATAAATTATGCAAATGATAAAATTTCTGAAATAATACAAAACTATTTATAAAAATTATTATATTAATTTTACTCTTCTTTATCCCTATTTTTTCAGCACTCAGTATTACCAAATTTCCTGTTTTTACTAGTCTACCAAGTGTAAAAGTGATTGTCATTTGCAGTTTCCTAACATCCAATAACGTTGAGCATCTATGTTTATTTGAAAAGGATTCCCTTTCCTTATCAAAGAGATGCCTATTCATGATTTTTGTCATCTTGTTTAAAATACAAAGGGCTGTTTTTCTTATTGATTTGTAATTGTTGTTTATATATCCTCGACAGTAATTATTTATTAATTACATATCTGCAATTATTTCCCTTATTTGTTGGTTTCTTTTTCACTTTATGGTATCTCTTGAACTTAATTTCTTAATTTGAAGGTGGTCAAATGTTTGAAACATCAGTTCTATGTTAATGTTTCACCAGAATTACTTAAGTAAGTCTCTCACTTCCTAGAGGCAAAATAGGTATTCTCCTGTATTTTCTTCTAAAACTTGTAAGGATTTGGGATTCACACTTAAATTCTTATTACATTTAGAATATATATTCTGTGTGTGTGTCTGTGTGTGTGTGTGAGTGTGTGTGTGTTATGACATAGAGATCCATTTTAGTTTTAAAATATGTAGTGCCAACACTGTTTATTGAATGATACCCCCTTTATGCAATAATTCACATGCTACATAGATACACTTGTTAAGTTTGCATATCTCTTGAGTCAGTTTCTGTAATATGTATTATTTTTTGTTGGTCACTTTATCACCCCTGTGTCAGCACCATGCAATAAGAGCCTGTGCTTCTTCTGTGCTTAAGACTTTTTATATAGAATTTCCAATCAGCTTCTCAAAGTTCTTAAAAAATCCCCTGAGGCTTAAATTTAATTGCATTAACCCTATGGATAAACTTGGTGACACTTTTCATTGGTATGATACTAAATCATTTGTCCAGGTTTATGCGTATCTCTTTATTTAAAATACATATGCTTAAAAATAAAATAAAATAAAATAAAATAAAGTAAAATAAAATAAAATAAAATAAAATAAAAATAAAAATAAAATAAAATAAAATAAAATAAAATAAAATAAAATAAAATACATACTGCTTTTCTTTATCCTGGCATGAACAATGCCTACTACTATGGCTGGCATATACTATTTACATGTAAATATTTTCAAATGTATAATTTGAAGACATTAATTGAAATCCATTACCTTAAGGAAGAAATGTTAAACCATCAGTTGGTTTAAAAATTTGCAACATCTCATCAAATGATTCTCTTGTCTCTACTTCACATCACCATTGACAGGATGCTTACTACCTACTGAGCAAGTTTCTGGAGAAAAAAATTATTCAAAAAATTAGTTTCTTACTTTGTTCTGAAATTACCCAGTAAGTCTGGTTTATTTATTAAATTTCAAATAATTCCCTTTAGATTTTCATTTAATTAGCTCAGTTTTACTTTTAGCTGACGTTTCCTATAGCTTCTTATCAATCACAGATTTGTTGTTTCATATTCTTTATGATTCATAAAATCCTCTTATTTAAAGCAGAAAGCATCTCTTATCAAAGGTTTCTGTAGAAGTTCACGTATCCATCTTCTTCCTTTGTGTTGTCTTTCTTACCATCCATTAATGACATTCTGAGACCATCTTTTAATCTTTATATATTTCATCTTCCATGTTATAGACTCATCGAACCTTCCAGTACTACACATTTATGTGAATCTGTATTAAAAGTTCACTGTCATTCATTAATATTTAGATAAGCCATTCTTTCCTCCATTCTTTATTATTTTTAACTCTGTCATACTCTCCACTTTGTCTTTCCTTTTTCTCTGGTAGCAGGATTACTTCTGATTTCTTAACATATATGTGTCCAAAACTGAGGATATGCTCACGGTTTTATCTATGCCATCGAAGACTTTCTCAAAGCTACTGACAATAGCCTTGAGGTTGGAGCTTCCTTTGAATTCCAAGCTTCTTTCACTCAAAATAAATGTGGAATGAGAATAGCTTTTAAATAAATTTAGAAGATAAAGTACTTGAGTCCATAGGAAGCTAGTTCATATTTCATTTGCTTAAAAACCTTTTTCAACTCATTCAAAGAGCATTTTTAATAAGGGCAGGAAGGGCTCTTAAAACTTCCTCTATTTCCCATTTTTATAAATATGTTGAGCACAGTGTAGATGTTTAATATATGTTTATCAAAAACATTTACTCATACAAGGTATTGTAGAAGCAAGACTAAAACTCAAGTCTGGTATTTCATTTACTACAGGAATTATAAATGCTAAAAAATGCAAATGGCAAATAAAAAGGCTTCATGATTTTTATTGCAGTCAGTTGATTTTTAATAAAAAGGGAAATTACTGCTTGAGAGGATCCAGCTCTATTAGCATACATTTAAACATTTTCCAATATTAGCACTGCATTCCATTGTGACCTGCCCACTGATTCTGATCCCAACCAGTAAGTGAAGATTTTTACCTTTGTTCAGCTAAGCCTCACTCTCTCCAAGCCTTTCTCATTCTCTCTCTCTGCTTTTTCACATCTAAGTCCTGCACCCTGTGCTGTAATTTGCCCGCTGCAGCAGCCATTTTCATTCCCTTCCCAATGATTATACCAAGGACAGAAAATGCCCCTAAATTAATCCATCACACTGGCACAGATTCTAATGAGTAGGAAATGCCAAAAATGATCCATTATCACTGCAATTGGAAAATCATAACATCATAGCTCAGGCCAAGCAAACAGTAAAGGAAATCTCTGAAGCATATAGTGAAGGCCGGATGTGGAAAGCAATCTCTGGTCCTGGAGCTGCCTCGGTGGGGCACTAACTGATTTATATGTCCACACAGCTATGCCCATCCTCATGTACAGACATTACCCTAGAGTACCTGTGTGTGCTCATCCTGGGTTTTGAAAAACCAGATAATTCTCCCGGAGTTGAGTTTTCAAAGGTCACTTGACCAAAATGCAATGCCACAGTGCCCTCAAGTGGTCTCAAATATTTACAATAATTACTTCTTGAGTGGCAGGATTCTTGCTTTGAAAACCATAGATGTTTTTATTTTTTTAAGAGAAGGTAAAATATACAAACACCATCAGCAATAACAACAACAAGAAATCTTTCTCCGCCCACTTTTTTCTTTCTTCCTTCCCTCCTTTCCTTTCTTTCTTTTTCTCTTTCTTTCTTTCTTTCTTTCTCTCTCTCTCTCTTTCTTTCTTTCTTTCTTTCTTTCTCTCTCTCTCTCTCTCTCTTTCTTTCTTTCTTTCTTTCTCTTTTTCTTTTCTTTTCTTTTTCTTTCTTTCTTTTCTCTTTCTTTTCTTTCTTTCTTTCTTTCTTTCTTTTTTTCCTTTCTGCATTGTCTCACCTCACTGTTCTCCCCACCTCCCTTCTCTTTCTACTAGTTCCCTGTCCCTGTAAGCTCACCTTGCAGAGGTGACTGACAAGCCTTCCACCCAGGGTCTGTGTTGTCAATGTAACAGTCTGGTGAGTCAGGGACATTACTTTTTCCACTTCTCCTGCCAATTGGGAAAGTTATATGAGAGAGGGCAAGAAGAACTATGTACCAAACCCTTTGATGTATGGGAAACCGAATGTGAAGATAATAGAAATCTTTGTCTTAATCTGATAAATTTACTTTTTTGTGTGTAAGTCAACTCAGGACTTCTCCATTCCAATTCAGGTATATTCACATCAGTTCTGAATTTTACTTTGGATTGTGTGGAGAAAAATACAAATACCCTTAAATCATTACTTTGTTTGATTGATAAATCTAGAAAATGTATTACGCATTTACAAAAATTTATTTCATCATATTTTATATACTTTTTTCTCAAAAACAGGCCTCCCAGATTTCATTTATTAGAAATGTGGTGGCAGTTTCATGCCTGCCACTTATTGAGAAATAAGAGTTATGTGTGCCAATTTCTCTTTCTTTCACTTATTAAACCATTGTGCAATTCTAGTTAAGCGTGGAACAATCACTTATCAGGGAATTATTACCAAAGGGAATAGTCGTGATGTCACTATTAAATGGTAAATAACAGTGAAATCAAGTAAGTTAATAAATTTTTGGCTATATATATATAGTATATGTAAATTTTATATATAAGAATAAATAATATGCTCATGTAACCCCTTTTGTGAAACAAAAGAAAAACAAAATAAAAATAATAAATCTGCAGAATATTTACATTTTAGTGACCTAAATGAAGTTCATGAGACCTGAGCTTGAGCAAATAGAAGAGAGGGTCCAATTGGACATGAAGGATGCTTTCAATATCACCATACTCTGAGTCATAAAGCTCTTAGCTTTTGAGAATAATAATGAGGAATATAAATAATTCACAAAAAATTAAATATTACTCTTAGCCTTTATTTTTTTGGCTATTTTTCCAACAAAAAGAAGGGATTATTTTTATTCAGGAAATATAGAAGAGATTAGAGTTACCCAACATGGTTACCTTTTCAGCTGGACTATGATGACTACCATAGAGTTTAGAGCAAAAGTTTCAGCCATGCACAAACTAGTGCAGAATTCCAGTTCTGAGACGTATTATTTGTGGGATCCCATTCTGTGATCATGGATGTTGTTTTTTAATCTCTTTGAGACTGTTTCTACATCAAACATAAAATGAGAATATTAAGAGACCTACATCATATTGTTGTGGCAAGAATTCAAGGATACAATATTTGTAATCTTATAAACATTAAAAACTAAAAATAATATATATAATAATAAAAAATTAAAGGCATAGTGCCCAGCATTAGTAACTAGCCAACTGGCCTAATTTTTATTTTATTTTGTATTTGTTATTTATAGACCATTTAAAGCAAAGGAAATGTCTGTCTATCTATCATCTATCTATCTATCTATCTATCTATCTATCTATCTATCATCTATCTCCTGGGTCCAGTTAAGTAATTTCCATGGTACTCCAATCACAGGGAACAGGCTGAGGTTCACTTTACCTACATCCAGGTCAGAGAAAATTTGAATAGTGGGAAAATTACTATTTTTTTGAAAAATTACTTTTTTAATTGACTTTGATTTCTACAATTTATTAATGACTCCATAGTTTTCTTGAGTCTCAGTGCAGTCATCTTAAAAATGGAAAAAAATAAGAAAAAGAAGCTTTAGGAAGCCCCTGAGATCATTTCAGTTACTAAAGTATTCAAAATGTGGGTATGTTTACTATATAATTTTTTAATATACATTAACATTATAATATAGCATAAATCTGTCATATTACAAAGAAAGAGCTCAGAAAAGTATAGTATTAGATGTGAGATCTTGAAAATCTCATATGTTCCTTCAATGCAAGGAGTAATTATAGTTATAGTAAGGTACAGCCAGAAATCTTAGAATGCGTATGTTCCATGTGATGGATTCTCCTAATTTTATCAATAGTCAGTGATTGGTGGTTGCAAGGAACTTCCCTGGTTTTAAAGAGTCATTTGGTCATAGATATTATTTAATCATATTCTCTGCATATGACAGCGTGTCACCAATACACAGCCTTCCCCTGCAGCCTCCAGCAGTGCACTCTAGCGGGTCTGAGTGAAGTATGTTAACAGATCATGAGGAGCACTGAAGCGCTATCTTCCCTTGGATCTCTTTAAGCGCATCTCCTACCACTACTATCTGTGACCCTACCGCCCAGCCAAAATCTCAGTCTTTATCTCTGTCTGATCTTGACAGGCCATTTAATGTCTAAGTCATTGCTGTACTGTGCTGTCATCCATCCTGCCATGCTCCTGTTTTCATACCTAGCAACATCCTGTTATTTGTAGCACTCTGTCTAACATTTTTATGTTGACTTCCCAAATCTCCTCCATCAGAATTGATTGTTCTTCCTTTTGTCCCCTTAGAACGCTTGGTGTGCTTTACTAATGGTGATGCTGTTTAGATTTACTCAAACTACCTCTTCCATGCATTCTATTCATCCATACATCTATCCACTTATTCCCATTTGGTGTTGAAGATACTTGCTCTGCAGTAGGTCACAGAATAGTCTGGCTTCAGAGAGATGTGTTGTGGCTTCTTTCTTTCTCGCTTACCAATCTGGATAATTTAACTGCTTTAAAGCTCAGATTACTAATCTGAAGATATGGGCCAACGTTAATATACTGACTTGACAGTGCTTCAGAGAAAATTGATTGAAATGGGCTAACACATTTATCTATATCTTGGCACCCAGTAAACACTCAAATACACGCTAGTAGCTATTAGGATTATTATTTTACCATTATATCCACGCCGACTGTCATCCAGACCTCTCGAATTTCGGACTTATATATCAACTGTCTTTGAAACACTCATTTCAATATCTAAGTGGCATATAAAATTAACCAACCTCTCAAACATTGAACTGATAAGTCCCTCAAACAATACCTGCTTTAATTTAGTCTGCCCTATCTACATTTGCATCTATTATATATATTTTAAATGATCATGCATACATTTTAGAGTCATTTTGGACTCCTTTCTTTCCTTCACACCCTACATCTTATCTATCAGAAAATCATAGTGGCTCTTCTAACTAATATATCTAACAGTCTCACCATTTTGCTCCACCCCCAGTGTTTCCATTTTGATCTGAGTCACTATAATTCCTTACTTGAGCTACTGTATTTGTTTTTCTTGCTGGAATCCTTGTGCTGCCCTGTGTCCCTTAACATTTTTGTCAAATATATTTTACTTTATTTGTTTCGGAAAAACTTTATTGATTTGTCATTGACATACAATAAGCTGCACACATATGAAGTGCATAACTGTCTTAAAAGAAATATACATCTGTGAAACTATCACATATAGATACAAAATCAAGGTAATAAACATTATCATATTAACATATAACCACAAAAATCAAGGTATATAACATATCCATTACTGTCAGAAGCTTCCTTTTGCCATTTCGTAACTTGCTCCTCCCTCTCTTCTTCCCTGCCCAGCGAACCACTAAATTGATTTCTGTCCCCAGAGATTAGTTTGCATTTTGTAGTATTTTATGCAAGTTGAATCATAGAGCACATGATCTTTGTGTCCAAGTCTTCGTATGAAAATATGCTGTCATTTCCCTGGGTAAATAACAATACATGGAGAGTCTAAATTATAAGGTAGTTTATGCATAACTTTTTAAAAACTGCTAAACCTTTTCCCAAATTGGTTGTATTATTTTCCATGACACTAACAGCATGTGAGAACTCTATTTCTTCCATATTCTAGACAACACTTGCTATGGTCAATCTTCACTTTTAGTCATTCTACTCTACGTGCAGTTATATTTCATTGTGGTTTAAATTTGCATTTCCAGAATGACTTACAGACTGAGGACATTTTCATATGCTTATATGACATCTATATATCTTCCATAGAGAAGTGTCTTTTCAAATATTTCCCTTTTTTGTTAGGTTGTTTTCTTCTTACTGATTTTTGAGCGTTCCTACATATTTTGAGTTCAAGACATTTATCAGATGTGAGTTTTCCATAGATAATTCTCCCAGTCTGTGATTTGTCTTATTCTTCTGATATCATCTTTGAAGATCAAGGGTACAGTTTTCAATTTGTTATTTTAAGATTTGTGATTTTGATATCACATATCACATGTAAGATCAGGGTAATATAGATATATTCCTATTTTTTCTAAAATTATTGTATATCTATTACTTTAAGTTTTCTCCAGTTTACTCACTTGTATTTTATAGACTTCACATTGCTTATATCCTATAACCTTCAGAAATTCACTTCCTTTTTCTGATCAGATTTTATAGATTTCATTAGTTTTTCTACATAGACACATGTTGTTGGTGAACATGTTGGTGAACACAGTTTTAATTCTTATTTTCCAATTTCAGTCAGTTTCATCTTTTTTACTTGCCTTATTGCACTGAGTAGAACTTCCAGATTTGAATAGAAAGAGTGACATTCTGGGGCGCCTGGGTGGCTCAGTCAGTTGAGCGTCCGGCTTCAGCTCAGGTCATGATCTCATTGTTACTGAGTTTGAGCCGTGCATCAGGCTCTGTCCTTACAGCTCAGAGACTGGAGCCTGCTTCAGATTCTGTGTCTCCCTTTCTGTCTTCCCCTCCCCTACTTTCCCTCTGTCTCTCTCTGTCTCTCAAGTGAATAAACATTAAAAAAATTTTTTTTTAAAAGAAAGAATAACATTCTTACCTTGCTCCTGATTTCAGGAGAAATTAATTTAGGTTTTCTTCCAAAGTAAATAATTTAATTATTAATTTAATTATTCCTTAATGCTAATAATAATTTAATAATAGTTAAATTGTTCTGAAATTAAAATAATCTATCATGAAACATGATGTCACCTATAGATGACCTTTATCAGGTTTGAAGAAGCTCATTTCTGTTCCTAATTTGCCTAGAGGTCTTTATTTTTCTAGAAATGAATGTTGATTTTGTCAATTTTTTTTCCTGGATCTATTAAGATGTTCATATGTTGTTATTCTTTTTTGTTTAATTATTAGTGGATTGAAATGATGAATAATATTAATAATTTTCAAATCACAATTCAACCATGCATTCCTGTGTTAAACATGACTTGATCATTATCATTAATTGTTTTTATATATTATAGCATTCTGTTTTCTTCTAATGAATTTTGTTTGGCTTTAGTATCATTGTAAATACGAAATGAGTTGGAAAAAAGAGTCACTCTATTTAGATATATAAAAGAATGTGTGTAAACAGTACTTCAGTGTTTATGTATGTAGTTATCATTTCAATGGTTCTTATTCCTGTTTGTAGATCTATGTATTCATCTGATAATACTTCCCTTCTATTAAAACAGCATCCTTTAATAATTCTTGCAATACAGGTTTACCAGTGATGAATACTTTCAGTTTATGTTTATCTGAAAATTTTATTTAGGAAGGATATTTTAACTGAGTATGAAATTATAGGTTGATGGCTTCTTGTTTTTCTTCTTTTACTGTTTCAAAAGATGGCTCACTTTCTTCTCATTTGCATTGTTTCTGATGAGAAATTGGCTAATCAAGCTGATTAATCTTTGTCTCTCTGTCTCTATCTCTGGGTGCTTTTAAGATTTTTAATTTTTATTGGCTTCAAGAATCTTGATAACTATGTGTCCTGATGTGTCTTGGGTTTTTTTAGATTTTTTAAAATATATTTTTTTAAATTTATTTTGAAAGGGTGGTGGGCAGAGAGTGGGAGAGAGAGAATCCCAAGCAAGCTCCATGCTGTCAGCACAGAGCTTGATGCTGGGCTCAATCTCACAAACCATGACATAATGATCTGAGCCAAAATCAAGAGTGAGACACTAAATTGACTGAGCCACCCAGGCACCCCTGTGTCTTGATTTTCTACTTTACTTCTTGAATCCATGGGCTTAAACCTTTTATCAAATTTGGAAATTTGGAGTTTTTTTTTTCTTTCTTCTTTTCCACATTCTACTCCTCTTTGGGGAGTCCTATTACACATGTATTAGGTCTCTTGAATTTTTCCCAGAGATCACTGATCCTCTGTCTATGGAAAGTGTCTCTGTACAGTATGCTGGGGCAATAGCAGGGCTCACCTCATTTGTTTGCTATCTTTCAGTGATTACTATTTGTTTTTTCCAGGTGTCTGGTAATGAAAAAATTTTATATATATGTTGCATATATTATAAACTGTATAGTTATGCATATATTTATAATTATATGTTATATATTTTATGTTATATATGTTATATATATATGTGACTATATGACTATATATATATATATATATACAGTCACACACACATATATTTATATATATATATATAGTCATTATTATGCATTTACTATTATTATTTACTTTTGGGGAAGGAGAAGGTAAACACTATGTATTTTCTACCATCTTTGTCCAAAGTGCTGATAGTATCCTTATAAGGCAAGCAGTCACACATCTCTCTAGTCAAAATTCAGCAATGACTCTCACCTACCTAACAGGCAAAATCAAGTTTGTAACAATGACCTCACAATCCTATACAGGATAGCCTTCCCCATCATTATCTATGTGGTCTTGTTTCTCCCTTTTGCTAGCTTTGCTCCAGCCACATTGACCTTTCTTATGTCACTGAAGCATTTCAGTCACTCTATTTTTAGTGTCTTTACAATGACTAATATCTCTATGTGAATGTTATCTCCTTTCTCTTCCTCACCTCCTTGGCTACTACCTCTCCAGCAAAGATTTTCTCGTGTGTCACTTTTCTGTGAAGTTAACCTTGACGGTATCTTATTGAAAATTGCAAGTACCTTCTCTTCTGCTTTTCTGATTCACATTGCCATGTTCTACATTTATTTCCATAGCACTTATCACATTGTTCCACACTAATTTAAGAGGCTAATTACTTAGTCATTTTCCATCTTCACTCTCATGACCACACTCTTACCAGGAGGTAAGTTCTAGCAGGACAGGTTTGTTTTTGGTTTTGGTTTTTGTTTACATGCATCTCTGCCCAAAACACATCTGCTGCAGTTGTGCTACAATTTTTTAATTATTAAATCATGAATCCTATAATTTTATAGGACCATTGCTGTGTATTACAAATGCAGATGAAGATCTTCACTATTACTATCAAAGGTTTAAAACCTAATGGAGGAAACTGAGAACTTAACCAACAATGAGATAGAGTGGAGGATGTTTGCAAACTCTATTCCATGACAGGATATGATCTCCTTGAGAATGGTAAATTCCCCTGCGGATGAGTGATTTGCATGTAATAGGTGCCTACAAATCTTAATGTGTTTATTCTAAATTAATCTCTTCTAGTCTTGTTGTATCATATGCACTTCCTTCAGGTAAAGACTTCTTAGAGGAACAGAGAAGAGCATAGGTATAAAATTTCCCATTACCAGCTGGCAAAATGCCATGAATAGAGATTTGAGCACTAACTGTAAGCTCCAGGTATAATTAGGAATAAGGAGTTTATATGGCACTGTGTTGAGGCCTCCTGCAAACAGCCAGCACCCGCATGACAACCATGGGAGTGAGCCATCTTGGAGGTAGAGACTTTATCCTTAGCCAAGCCTTCAGATGAATGTAGGCCCACATGACATCTCAACTGCAATTTAAGATGAGAAACTAAAGCTGGTTCAGCTCAGCCAAGGTATACTCTAGTGTCTGATATACAGAATCTGTGTGATATGATATATGATGTGATATGATAAATGTTTATATTTGTTTTAGGCCACTACATTTTGAGGTGACCTGCTGTGCAACAAATAATAACTAATATTCATGGGGAAAAAGAATTATAATACTTAAATTATAAGCTTCATTGGATTATATGAGGCTAGAATTGGGGAAAGAGTATCAGTGCTAAGGTTGTTTGCTCTTTTCTACCCATAGCCTGGATTTTTGAGGAACTAGGGCAAGGATAAATCTACTGAGAGAGAAGAAAAATGTGTGGTTTCTGAAGACCAGATAAAGTAGGAAGTGAGGCTGAATATTGGACAGGTACTTTCGATAACACAGGAAGCTAAATCTTGTAGTAAGTACAAAAGGCTTTACCAAGGTGCAGATAGGTCAAAATATTTAGGATCACATTCCTAATAATACACACCATTCATTGTGCAAGGCTTCACAGGGCTCCTAACATGTGCTGGGCTCCATAGTAAGTACTGAGTAAGTGCATTGCAATGAGATGAGAAAGACTCAACATTCATGCCAAACTCCCAGATCTCATGCTCAGCATTTTTTGAGTAGCTAGCATTGAAAAGACATATGTCTGCTTCGGGGATGCAGGGATAAGCTTTCAGATACCACTCTCACCTCTCACCTCTCCTTGACTGGACCTGTCTAAGGAAAGAGTTCCATGTTCATTTCTTTCACCAAGTTCTATCTCTTTTGCATAGCATCGAGTTGATCTGGCTTTGTGATTTCGCTTTACCTTACAATATTCTTTCTTTGATTGCCTCCCGGACTCAAGCATGAAAGAGGGGATTAGTCTGCATAATGATTTCCCCCTGGACTAAACGAAGGGACTAGTCTGCATAACTTACCCAAAATACCTGTTTTCCAGTGCCATAGCCTCTCATGTTTTTTTATAATGAGGGAAATGCAACATGAAACAGCTAACTTGAAAACAAAATCCAAAAATTTAGTCAAAGGAAGATAAAGTATATAGAGGAAAAAATGGATAGATACTGTTTCAGGAATATAAACTAGCTATGTTTTATACAGACTTTACAATGGACCTTCAGTCATGATTATAAATGGGTTTTGTTTGTGAAATCCTTTAGTTCTCCAAAAAGTTCTGTGAAGTACAACTTATTCTAATCCCCATTGGCCAGATGAGAACAAGCAAGGCACAGGGAGGTTAAATAATATTCCCAAGGTTTCACAGGTATAACATAGGTCCTGGGATTTGGATCTTCATAGACTGACTACAGCAACCAACTGCCTGCTTAACTACTCTACCTTTATAGAGATTTAGAATGCTCACAGTGTACTTGTATGAGCTTGCTGTACATGGAAAGGAGACGGATGAATCTGCATTTTACTTCCAGTGAATTATCATTCATCTGTGTCTATACCTCCTGTCCGTTTCTCTTTCAAATTAAATATTTACTTTGGAGCATGTTTTTAAATGTCATATCTTGTATGATCTCTGAATTAGCCTTAAAACTTTGTCATGCTGCTTGCAGTTGGGCAAGAGATTCTGTGTTGGAATTTTGGACAACAATACAGTATGGAGTTGATGAGCTGGAAATTGGCATTTCTTTTAAAAATAATTTGGTGTTTATGGATACTCGTGGTCATTTCCTACAGGGTTAAAATGTTATATTTTTTGAGAAAGATAATGGAATTCATTCTAGTATAAGAAATAATAAGATCTCAAGATAGCAAATAGGTCCATGCCTACTATGTTTCTGAATACATTTTGGATAAAATTTGCATTTAAATTATTATTATTATTATTTATTAAAGCCAGTTATAAATGGGAATCTTATTCTGCAGTGTTCAGTATTAAGAAGGAAAAAAAAACATACATATATGTGTACACACACACACACACATATATATATATATATATATATATATATATATATATATGGGAATCTTATTCTGCAGTGTTCAGTATTAAGAAGGAAAAAAAAACATATATATATGTGTACACACACACACACACACACATATATATATATATATATATATATATATATATATATACACATACATACATATAGGTTCCAGATTCAGCTTTTCCAAAAAGCAATTTTGTAAAATTGGGTAGTTCACTCCCCTCTCAGTTAACTTGTCTTTAAACAGGCCAGCATGGACTAGCTTGGGAAGACATAAGCAGGATTGTAACAACCTATATAATGACCCTTTTGTAGGAGAGGTAACTATCCACCTTCCTATTAGTTATTGACAGGGACAGGTGATAGTGGAAGTATTAACTATTTTGCCTTAATATTTTGAAGAGACTTTGACTTCATGTGGCAATGTCTTAGTAATTTTCCATAATAATATCCATATTATATAGGATCCTTTTAGTTTCTGGCATTAGACCATTAGTACTTTTTTTCTGTGACATTAGTGTTTCCTCTTCAAATTTGTATGCCTTATCTTTATTAATATTTATGCTTTTTTACTTTGTGAAATTTGGAGATAAACCACATCCTAAGTGCTTAATCAGATGCGTTGTTGAACCAGAAGCCTAATATTTTATTTCTGATTGTGCCATTTTCATCTTATACTCTTGTGACATAATGACTCTACACTCAGCTTTTATTTTCATTTTTTTCTTTACTTACTATATATTTTTTTTATCTTTTAGTTTACTTCTTAGGGCAAAAGTTTCAGCCTTAATTCTCCTATACTTGATCGTTTGATTTCTCCTATTTCATTTCAGCACTGAGTACTGACCATTGTAGCAAATAGAAACAATAATTATATCGATGATAAGTATGTATTCAGCACTTGTTCTGGTGACACAACCTATGTGAATGTTACTATATCACATGGTTTGATTCTTAAATGAGTACTCTTGAAGAAGAAACAAAATCCGCAAATGTTGTTATACACACACACACACACACACACACACACACACACACAAACTCACGGAAATTAGTGATAGGTCTTACGAACAAAAGCACAATCTGCTTCATCTGCTTTGGTGCTACCATTTACATCCCTTGGTTTACTAGTTTAGTGAGAGATATCACGTGACTTACAGATACTGGAGAGACAAAAATGCCATCTAATATTTCAGTTTTGATATTCCTTTTCATGTAATAAGTCATTGTGTTTTTCAGAGAATTGACCACTGTGTTGTATCTGTTTAATCTTTGAAACAGCCTTATACTGTGGGCAACACTTGTGATGTCATGTTCACCTTACAGTTCAGAAAGCCGACTAAGAGCTACCACAAACATTCCCTAGAGTACTGGAAACAGGGCCATGTTTACTTGGTTCAAACTCCAGTGTGCCACCTAGCTATTGTTGAGTAGTTCACATTTGGGGAAAGGAAGAAAGTGAGTGTTATTCAACTTACATTTTCAGATACATCTGCTGTGGAAGCCATGTGGAGGACATCGCACCAACAAAAAATAAGACCAATATTGTGACACTTACAACTTAATATGAAATAGTTCTCATCTTTTAATACAGATAAGAGTTCTGTTAATGATTCAAATTATGGAAGAAAAAAAAAGATGTAACAAGATTAATGCTTTCAATGAGTCACCAGCAACTAAATACACTAATATGTCTTGGTTGTAAGTAAAGACTTTGTTTGCTGGTTTTTGACGGTGCTCTCCAAAAAGTCTGTGTCTATTGATATCCAAGGATTTTGAAAAAAAAATAAGAAAAGAAAAGAAAAGAAAAAAGAAAAGAAAAGAGGAAACTCTGAAAAGATAAGTCAAACAATTTGAAGCTCTATTTCATCGGCAAAGTATATACTTTATATTGTTTTTATAGCAGAATTTAATGAAGTTACTTGAATTGTTTCTTATAAATATAGCCCCACTGAAGAAAATATGCTTAACATTCAATAGGATAAAATACAGTTTAATTTATATCCTAAATGCTGAAAATATCATTAGTTGTCAACTTTATTAAATCAGTTAAAAGTGCCAATTGTCTTCTTTCTTTGTCATTTTATGCTGACATTCCATATAGGAAATTTCCCTTGATGATTTTTTGGATGTGTGCTACCTCCACTTAACAATAATCTAACCATCTCAAAAGACTTCTCAAATTTCATATAAAAATCAATGTTTTCAAGGGCATAGCACTGAAAAGATATTAGACTTTGGAAAAGTCTAATTTTGTAGAGGTAAACAAAATGCAATCAACATAGAGCATTGGGTAAAAGTATTAAAAACCACAAGTGTGAAGAATGTAGGGTATCCTAATTAACAAAGGACAGATGTTGATTTATATGAAAATAAGGATGCAAAATAAGAAATATGTAGCACAATTACACAGAGAACAGTTCAAGGAACCACAGGCAGAGAACAAGTAACCCTTGAATTTCATGTGAGATCTTCTTAGGTCTTATTATTTCTTTCTAAAGATTTAAACAAAAAATTTAAAAAGCCAAATCCTATGATGTTTATTAAATGTTTGCTAAAGGAGATGATTCTTGAAAAATAAGGAGTTAGAAAAGAAGACAAATGGGCAGACACTGCTGGTAAAGGCAATATAATGCACAGACGTACAGTTACATGGCAGAGTTTTTGATGTGTTTAATTGCAGTCATTAAGCTGGCACTCCTCGGGTCGGGGTGTGTGTGAGAAGCTTACTGTTGTCAGTTAATTAAGACCTATAAAATTAATGTCAAGACCTATTCAAAGCGTAAATTGATAAAGGCCCCCCAAAGACATTTAAATATATTGACAGGAGGTAAGGAGTCCCACAGGAATTTTATGCAGTAAAGTAATGTGTTCATACATGTAGTGGGTAGAATAGATTGAAGGGATAGGAAAGGGGAATATACATATTGGTTATTAGGTGAATCAACAAGAATCCTTCTTCTATTGCAATTGCCAGAAACAAATTTACACTAGATTAAGAGGGGAAAAAGGAGTTTATTCATTAATAAAGATAAAAAATCAAAGAGCAAGGGGATTCAGGGATTAAGCAATAATGTCAAGATCTAATTTCTCTACCACTATGTTGGTTAAGATATCAGCTTTTAAAGCATAATGAACTATTCCAAATCTTTAGTAGCTAAAAGAATAAACATTTACATAGTTCATGATTATGCAGGTAAGTAATTTGATCTGGCTAGCCGGGCAGTTCTCATCTCAGCTGACCTTGCCTTTTGGTCACAGTTCCACTGTAAATCATCTAGGGGTCTTTGCATCTTGAAGTTTCCTGGCTATCAGCTGAAGCTACAGGAATGATTGAGTCACATGTCCAGCATCTAGCAATCTAATTCTGGGCTTGATCACATGAATCCTAGCAAGCTTCCACAAGCAAGAACAGAAGACAAGGCATTTTGAGGTCTAGAATTAGGCTTGGTACTGGCCCAGTGATATCCATGCCTCATTCTGTTAGTCAAATAAAGTCACAAGTCTAGTATAGGTTGAAGGGGTTTGTGGAAATTGACTAGTATTAACTGTGGGAGTTATAAAGTAACATTGTAGAGAGGAATAGATATACGGAAGGGCATATTTGAGCCAGTTAGGCAAATAAAAACATCACAGCCGTTTGTTTCTCTATCTTTAAATGGTGTTCTTAGCACCTTCTGTGCTTTGAAATAAAAAATGGATGTTGAGGTTTTAGCTTTAAATCTTTTCTTCTCTGAATAGAGTATTGTTTTATTTTGCTGAACGTCTTAGTCTGCTTGGGCTGTCATAACAAATAACATAGATTGTGTTCCTTAAACAGAAATTTATTTCTCACTGTTGTGGATACTGGAAAGTCTGAGATCAGGGTGCCAGCACGATCAGGTTCTGGTAAGAGCCCTCTTCCTGGTTTGCAGGTTGATGTATTCTTGCTGTGTCCTCACATGGCATGAGGAGAGGAAGAGAGAGAGAGCAAACTCTCTGGTCTCATATGGGTCCCGCCTTCATAACCTAATTACCTGCCAAATGCCCCACCTCCAAATACTATCATATTTGGGATCAGGATTTCAATATATGAATACAGGGGTGGGAGACAAAAACATTTAGTCTATAGAACTGGACTATTTAAACAACCTCTGTGTTTGTCTGAATCAGACTTTGATTCTACAAGTCTGGGTAATATATTTCTCTTAAATGGGGGCAGGGGGTGAATTTTGGAGAAAGCCTTTGTCAGTCTGTGTGGACTGAGAGTAGGTGAGTTTTTAGACTTGTAGTGAAAACCACACATTCTTTCCAAATACAGGAGCATGAAAATAATGCAAATGGAAAATATACACTAAGTGATCTAGTATAAAGAAATTGTTTTTTTTTTTTCCTTTTTAAAGTTTACTTATTTATTTTGAGAGAGATAGAGTATACGTGGGAGGGGCAGAGAGAGAGGGAGAGAGTGAGAATCCCAAGCAGGCTCTACATTAACAGTGTAGAGTCCAATGCAGGGCTTGAACCCACCAACTGTGAGATCATGACCTGAGCCAAAGCCAAGAGTTGGACACTTCACTGACTGAGCCACCCAGGCACCCATGAAGAAATTCTCAATTACTGTGTTTTTGATGGCAAGAGATTTCTATTTCTATATTCAATTGGTGAGAACAGAAGCATCCACCAGAATGTAATACCTGCAATTAACATACATGTTCTAAGATTCAATGTTGTCATTTTGCTAATGTTAATCATATTTCTGTTTGACCTGTAATGGTCTCTTTGCTTTATATTCACAAATGACACATCTTTTTGTCTTAATCAGTTAATAACAAATGGGAATACATTTGTAAGGATAAAGCTTTAATGCCTCCTAAAGAGCCCATGCTTCTTACCTGGAACCCAATACAGGTTCCTATTTTCCTTTGTCTGGCTTTCTTGCCAACCCTTGATAACGCCACATCTCAGATGGTCTCTGGCTTTTAAATTCCATTTTGTTATGGTGCGTCACTATCAACCACGTTTGGCTCTAGATCTCTGGTGATCTGTACTTGGTTTGGTGGACATCTTACCCTCCCCATCACCTAAACCTGGTTCATATTTATTCCTTTGTTCCTAGTGATATTCAAAGGGATGGAAACTATCTCATTTTTTGCATCATACCAGAATTTTTAGGCCCCTGT
The DNA here is from genome assembly GCF_018350155.1 of Leopardus geoffroyi. NCBI lineage: Eukaryota > Metazoa > Chordata > Mammalia > Carnivora > Felidae > Leopardus > Leopardus geoffroyi. Next base: position 39,608,693 of record NC_059335.1, on the reverse strand, counting down.
ATATCATTTTTCATGTCTGTCATACCTGAAATGGACATAAAGTGCAGCCACTATTTCTTCATTCCTTAAATCAGACTAAATACCTAGTACTAACAGCAGTGCATTCTGAGTAGCAAATGTTCAATAATTGTCTCAAGAATTTAGTTTAACAAAAGATTATAAGAACTATAAACAATGACTCTCCTCCATGAAATTAATAATAATTCTCTGCTGTTGGAGATAGCAGACTCTGATCAGTCTTTAGCCATTTGACTGTAAGGTGTGAGAAAATGGTGCCAAAATATACTTCAGGATAAGACGAACTCAGCAATTAATATGATATGATCTCAATATTTGTTCCCCATGTATTAAAATTTGGGGGAATATTTTTTAAGGTAGTATGTCTTAGCTCTGATAATATTTCTGTCTAAAGTAATGAGTGTTTATATTTTGATTTTTTTTATAATTCACTAGAGTACTGTGTTTGATATTGCTCAAATATTACTGAGATTTCATATGTTATGTTCAGATAGCTGTCTTTTGAAAATGGAATTCAGGGCGCCTGAGTGGTTCAGTTGGTTAAGTAACCAATTCTTGCTTTCAGGTAAGGTCATGATCTCCCAGTGGAGAGATGGAGCCCCGAGCGTCGGGCTCCACCACACTGGGCATGGAGATTGCTTAAGATTCTCTCTCTCCTTCTCCCTCTGACCCTACTTGAGGTCTCTCTCTCTCCCTCTCACAAAACAAAACAAAAAACAAAACAACAACAAAAAAATGGAACTCAATACATTTTTCTTTATAGCTTATGTATATATTATATATATGTGTGTATATATATACATATATATATATATATATGTATATATATATATAATTTTTTTAAATAGATGGTGAGAAGGGGAGGGGCAGAGAGAGAGGGAAACAGAGAATCCCGAGCAGACTCCATGCTGTCAGTGCAGAGCCAAAGGCAGGGCTCAAACTCACAAACCGGGAGATCATGACCTGAGCTGATATCAAGAGTTGGTCACTTAACCAACTAAGCCATGCAGGCACCCCTCTCTGTAACTTTCTAATTAAAATTCTGTTTTTATATTGTATAGACATGTTCTTTTTGATATCTATTCTTCATCAATGATCCATCAGCTCCATGAATCAGGGGCTGTATTTGCTGTGTTTTGTACATTATTTATATATAGAAATTATATATACATAATGCACAGGGCATTTTGAATGTATATATGAATACTCATTAAGTATTCATTGATTTTTTATTAGGCATCAAGAGTTATGTTAGACGAAGGGAAGAGAGCCAAAAACAAGGTGTATGGTCTTGGTTCTTATAACTTTATAAATAATAGAGGACTACAGTGTTCTGATTACTACCTAAATTAAGACAATATGACAAGGCCTCTTTCTTTGAATGAATCTAATATGGAAATGGACAATCACCATGCCACACACTGTGAGCTTATAGAGTGTTGTGAAAATATTCTTATATGACAGAAAGAAATAGTTTTTGTATGCCTGAGGAGGTCAAAGAGAAGAGAGGCCAAATGTAACTTGAAAATCTATGTAGGCTTTGTCAAATAGGACAAGGCAGATAACAGCACTATTGTATAGTGGACACATATATGCCCCTGTCTGTATGTGTAGGGGAGTGAAAGTGAATTTGAAAATAATGAGATGTGATTTAGTTCTATTAGTCTGTTAGCAGCCCATTACTATAGGGCCTACAAAATATGCAGTGTGACTTTATCCTAAAGTTAATGTGGGACTTTTAAAGGAAACATTTGGTTTTCATTGCAGAAACTGAGTAGATATTTGGAAAGGATACTCCCTTGATAAAGTACTAGAAAGCTAATAACCTATTTTCCTCTCACTTACCTTTTTAAATAACACAAAATATATTCTACTTAAGGAGTCTGATCAAATAGAACAAAAACAATAATAAAAATTCCAAATACTTGGTGTAAAGAAGTATTGATTTTAAATGGAGAAAATATAATAGGCAATAAATAGTGTAGTGACTATAAATCATTTCAGATATTGTAAAGCCAAGACTTTGTAGGAAGAAATATCTGCAACAGACTAAGTCAAGATCAAGTTAGAGGACAGTAGAATGGCAAGTCATGAATTAGTGATGGGTATAACTGGAAAAGATGGAAAGGAATCACTGTGGTTAGTAAATGATAAAATACATAATACTTATGTGATGTTGAATCAATGCTTCTTGGATCATTAGTCCATATATATTCAGGTTTCTCTGCCCATTGAAATCAATATTTTTACTGCTTTGGGGCATCAAGCTCAAGCAAATGGTCCATTGCTAATGTCTGAATTTTAAATTTTGTAGACAGATTTGTCTACAGTGAATCAATTGTCTTGAAAGTAGGCTCTGTGGATAAATAACAAAGTTTTTAATACTACAGGTTTTTTTTTTACTAATCAAGATAAAAAAGCCACAAACTAGGGAAGAAGATATAACACATTTATAATCTAATGGCAGGCATAAAGTCCTCCCAGTTCTAGATGCTAAAAATAGAAGAAAAAGGAGGAGATGGAAGGATTTGCACCTATCATCCATCCCTGTGGTCAATTCTATAGACTGGCAATTTGGCTGCACAGTTGGACAGGTTTTCTACTGGTTTTGGCTGGATTGACTCATACATTTGTCTTCAGGCAAAGGTCAGAAATCTTATTCATATATCTGACAGTTGGTTGGCATGGGGCTGACTGTTGCCAGGGGATGGGGACTAGGTCATATGTCTCACATCTTATAGCAAACTAGCCTGTATTTGTGCACATACTGGTAGATGCAGAGTTTCTATGTGCATCAAGAGTAGAAATTGCGGGGCGCCTGGGTGGCTCAGTCGGTTGAGCGTCCGACTTCAGCTCAGGTCATGATCTCGCAGTCCGTGAGTTCGAGCCCCACGTCGGGCTCTGGGCTGATGGCTCAGAGCCTGGAGCCTGCTTCCGATTCTGTGTCTCCCTCTCTCTCTGCCCCTCCCCCGTTCATGCTCTGTCTCTCTCTGTCTCAAAAATAAATAAACGTTAAAAAAAATTAAAAAAAAAAAAGATTAGAAATTGCACTACTAGGTATTTATCCAAAAGATGCAAAAATGCTGATTCAAAGGGACATATTTGTACCCTAGTGTTTATAGTAGCACTATCAACAATAGTCAAATTATGGAAAGATCCAAGACGTTCATTTACTAATGAATGGATAAAGGAGATGTGGGGTGTGTGTGTGTGTGTGTATGTGTGTGTGTGTGTGTGTGTGTGTAATGGAATACTACTCAGTGATCAAAAATAATTAAATCTTGCCATTTGCAACAACATGGATGGAACTAGAAAGTGCTAAGTGAAATAGTCATTTAGAGAAACACAAATGCCATATGATTTCACTCATATGTGGGATTTAAGAAACACAACATATGAACATAGGGGAAGGGAAGGTAAAATAAGATAAAAACACAGAAGGAGGCAAACCATAAGAGACTCTTAAATACAGAGAACAAACTGAGCTTTACTAGGAGGGGAAGTGGTTACAGGATGGGCTAAATGGGTGAAGAGCATTAGGGAGGGCACTTGTTGGGATGAGCACTGGATGTTGTATGTAAGTAATGAATCACTAAATTCTACTCCTGAAACCATTATTACAATGTATGTTAAATAACTTGGATTTAAATAAAATGTTAAAAAGAGCATTATTTGTTAATCATCAAAGAGTAGAAGTAACCTAAATGTTTATTAATTAATGGATAAACACAAAATGGTATATCCCTATAATGGAGTATTATTCAGCAGTTAAAAAAAAAGTACTGATACATACTAGAACCATAGATGAACCTTGAAAACATGCTAACTGAAGGAAGTCAGTCACAGAAGACTATACACAGTATTCTATATCCCCAGGGATACTTAAGACTCCCAGTGGATGCCTAAAACTGCAGATAGTACTAAACCCTATAAATGCTATGTTTTTTTCATATATATATATATATATATATATATTCCTATGATAATATTTAACTTATAAATTAGACACAGTAAGAGATTAACAACAATAATAATGAAATGGAAAAATTATACTGTAATAAAAGTTATATGAATATGGCCTCTAAAAATGTTATACTGTACTCACCCTTATTCTTGAGATGATAAAATGCTTATGTGATGAGATAAAGTGAATGGTATTAGGCTACCACTGACTTGACCATATGACAGAAGGAGGATGCTCTGCTTCCAGACTGTAACTGAAACCACAGATAAGGAGGAATACTGTATTCTATGATTTCATTTATATGAAATATCTAGAATAAGCAATCCAGTAGAGACAGGTTAGAGATTGTTTGGAGCTGGGGAAGGTGAGGGGAAATGGGGGATGACTGCTAATGGATATAGGTATATTTTAAGAAGTGTGTGACAAAAATATTCTAAAATTGGATTATGGTGGTGGCTATGCAACTATAGTTATACTAAAATTGCTGAACTATACATTTTATTTTTTTCAAGTTTATTTGTTTATTTTGAGAGAGAAACAAAGACAGTGTGACATGGGGAGGGGAAGAGAGGGAGACAGAGAATCCCAAGCAGGTTCCACACTGTCAGCATGGAGCCTGATGTGGGGCTCAAACCCATGTAACCATGAGATCACCTGAGCTGAAACCAAGAATCAGATGCTTAACCAACTGAGCTACCCAAGTGGCCCATTAAATGAGTGAATTTTGTGATACGTGAAATGTCACTCAATAAAGCTATTTAAAAAAAATAAGTAGAAATTACAAGGTGTCTTGAGACCTCATATCACCATTTTGTCTTTCTGTTGGTCAAAGTTTAGCCCAAATTCAAATTTAAGGAAAGAAGCCTCCACCTCTTAATTAAAAAAGCTAGAAAGTATTATGCTTATATTTTTTATTGCCTTCTGATGTTTCCTTTCAAAAAACAATCCTGATGGAGTCATTAGGATCTCAGTAGAAAACAGCCCAGAGGCTCCTCCTTCTCCCATTGGCAATAAAAATATCAAACCTAGAAAACTCCCTGAGTAGATTAACACAAATACATGCAACAAAGCCAGATAGAAGGGAAGATGTGCTTATATATGAAAATTAAAAAAATAGTATCTACTGGGACCCCGGTTAGCTAAGCTGGTTAAGCGTCTGGCTTCGACTTAGGTCATGATCTCATGGTTCTTGAGTTCAAGCCCTGCATTGGGCTCTGTGCTGACAGCTCAGAGCCTGGAGCCTTCTTCGGATTCTGTGTCTCCCTCTCCCTCTGCCCCTCCCCTGCTCGTGCTCTGTCTCTCCCTGTCTCTCAAAGATAAATAAACATTAAAAAATATATTAAAAAATAGTATCTACTTTGATATCTACTTACCTATACATATGCCCAAATTAAAAGAGGAGGAATTGGGGTGCCTGGGTAGCTCAGTTGCTTAAGCGTCCGACTCCAGCTCAGGTCATGATCTCATGGTCCCTGAGTTCGAGCTCTGCCTCAGGCTCTGTGCTGTCAGTTCGGAGCCTGGAGCCTGTTTCAGATTCTGTGTCTCCCTCTCTCTCTCTGCTCCTCCGCCGCTCAAGCTCTGTCTCTATCAAAAAATGAATAAATGTTAAAAATTTTTTTAAAAAGAGGAGGAAGAGCTAGAGGAGTATAAGGAAGAGGAAGCTGATGGTAGACATATAAAAATATGAAAAACCTAACAAACCACACCTGTAAATAGTGTATATTGAGTGGTGAGAAACTAGATCATTTTCTTCTACCTTTGGTAACAAGGTAAGAAAGTTCTCCCATTTCTACTCAGCATCACACTAGAAATCCCAGCAGTACATTCAATCAAGGCAAAAGAAAAGACGTGCAGATTGGAAAAGAAGAACACAAACTGTCTATCTGCAGATATCATGTTGAACTATGGAAAATCGATGCCTGTAAGTCTACATAAAATGATCCTACAGCCAAAAAAAAAATGACAAGGGGAAGGGGGCACCCACAGTGTAAAGCAGATTATAAAAAATGTATCTAACTATATTACATATACGTGTATATGTATATGTATATGTATATATACATATGTATATTACATATACATATTTAAAGCAATGAAGAATACTTAAAAAAATAGAGTGTTTTAGGGCACCTGGCTAGTTCTGTCGGTAGAGAATGTGACTCTTGATCTCAGGATTGTGAGTTCAAGCCTCATGTTCAGTTTGGAGTCTACTTAAATAAAAATAAAAATGAAAATAAATAAGGAAAGTTAGTTATTTTTTTAAATAGATAAGTAAGGAAAATGTTAAAATGAATTCTATGCTTATGAATTATTTATATCAGTATAAATCATAATTATCTTATATAAATAGATACACAGATAAAAAAAGAAAAAATAAATATATGTTTATATAGATATATGTATGTATATACATAGTTTTTCTAACTCTGTTATCTTGGAGTTATCAATGATCTAGAATCATTGACACCCCAGAAGCAATGAGCACACATAGAGTCTAGAATCTAGATCATGGCTTCTAAATAGCATTTTCTAATTAAAAAAAAAAAAGACTTCTTGTGGAAAACATCAGTTCTAGACTTGGGGAAGGGAACTATAAACTGAGCTTATGCCTGTATATTCTTGTATTGCCAGTAAATACAATGAGGACACAGGAGCCTACCTGAAAGTATACCTAAAAAGCAGAGCTGGAAAAAACAAAGTGAGCAATAAAATAAATAGTGATGGTATTAGATTATGAACAGAAAATAAATAATACCTATGATATATTAATAGTGATGTAAATAAATCATTGAATAAATAATTGACTAAATGACTCAATAAATAAATGAGTTGAGAAGGAATAAAAAGGAAAATAAATTGTAAGTCAGAATAACCTGCAGTTGTAAGTGTCTACACTTTCCCTACTATCTCTGACTAGAAAAAAGACTAGGGATGTAGAAAAAGATGAGAGCAATTTTCTTTTCTTTTCTTTTTCCACATTTGAGTTGTGTTGTGTAAAATCTCGCTATATAATGTTAGTGTAACTGGAGCTCTAAATGGGTACGGGAGGATGGCTGTGCCTCTAACACAAAGGATATTCCAAAGATATTTGACACTAAGTTTGCCTTTGGGAAAAGCACATCTTTCCTTCCTTCCATCCTTCCTTCCTTCCTTCCTTCCTTCCTTCCTTCCTTCCTCCCTCCCTCCCTCCCCTTCTTCTCTTCTTCTTTCCTTCCTTCCTTTTTTCCTTCTCTCCCCTGTCCCTTTCTTTCTCTTCCTTTCTTTCTTTCTTTCTTTCTTTCTTTCTTTCTTTCTTTCTTTCTTTCTTTCTTTCTTTCCTTCTTTCTTTTGTTCTCCTTCTTTCCTTCCTTCTTTTCTTTTTTCCTTCCTTCCTTCCTTCTTTCCTTCCTTCCTTCCCTCCTTCCTTTTCCTTCCTCTTCCTTCCTTCCTTCCTTCCTTCTTTCCTTCCTTCCTTCCATCCTTCCCTTCCTCCCTCCCAATCCCTTTCTTCTCTTTCTTTCTTTCTTTCTCTCTTTCTTTCTTTCTTCTCTTTCTTTCCTTCCTTCTTTTCTTTTTTCCTTCCTTCCTTCCTTCCCTCCTTCCTTTTCCTTCCCCTTCCTTCCTTCCTTCCTTCCTTCCTTCCTTCCTTCCGTCCTTCCCTTCCTCCCTCCCAATCCCTTTCTTTTCTCTTTCTTTCTTTCTTTCTTTCTTTCTTTCTTTCTTTCTTTTCCTTCTTTCCTTCCTTCTTTTCTTTTTTCCTTCCTTCCTTCCTTCCCTCCTTCCTTTTCCTTCCCCTTCCTTCCTTCCTTCCTTCCTTCCTTCCTTCCCTTCCTCCCTCCCTCCCAATCCCTTTCTTTTCTTTCCTTTTCTTTTCTTTCTTTCTTTCTTTCTTTCTTTCTTTCTTTCTTTCTTTCTTTCTTTTCTTCCTTCCTGCCTTGCTTCTCTTTTCTTTTTTTCTGTGGATTTAAGTAGAAATGATTTTATTTGTAGCTCTTAAATTCAGAGAGATAATGGACCCTTTGATATTTCTCTGAAAGTCTACTAGTTCATAAGATATGGAAAGGATATCTTGAGTTTAAAAAAAAAGATAGTATTTAACATTGTGTGTGTGTGTGTGTGTGTGTGTGTGTGTGTGTGTGTGTGTTTTCTCTGGGATTCAAGTAGGCTCTGCAAAGCAGGAGAACTTCTAAAAAACAGTCACTATTTGGTTTTTATTTTTCCAAATGTTCCATCTGACTATATCTTCAAGTTGATTTGAAATGTGCCCCATGATCTGTGTCACAATGGTGCCTGAAATTCCATGAAGAGTACCGAAAGTTTATACTTATTTGAAAATCTGTATGGCTGCCTTTGAGAATACAGCATTTGGAGGTGTTGAAAAACATTATGTAAAAAAATATGGTTTTTAAGTTACTGTTTTATATTATTTTTTTCTACTGACACACACAAATGCATTACAGTGTTACATGATGCCCACCTGATTTTAATAGCTAGACCAGCATAAAATAATTGGTTTTAAGTCATTTGTGTAACAAAAACAAACATAATGCAGTTATGGTGATGCAACTGGTACCAAAGAGTTAATTGGAAATGTCAAAAAGGATTTGGTATCGGGGTGTGATTTCTTTACAAAAATAAGCTGACTTATTTTTGTAAAGAAAGGATGATAATATCATTGTCTCTGATTTAATAAAAAATCATTCAGGAAAACATGTTTCTAATGTTACTATGCCTGTTTCTTATTTGGTGTAAAGTCATTTCAGTTTGAATATCTCAGGCAGCTTATAAAGCGGTATGTATGATAGATGTCGTGTATTCTTTGGAAATCATTCATCCATGCAAAATAGCAGGTGATAGAAAAACTCAGAATTTAGATAAAAGGACATACTATTTTCTCATAATGAATTTGATATAAATCAGAAGTCAGGATAGATACCAGGCGTGTCATTTGAAAGGTTGATGATTTGTTTGGTTTCTTGCTACAGATGTTTATCATTCTAACCAAAGAAATATCTTCTAACTTACTTGGAATATATTGTGGCTTAGCCCGAAGAGCTTGAGTCAGGTCTGAAGATATAAATGTATTCCTAATACAATGTATGTGCCATAAACTGAATGATCCCTTAAAATTTAATATGTGTAAACCTACCCCCAATGAAATAATATTTGGAGCTGGGGACTTTGGGAAGTGATTAGGTCATGAGGGTGGAATCTTCATGAATGGAATTAGTGTCCTTGTAAAATAGATCTCAGGGAGCTCTCTACCCCTTCCGCCAATGAGAGGACACAGTGAGAAACAGCCTTCTAGGAAGCTGAAAGCCCTTGCCAGACCCTGAATCCTTCCATATTTTGATCTTGGACTTTGTAGACTCTGGAGCTGTGAGAATAAATCTCTGTTGTTTAAGCCACCCAATCTATGCTATTCTGTTATGGCAGCAGCCCAGTTGGACAAAGACAGTAGCTATTTGGATTTGAAGATTACTTAAGTCCCCTGGGCTTCTAATTCCTCATCTGTAAAATGGGGAGGGAAACCATGTCTCAATATCTTAAAATAATAATTAGAGGAAAGGCACAATGACAAAGCACTTAATAAAACACAAAACAGTATCATAAAGGGATGCTATCTTAATCTAAATAAAGCTTTTAAAAGGATACCAATCTAACATGATGATGAATACTATACATTTCCAAAAAAGAATAACAAGCATAAGCGATTAGTCATAACTGAAAAGCTAAATTAATTCTAAAAATCTTTTGTTATTTAACTGATTTTTTATTTAACATTTAGTCAGCCAAACTATTCACTAGGTATTGTGATAATCCCTAAGTATTTAAGCTTAAATACAATAATCCTCTGTCTTCAAAAACAGTAGTTTAATAGGTAGAGAATTACAACCAGTTTTCTGTTATCTGTAATTGATTGTTTTGAATATAAATATGCAAAAATGATACTTTTAATTTTTCATGATCTCTCCATGCTGAAAATGAATAAATATTAAATAATTTTTAATTTATAAAATATAAATTTCCCTTATTAAGAAATGTCAAAGTCATAATTGTATCCAATTTAGACTTCCGTATATATAAACTAAAAATAGTATAGTAGAAGTAGTATCAATAGTAATAGTAATAGGAACAGAAGCAGGAATAATAGTAGGGAAAATTAAATAAAACTTTTATTGAATGAAAATTAAAAAGAGAAGAAAAGGAAGGAAGTGAGGATGGAGGGAACATGCTTTTGTCAAAACTCAGTTGATTAAGAGAAATAAGTTTATTATATTTGTTTTGGTTTATTTGTGGGCTTCCTATTCTGTTAATGTGTTTTTTTCTTTCGCCAATACCATACTGCTTTGATTATTTTGATTATTTTGATTATTATGTTTATAATAAGTCTTGCATTGTGTAATGAGTCCTCCAACTTTTCTTTTTCAGTATTTTTTGTCTGTTGTAGGATTTTGCCATTTCATATAAATTTTAGAATCATTTTGTTAATGTCTACAAAATAACTTGCAGTACCATTGTAATTGACATTTTATTGAATCTTTAGATGAACTGGGGAAGAATCGACATCTTAACAGTACCGAGTCTCCCAATGCATGAACATGGAGTATCTCTCCATTGTTTATGTATATCTTAATTATGTGAGTTTTGGTAGATTGGGTCAAGGAATGTACCCATTTAATCTAAAGTATAAAATTTGTGAACACAGAGTTGCTCATAGTATTCTTTTTTTAAAATTCTTTTCATTTCTAAGGAATAAGTAGTTATGACCCCTCTTTCATTTCTAAAATGACTAATTTGTGTCTTCTGTCTTTTTTTTTTTTTCAACGTTTATTTATTTTTGGGACAGAGAGAGCCAGAGCATGAACGGGGGAGGGGCAGAGAGAGAGGGAGACACAGAATCGGAAACAGGCTCCAGGCTCTGAGCCATCAGCCCAGAGCCCGACGCGGGGCTCGAACTCACAGACCGCGAGATCGTGACCTGGCTGAAGTCGGACGCTTAACCGACTGCGCCACCCAGGCGCCCCTCTTCTGTCTTTTTTTATTGATAGCTTGGGTAAAGATTTACCAATTCTAGTGAACTTTTCAAAGATCCTTCGGCTCTTGGTTGTATTGATTTTCTCTACTGTTTCGTTATTTTCAGTTTCATAGATTTCTGCTCTCATTTGGATTTCTTCTCTTCTGCTTGCTTTATAGCATGAGTAGGGGAGGGGTAGATAGAGAGGGATAGAGAGAATCCCAAGCAGCCTCTGTGCTGTCTGTGCAGAGCCCGACATGGGGCTCCGTTCCACAAACTGTGAGATCATGACCTGAGCCAAAATCAAGAGTCAGATGGTCAACCGACTGAGCCACCCAGGAGTCGCTTTATTCTATTCTTTCTTTTTTTAAAATAATTTTTAAAATTTGTATTTATGTACTTTGAGAGAGAGCATAAGTGTAGGAAGGACAGAGAGAGAAAGAGAAAGAAAGAGAATCTCTAGCAGGTTCCTACCCTGTCAGTACAAAGCTAATGCAGGGCTCAATCTCACAAACAAGATCATAACCTGAGCTGAAATCAAGAGCCAGATGTTTAACTGACTACCCAGTGCCCCTCCCCACTTTATTCTGTTTTAATAAGGTAATCTAATGCTCTATATTTCCCTCTAAACATCACTTTTACTACATCTTACACATTTTGAAAAGCTGAAGCTCTATTTTCATTTTTATTCAGTTCAAAATAGTTTTCAATTTGTCTTGGGGCTTTTCTCTGACTCACAGGTTATTTAGAAGGGTGTTAAATTTCCAACTATTTGAGGGATTTTTCATCTATCTTTCCTTTATATATTTCTTGTTTAATTCTTTTGTGGTCTGAGAACATACTTTGAATGACTTCTATTACTTTGAGTTTGTTCAGATGTGATTTGTGGCACAGAAGTTGCTTTACCTCAGTGATTGTTCCATGGAAGATTGAGAAGACTTTGGCTCAACACATCCTCTTACAGACTTTACCTCCTTATTATCATGAAATGCCCCTTTTTATCTTTAATGATCTTTGTTCTGAAGTCACCTTTTCTGAAATTATTATAGCCACGCCAGCCACTGTTTTACTAAGGCACACCTGATATTTCTCCATACCTTTATTTTTACCTCATCTGAATATTTACATTTAAAATGAGTTTTTACTTGAATGTTTTTTGTTTTATTTTTGTAATCCAGTTGTACATTCTCTGTATTTTAATTTTTGTTTCAAAATGATTTGTATTTTAAGTTATTTTTTATACAGTTAGATTAATATCTATCATGTTACTAATTGTTTTCTAATTTTATGCATTTGTTCTCCCTTCTTTTTCTGACATCTCTCATTTTAATTGGGCATTTTATACAATTACAGTTTAGCTTCTCTTTTGGTCTATTATCTATACTTATTTATTTTATTTTTTCAGTGATTGCTATAGGGTTTACAGTGAATAGTTTTTTTTATGTTTTTATTTTAGTTCCAGTTAGTTAACATACAGTGTTACATTAGTTTCCGGTGATTCAATACTTCCATGCATCACTGAGTGCTATCAAGTGTTCTTCTTAATCCCCATCACCTATTTAATCCATCCCCCACCCACCTCCCCTCTGGTTACTCAGTTTGTTCTGTATAGTTAGTGTTTCTTGGTTTGCCCCTCTCTCTCTATTTGTTCCCTATGCCCAGTGTTTTGTTTCTTCAGTTCTGCATGAGTGAAATTTTATGGTATTTGTCTTTCTCTGACTCACTTATTTTGCTTAGCATAATATTCTCTATCTCTATCCACATAGGGCAGGATTTCATTTTTTTTATGGCTGAGTTATATTCCATTGTGTATATACATCACGTCTTCTTTATCCATTCATCAGTCAAATTCCAGACTTCAAGTTATATTACAAAGCTATAGTGATCAAAACAGTATGGTACTGGCACAAAAATAGTCATATAGATCAATAGAACAGAATAGAAAACCCAGAAATGAACCCACAACTGTATGGTCAACTAATCTTCAACAAAGCAGGAAAGAATATCCAATGGGAAATAGTTTCTTCGACAAATGGTGTTACAGTTTACAATATATAGTTCTAACTAACCTAAGCCCACCTTTAAATATGACTACTGCTTCACTGGGGCGCCTGGGTGGCTCAGTCAGTTGAGCGGCCGACTTCGGCTCAGGTCATGATCTCGCGGTCCATGAGTTCAAGCCCCGCGTCGGGCTCTGTGCTGACAGCTCAGAACCTGGAGCCTGTTTCCGATTCTGTGTCTCCCTCTCTCTGACTCTCCCCCGTTCATGCTCTGTCTCTCTCTGTCTCAAAAATAAATAAACGTTAAAAAAAGATTTTAAATATGACTACTGCTTCACATTTAGTACAGGAGCCTTGTTACAGTACCCCTGTTCTTCCCCCCTGCCTCTTGTGAAGAATCACATCTGGATCTGCTTCTGTTGATGACTTTATTTTTCACACATTGTTTTTGTTGGTTTGTTTGCCCATTCAGTGAGATTGGCGCTGTATTTATTTACTTATTTATAATGTTTATTTATTTTTGAGAGAGATAGACAGATTGCGAGCAGGTGAGGGGCAGAGAGAGAGGGAGACACAGAATCTGAAGCAAGCTCCAGGCTCTGAGCTGTCAGCACAGAGCCCAAAACAGGGCTCAAACCCACAAACTGCAAGATCATGACCTGAGTCAAAGTCAGATGCTTAACCAACTAAACCACCCCCAGTGCCCCAGGTTTGCGTTATATTTAATCTTTGATGTAACTAAGGGTGCTGGAAGTTTCAGATTTTTGTAGTGTTGTTTATTTCTTTGTTTGTTTGCTTTGACCTCCTCTCTTGCCTTTGAAATTCCTTAAGTCCTACTCCTTAGCGATGATGTGTGTATTGTGCCTCTTTCATCTGTAAACCACTGTTACCATGGTGGACCCCATGTATGGAAAAGTAATCAATTCATATACAGAACTAAAAAATAAACAAAAACAAAAAAAAGATATGCAAGTCCTCTAAGATATTTAATTACGCACTCATTCAAAGTAGGCAACTTGAAAAAGTTAAATTTGTATCTTAAATTTCAGTATTTTTCTATATTCATTCTTAAAATGTTGACAGCTGAGTAAATTATGTCTAAATGATGTTGTAAAGACAATATTCTGTGTTTCTGTAACTCTTCTATGTTTTCCTTCATACTCAGAGTGGGAATTATATCTTTCAGGGATTTATAGATCTATTTTATTTCAGGACATTGCTGGACAATGGGAAGAATTACTCACCAATTGTTTCCCCAGGCTCATAGGAAGATTATGTATCCCATTCTTTACTGAAACTAGGTCAGGACTGTATGACTGGGTTCTGACTAAAAACAATAATAGTGGAAATGTTGTGCATCACTGCTAGGCATGGTCCCTTGGATTCTTTACAAATGTTGGCAATTACATTACCACAGGAGAAAGGAAGATATATGGTCAGTGTGTGTGTGTGTGTGTGTGTGTGTGTGTGTGTGTATGTGTGTGTGTGTGTGTGTGTGTGTGTGATATATATTGACATAAACCAGGATATATATGTACACAGTGAGTGCACACAACAGATGTTATTTAGAATTGGTCACACTAAAATTAAAAGTAAATGGTCAATATTAACATTTCCTTTCATTGTAATAGTACTTTAAAACTAGTTTTTTGTTGTCATTTTTTTCCTTGAAAATGGAGTTTTAAGATCATCTTTATCGAGTTCATCTCAAGAGATATTGAAAGATTACCATTTGTTAACTTGCTAAATCAAAATCTATGTAAGTGGAACTCTTATAGCCACACTAGCCACTGTTTTATTAAGGCACACCTGATATATCTTTCTCCATACCTTTATTTTTACCTCATCTGATATTTACATTTAAAACGAGTTCTTACTTGAATCTTTTTTTTGTTTTATTTTTGTAATCCAGTCTTATACTTCAAACAAAGAATCGGTATACTGGTTAAATTTAGAGAAATTTATCTTGATTAATCAGGAGTTTTCAAAATATTTTATTTATTTGCATTTATGTAATTAAGTCTTTTCTTATTCTAATACAAAGAGGAAAAAAAGGCAGTTTTCAAAACTTATTTAACAAAATGAGACCTTTAAAAAATGTTTATTTCTTTATTTTTGAAAGAGAAAGAGAGAATATGCAGGGGAGGGCAGAGAGAGAGGGAAACAGAGAATCCCAAGCAGGCTCTGTGCTGTCAGTGCTGAGCTCAATGCAGGGCTCAAACTCATGAACCATGAGATCATGACCTGAACCGAAGTCAAGAGTCAGATGCTTAACCGACTGAGCCACCCAGGTGCCCCAGAGATGTTTTATTTATTTTTATTTTTTAAAGCTTATTTATTTATTTTGAGAGAGACACAGAGACAGAGAGAGAGAGAGACAGAGACAGAGAGAGAGAGAGAGAGTGAGCAGGGGAGGGGCAGAGAGAAAGAGAGAGAGGGAGGGAGAGAGAGAGGATCCCAAACAGGGCTCAATCTCACAAATGATGAGATCACGACCTAAGCTGAAATCAAGAGTTGGAAGCTTAACTGACTGAGCTATTCAGGTGCCCCCAAATGAGATATTTTAAAGATATAATTAGCTAAATAGGAAAAATAAATAAATATGATGGAGCCAATTAAAAAGTTTATAGTCAAAATGTCTGGTAGATGGCAGGCGCCCTTTCTAGGTTCTAGAGTTCCAATTAAGACTGTGAACCTCAGCTCTGACCACATTACAACATTTGAGATGCCCTGTCTATGACACTTTAGGGCCCTTGACTTCACATCAGGGGTCTATTCCCTTGTAAATCAATCCCATTTCAAAAATTCAGATTGCTATATGCATTTCAATAAACTCACTCCTTGCCTTATGGGCCCTACCACTTTACAAAGGACAGACCATGAATTCTTTCAAACCAGGAATCAGTTTCTGCAACAGTCCCCTGGAGGAATGTGGTTTCAAAAACCAAAAACCAAATCCAAAAACAAAACAAAACCAAAACCTAAACCAAAAACCAAGCCTTGTACTTCTGTTGCTTGATTTGTTAATAAATAGTAGATTACATTCTCTGGGGCCAGGCTAAATTTATAAAGAACACGTTATACCAGACAAACTTGATTGCTTTTTTTGATAAACTCAGTAAATTAGTGGATAAAAGCATTGAGTGGATGGAAAATTTCTGGATTATAATAAAACAAGTTGATGGCAATTCACAAACACACATACAAAAAGATCCTGCATGAAAATTTAATTCAAATTACCTTAGATGCAATACTGTCACACAGATTGAAAATTGGATGAAGAATGACCATAAAGAAAGGAAAATGAAAAATGCTAACAAAGAAATCTATCATGGGCACTTAAAATCTTAATGAATATATTATATAAAGGAGGCTAAATAGCCCAGGCACTGATTTCTCGTTTTGCCTACTCATTTGAAGTTTTGTGGATAACCAAAGCAATTGTTTTAGTTTACTACTTGAAAACATGGCATATTTAGAAAAACAGCAATTGCTTTGCCCAGGTTTATCAGACTGTAGATATTGTTCTCTAATCCAGAACTTCTGCCATACTTCTATTCTAAGAAAATCCTGACAAGTACAGAGATATTTTGTTATTATTTTTCTATATTTTGCATGGTGGTTACAGTTGAAACTGGATGAAATGAGTCTGGAATTGAAATCAGTGTCCTGGGTGTGGTATCTGATATTCCCACATAAGACAGGATACTACAACTGCATAATTAATAACATAACTCACCATTTACCCAAACTACATTAGCCCTAACCTGCAAGATTAGGGTGCAGTGCTTGTGTTTATAGTTGAGTTCTTTAGTTTCCTGTGTAAAGAGGTAACATGATCCATTAGTTCAGAACAGCCTTGAGACCTGATTTGCCTCTTAGAAAATAAATAAACTTGAAAATATTCCATAATCATTATTAACTTCTGTTGTCTGAACTGTTACGTGATGAAGTAACACATAGTTATCTACCTCAATGAGTCTATGTTATGGAAAATGGTGAGAGATGGGAAAGGATAAGTGGCTGTAGGCGTGTAAGGGGTCTGATGTATGTGATGTCTTACTTATTTACCTACTTCAAAATAAATATTCAATTATTGATGATGATGATCATGGTTAGGATGTTACCGGAATTGAAATCAGTCTTCCTGGCCAGCCAGGATTCTGGTATTCTGGTATTCTCTTTCTTTACTTTTTCTTTCTTTCTTTCTTTCTTTCTTTCTTTCTTTCTTTCTTTCTTTCTTTCTTCCTTCCTTCCTTCCTTCCTTCCTTCCTTCCTTCCTTCCTTCCTTCCTTCCTAACTTTTCTCTTTCTCTCTTTCTTCTTTCTTTCTTTCTTTCTTTCTTTCTTTCTTTCTTTCTTTCTTTCTTTCTCTTTCTGTTGAAGTATAATCAATATACTGTGTTATGTTAGTTTCAGGTGTGCAATATAGTGATTCAGCAATTCTACACATTAGTCAGTGCTCATCATGAGAAGTATACTCTTAGTCCCCTCATCTATTTCTCCCATCCCACCAACAACCTCCCTCCCCTCTGGCAACTGTCAGTTTGTTCTCTGTAAGAGTCCACTTTTTTGTCTCTTTTTTGCATTGTGCATTTGCTTTGTTTCTTAAATTCAATATATGAATGAAATCATATGGTATTTTTCTTTCTCTGACTGACTGATTTCACTTAGCATTATGCTCTTTTTTTTTTTTAAACATTGCAGTCTCTGGATCCATTAATGTCATTGCAAATGGCAAGATTTCATTATTTTTTATGAATGAATAATGATTTTTATGGTTGAATAATATTTCATTGTATATGTATACCACATCTTTTCTATCCTTTCATTTATGGGTGGACACCTGGGCTGCTTCCATATCTTGATTATTGTAAAATATGCTGCAATAAACATAGGGGTGCATATCTCTGTATTTTCTTTTAATAGAAAGTTGGAATCTTCCCCCTTTTCTTCGATACTAGAATGTATCTTCATATAGCCATGGCACACCTGCCTATCTGATTTTGGGTGTCAGTGATTCTTTGTTCATTAGACAATTATGAATTCCACACATTAAGTCATTTCCTTTAGGATCCCATACATCTGCATTTTTTAATTCCCTCTATCATCCAGAGTTCTGACTGTATTGCTAAGGATTTATCAGTGCTTGCCAGTGAAATTGCCTTGCAGAAGAAATAGTAGTCATAGATACCTAATCGCCAGCCACAGTTAGGCCAACAACCTAACTATTGTATTATCCTAAGTGACCAACTCCCTCATTTTCAATATATGGAAGTAATTTATACCACTGTGATTTAGAATAAACTGAATAAAATGTCAAGGTATGAATGTATTTTTTTAAGTTTATTTATGTATTTTGAGAGAGAGGGAGGGGGAGAGCTTGGGAGGGGCAGAGAGAGACAATCCAAAGCAGACTTTGCACTCTCAGCGCAGAGCCCAGTGCAGGGCTACAACCCACGAGTCATGAGATCATGACCTGAGCCAAAATGAAGAGTTGGACACTTAACAAACTGAGCCACCCAGGCACCCCAGTCTGAATGTATGTGTATTCTTTGACAAATCCCCTAGCTTATATGAGTATCTATTTTTTCATCTGTAAAATGGAAATAATAATCTTTGTATTGCCTACAATATTAGATGGTCATGAAACTCAAATTATTATGGGAAAGTTTTTGAAATCTCTATAATACTGTAGATGATTGAGGAGATTGTTAAGTGACCCACTTATTGAGTAAGGAAAGAGAAATCCCAGCTCTCATTATTCTCTTTATGGGACTTAAGAAGGGATATTTTTGGCTATGGTAAGATTTTTATTTGCAACACAATTAGTTTCATTTTGGAATGTTAATGAGCAAACAAGAAATAAGATAATTTTGAAATAAATATAGTGAGCTAAATTTATTTTAGATACCAACAATTGGGAACATTAACTTGTTACTGTAAGTTCCTATCTTTTGTAATATTACAGAATTTTCATCTTCTAAACATTATAAAATTAGCATTGGGGAGAGCTTTCTTAATAGTTGGCTTCAGATGGTATCATAGGTGCTTCAAATTATGTAAATTTTCAGAGCTTAGAAATAGCACAGAATTTGGGCCAGTTAGACTTGGCATTGCTTCCTCACTCTCAACTTATTAAATCACTTCTCTCAGGCTTGGAATACCTTATACATTAAATGGGATTTTTAATATTTTTAAAATAGGACGGCCTATATGCTGATATATATTAATAATCTTGCTCAGTGCTAAGCCTAAAGTAGGAATCTTACAAAGGATACCAAGGTATTGAGACAAGTTTTCTCCAGGAGTTGTTGGGAGCAAAAACATAAGAAGTACTCCCACTGATAATGAGAAATCATGGGACAGTTGTGCATGTTTGTGTTTTGGGGGAGTGAAACAATTAATTTAATCTACTTTTTCAAATCAATACCTACTACAAATACACTTAAAAAACTTTTTTAAGAAAGACAGATAATTGCCAGATTAAGAGTATGGCCTGAGAAGATCTCTTCATCTGATGTAATTTGGTTTTGCAAGAAAATACTGAGTTTAAAGTCAGAAGTATCCATCACTTAATAATGTGGTCTTTGAGAAATAATACCGTCCTTAAATTTCAGCTGCTACAATAAGTGGGAATAATATCTTAGTTCATAATAATGTGGGAATTGATTAAATAATGTATATACATTTCAAAAAGAATATGAAGATACAATTAGTTCTCACTGCATGTTAATATTGCTTCCCCTCTGCTATAGACTGGGTTACCCCTTAGGAAGAACTGGAGTCAAGCCTTGCATAAAGATAGTTGATTTGGGGAAACTGTTGGAGACAGAGTGGGAAACTGGAAAGCATGAGGTGAAGAGGAAAGAAAAGTCAATTTGAAGGGTCGTGATGGAGGTGGGTAGCTCTGTGGGCTGTTGGGGACCACCTTCCCTTGAAACCCTTAGAGGAGCAATGAGAAGGAGCAGCATGATCTTCCAAATGTCTTCCTGATAATGGAAGTTATACATG
This sequence comes from Leopardus geoffroyi, assembly GCF_018350155.1. Taxonomy (NCBI): domain Eukaryota; kingdom Metazoa; phylum Chordata; class Mammalia; order Carnivora; family Felidae; genus Leopardus; species Leopardus geoffroyi. The sequence goes on along the minus strand of NC_059335.1, from coordinate 39,588,701 downwards.
TTTATTCAAAACCTGTCCTCCTTTTAGCTCAGGGCTGTCACATGGTTGTTCAATGTCCTGTGTTTCCAAGTTAGTGAGAAGCCCTAAGTGCTGACTGAGAACCTACATTTGTTCAAAACTCCAGCACCAAACCAAAGAACACTGTGGTTTTACCTGAAGTCGTCAGGTTACATGAGAGCAAAGCTGCTTGTCTTACTAATTCCAAGAGTCATCTGTGGTCCAGGACGAGTTCAAGCAGGAACAGAATTGGGCACCACGCAAACAATATTAAACAGACCGTGTTCTCGCATGCAGACACTTGGTGCCCCTCACCTTCTGCCTCTTCTCTTTGCTCTTAAACATTTTGTTTAATGATAGATTATTGAGCTCTCATTTACGAATAGTAAAATTCACACTTCTCAGTGTTTTGACAAACACATAAAGTGTGTTTGTCATTCATTGCATTTCAGTGAAGTGCTTTATTGTTGGATCAGCCTGATGACATCCAGGATAAATTCCCTGCCATTTTATGTCTTTTCATTCATTTAATATCAGACCTCAGGGACACCTGGGTGGCTCTGTCAGTTAGACAGGCGTCTGACTTCAGCTCAGGTCATGATCTCACAGTATGTGAGTTCAAGCCCCACTTCGGGCTCTGTGCTGACAGCTCAGAACCTGGAGCCTGCTTTGGATTCTGTGTCTCCTTCTGTCTCTCTGCCCCTCCCCTGCTCACAATCTGTCTCTTTTTGTCTCTCAAAAAATAAATGTCAAAAAAAATTTTTTTAAATAAGAAATAACATAACAGCCTCAAAGGACCTCAAAAAGCTTCAAAGGAATAGGGAAGCATATTCTTTCTGTATATAGGAAGCAAAATAAAAAACAGGATAAGAGATACAGAGGTTTTCTTTGAGATCTCTATCTTTGTTTATGATTATATATATTTATAATATAAATAATATATAATAATGTTATGCATTATATAAATTACATTATTATATTTAATGTAATATATAATTTAATTTATAGCACAAATATATAATTGTATTTTATATTATATGTAATATAACATATAATTATATATTATATTTAATATATATATGATGTAACTAATATATATTTTTATAGTCTATACTTATATATAAGGTTATATATAATTATATTATATATAATGTATAACACATAATATACATAATGTACTTATTATATAATATACACTTATTATATAAATAGTCACTGGCAGTAGTAGCCAAAATACAACCAGGATACAATGATTTTCTCATTCTACTTCTATGGAGAGTTCATATCTGAATATACATTTCAAATTTTGACATTATACCGTTTGCAACGTTAAGCCCCTTTATTCAAACAGATCCAGGCTTTAAAGCAATTGACAGTCCAGGGATCACACTGAATAGACACCATTCTTCCAACAGCCAGGTTTGAGGATGTTCCATTGTTTGAGGAAAAAATGAAGAGATGAGGGTAGAAAAAGCAAATAGTTATAGCCTTTTATAAGATTCCAAATATAAATCTAGTAGCCACTTTCACAAGAGCTTTTGAGTAATTTTTAAACTTATTAACTGGAGGAAAAAAGCCCTGTTTTTGTTTGTTTGTTTGTTTGTTTGTTTGTTTTTGCTTTTTGTTTTTCCCTTAGATGGCAATAGGATCTAGTCCCTTGCACACAATGGAAGGAAGTCTGAAAATGTTTGAGTTAGTATGTCTGAAAGAAACTTCTAGTTTTAACAGATAAAATTCCATTTTTGCAAAGCTGTTTTTTATTTATCTTAATCTCACATAAGTCTTGAAATAATTCTGGGAAATCATAAGGGTGTACAAAGTTAAACAGAAGAGCTCAAAGAAAATCCATGTACACATTACCTGTCTTTATAAAGAAATTGAGGACAGACCTGACCAAGTTCAGGCAGTTACTGTGAAGCGGACATAACACTCAGGCCTCGTGAATCCCAGTCTCAAACTCTCTTAGCTATATATGGGGTAAATATAACCACATAGCCATATTAAATAAATTTTAAACTTCTGGTACATAGTGTTTAAATAGGGGGAAGAGTCAGATTACCTTTAAGCAAATCAAAGAAATAATCCTCTCAAAAATGACCAATATTTATTGTGTTTTTGTGGTTTATACCCTCTTGACAGTGTCTCTAAGCCCGCCAGTTTTCTTTCTTTTATTTATCCCATATGACATATTTGACAATCTTACGAGTTTCTCTTTGAATGAAAAATGGAAGACTTGCATTTTCACTTGATGGCTGTATAGAAGAACAGTATTTGAATAAAATCTTTCTTTCCACTTGTAAGAGATATAAATGATCTCTGGTTACGAGAAGCAAGAAGCCATGTTAAAAATGTAACTGGCATGGGTGACTGGGTGGCTCAGTCAGTTAAGTGTCAGGCTTTGACCCAGGTCATGATCTCAAGGTCTGTGAGTTCAAGCCCTGCAGCAGTCTGTCTCCTGTCAGCACACGGCCTGCTTCAGATCTCCCCTGCCCCCTCCCTGCTCAGGTATTTTCTCCCTCTCTCCCTCAATAATTAAAAAAAATAAATAAATTGTAAAAATGTAACTGGCAAAAGCAAACAGACACACAAGTAAACGCAAACGAAACCAGATCCCTTCCCAATGGTTGACTAATTTTGAAATAGATGGCATAATTAAACACTCTGGAAGAACAAGAGAGATCCATGTTCCAAAAGAGAAATAAGATGATTACCTCTGTGCTGGAAATAATATTTAATTATATAGAAATAACAACTATTACCCTAATGGCTTTGGATAGTCCCCATATAAGAAATCTGGTTAATCTGAAATTGGAAATGGAAGTTCCCATTGAAAGTTAAATCATTTCAATAAAGTATAGAGGATCTTGAATAAAATAAGATCTCTGTTGCTAGGAAGAAACATCTCATGGCCAGCCAAAAAAACCCAAAAAAACAAACAAAAAATATTTTCTATTTAAACAAACAAAAAATAAACAAAATCAAAACCAAAACCAAATAAACTTGAATGAAATTTAGCAAAAGTGAGTTGGGGTAGAAATATAATCTTAGAACAATGGCGCAAAGTCATATGAAATATCTCTGTTGTCTTTAGAGCCTTGTTGTAAGAGCTAGAATTGGCAGCAAAGAACCAGAGTTTCTCAGAGAAGCTGATGCAAACTGTAACACACTGAATCACAAGTCAGTGGATTGGCAATTGAGTATTCAAATATAAGTATGGAAAAGATTCAAATATCATAGAGGAATTAGAGTCATTGACTTCCAATTTCCCTTCTAATGCATGGATGTTATGACTTATAAATACGTTGAACCTTCTCTTTCAAAGGAAGGGAAAACACAGGCATTATACAAGTATATCATTTTGTAGGTATGCTCCAGATGGTACACATAAAATATTTACTTTTCCTAAGTTAACACATATATGATTCACCTCATGAGAAAAAAAAAAAATTAAAAAAGGTACTTTTCATGGGATTCTTGCCAAGTGGTATGACATTCCTCACAGAAATGCCACTCTACCTGATCTAGTTGTTAACCACCCACAGGATAATTGGAAAACGATATACATTTATATGTGAAAACAGTGTTTCCATAACTGGGTACGAATAAACAATAAGGAATTTAAGTCATGGTTATATAAAGGCAATGACAAGTCTTGGTAACTTTTTATTTAATGTCTCCAAACCCCCATTTTTACTATCTACTATATAGTACTCCTGAATCATAGATATTCAAGATGTCTTGACAGATTAATAAATGAATGAATAAATGTATATGTACTCCTTGGTAAGTGCACTAAGATTCTACTTTTTTTTCCAAGTTTTGTGATGTTGGGGTTGGGGGCATGGGATTTTTTTTTAAATAAAATAAAGGGAGATACAAGATGTGTCCTAGGAGGAATAGGAGGAATACTTGTCTAGCAGGCATGTGGAGAGGAGTGAAAATGTGACAGAATACGGGCATGAACAGTTACTCCACAAAGTGGAAATAGTAACTGTCACTAAAGAACTTCATGTAAAAGCTGTGAGAAGTCAACAAATAGGTGGTAGTTCCATATTTAAAGTAAATTTTGCTACATGTGGTGAATATCCTGATGACCATGTTGATTAGTTTATGATGATATATACCTTTGTTTCTATTTTCATTTGTTTTGTTTTGTTTTTCTCCTATAGTATTTATATAGAAATGAGCTCATATTTATTGTTCTCTCCCTTAAATTTCCCAGCAACAATACATGATTGCTTAGAAAATAGAATTTAATAGAAGACTCATGTTTTAAAAATTGTGTTAAAAGTGTGTTAACTGCAATTCACATCTGTTTAACATCTGCCAAATATCAAGGGAATCATCCTGTCTCCTGAACTGGATTACATGCAAAGTCTTTTTTTTTTCTTGTTGTCACTGCACATGACCCCTAAAATAGCCTTTTTCAGGTCAGCATAGCCACAATGGAGGGTTTTAGTAGCTTTCTAGGCACGTATTACAGTTACAGAAGATTTTCACATAATCAAAGTTGGGTATTTCTAAAGAGATCAAAAGAGACAGTGAAGTGGAGAGCAGGTGTGCTAGTCTTCCTTGAGGATCTGAGAATGCAATTAACTAGCAAATGAGCCCTTGTAAAGCCAGGCTTCCTGAACACATGAGCACAACAAAAGCCACAGAGAAATGGGGTGGCCGAGGGCCACTCCTGAATGGAGTGTGCACATGGGCATCTGCCCCTCTTCTTGAACTTTAGGAAGAGAGAGAGAGAGAGAGAGAGAGAGAAAGAGAGAGAGAGAGATTCAATAGAGACTGCAGAGTCAAAACAATTATGCTAATTTCCGAGACTTTAGGAGGAGATGAAAGATTAGATTGCTTTCACAAAGGCTTTTGTGATAGTAGAGATTTTTCTCTTTTCTCTCCCAATGGTATAAACCTAGGGCTGAAAAAACTGGATGGCAACAGAAGCTACCCAAGCCAAATTAAAGAGCATCACAGCTTAATCACTTGACATTAATATGACAAATCCTAAAGCTACTTAAAATAGGAGACAAAGTTACAGTCACAAAATTGTTCTCAGATTTGCCTTCCTCGGTGTATACATAGAATGGAATCATATTTAGCCAGGGAAGGAATGAATTTCTGATACATGCTACAACTTGACTGAATGTGAAAACATGATTATAAGTGAAAGGAGCCAGACACAAAGGGCTATAGGTACTATAGTATGGTTCCATTTACGTGAAATACCCAGAACAGGCAGATCCATATAGAGGCAGAAAGCCGACTGGAGATTGCCCGTTGTTCGGGCACAGCAGGGATGGGTAGTGACTACTTAATAGGCATGGGCTTTCCTTTTGAGGTGATGAAAATATTTTGGAAGAATTTACTTAATTAGTGGTGGTGTCGCACAATATTGTGAAAACTTTATTATTATTATTATTATTATTATTATTAAATTTATTTTAGAAACAGAGTATGTGAGTGAGGGAGAGGGCCAGAGTGGGGGAGAGAGAGAGAGTCTTAAGCAGACTTCACACTCAGTGCAAAGACTGAGGTCGGGCTTGATCCCATGACACTGGGATCACAAACTGAGCTGAAATCCAGAGTCCAGTGCTCAACTGACTGAGCCACCCAGGCACCCCAATATTATGAACATATTAAATGTCAGTGAATTGTACACTTTAAAATGGTTCATTTTATGTTAATTTCACCTTCATTTTTTTTTTTAAATAACAGAAAGAGGTATTTTTATCTTTACTCATACTAGGTGTTTGCAGATTTAAACTGAGTTACTCCCTCAGTGTCATTTCTGTCTCAACTCATTTTCTCCATCTGGAAAACCACCTTTTCTGTTTTCATGGGTAAGTTATATTTCTACTTCTATGAAGAAATTCCTCTTGTCAACTATCCTCTGTTGGTTTCAATATTCTACCCAATAACATTGCAGCATTTGGCTTAGCAAACACAGACATACTGTTTCTAGGTATCTGTGGCTATAAATCAAAAAGCTGCATCCAAATTTTCCCTCTGCTATTATGAAGCAGATAATTTTGGGCAAATTGGTTCATTTATCTGGGTCTGATTTATTTCAAATGCTAAATTTATTTTATTATTGCTTAAATTAAAAAACTCCCTAGGGCCTTCATTTAATATCTTATTGCTTTATGTGGGTTTAATCATTAAAATACTATAAAATCAATAAAAATTCAACTGCCAACAATAAGGTAGTGATGTGATAATAATCATGTTTCATTCATTCAATAAATACTCTGCTTACATATTCTTCACTGTCTCTGGGGATATAAATACTATCAACAATAGGGGCGCCTGGGTGGCGCAGTCGGTTAAGCGTCCGACTTCAGCCAGGTCACGATCTCGCGGTCCCTGAGTTCGAGCCCCGCGTTGGGCTCTGGGCTGATGGCTCAGAGCCTGGAGCCTGTTTCTGATCCTGTGTCTCCCTCTCTCTCTGCCCCTCCCCCGTTCATGCTCTGTCTCTCTCTGTCCCAAAAATAAATAAACGTTAAATACTATCAACAACAGATATGGCCATTAATTCACTGGATTCATTGGAGAACACATAGTTTATGATGATGACGATGATAAGGATGAAAATATTTATGACTAAAGAAACCCTTTTAGAAAAAAAGACCAATAGACAGAATCAATAATGTCTGCTTTGTTATTTTTTTTAATCTGAAGAGCAACATTTTAAACAAGACTAATGTAAAATTCATTTGTAACTCAATTATTTGATGCATTTATTTATTATAAAAATGTATTTAGGAAAATGATTATTTAAGGTCTGTAGTCAAACAGATTTGTGGATTACTGAGTTAAAATTATATAAGCTTCATTATTGTAGGAATTTTTAAAAAGACTTTGTATGTATATATATATATATATATATATATACATATATATATATGTGTGTGTGTGTGTGTGTATATATATATATATATATATATATATATATATAATTTTCTCGATTTGATTTCCCCTATACCAATAAAGAAAATGAAGTCTAATTGACTACCACTTAAGAAGGACTTCTGATCTAGGCATTTGCACATTCAGAATCTCATTCAATATTTACAGTTGACACAGGTGTTATTTTAGTCATTAGGAAGCTGACGAGATAGAAGATAAGACAAGCTAGCTAAGTTGCCAAATTCCACAGATCTCAGGAGTGACAGGTTTGGGTACCAAATCTGATTCGACTGAGGACACATCTTAACTCTCAAACCAGAGTGATTTCAGGTGATGCTTCTTCCAAACCCTACTTCTAGCAGAAAAGAGGATTGTGTTTGCCTCACCCAAGTCCATAATTCTGTTCTGGGCCCAATGGGGCACTCACCCTCTGCACAGGCATGTGAGGCTTTTCTGCCAGGATCACTCGGACGCATACCATTAAACACACATTCTGCCCTCCAAATCAATTCCCCACATGGCTCTCCAAGAACACTCTGCACAGCTAGGCAGTGAGGCTTCATATTAATCATGTTTTCTAATTATTTATTTATTAGAACAAGGGAGCTGAACACCTGGCAACGTTTACATTTGCAATTAGGGAAGCAGCCTCTCTGTAGCAGAAGTCTGATTTTATTACTTGCCTTTGCCTTGTAAAACCAAGTTTGCCCAGTGGTGGAGAAAGTAATATTAATATAAACAATGATGAGGTGCTGGAAATAATCTCTTTCCCCACTTTATGATTTGGCATATATTGGGCAAATTTTACACTTGAAACTTCTTTCATGATGCAATTGCTAGGGGGAAATAAACAATATACTGGTGTAATAATCTCACTCTATAATTCAAGAAATCTTGTTTGAGCATTTGCTATATCCATGCCACTGTGATGGGCACTATGGCATCATGTTAAGAACGTGAGTTCAGACAAACATGTGATCACTTTCCAGGTTGCACAAAAACACTCAGAACCTCCATGCCCTTACTAGAAGATGGAGATAATAACTATTTCATAGGTGTTTTTGAGGCTTAAAATGGATATAAGCATAGCACTTAGCTCATATATGAGTCATACCCAACCTTTGTTGACTACTCTGCCTCCTCATCTCACATAGGTATGTTGATCATAGACATGGAAAGATATAGCCCATAGTGACAGGCTTTCAATCAAGTGTAGAAGATAAGCTACATTAAGAAGATGAAAAGGAAGAAGGAGGAGTAGGGGGAGGGGGAGGGAGACGAGGAGGAGGAAGAGGAGAGGAAGAAAATATAAAGTGGTCAGTATCTTAAAAAGCTTATATGTGAGTAAAAGCTTATTTTGGATATGGACATAGTCAGATTTTCTAAATATACAGTATTTAGTAATGGGAAAAGGGGACTAGGATTAGAAGATATTTACATAATGAATAGTTTTACAATGAGCCTTAGGTGGCTAAAATTTATCCTACAGCCAAATTATTCCATTGACAGCCAAGAGTCATGCTTCATGGAGTTTAATTTAGCCATTGTATACCTTGTGGGAGAGCAATTGAGAACGAGATGAGAAACCCAATTGGAATACTATATAATTGTAATTTCTTAGACGATGCCAAGTCTACCAACTTTCCAGATTCACTCTCTAAAACACAAACTCCCCAAAAGAACATTTCTCTCTTTTGGAAGAAAATTTCAAACCTCCTGGAATTAGCAGTCCAATTGCATCACATGTTAAAATTAGAACATCTCTGTCCTGCTGCAAGAACTTCAGGCCAGCAATAATGACGATCCAAATAAGGGCAGTGAAAATGGAATTAAGAAAACACTTGGGAAACTCCCGGTCCTATGGGGTGACAAGCTCTCAGATACTGTGTGCAAATTAAGAATTGTATGAATTCTTTAAAATAAACATGTGGTAAACTATGTTCCAAAGGAATGATAACAATGAAAAATACTTCTGAAGCTACTGGTAAATATATTGAATAGGGTACGAGTTGAAAGAAAAGAACACAGTGAGAAATCAGCAGTGTCACTTTGGGCAAGCTACTTCAAAACTCTTTTCTTTCTAATTTTCTTTTTAAAATTTTTTGAGAGAGGTGGGGTGGGGGAAGTGGTAGAGGGAGAGAGAGAATCTTAAGCAGGCTCCATACTCAGCGCAGAGCCCCATGCGGGGCTAAATCTCATGACCTGACCTGAGCGGAAATCAAGAGTCAGACACTTAACTGACTGAGTCACCCAGGTGTCCCCATTCCTCATTTCTATGAAGGATAATATTAACCTATGAACACTATGTGTCATTGTATATATGAAGTTTTGAGCATTAACACTAAGCTCATAGTACATTTTCAATTAGATTTATGCATTTATGACATAACATGTAATCTATAATTATACTATAGATATTTTATGGATTTCTCTTGACCAGAAAGTTTTCTGTAAGATTTTATTTCCTGTGTATAAGGAAAATAAATCAATGAAAAAGTGATTTGGGAAAAATACTACCTATTTGTTAATTCAGGTAGATACCAGAAAAAAAAATAAATAAAAGGAAAGAAAACAGGGAGAGAGAGAAGAAATAAATCTTACTTGTAGGGAATGGAAAGTAAGAAAATTTATTTTTACATATCACCAAGATTTGAATGAAAATGCACTTAAAAAAGAGATACCAGGCAGCTGAATTGTTCACCTGGTGGGGATCCAGTTGCCCTACATTGGAAGCACTAGCTACCTGCATGGAAAACAGATGTTATCACTTTTACTTAATGTGGTAGCAGGAAGTTGGTGAGGATAGAAATTCTGTGTTATCTTTAATGTTGTGATTTTTACTGCTCAGTAACTTTTCAAATCTGTGTGTACCTGGAGGAGACAAAATCATTTATTCCTTCTTCCTTTGCTATAGCCACGTGCTACATCACATTTACTGTACTCTGGGCATTCGTTTTCACCAATATAGGAACGCCAGCAAAATGTTGGCCTTCTTCAAAACACCAGCTGGATCTCTAAACCACAAGGATTTCTCAGACTGAGATATGACCTCCTTTTGTAGAGGTTACTCTATCCAAAGCCAACCGACATGAAAATCTGTCCCAATAGTACATGGTCTTACTATGTATACATTCTGCAACTGCTGGCAATTTTAGCAGGAAAGAGGAATTCTTTATATTACTTCCCAGTTGTATAATTGGTGAAAATGACTTACCAGTGCTAAAATCCTGCTCATGAAGTCAGAGTGGTTACTCACTGGACATGTCTTTTACAAACTACCATACACAATGACAATAATAAAAATAATACTATCATAATTATCCTTTATCAGATATTTTGTTTGTTCGGGGAAACGTGCTGAGTGTTTTACCTATGCTACTTGCCTTAATACTAACTGTTATAGCAGTAAAGGATGAGGAAATGAAGGAAAACAGGTGATTACGTGAATCAGTCACATATCTAGAAAGAGACTGAGTAGTATTTAGGAGACAAATGACACAGAAGTTCCTCTAGGAAAATGCATAGAGTGTTCCTCTCAGGAAGTAGCAAGCCTAGATCCTGAAACCAGATTGCGTGTGTTCAAATTCTGACTGTAAAACATCACCTGTTGCCATAGCTTTAAAATAAAGTTGAAGATAACAGTCTTTACTTCACAGAGTCCCTATGAGGATCAAGTAACAAACACATGTAAAGTGTTGATAATGAGACTGGATGAATAAGTATTAAGTGTACTGGTTATTATTATTACTAAAAGCATAATTAGAAGTTGTAGCCAAGGTTATTTTTTGTTTTCATAAACTGATAAGCTGAAGAATGCTGTGAGCTGTACAGGATGAAGACTTCTTTTACTTTTTAGGTTAAATCCTAGACTAAAGTGAAACCTGAGTAATTTTACTTGTAACCATTCCTTTCGTCTTTTTTTAGTATTCCATATTTTACCTTCAATGTCCGCATACAATTAGATGAACTTCAAGAAAAACAAAGGCACTAATCATTTTCTTAAGTACAATGGTTTAATCTGTCTTGTCTTGAAGATTTTCTAAACTTTGTACCATGGAGAAGTTTCTTTTTTCCTGTAGGGTATTGATGGCACAGTAGGTGTATTTTCCTTGATCTTTTTTTAATGTTTATTTGTTTACTTTTGAGAGAGAGAGGCAGAGTGTGAGTGGGGGAGGAGCAGAGAGAGAGGGAGACACAGAATCCAAACCAGGCTGCAGACTCTGAGCTGTTACCACAGAGCCCAATGCGGAGCTCGAACTCACAGACTGGGAGATCATGACCTGAGCCGAGGTCAGTCGCTCACCTACTGTGCCACCCAATCGCCCCGGATTTTCCTTGATCTGAGAGTGAATTGATGTCAGAGTGACTGTCAACTCACCCCCTTGGGCTCTACTGCAAGGAGGCCCAGTGACTTAGAAGTTGGAGAGAGATTGTCTCTAGGTGGAGTAAGCATCGTGTAAGAGCTGACTTCCAACAGAACACTTCTGGTATAGGAGGAGAAAACGATATGTTAGTCTCAGACCCCCTCACTATACACTCTTAATTTCTCCGAGTTTCCAATGAACATAGTTTACACTGTGCTCCTGGCTGTTAGTGAGGAAACTCAGGCCATTAGTAACCCATCACAGCTACTAAACTTGAGAACGATATGTGTACACATTATAGTGTTTGTAATAACACAGTATAAAATGCAGAATAATATCAATAGTATTTCAGAAAGTATGACATATGTGTATGCATCTGTGTGTATTTCTATCTCAAATAAATACTGGAAGCAAAACCATGATGATGAGACTAGATTATGGGCTTTATTTTTTACCTGTTATATTGCATAATCTCTTTTATTCTCCAGTGAACATGAATTGTACTTATAATCAAAAACAGTATGCACAAGAGCATTATATACAATAAAACCTTCAAAGTTAATTGTAAATTCCTAAAATTGAACACTAATTCTGTTTGGAGGATAGTTCGACATTTGCAAACCAGGGAAAGCTAATGATCTATTCTGGGGAAATACACCATTGAAAATAAGTTAAAAACAAAGAGGAATTATATGGGGAAAAAAAACATGAAGGTTTTATGTTTCTCTACAATGAAGTTTAACATAGAAATGGTAGTAAGATAAAGAGGACCCTAAAAGGAAATACATTTGCATAAGTGGCATTTTGAGTGTGCCAGTTACATTGCCACACATGCTGTCATGTGGTGCTCCTAACAACCTTGTCTTTAATTATTATTGTCCCGTTTTGCAGATTAAGCAGGCTTTACAGATTAAGTCATTCAGCTGGTAAGTGTGAACTAGAGCTGAAATTCAAGTCTCCTGACTAGATGTCATTGGCAACCTCAAAAATCACCATCATCATCATCACATTTGGGAACTCTGTATTTGTAGTCTGAACAAAGAAACATCTTTAATAGATACACAGATTCCTAACAAGAACAGAGAAATTACTATACAATGTTTTGACTCTTATAATAAGAAATATTCCTTTATTTTTCTATCAAAATTGCCCACATCACGTGGAATTAAAACAGGCACCATAGTGAAATGAGGTATGCAGAAGGAGGGGCCCTTCTCATGCTGAACACCAGCCATTATGCAGGATATTGTGTTTAGGCTTTACAGCCAATACCTCAATTAACTCTTAGAAAGATTTTCCAGCGCCATTCCTGTTCTCCACAGCGCAGAGAGGGGATATCACTTACATTTACAGAGAAGTCATAGGGGACCTTGAGAAAGTTGAATATCTCCTCAGAGATCACATAGGTCATAAGAACAGCTTTGGGATTTGAAGCTGGTTCTTTGTGGTTTCAAAGTCCTTCTATTTTATTTGCATGTTTTTGCTCGGTTTTGTCTATAAAGTATATATATATCTATATATATATATATATAGATATATATATACACACAGACACACACACATACATATAGATGTGTGTATATATATATATATATATATATATATATATATACACACACATACATATATATGTATATATATATATATAATTTTTTAAATAGCTGAACTTTTACAGCAGGCATGTAGGGAAGGCTCTTAAATTTATAAATAATTTAGTGACTAGGAAATCTGAGGGGATATAAAAGATTATGTAATGTCATGAAAATATCTATAAGTAGGGTGTATAAATGTGGGTTCACTGTGATAATGTGACACATAATCGTATATATATGTGTGGGTATATAGATATAGATATAGATATGAATACACACCATCATTCTGATTTTGGTTAAGCCAAAATTATCTCTCATTATATCATTGAGTCATTACTTCAGCAGGGCTTCACATTGACTCTGTTTTTAATAAAGTTGATTAATTCCAGCTGTCGCATACCTTAGTGGCCTAATACAATGAGTTTAGTTCTCACTCAACATCAAATCATTACATTGTATACTCGATACATACAATCTCACTTGTCAGGTATACCTCAGTAAAGCTGGAAAGTGCCCCAATTATATATTTTTACATAATTTTTCTTGTCATTATTTCCACAAAATCATTTTAATCTGAATGTTTTATATGAGGGTGTTGATTTTATTAATCTTTAAATTGTACCAACATATTTTCCCTACTCTTGTTTGTGTAATTTTTTAATAATAAAACAGAACAAGAAATTCTTTAAGTCTATGCAGTTGGAAGGGAAGTGGAGAAATGTTAGTTTCATAGGGATTTTTGGTGAATACTCACTTCCTCTGACACAGTTGTAAAGTCATCTCTCCAACTTGGTTTTGGAACTATCTCACCTCTCATCAAACTGAGCAGAAAAATATGCTGTCCTCACAACACTGGTAGCAATTAATTCACAAAGGAGAGAAGACAACTCACCAATGAATATATGGGAGATAATTCCCTCTTGCACTTAACGAAATAATGCAAAGGGACTGTAAAAAGTTTTATTAAGGTCCAGTGTTTATTAGGTTGTATAAAATAGTTCTCAGAATTGTTGGTGAGAATTCAAACTGATACCTCTTTTAGAAAAAAAATAATCTGGTAATATGAAATAAATGTAAATGTGTAACCTTTGGACTCAGCAAACCCTGTTGTAGAAATTTCTTCTAAAATAATTATCAGACCAGTGCACTGAGATGTGTGAGTGTGTGTGTGTGTGTGTGTGTGTGTGTGTGTGTAAATGTTTACGGTGACAATGTTGACACAAATTAAAAAATGAAGTAATTTATATGTTATTTCATTAGTATTCATTTTGATGATCTGTAAAATGTAGCCATTAAAAATAGTAAGGTAATTTTGTAGATGGATGGATGGATAGATTGATAGAAAGAGAGATAGGTAGATAGATGAATAGAGAGAGAGAGAGTAGATATGTCTGGGATATATTTTACTAGTGATTAAAAATGGCTTGGTCTAATCATTCAGATTAACATTGAATAAGAAAATACTGGATCAACTAATATTTAATTGAACATCTATTATATATACCAGGCAGATACTTAGCCCATACATTCTTAGTCCATGATTTGGGTGTTAAAAATCTATAAAGAAGTAACAGAGTTCAACTCACAGAGACTGGAAGTGGCACATTTGGGATTTCAACCCAGGTCGGTCTGTTTCCAAATGTGATGCTCTTTCTACTGCACCAAGCTGCTTCCACAGCAGTTGGAACTTGTCTGCATCTGTTCTATACTTGTTTGCATTTTTCCATTTTGAAGCAACAGCCACCCCCTGTCCCACCATGCTCAGCAACTCTTTGATTTCCTTTCCTGTTGCTGAGGCAGATCCACTCACCTCCCTGGCATTCATGAGCAGCTCTGCAGAGTGCCTCAACATCTGGCAATCCACCCAGCAAGAGTGACTGGGAAGTGCTGAAAATTCCTCTGAGAGCAGGCAACATCTGTTTGATAGGCAATGAAAAATAAACCCGTAATAAACTCATTTTAGGAGCAAAAAATGGCTCCTCAAAGTGCTGATTATTCATTTTATGCAAGTGTACTAATGTTGGTCTCCTTGACAAGTAGGAAAACAGCATGTCTGGAAGCAAATCATCATGGTCAGAGGGTGAGGCCGCTCACACCAGGAGTAAGCTCAGGCGATGGCAGATGAGAAAGCATTTAGAAAGATTACACGGAAAGCCTGCCCCACCTGTGGCTGGCTCCTGGCACAGAACAGTGACCCAGGTGGTTGGATGGCATGCATACGTGTCAGGAATGAGTTTCAGTTCAGCAGCAATGGCTTCCTCCCCACTCCAGACTGCCAAGCTGTTATCAATGCATTCTTGCCTTTATTTATCCATTCATCATTTGCCTTATTCAAGTATTTATTATACACTCTCAAGAAGACTTAAAAAATACTGGTTGCTTTAATGAATATTGCAGTTATCTTATAATCTAGGATAGTTTTCTTACAAAGTATAGAATAAAGGATACAAGATAAATGGTAGATTAACATTTATTGAATTTAAATCTGATAAGATATAGATGAATGTTTGGCCAACTAATCTTTGGAAAAGCAGGAAAGAATATCCACTGGAAAAAGGGCAGTCTCTTTAACAAATGGTGCTGGCAGAACTGGACAGCAACATGCAGAAGAATGAAACTAGACCACTTTCTTACACCATTCACAAAAATAAACTCAAAATGAATGAAGGACCTGAATGTGAGACAGGAAACGATCAAAACCCTAGAGGAGAAAGCAGGAAAAATCCTCTCTGACCTCAGCCGCAGCAATTTCTTACTTGACACATCTCCAAAGGCAAGGGAATTAAAAGCAAAAATGAACTATTGGGATCTCATCAAAATAAAAAACTTCTGCACTACAAAGGAAACAATCAACACAACTAAAAGGCATCCGATGGAATGGGAAAAGATATTTGCAAATGACATATCAGATAAAGGGCTAGTATCCAAAATCTATAAAGAACTCACAAGACTCCACACCCAAAAAACAAATAATCCAGTGAATAAATGGGAAGAAGACATGAATAGACATTTTTCTGAAGAAGACATCCAGATGGTCAACAGGCACATGAAAAGATGCTCAACGTCACTCCTCATCAGGGAAATACAAATCAAAACCACACTGAGATACCACCTCGCGCCGATCAGAGTGACTAAAATGAACAAATCAGGAGACTCTAGATGCTGGAGAGGATATGGAGAAACGGGAACCGTCTTGTACTGTTGGTGGGAATGCAAACCGGTGCAGCCGCTCGGGAAAACAGTGTGGAGCTTCCTCAAAAAATTAAAAATAGATCTACCCTATGACCCAGCAATAGCCCTGCTAAGAATTTACCCAAGGGATACGGGAGTGCTGATGCATAGGGGCACTTGGACCCCAATGTTTATAGCAGCCCTTTCACCAATCGCCAAATGATGGAAAGAGCCTAAATGTCCATCAGCTGACGAATGGATAAAGAAGATGTGGTTTATATATACAATGGAATACTACTTGGCAATGAGAAAGAACGAAATATGGCCTTTTATAATAACATGGATGGAACTGGAGAGTGTTATGCTAAGTGAAGTAAGTCAGGCAGAGAAAGACAGATACCATATGTTTTCACTCTTACGTGGATCCTGAGAAACTCAACAGAAGAAAGGGAGAAAAAAAAAAGTTACAGCGAGGGAAGGAGGCAAACCATAAGAGATTCTTAAATACTGAGAATAAACGGAGGGTTGATGGGGGATGGGGAGGAGGGGAAAGTGGGTGATGGGCATTGAGGAGGGCACCTGGTGAGATGAGCACTCGGTGTTGTATGGAAACCAATTTGATAATAGATTTCCTATTAAAAAAAGATATAGATGAATATAACAAAATGGATTGAGGGGGAAAAAAAAGAAAATTATAGAAGGATAAAACCATGTTTCGTTAAAATTATACTGAATACAAGCTACTCCACTGGCTATATTTTTGATTGTGGGTGTAGATAAATAGATTATTCACCCTCCTTTTTTTTTCCCTGGACTTCATCTAAGAGAGAACCCCTTAGCTTTTTTCGCAGGTAAAGTAATTATATATCATGTGGAGGACAGATGGAAACTAGGCTAAAAGTTGTCCATGGGTAGCATACAAGTTGAATAAGCTCTCTATGTCATTATTGGTCTTTTGTTATCCTCTATCCTCAAATACATTTTGATTTTATTGTTTAATCTCTCAGATGTATGCCCTCTGAATCAAAAGATTTAGGGCTAGAGGTAAGAAAAAACTGAGAGAAAGTGAGAGAGAGAGAGAATGTCAGAGTTTCCTAGACAATAAATAGGTCATGATA
The DNA here is from genome assembly GCF_018350155.1 of Leopardus geoffroyi. Classification (NCBI taxonomy): domain Eukaryota; kingdom Metazoa; phylum Chordata; class Mammalia; order Carnivora; family Felidae; genus Leopardus; species Leopardus geoffroyi. Next base: position 39,571,553 of record NC_059335.1, on the reverse strand, counting down.
GAAAACTCAGAACAAGATTACAAGAAAATGGTAAATCTGTGAGATTGGGTCATGACAGTGTGGGCCAGTTAGCTCTCCACACATTCTACTGATGACTTTGAAGATTTAATGTTATTATTTCTTAAGGATGCAGAAACTGGCAACAGTATGAAGACAGATGCAATCCTGTTCCTTATCTTTTTCTTCTCCCCAGCATCAGAAAGGTGCCATGTTGTACTGAAAGAGGAAAGGCCCTTGGAACCATTATAGCCTTAGGTTTGACTCTGCACATCACTGTTTGCTAGCTCTGTGTCTCCTGGACAAGTTACATGTTCAGTATCCTTATCTATAAAATAGGTATAATAATGTTTGGCTAATATGATTGTGGTAAGCATTTAATGAGATAGTATTTATAAAGTACATAAGAGTGGGTAATGCACACTATTCAATAAACAGAAACTATTATTCTTATAACCATGACTGTGATTCTTTTTTCTAAGCCTTTTTCTAAGCCTGTTTAACTACTCAGTCGTTAAATTTGAATAATGATATGTAAGGTTGAAGTGAAAAATAAACACTGTGCATTTTACGCATTCTACGTGACAACGATATGCAATCCAGGTTCAAAGACGTAAAGATGGAGATGTACCACTTATCTAGATAAATTTAGTAAGTAGTGCACATTCAAAGAGCAATGGACATTCAGTTAAATTCTTACGGCACTAGAAAATCCCAAGTGAAGTTCCTGAGCGAGATTGTGGCATGTAAAAATGAAATAGGATCAATATCCTTCAGTTTGAAGTGAGGCTTCATAGAGAGAAAAAAAAAGCAGCAATTTTTCAAATACAAGAAACTGAGATGTTCATTTTAGGGCTGGTTACAAAAACTATGATGAAAATTAAGCCATACCGTGCCACAAAATATTCACATTGTACATTTGCAAAGGTGCTTTATTTGTCTCATGAATGATGTTCTCTTAATACAGTTGTGCATAGAGTCCTGCATTCTATACTAGAAGACAGTGCTATACCTTCTAACCCCTTTTGTTTGCCTATTTTTTTAAATTCCAGTAAAAGTAGCGTACGGTGTTATATTAGTTTCAGGCTAGAATAAAGTGATTTAACAATTCTGTACATTACTCAGTGCGCATCACAGTCAGTGTACTCTTAATCCCGTACATCTGTTTCACCCATTATCCCATCTACCTCCCCTCTGGGAACCACCAATGTGCTATAATTAAGAGTCCGTTTTTTGGTTTGTCTCTTTTTTATTTTGTTTTCTTTCTTAAATTCCACATATGAGCAAAATCATTTAGTATTTGCCTTTCTCTGACTGACTTATTTCACTTCACATTATACTCGCTAGATCCATTCATCTGTCACAAAGAGCAAGATTTCATTCTTTCTTATGGCTAAGTAATATTAATATATATATATACATATATCTTCTATATCTATTTGTCCACCGATGGACACTTGGGTTGCTTTCATGTTTTGTTTACTATAAATAATTCTGCAATAAACATAAGAGTGCATGTATCGTTTTGAATTTATGTTTTCATATTCTTTGGATAAATAACCAATAGCGGAGTTACTGGATTATACGATAACTCTATTTTTAATTTTTGAGAAACCTTCATACTGCCTTCCACAGTGACTGCACCAGTTTGCATTCCCACCAACAATGCAGGAGGCTACCTTTTCCTCCATATCCTCACCAACGCTTGTTCTTATTTTTTGTTTTACTCACTCTGACTGGTATAAGGTGATAGCTCATTGTGGTTTTGAATTGCATTTCCCTGATGATGAGTGACGTGGAGCATTTTTTCGTGTGTTTGTCGGCTATTTGAATGTCTTCTTTGGAGAAATGTCTGTTCATGTTCCGTGCCCATTTTTAATTGCATTATTTGGTTTTTTGGTGTTGAGTTGTAGAAGTTCTTTTTAAAAAAAAAGTTTATTTATTTCGAGAGTTAGAAAGCATGAGTGGGGAAAAGACAGAGAGAGAAAGAGGGAGAGAGAGAATCCCAAGCAGGCTTTGCACTGTCAGCGTGAGCCCAACGTGGGGCTCGAACTCACAAACCATGAGATCATGACCTAAGCTGAAATCAGGAGTCAAATGCTTAACCCACTGAGCCACCCTGGAACCCCTGTAAGCTCTTTAGTTTTAATATTAATTCATTATCGGATATATCCTTTACAAATACCTTCTCCCATTCGGTCTTTTTGTTTTGTCAATTGTTTCCTTTGCTGTGCACATGCTATGACCTTTGTTGTTGTTGTTGTTAACTTTGAGGGGGAGAGGGAGAGAGGACCAGCCAGGTGCCCGAGTTATGCCCGTTTTTAATGGTCGTCCTCTAGCCTAGAGTGCCATCCTCTCTTGTCTCTACTCAGCTTCTTCAGGGATCTTACCCATCACCCTGTCATCTAATAACTAGTCTATGTTCTTATAAACTGTTTTTATATATCATCCCATAGTTTCTTATATTTCTTTCAGTTTAATTTTTATAAATCTATTTCCCCATCAAATTGTGAGATTTTATGGGAGAGATAAAAGCATCTCCCTACTTAGCCTTTTGTTTCTCCATTGCATGTATTACTTTCTAGTATTGTATTTTATACTTGCTTATATGCTATTAATTTCTCTGTGAGAAGATTTACTTTGTGATGATAAAGTCTTTGTTTTCTTTACCAAATCCTCAGAATTTAGAAATTTGTTGGCACATAGTAGGCACTCAGTGCATATTTGTGGAATAAATAAATGAAGGGACTATATTTACAGAAATCATTATAGTGCTTGGTTGTGTTAGCTGCACAGAAAAGTTGTGTTGGATTTAACTATCAAAGTAAACAGGAATGCAATCATATTAGCAATCTCTTAGGGCCATATAGTTTGCACTGATGGGTGATATTAATTATCAGAGAGATCATACAGAAGCATCATTTAGAAATGGTGAAAATGGTAAAGCAAGCTCATATTAGAAAGAATAACCTCCTGTAAAGGCACAGAGGCAAGGAAGAGCATGGCGTGACTGGGGCCCTATAGGAAATGATGCAAGATATAGAGAGGTACTGAAAAACAGCGGGGAATTCAGACGTGAGGACGGGTGAGGACGTGAACGGGCTACCATGACATGTTAACAAGTCTGCACTTCAGGCTGTAAAAAAACATGAAGCCATAGCAGATTTTGATCAGTCAATTAGGGGGATTCATTTATGCTTTGAGCAGAGAGTTGGCTGTCTGTGATCTGTTCTCCTCCTCTCTGATAAGCAAAATCAGCCTCTGCACCCTGTGCGAGGAAAGCAGGCCACATGGATATGCTCGCTGTGCTGAGCAGACTGCAGAAAGCGTCTGGGGAATATGAGGCCACAAATGATAGAAAGCAGGGCTTTCAAGGCCCTGAGTGGGGCCATAATGTTACTGTTCTCTGGGTGCTTGGCATTACCCGAACACCATCTGATAATGCTCCTTATTTCCAGCAAGGGAATTAAAAAAAAATCCGTGAAACTCCTATGCCTGAGACAAACGCAACAAATAGAGTTCTCCTCTGTAATTCTAATACAGACTGGTGAAGGATTATTAGAATCTTTAGTTTCAAGAGGGTCTCAAAAAGTAGAGTATAATAAAATAAGATCTCCCAGGACAAATGAATCTGAAATACCTTTCTATCACTGCATCATAATTGACTAAAAAGGATTACTATGAGTTTCTAATTCAATTCAGTTCCACATATTCTTGTGACAGGCTCTATTTGTACATTATAGGTTCAGGAAGAGGAGTGATGGATTAGTTAGATAGTTTATACGTAGCTTCACAGCCATATATATATAGCTTTATATAAATGTATTTATATATTAGCATAAGACATCACATAAATTATACATATTAATTTTATATTATATGGAGTTATAACTTATATTGATTAATTAGAATATTCTAGTGACAAGACTAGAGGTATAAAAATATTAACATGACAAACTTCAGAATTTATAGTTCAGAATTTATATGCAATTCATCATTAAAACAGTTCTGATGCTACCACAAACACTAGACAAAATATACATATCAGGGGCACCTGGGTGGCTCAGTCGATTAAGCCTATGACACTTGATTTTGGTTCTTGTCATGTTGTCACGGTTTGTGAGATGGAGCCCTGAGTTGGGCCCTGTGCTAGTAGCATGGAGCCTACTTGGGATTCTCAGTCTCCTCTCTCTCTCTCTCTGCTCCTCCCCCATTTCTCTCTTTCTCTCTCTTTCTCTCTAAATAAATAAATAAATAAATAAGAATTTTAAAATAAAATAGAATACCTAAGGATTCTGAGGAAAACACAAAAGCAGGGAGATTGTGTGCTATATGTGGTGTCTGTGTGTGTGTACGCATAGTGGGGATGGTGACTGCAAGAGTAACTGGCATGAAAGTGACAAAGTCAAAGCAAACCATGCTTAGATGCACCATGACAAAATTGATGAAAACCAAAGAGAAGGAGAAAAAATCTTGAAATCATCGAGAGAAAACCAACACATTATATGTAAGAGAACAATCATTTGAATACTACAGATTTCTTATCACCCTATGGAGGTCAGAAGAGAAAAAGACAGGATAGATTTTTTGTTTGTTAAAGAGTTTATTTTTATTTTTTAATGTTTATTTGTTTTTGAGATGGAGAGGGAGAGACAGAGTGTGACCGGGAGAGGGACAGAGAGAGAGGGAGGCACAGAATGCGAAGCAGGCTCCAGGCTCTCATCTGTCAGCACAGAGCATGATGCAAGGCTAGAACTCACTAGCCGTGAGATCATGACCAGAGCCAAAGTCGGACGCTTAACCAACTGAGTCACTCAGGCATCCCGAATAGTAATTTTTATTGAACTTTTTATTTTCAGATAATTTTATCACCCGCAGTTGCAAAATATAATACACAAGATCCCAAATGGCCTTTACCTGGTTTTGCTCAATGGTGACATACTGCGGAAGTAGAGCACAGCATCATCACCAGCATATTGACACTGATAGAGTCAAGATGCAGAATGATTTATCACTCAAGGGTTCTTCATGTTGTCCTTTTCCTACCACCCCCACTTTCCGCCCACCTACACCTCTCCATTAAACTCCAACAACTGTTGCTCTTTATTTCCATAATTTTGCCTTTTAAAAAATTCCATATAAATAGAATCATAGAGTAGATAAAATCTGATATTGTTTTTTGTCACTCAGGATAATTCTGTGAGATCAACCAGATTTCTGTGTGTATTAAGAGTACATTCCTTTTTGCTGACTAGTGGTCTATAGTATGGATGAGCCAGAGTTTATTTAATCATTAACAATTGGAAGACATAAAATTGTTTCCAATTTGGGGCTATTATGAATAAAGCTGCTATAAACATTCATACATTGGCTTTTGTGTGACCACAGTTTTCTTTTCTCTGGGATAAATGCCCATTAGTGCAACTTGGGTCATATGGTAGTTGCAGATCTGCTTTTCAAAAGAAACTTACAAATACCAGATTGGGATTCTGTTTTACATTCCACCAGCAACACGTGAGTCTTCTACCTTCTCTGCACCTTCACCAGCGTTTTGGGTTGTCAATTTTTTTAGCCATTCTCAATGTGGTTTTGAGCTGCATTTCCCTAAAGGATGATGGTGCTCAGTATCTTTTCCTTTGATTATTTACAATATACATATGCTCTTCAGCGAAATGTATTTTTATATATTTTGCCCATTTTCTCATTGGACTACTTATTGACTGTTCATTCTTACACATTAATATACTGTTCAAGTCTTATATATTTTAGATATTAGTCCTTTGCATATGTGATTGGCAAATATGTTCTCCAACTCTGTAGCCTGTTTTGAAAAGAAAAGCAAGTAGGTTTTGTTCCCTACTTTTTAAATTTATGTGCGAAAACTGAGATTCGGGAGGTAAGATGTCTTTTTAGTGCATGTGAAAAGCAAGTGTCTGAGATGTGGTTTGAATTAAGATCATTGTTTTTGTTTGTTTGTTTGTTTGTTTTCATCACAGCATTCCCTTATACAGAAGTCCTTTTAATAAAGACAGGTAAAGAGGTGCCTGGGTGGATCAGTCGGTTAAGTGTCCAACTTCAGCCTAGGTCATGATCTCGCTGTACTGAGTTCCAGCCCTGTGTCCGGCTCTGTGCTGACAGCTCAGAGCCTGGAGCCTGCTTTAGATTCATTCTGTGTCTCCCTCTCTCTCTCTGCTCCTCCCCCACTAGTGCTCTGTGTCTCTCTCTCTCTCTCAACAATAAACATTAAAAAAATTAAAAATGTAAAAAAAAAAGATGAATGTATATATATATGTGTGTATATACATATATATACACATATATATGTGTGTGTATATATATATATATACACACACACACACTTGGTCATGATGAAGAAAGTTATTTTTCTAAGTATTTTAATCAAACAGCAAGTTTTCTAAGCATTTTATGTCAAATAACAAGGTGTAGAACAGTGTACATTATACAATATTTTTGATAAATAAAAATATATGTGTACACACTGGAATATGATTCACTTTTTCTCCTAGAAAATATTTCCATGAAACTTTTTTTTAGAATTTTTCTTTATGTGTATTTATTTTTGAGAGAGAGACAGACAGACAGCCTGAGTGGGGGAGGGGCAGAGAGAGAGGGAGACACAGCATCCGAAGCAGGCTCCAGGCTCTGAGCTGTCAGCACAGAACCTGACATGGGGCTCGAACCCACGAGCTCTGAGATCATGACCTAAGCCGAAGTTGGACATTTAACTGACTGAGCCAACCAGGCTCAGTGAAAGACTCCATGGAACTTTTTAATGTTTGCTCAGGTGACAGTAAGAATTTCTCTTCTATTCTTTTTTTTTTCCCCTATGTTCTTTGGATTTTTCCCAAGCTGTATTCATAAATTAATAGTACTTTTTTTTAACATACTAAAAACATAAATAAAAAGTAAACCATTGCATAGGTAATGAACAGTAAAGAGAATTTATATTTCTTAAGTATCAGAATTTTATACTTATACTAAAGTATAAGTTTCCTTAAAATGTGAGTTTCTGTTGGGTGAACCTTTCAATAACTGTTAGGACAGAGAGGGTAGTGATCCATGGGAACTGTTGTGTCTAATGAAAATTAGACACTCAATTTATTAAGAAACAGGTTCAGAATGATCCGTAAGTTGTCCCATTTCACACATGTATTAAATCACACCACTAGAATCTATGCCAAAATATGAATGATTCCAAAGGTCCTGTTCTTTCCTATTTCCTATTTCTGTTCCCTGCCATGAACCTTTAACCCAGGGAGGTCTTCTTCCTTTCAGGCAAACTAACCAAGTGGCTCAATTCCCCAGTTGTCTACAACTATCCAGCAGATACCACTTATAAAAATGTCCCTAGCCCATAAAAGGGACCTAGGTTCATCTTTCACTTCAGTTTTTTTTAAAACTGAAAGTGTATCTTGTAAATGTATAATTTCGCAAACTTAATATTATCTGAAGTCATCTTATTCTGATGCAATTTCCCATATCCCTTCTGTAGTAATGCAGATACTGGATTAATATATTCTCTTGAATTTAGATGGAAAAATGCAAAACTTCTGCATGCAGTTCTACCTGGGAAAACTGTCCTGTTGCTAATAGACAACACCTCTCACTCAATTCATTTTCAAACATTTCTCAGAGTAGAGGATAAAATGCTGATCCCCTCTGTTTTCCTGTGGTTTCCACGCTTGATAGTTTTATTGTAGACTATGTGGGAGAAGTTTCACAACTGTTTGTATTTGACATTTGTAACTGTGAAGTTGATAATATCAGTTTTCTTATTATATGAAAGAGTCCCTTCAAAAGGATTAAATGACTTTTCTGAGACATGTGGGTGGTGGGACTTTAAATCTGTCCCACCTCTATTAGTTGCGTTTAATTTCTCCCAAATATATCACTCAGACTTTATTGTTAATTCAAGATTAAAATTTGATAATAAAACAGTGCAATTGCTGGAATACATATTACATATGTGAATTATTTATTTAGACTTCATGCTGTGAGCTTTATCTTTGCTTCAGCTAACAGATTACTTTATCATATGACCCATGTGGGAAGTCAGAGGTTCAGATTCAGCAGAGGTCTGCCACTTACCTGTGTTGTAAACTCAACCTCTAATACTTTTTAAACCAAACTCGTTCTTTTGAAAAACAAATTGTATTTATTTATTTAAATTTTTAAAAATGTTCATTTACTTTTGAAAGAGATAGCACAAGCAGGGGAGGGAGCAGAGAGCGGGAGGAGCGGGGGCGGGGGGGGGGTGGGAACAGAGAATACAAAGCAGGCTCTGTGCTGCCAGTAGAGAGTCTTATGTGGGGTTTAAACTCACAAACAGTAAGATCATGACCTGAGCCAAAGTCAAATGCTTAACTGACTGAACCACCCAGGCACCCCCAAAGTACATTTTAAATTTAAAATGTTTACCATTCACATTAAATCCCTCTGTCTCTGTCTCTGTCTCTGTCTCTGTCTCTCTCTCTTTTTAATGTTTATTTTTGAGAGAGACAGATGAGCACGAGCAGGGGAGGGGCAGAGAAAGAAGGAGACACAGAATCTGAAGCAGGCTCCAGGCTCTGAGCTATCAGCACAGAACCCCGACATGGGGCTCAAACCCACCATCCAAGAGATCATGACCTGAGCTAAAGTTGGTCACTTAACCGACTGAGCCACCCAGGTGTCCCACATTCAATCTCTTTGATGTAGCTGCATCACAAATAATAAGAAATGGATTTCAGTTTATTATCTGATTCCAGTTTATTTTCTCTCTACCTTTTCCAGATGGAAGTGTCACCAGATAAAGACACTAGCCCCGTACAATGTTAGGGTGAGAATGATAGGTAATTATTGCCTTAACTCAACTGCTCATATGCTAATGGATTATCGACAGTTACTGATATCATTATAATAGACCACTGGGAAAAAATGATTCAGAAGTCTCATATTAGATTGGCTGAGAAGAGATATGCAATTACCTCCGAGGATGAGATATATCACTGTCACTCTGGCTTCTTACAGTGTGAACGCAGAGAATGACACACATCAAAGAAAAATAAGAAATAGAACTAATGCTCAAAATGTCTCTACCATGTCTCAGTGCTGAGGGAACCAAACTGGAAGATCTCTTTATAAAATATTATCACCTTTGTTTCTATTTCTTTTTTTAAAGTATGTTTATTTATTTTGAGAGAGAGAGAGAGAGAGAGAGAGAGAGAGAGAACATGAGTGGGGGAGGTGCAGAGAGAGAGGGAGAGATCCCACGAACTGTGAGATCACGATGTGAGCCAAGATCCAGAACGACTGAGTCACCCAGGCCCCTCTGTTTCCATTTCTATATGAAAATGGCACTTCACATACTTGTGGGAACCAATGTCTTAAATATGGCTCACCCTGTGAACTCCAGGACACAAAACTGAATTCATGAATATATGGAATTAGAGTGAAATTTAAAGTTATTCTCCTTCAATTTTGTCATTTGATTAATGATCCTTCTCTGCAGTCCCATTCTTTAAACATTCTGAATTTATGGGAGTGCATGGTGGTTCCAGGAACTCAATCCTAAATTCATTGTTTTCTAAGTAGTTGGCAGAACTCCCTTGTCAACTCCCCTCTGTATATTTTGCATTGTTGTTGGTTTTTCATTTTTGTCTTTTGTGACTAGATTCTCTTCAAATATTAAGTCCCTATTAACTCCTCCCTGAGGAAGAGGATTACAAATGGAAAGGCATCTAATTAGGTTGCACAATACTTATTAGGACATATTTGCTAATGGATCAGTACATAGATACTGCCTCCTTACATCTGTCTCTTCTGGCAATGGAATGTTCTAGAATCTTTTTTTTTTTTTTTTTTAATATCATTAGAGGAACTCTGGTGCAGGTTTTATACTTAAGGAGTTTGGTCAAAGATTTGTTAATTATGCATATTAATGGGAATAGTTCTTCCAAGAATGACATTGAATTGGCAATTGTTTAAAAGTCCCAGTACAAAAATGGAAGCAGGAACTTATTCCACAAACCAATGACTCCAACAAACTTTTGGTTATCTTCACCGATCCTATGAGTCAGAAATTAGGCAAGGATGCAGAGAGGTTAACTTTTCTCTGCTTCAAAGTGGCCTCACGTGACCGGGAGTGATTCAACCCTGAGGATGCTAGAACAACAGGAACTGTGGGTCCATCTCCTCCCTAGCAGCATCTTCACTCATGTATCTGGTGCCTGAGTTGTGATGGCTGAAGGATGGACTCAGGTGGTACTCACCTGTATGTTATTTCTGGCATGGTGGTGTCAGAGTGGTTGGACTTCCTACTTGTCAGCTTGTTAAATCTCCAGGAGCAAGTGTTACAGTAAACAAAGTAAAACCTGTATGACTTTTTATGAGCCAGGTTTGGAATTCATCTAGGTGTATTTATGGGCTGAGGCAGTGATCGGTTCACCCAGATTCAAAGACGTGGGACATACACACCATCCCTCAACTGAAGAACATCTAAGGACTTGTTTAGGTTTTTTGAAACCTTGATAGACATGTAGATCTTATTTGCAATTGAAGAAATTTAAAAGGTTGTGTGCTGGTGTGTATCTAAATATAGATCCGTTTGTTTACTCATTCCAATACCAGCAATGCAAAATAAAACCATGTATGATTATAATGAAAATTATTAGAAGGATAAATGCCCGAGAGCTAAAATATGGTTACTTGTTGAGATAAGGGGTTGAAACAACTTTTAAAAACACATTATATAATAAAAAATGAAATACCATATTTTATCTATTCAATTCTTTCAAGATAGTATGAATGTCCATTCATAATGAATGTTTGAGTATGGCCATTCACTTTAACTGATGAGTACTGGTGGGAGTACTTATTAGTGCTACTTCTTTAAAAAGTCAGTCGGGGGGCGCCTGGGTGGCGCAGTCGGTTGAGCGTCCGACTTCAGCCAGGTCACGATCTCGCGGTCCGTGAGTTCGAGCCCCGCGTCGGGCTCTGGGTTGATGGCTCAGAGCCTGGAGCCTGTTTCCGATTCTGTGTCTCCCTCTCTCTCTGCCCCTCCCCTGTTCATGCTCTGTCTCTCTCTCTGTCCCAAAAATAAATAAAAATAAACGTTGAAAAAAAAAAAAAGTCAGTCGGTTGGGGCGCCTGGGTGGCGCAGTCGGTTAAGCGTCCGACTTCAGCCAGGTCACGATCTCGCGGTCCGTGAGTTCGAGCCCCGCGTCGGGCTCTGGGCTGATGGCTCGGAGCCTGGAGCCTGTTTCCGATTCTGTGTCTCCCTCTCTCTCTGCCCCTCCCCCGTTCATGCTCTGTCTCTCTCTGTCCCAAAAATAAATGAACTTTGAAAAAAAAAAAAATTTAAAAAAAAAAAAAAGTCAGTTGGCAAGATAACAAGTATCTTAAAGTAGCCCTACATTTTGTCTCAATAACGATTTTTAATATAGAAATCTTTTAAGTACATAAAAGTATATTTTGGTGCATTATTTCCTTTAAAAATAATAACAAACATTTCAGTTTCAGGAAAGTGGTAAAATAAATAATTATGGTTATTAGTAGATAACACAGTTAATTTAATATGATAATTACGAAGTATTTTCTTAATTGCACGGACAGATTTCCATGATGTTCATTAGGTGAAAAAGATACAAATATCCTTGGGTGTGTGTATCATACACACAATGGCATATGAATGTTTGGATCTATGAATAGATATATTTAGCTAGAGTAATGCAGATAATAGATCTATCTAAGATAGATAGATAGATAGATAGATAGATAGATAGATAGATAGATAGAGATTTTGTTATATATATTTATGGCATATAATTATGATGGTTACTGTTGATAAGAATAATTAAACAATAATTATATGCCACCTCCCTATGGGGAGTTGAAGTGGAATATATCCAAGTTTTTGTTTATTTTTTTTTAAATCTCTGTGAACCCTAGTTTCTGTACTATAATGTCAGTAAGGTGATATTATATCCATGGTAATAATTCTGGATGTAATAGAGGGTGGCATTTTCCAAGTATGATCTGGTACCTAAGTATTTTAACAATAACAAAGCTTTAAATTCATTATATCTTAGAAGTAAGAGCATCTCCCTTTTAACAACGAACGTCCTCTAATATATTCAGCAGATTTTGTGCAGACATATTATTATTTGGCTGTGAGTTACTGGAGCAAGTAACTCATATTTGCAACCCCAGGATCTAGCAAAAAAACAAAAAACAAAAAACAAAAAACAAAACAAACAAACAAAAAAAAACTTATCCCTAGAGTAGGCCTTAATAAAAGCTAGATAAATAATCAATGTTATGATTTATTGTATAACTCTTTGGCCAACGGACAAGTCTGTAGGTCATTTTGGATCTTCTCTTGGGGTACACATCATCCCAAGCTAGTCTCGTGTGCTATTTAACTATGAATGCATCTACATTATAAAACTTTCTTTAAACCATGAGCATGCTTTGAGCTTCTATTCAACACTAGAAAATTACTTCCACTACAGCATTAGTCATTTTAAATATCACTCAGTGATTGACTTCCTGACTTTTCCTTTTTATAGATCTTCATTTACAGATGTGCAGTTAATAAGAAAATAATGAAAAAATATGACAGTGTCCCCTGCATTAGTCATCAATTTATCTAATAATGACTAAGATAACCTATGATAATTTCCAGATTCCATTTGTGTCATAGTGAAATGACCTATATCTTAATGAAACTTTTATCTTCACATTGTTTTTCTCCAGTCATTTGCTCAAGAATTCATGAGCAAGTTTCATTTCTTTGAATTGTTATACACTTCTTGGAAACAAGAATATTCCAAAACAAGTTTTTTGAAGAATGTTTAATGTCTATTCTGGAGAATAAATATAGAAGGGAGTTATTAGGCAATATGTGTGAGTTTGCTGGGAGAAAGGTAGAATAGAATAAGCATAGAAAGAAATAACACTCCTATGAATAAGTAGGCCTAAAGAACATATGGTTGTACTAGATTGAATGTTAGGTCTGTTGAATATCTGATGGGAAAATGGACTAAGGTAAATCAAAGAGTAACCAGGGAGGGATATATAAGTTTTGTATATTTCGGCCTTCCTTGATAAATGTACTTAACAAAAATGAAGTATAGTTGACACACAGTGTTATAGTTTCAAGTTCACAACATAGTGAATCAACAAGAGTATATGTTAATGCTATGTTTACCATAAGCATGGTTACCGTCCATTACCAAACAATGAGTGCGATTACCATATTATTCACTATATTCCTTATGCTATACCTTTCATTCTCATGACTTACTCATTCCATAACTAGAAGCCTGTTCCTCATACTCCCCTTCAGTCCTTTTGCCCGTCTCCCCATTCCTCTCTCCTCTGGCACCTACCAGTTTGTTCTCTTTATCTATGGGTCTGTTTCTGCTTTGTTTGTTCATTTTTGTTTGTTCAGGTGGTTGTATTTGTTGTTGTTGTTGTTTTCTTTTTATATTATACGCATAAATAAAATCATATGATATTTGTCTTTATCTGACTTATTTCACTTAGCATAATACCCTCTAGGTCCTTCCATGTTGTTACAAATGGCAAGATCTCATTCTTTTTTTTATAGCTGGCAATATTACATTATGTGTGTGTGTGTGTGACCTATCTATGTATCTATCTATCTATCTATCTATCTATCTATCTATCTATCCATCCATCCATCCATCTATCTTACATCTTCTTTATCCATTCCTATTGATAGTCACTTGAGTTGCTTCCATATCTTGGCTATTGTAAATAATGCTGCAGTAAACATAGAGGTGCAGATACATTTTCAAATTAGTGTTTGCATTTTCTTTGGGCAAATTCCCAGTAATGGAATACAAGATCACATGGTAATTCTATTTTTAATTTTTTAAGGAATCTCCATACTGTTTTCCATAGTGGCTGCACTAATTTATATTCTCTCCAACGGTGCATGGTGGTTCCCTTTTCTCCACATCCTCATCGACACTTGTTATTTCTTATCCTTTTTATTCTAACTATTCTGACAAGTACAAAACCTTTCTGACATGATATCTCATGGTGGTTTTGATTTGTATTCCCCTGATGATGAGTGATGCTGAGCATCTTCCCATGTGTCTATTGGCCATCTGTATGTCTTCTTTGGAAAAATATCAATTCAGGTCCTCTGCTCTTTTTAAAAACAATTTGATTTTCATTTAATTTTATTTTTTTTACTTTGAATTTAATTTAATTCTCTTCTTTTTTTGGTGTTGAGGAAGCATATCTAGAAAAATGTTGCTAAGGCTGTTAAGTGTACTTTTAACTCCATCTGACTCTGTTATCCTGCTTTAAAATCTCAATGCCTTCTCATTATACTTAAATTAAAATTCAGACTCTTTACTATGGCCTGAAGAGTCCAGCCCTTATATGCTCTACCATCTTCTCTTACCTTTCACCACACATTTTATCATCCCCTGTGATTCCACCTCACCAGCCCTCTGTCTCTTCCCCAGATGTTCCGGAATGCTTTTCTCCCTCCATTGAATGGCAGGCATTTCTGTCTGGGAAACTTCCCATCCCATTATCTGAATAGTTCCTAAGCATCCTTTACATTTCAGATACATTTTCTTTTTCTTTTTTATTTATTTTGAGAGTGAGCGCAAGCATGGGGGAGGCACAGAGAGAGAGTAAGAAAAAGAATCCCAAGCAGGCTCTGTGATGTCAACACAGAGCGAGATGCAAAGTTTGATCTCACACACGATGAGATCATGCCCTGAGCCAAAATCAAGTGTCAGATATTTAACTGACTGAGCCACCCCAGCACCCCTCAGATACATTTTCAATTCCTAAAGAGAGCCCTCCTTGCACTTTACAGGTCAGACTCCACCTCTGATATGTTCTGAAAGGAATGCCTACATATACTTCATGAATTATCAAAATTTCAATTAGATATTATCATAGGTGCCATTCCCTAGAAGGAAAGTCTGAGACAGGTATGTTGTTTTGCTCAAGTACGTATCTGGGATACAATAAGAGTGAGGGGGTTAGGATATAAAAGGAGAATGAAGGAAAAGAAATAACAAAAGATAGAGCCATCTATAGACAAATATAAATGTCTTCTGAAGGTCTGGAGTACAAATTCTACCACAGAGTTAATTCTACCTTATCGCAAGAGGCAGCCTTTTTGTAACACCACTTCAATCAGCCTTAGTTGTTAACCAAGGTATGCCAGAGAGGTATTATACTAGAATCCTGAGCTAATTGGCTCGAGTATGGCCACTCGCGATGCTGTGAGAGGACACCTCTATGTAGCTGTCAACAAACAATCAAAGCATAAAGAGGGAGGAGGAATGATTACCAGCTGGTAAAGATGATCTAAGTGGGGTGCCAACAGCATTCATTATATGTATATCTATTCTTTTTGGCCGTGAATGCCTTTCTAAATCTATAGACTGCGAGCTCCGTGAAAGCAAAGATAGTATCTGCTTTTCTTTGCCATTGCATTCCATTGGGCACCTATTACTATAATAGCCACTTAGGAATTAGCTATTTAAAGAAGGATTGGATCAGTTGTTTTGATATGGGATACCTACAACATATATGGAATTACACGAAATGTAAAGTATTAAATTTTATAAATCCTTAGCATGTGAAGATGACTTATCTAGAGAGAAATCATTGCCTAAGAATCCAGTAGCATGCAAATAATGTGTCTTCACCCAGATAGATATGCTTAACTCACAGAACTTAACTCACTTATAATTGAAAGGGACGTCAGAGATACTGAGTCTAGCTCCCCAGCAGAATTTTGATATTTCTTTCCTATGTCTGTTATAGACAAAAATGTCCCTGCCTTAACCCTTCTGAATGGAATAGCCATTAGAAGTGATGGGGTAGCCATGAGAGATATAATATTTCATTATAAGTTGAAATAGCTAAAATCCAAACTCTCAAAGTTTGGAAATTCTTTATTTTACTGCATTTGTAATCTAGACAGCAAATAGCAAATAACCCTTAATATTGAGTTTAGCTTAGAGCAAAATTCTATAAATTTTATTTTACATTAATATAATCAGCTGATTTAACCAATGCTTTATCAGCCTGTACACATCAGAAAAAAAGATGTACAACTTAGTTGAAGATAATTTAGCCAAACAGCTAAAAATCTTTGGGTAAATGTATTTTCCCCCAGAAAGAGATGCAAACTCGTAGCATTTGGAATGAAAATATAGTACATATGTTTCTTACTCCTCTCCTGCACAAATGGGAGACATTGCTAATATGTCATGGCATCTCCCAGCTTTGCCCAGATAATAACAGAATCTTCTCTGGAATAGCGTGCCATTCAGCCACTACCGATCAATCACCAGTGGCAATTGTGGTGGACCGAAATGTTTTCTCTGCTGTTGGGGAAGACCACAGAATTCTACATAGCCTTGTTTTTACCTAAGAGGATTGTTTATAGTCTTTCCTTCCTGGGCTGCAGGTTCCTCAAATGCCAAATGATATAGTTAGTAGGGATGTTCTCTCTGACACCTTTTATAAGAGCTCAAAAAAGCATCAATATCACTACCACTGCCACCACTGCCACCAAACTGATAATAAAATAATAATGAAATAGAATTTTATGTATTTTTTGCCATTTTGTTTTTGTGTGGTTTTTTCATACATCTTATTTCTTTTTGTCTGTTTTTATATTTTTAAACACAAGTTAGTTAACATATAGTGTAATAATGGTTTCAGGAGTAGAATTTAGTGATTCATCACTTACATATAACACCCAGTGCTCATCCCAACAAGTGTCCTCCTTAATGCCCATCACCCATTTAGCCATCCCTCCACCCAGCTCTCCTCCAGCAACCCTCAGTTTGGTGTCTGTATATAAGAGTCTCTTACAGTTTGCCTCCTTCTCTGTTTTTATCTTATTTTTGATTCCCTTTCCTTATGTTCATCTGTTGTGCTTCTTAAATTCCACGTAAGAGTGAAATCATATATTTGTCTTTCTCTGATTGACTTATTTCACCTAGCATAATACATTCTGGTTCCATCCACATTGTTGTAAATGGCAAGATGTCATTGTTTTTGATCGCCAAGTAGTATTCCATTGTATATATATTCCACATCTTCTTCATCCATTCATCAGTCAATGGACACTTGGGCTTTCCATATTTGGATGTTTTTAATAGTGCTGCTACAAATATTGGGGTGCAAATGAGTCAGCATTTTTGTATCCTTTGGATAAATACCTAGTAGTGCAATTGCTGGTACGGTAGCTCTATTTTCGATTTTTTGAGGGACCTCCATATAGTTCTTCAGAGTGGCTGTACCAGTTTGCATTCCTACATATAGTGCAAAAGTGTTCCCCTATGAAATAGAATTTTAAAGCAAACAAACAAAACAAAGCCCCAAATTTTCACTCTACTAACTTTATCAAGCAATTCAGAAAAGGGTCACACATACCTCGCTCTCTTGGTCTGTGCAGACTCATTTATTTGTTTCCATCAAAATGTCTTCTCTGATGTGTTTTTTTCACTCAGTGAACACTCTATCCTTTTATTTTCAAATCATTAAATGTATGCTTATCTGTAAATCACAAAATAAGGTAATGCTTAGGCAAAATAAGTAGTCTGGAGAGAAACAAGCACACAAAGGACAAATAAATGCAATGATTGGATACTCAGAGCTAGACTTTTTATTGGGAATACTGCACAGAAAATAAGACCACAAAAGCCAATAATGGTTCATTTTCTTCCTGGTATTTCTAAATTGCTAAGTAACTTAAATGAGATTGGAGCAAAAAAAGGCAAATTAATATTCACCTTTTTTTTTTTTTCTGAATGTGACAGAAGATAATTGGCACAGTGTTTTATGTGATTGTTTTGAGGTATCTCTGTAACCTCATTTAAGTGGAATATCATGTCCATTTTTAATCCTTTGGATTGTGGTTCTTCCAACATATTAAAAGATTAAAAAGATTCAGAACTCAGTTCATTAGAGTGTTTCACTTTTTGGTATTATCAGATTAGCTTATTGCAATAAAAATGAGTTTATTTATACAACATCATTGTTTCATATATTTCCCCTAATGCAAGAGAATTTATGATCCCCAAAGCCTTTCCCTCCTAGATGCAAGGATGCCTTTGCCTACAATGTTTTTAAGAATGGATAGTATTGCCATTGGAACATTCTTCTCTTTCCAATTTGCCTCAATATCTTGGACCTTCACCCTACCCACATTATATCCAAGATCTAAATCAGTTTTTCAAGTTCCCCAAAATGTACCTATCTCTTATCTATTTTCCTGATCCAGTAGCCAAAACTTTTCAAGGGAATTTTTAGCAAACTGGGGAGCGAATAATGTTTCCATTACATGTTATGCAACTGGAATGTCTTGGTATCCACTGTTTCCAAAAAGCTTAATTCCTCCTTTACACAAGGTGTTTTAAAGTCAATTATATTTTCCAATGTTTTCAAATAGAGTCAATAGATATTTTTAGGCAAGTAAGACTCTTCCATTTACATTTTATTAAATGAGGAAACAGTCAAGCAAATCATCAGAATCATAATGGTGTTAAATGTTAGAACCAGAATATGAAATCTGGTCCTCTAAAACCAAGCATGATACTCTTTTGCTTCAACTGTAAGCTTTTACTTGAAAATATTTTTTAAAGTTGAAGAGATTATTATAGCCATCATGAAGAAATGAGAATGACATTTTTGTGTTCTGTTGAACTTTCAAAAACAGCTAGCACTGATTCTTCGTAACAAAATGGCCAAAAGTGGTCAACAGAATATGGCATGTTCATCATCAACATCTGTTTTATTTCTCCCTTTATTTACATTTTAAATGTTGAAAGCGAACTGTCCAGGGGCACCTGGGTGGCTCAGTTGGTTAAGCGACCAACTTCGACTCAGGTCATGATCTCACGGTTGGTGAGTTGGAGCCCCGCATCGGGCTCTGTGCTGACAGGTCAGAACCTAGCACCTGCTTCAGATTCTGTCTCCCCCTCTCTCTACCCCTCCCCTGCTTACGTTCTGTGTCTCTCTGTCTCTCAATAATAAATAAACATTAAAAAAAAAGAGAGAAAGCGAACTACCCATTTTCTGTTGTCGTTTTAAAATTCCAATTATATTTTAACCATCTTTATGATTAAATATGTTCTCCTATACTCCAAGAAAGTTGGAAAGATAGAAAAAAAAAAAAAAGATTTGGGGCTAGACCAGACTTCTGATTTATTTTGTTTTAGTCATTCAGTGCAGACTCTTTAATTTAGTTGATCTTGGTGACATTTTAAATTACCTGTAAATTTTAGTATATGTTCTGTAAAAGGGGGAATAATACCTTCTTTGAGTGGTTGACATTAAAATTAATTGAAAAATATATCTATAGAGCTGAGAATGTTACACAGAATGTATTGTAAAGTCAACAAATATTATCTCCCCTCCTCTTTTATAAAATACGTTCAATTCAGTAAAACACCAAAGTTAATATTTTCTTAGAAATTCTTTCCAACATTTCAAGCTTTCTAATTCTCCGTATGTATCAACCTTATGATACATGTTTTTAAAAATTAGCCCATTCACTCGTGTGCTTATTTATATTCACTTATTCATATAATAAACAAATAGAAACTGTCTATTACTATCTGTGACTGAGGGGTAAAATTTTTGAATAAGATAGTGTATTAGTTCACCAGAGCTACCATGACAAAGTACCACACATTGGGTACAACAGAAATTTAGTGTCTCACAGTTTGAAGATGGAAGTTTGAAATCAAAGTGTTGGTAGGGTTGATTCCTTTGGTGGGCTGTGAAGAAAGTTTCTGTTCCAGGACTTCTCTTTGGCTTGTCTTTATGGTCATATGACATTCTCCTTGTATCTACGTCTATCTCCAAATTACCCCATTTTATAAGGAAGCCAGTCATATTAGATTAGGGCTCATCCTAATAATCTCATTTCAACTTAATTACCTCTATAAAGACTCTGTCTGTGTTAAGGTCACAATATGAGTTCGTGGGGGTTAAGATGTCAACATAATACCTTTTGGAGGGCACAATTCACCCCTGATGGAATTAGGAATTTATACTCTATTGAGATATCTAAAAATATATCTTCATAAATACTCAAATGTTACCTAGCATAGACTGTATTCAAAAGAGTCATACTCTATAAGGGCAGACAGAAGAGGGTGAATACTTAACAATATATTGTTTTCCATCATTAAAATAAATCCAGAGGTTCTTTTTAAGGGATAGATAAGGGGAATCTCTTCTGTTTTCTAGTGTGCCTTCTGAAATCCTCCATATACTGGCTGTCTAGATGACACTTATGGGTCCTGGTTGATTCTTCTAACATTTATGATGGAAAATCAAAGTAGAAAGAAACTAGAACCCTTTTACCTTAAAAATACATGCAACATTTGAGGTGTCTGAGTGGCTCCGTTGGTTAAGCGTCCAACTTTGGCTCAGGTCATGATCTCACGGTTTCTGGCTTTGAGCCCCACATCAGCTCTGTGCTGACAGCTCTGAGACTGGAACCTGCTTCAGATTCTTTGTCTCCCTCTCTCTCTACCCCTCCCCACTCATGCTCTATCTCCCTCTCTCTCTCTCTCAAAAATAAATAAACATTAAAAAATTAAAAAAAAAATACATAACAACATTTTTTTTGAAATAACAGAATTGCCAGTGTTTTTCTAATTATTATTTTTCCTTTAGGGCTCCATTCTTATTTTAAAAGGATAAGATGTCTGTTCTCTTTTTTTTAAGCATTAAAATCAAACAAACAAGGATCTCTAGGAGAGCACAGATTTAATTACAGAAGAATGTAAACCAAGTGGACTCTGACAATTAAGTTACTATGAAGTAACTTAAACTCCCTATAGCAGGTACAAGTCATATCTTTGGTGGATCAAGTTAATCTACATAGAATTTTTTTAAAAATTTATTTATTTTTTTTTACAATTTTATTTAAATCCATCTAGTTAATATGTAGTATAATAACGGTTTCAGGAGTAGAATCTAGGGGTTCATCACTTACATATAACACCCAGTGCTCATCACAAGTGCCCTCATTAATGTCCATCACCCCTTTAGCCCATCCCCTCACCCAGCTCCCCTCTAGTAACCCTCCTCAGTTTGTCTCTGTATTCAAGAGTCTCTTATGCATTGCTTCTCTCTCTGTTTTTATCTTATTTTTTTCTTCCCTTTCCATATGTTCATCTGTTTTGTTTCTTAAATTCCACATATGAGGAAAATCACATGACATTTAGAAAAGTAATTGTATAGACTAATCTTAATTAATTCTTAGAAAACTGCACCTGGTATTTTAATGATAGGAACGATGTTACTTTTTTTTTCTCTATTCTGAAGGACACCTATAGTGAAACAAAAGTATAACACAATTTAACTTACGATACAAAATTGATATTTCAAATCTAGAAATATATTTTTATAAATTAGCAACATAATGTAGGACATGACCCTGCAGAATTTTTTGCAGGATTTAGTTTTTTTCATTTCTTTTTGTTTGTTTGTTTAATGACACTAGTAAATATGCTGTGCTCCTTTCATGGAGTGTATAACAGGGATATATCTTCACCACTCTCCTGCTTCAAGATGCTCATTATGAATTATGTATAATGCAAAGATGCTCCTCCTAACACTTTGTCAAGTGTCAGGTATGTCACTATGGCTTAAGATATCCTGAAGTCAGAGAAGTTCCTAGGTAATCAACATCCTTTATATTTTCCTTCTTTCAGGTCCTTTTCCCCATAGGTTTCAAGAGATAGATCCAATTTTTGGATATACTCTAAATTTTAGCTCTACACATCTACATGTGTCTTTTTAACCCCATTCTCCCCTAACTGGTATTCATTTTTATCTCCAAATTAAAAGACATTCCTTCCTTCCCATCCTGCACTCTGGATATATATTCTGTCAAGTATATTAAGAAAGCCTTTCCTTTTTTCTAAAAAAAACCATATATATATAATATAAATATATAATAGGTATATAAAAGTATATAAATTATATACGTATTATATATATATTATATAGTAAGTATATATATATATATATATATATATATATATATATATGGAGAGAGAGAGAGAGAGATACAAATTTTTCAACCTGATACAACTCATATCCACTTTAAAAGTTGTCTTCCTTATTCTTTTGGGTAGGGAGAAGTCTATCATTTAAAAGTATAATACTAGTATTTAATATAGAGCTATTAAAGAACTGGAAATATACAGATTCAAAAGCCCAGCAATGCCATTTCTAAAAATATCATGAATATGTTTACCTAAACATATATAACAGAATGTTCACAGTAGCACTATTTATAGTTATCAAATTGGAAACTTACTCATATACCTATCAACAGTAGAATAAACACATAAATCATATTTTAGGCACACAGTGGATACTCTAGATCAATGAGGATGAACAAAAGACAATTCCATATTTATAGATTGGTACTAAGGGTTCTGCTTGTAGTAGCCCTGGAGGAAAGGAAAAGGAAAAAGCACAGTTGGAGAGAAGGAAACTCAAGCTTTGAGCCAGTCTCAACAAATTCTTTGACCAACACTGCAAAGAGTTTTAAAGAAAGAATGGTCCATCAGAGATCTCTGAAATTAGGTCTAGAGTGCTAACTTTATGTACCCCTACAAGGATCAGTCATTGGATATTGGCCACCTTGGAGAGTTGCCAAGTCCTTAGGTGAGATTCCTTTCTTCAGTTAAATCAATTATAAAAGGGAGCTGATGGCTGAAGGCTGTCTGCTGGCATCATTCCCAGCAGTTGGAGTAATAAGTTTTTTGCTCTTAGAGGGTTTTCTAGATGAGGGTGGTATCACTGTATCCATTATACTCATGCAACAAAATGGATGAATTTTACAAATATAATTCTAAATAAAAGACCTTGGGTGCAAATGAGCAAGACTATATAATTCTACTATATGAAATACATAAGTAGGTAAATTGTATAGTGTTAGAACTGAGGATAGTGGTAATGCTGAAGTTTAATAAACAGAAAGGATTATTTATTATGTTCTCTTTCTTGGTCTGGGTGCTAGGCACATGGGTGTATCCAGTTAGTCTACAAGCACCATTTGAGCTATATACTTAGAATTAGTGAATCTTTCCATTATGTATCTACCAAGGTGAGGTTGGTGATACTTTCTATAGGGAGGCAGGGGAGGAGGAGAGTCTTCCTGTTTAAAAAAAAATCCATTTATTGATCTATCATCTATATGTAATATATGCTTGTATGTGCTGGGGGAGTATAATATTTCTTTTATATCTACTCTTTATTGATATATATTTTTGAAAAACAGAGTTTGCAATGCATTCTGTACTTCCTTCATTTTCCATTCCTAAATGCAGCCAAATCAGGCTTTTCTGCCCTGCACACTGTTTTAGCCTAAAGTAGGTCAATATCACAACTGAGAAAAATTATGGAGGATTAGAATAGGTTCAGTTCAAATTGAAAAGATCATCTGCAAAACTCTGAAATACATTCATCACTTAAGTTCCATCTAAAAGTAAATATGTAACAGAGAGACTTTCTAATGTTATAGGGATTTAAATAATATTCCATATTCACTTTCATGGATTCAGGAAATCATAATGTACATGCCTAATTTAACACACACATACATACTCACAAACACATATGTATTATATAGTCTGTATGTATAATAAAGAGACAAAGATGAATTGGTCTATGGTTTCTGCTCTTGAACAGCTCCTACTCCAAAGAAGAGACAGATAGGCAAAGATATAATTACCATATCACTGAGAATCTTAATATGGAGTTTACTGACCCACAAGTAGAAAAGGAGACTGTAGCTGACATTTGTGTTTATATCAAAATATTGTATTAGCTTTCTAAGAGGTCATGCCATACTGCAAGCATGTCATCTGTCTAGGGCACACTTTGCCTTGTGTTCTAACCTCAACTGGAACACACACATCACATCACATCACATCACATCACATCATATAATGGTAAAATAGATTTTGGAAAAATTGGTTCAAATAGCAGAACACTGCTGTACATAAATCATAGTTGGCCCAAGTGGTAAGTTATATGTAGCTGGTCTACTTCTGACATGCTTGCCCAAGCTACTATTCATACATCTCAGCTATCTAAATCTTGTTTATTTTTCATTAATTCAGTCAATTCTTACAAATGTAAAGCCTGTTTATTGGCTATCTTCTTAACAGTGCCCTGGTGAATTTTGCTAATGATCAAGAAACTCAAGTAAGCATTAATATACTTTCAAAATCCCCTTCAATTCAATACTCTAACTAGGCACAACCAATTGATCTGTGTTGGTCCATAATATGCCAGCTTTTGGCCATTGCTTCCCATTCTGGGTTTAGGGAAAGCAAATCTCAAATCTCACCTTCAGGAACCGAGTACGGACTTGAAAAGAAATCATAAGGTGATTATCGTGTAAGCATATTCTTTCAACTTTATAAATAAAATATTTTTTGAGCTCAGGATGTTTGAGGATATTTTCATCTGTAAGGGATAGGTTGTAAGCACTAAGTGTTTTTTACCGTTTCCCAAACCTCTACTATGTGTCAGTCCCTGAAGACAGAAAGTGAATAAAAACATTCCCATGATCTTGAAGACCTTACAGTCTCACGAGTGAGGAAAATAAACCCAATAATCATGAGACAGTGATATAGGTGCTAGGGTATTGTTAGGTATGTGTTGCTATGCACTGATGATAGGGTCCTTAATCCTGTCAAAGGATGAAGATTTTTTGGAACTGTTACGGCAAACATAAACCCTAAACTGTCTGGAAAAAACATTTGGAAGTTAGGTAAGAGGGAAAAAGAGAAGGGAGTTTAGGCAGGTCCTAGAGACGGAAGGATAGTAGCTCCAGTGAAACATTCAAGAAGACCTGAATGCAGAACACTTATCTGAGACCACATACTTATATTAAGCATAAAACTCAGAAACAGTCACTCTACTTACAGCTCTGAGCTCATGTCAAAATTGTATTCCAACTTCCTTCTCCTAGAAAAGTTGTCTTTTCCCCAGTTGCTGAAAAATTACATGCTACAGCTTTCTTTCACCAGTATTGACAAATGGTTAAATGGAAAGGGAGGTCAAAAAAGAAAATCAATGTGATTTTACACAATCCTCATTACTAGGTCAAACATGTCTTCTGTGTGCATACTCAAGCTGGTTTCCTTGCTCTGAGTAAGGCTTTTAAAAGGTTGCTTGCTGGCTGAACTGTCAGCTCAGGGAGAGAAAAAAATTACTTTTCAAAATCTATCTACATAGAAATGTAAAACCTCATACACCACATCTATGATTCTATCTTTAATTAACATCGTTAATGCAGAACCAAGGAGGGAACACTAATTGTCTGGTCATTTCCATTTAAAGTAAAGAACCATAAAGATTTGAAGCTGGAAGCGTCTTTAGGGATCATCCATGTCAAACACCATTTTTCTCTTTATTTTATAAAAATGGAAATTGGTGCACAGAGAAATCAAGTGGCTTGCCCAAGGTGACGAATTGAGCTAATGGCTGAATTTAGTTTGGTCCCAGTAGAATGTGTTCGGAAGCCCAGGCATTTGAACCTGCAGTGTGAGGGAGAATAGTTTATTTCAAATTACATTTTGTTATTCCTTTAAAAAGAGAGCTTTTTATTTGAGTGAAAGCATTTATGTGACTGTTCCATGGCATCTCTTTGTTTATGGCTCTCTGTGTGTCTGTGCTAGGGTGGGGAGTGTATACTCCTGATCCCTTAGAATTAGCATCTTCAACCCAGTGCTTCTTAAACTGTCTGCGCATTAAAAACAAACAAACAAACAAACAAACAAACAAACAAAACAAACAACAACAACAACAACAAAAACAAACTTGAAGGGCTTTAAAAAAAAAAAAATCAATGGCCAGCCTCCACTTCCTGGAGATTCTAATTTAAATGATCTGCGATGGTATCCTAAAAACAGTATATTTTAAGTTCCCTTTGGGATTCTAGTACAAACTCAGGATAGAGAACAGCTGCACTGACCCAACATTACAATCAATATTCAGTTGTTGAGAAACCTTCCCAGATTCATGTGCTCTGTATTGTTAAGTATTTAATATTTCACTCACATTGACTGGTATTTAACTTGAGTCAATTTTTAAAAAAAAATTATGCTGCTATGACAAATGATAAACATTTGAACCCCTATTCAAAAATGAAATAAACATGATGTAACAAAGGTAATATTATTTAGTTATCTAATTTTGGGTAGATACCATTGCTTGTCTGAGATTTTGAGTCTAAAGCTTGTTATTTCTTTACCAAACTTAACAGATAGCACATATCAGGGAAATGTTTAAGACTGTCATGTGATACCAAGACCTCCTTTCTGATGTAAGTGGATGGACTCAGAGAGGTATAAAGGGCACATTTAAAAAAAAAAAATCCCTGGCCTCTTACAACATAAAATCATCTTATTTAATACCAATGGTGAATGTTCCATACTTTGAGAATACGTGATTTAACATATAGGAAAAAGCATGGGATTTGGTCTTTATTTCTTGTATCTGCTGGCACACCAGGGCCTCAACTTGTGCCTTGGTCTTTCTTGTTGCTCTCAGTTGGGCTATGAGCCACACTACACTACGGTTGGTGACTTCTACTTTATATTTGATTCCCTGGGTAAGTGGATGCCTCTATCTTGAGAAACCTGTAACAAAATGAAGTATGGAATGTCTACTCCACGGATTTCCTTATGCTTCCAGAGTTCCCACAAGTAGCCCACTAGGTGGGTATATTTGGGTACATGAAAATTGCTTTACAGTTGAGTTTGAAAAAGACCAGGGAATATTCAAACACAGGAAGTGAAAAGTCACATTTCTAGTTAGCTTGGTTATTTTCTGCAGGCTCAGCTGAAGACAGTTAATGAAATAGGTTCCCATGAGAAGGAGTGTCCATCGCAGATGTCCTTAGGAGAACAGGGACTCCAGTGAATTGGTCACCAAATCTTGAAAGAACATGGTGGCTTAAATAACATGAAGGTATTAAGGGAAGGCAGTGCCAGCCACTGGGAGGCATGTATTACATAAATACATACCACAGTTATGCTCTCGAAGCTTTTTGGAGAATGCATAAATAATGAAATTTATCCACTTGGAGAGCGCTAGCCAGCCTTTTCAAGGCAGATGGCCAGACTTCCCTGCTTGTGGCTACAGCCAATCAGTTTACAACATTGACCATTTCTAACTATCCGTGGGTTCTCTTTACTTTTCTTTGTGCCAGTTTTGTCTTTCCCCCTCTCTGTCCCCTTTCTCTTCTCTGTTTTTTGCTTTTTCTAGTTGTCCAGACTCCAAGGCTATCTCCCTCATACACAAATAAATAATTATTGAAATATTTCTTGTTAATTTCCAGAAGATATATGTACATCTTCCCCCTGAAAGTCTCCACTCTCCCCCAACTACTCTCCAAGAAAACATCAGACTCCCTAAATCCTCCCCCCAGCCCTCTGCTCCCCTTACTTCCCTGGAAGCCAGTCTGCCCTGTGGACAGTGCTCAGATAGTTTGCAGGCTTTGGCTGAAGGTACAGGACTGACGTTGTCTCAGAATTCAGGGAGCAAGGTGGACAAGGGCAGTGGGGGCCTGATCCCACTTACAATGGTAGATGTGTCACCTCATATCTGTTTCCTTTCAAATTTCCCACCACATTGAACTGTATGCTTGCCAGTTTCTCTAATTATTAAGCTTATTCAAATAAACATTCCTCTGAGGCACATACAGCCTGAGCTCATTTTGAGGAAGGGGTGATCTCACATTTAGCAAGGTACTGGCCTCTCGTTTAGAGCAGAGATTCTTGAACTTACCTGCATTTTGGTATGCACTTAAACGCATAACAACAGGTTTTATACCACTGCTTTGAAATTAGTGTGTCTCTATTATTATTTATGAAAGATGTATGTATGTATGTACATATTTATTTATTTGCTTAGCTATTCCATGTTGGTACTTGAGGACAATGTATGAAGCTATATTTTAGTCTTCTTCTAGATTCCCAAGAAAGGGCTCCAGACTTTATGTAATATACATATATACAATGTGTATAATATATATATTATATATTAAGATACAACAGTGTCCTCTGTTATTTTCAAAAGCTAATGATCTTTTCTGATCTGTTCGTCCAATCTCAATTTATATTCTTTCTTCCTTCGTAGCTCCAAACACTTACTATTATTTCATTTTGTGGGAAAACAAAGCAAAGCTACACACAGTTTTAAAGACTTTGTTCATGCTGTCCCAGAGGCTTGAGCTGCTCCACTGTCCTATCTTGTTTAAATACATACATAGAGAAGGCAGGGGGCAGACAGAGAAAGAGAAAGAGAAAGAGAAAGAGAAGGAGAGGAAGGAAGGAAGGAAGGAAAGAAAGAAAGAAAGAAAGAAAGAAAGAAAGAAAGAAAGAAAGAAAGAAAGAAAGAAAAGGCTTACTAATGGAATAAAAACACCCTAACTCAAAACAGGAAATCCAAAATGTCTTTATAAAACACAAGAGCAAACAAAATAATACTTTATTTCCCACAAAGTAATTTGTCCTGAGAAAGGTTTTGGGAAGGCAATAGAGTTTCTATATAAAATTCCACGCTTGCAGACATTCAGTAATGCCCACATAGAGTTTTATTTATATCCGTTATGAACTTTATTTTTTTTAAACAATTCTTATTTTATTTTATTTTATTTTATTTTTTAACATTTATTTATTTTTGAGACAGAGAGAGACAGAGCATGAATGGGGGAGGGGCAGAGAGAGAGGGAGACACAGAATCTGAAACAGGCTTCAGGCTCTGAGCCATCAGCCCAGAGCCGGACGCGGGGCTCAAACTCACGGACCGCGAGATCGTGACCTGAGCCGAAGTCCGACGCTTATCCGACTGAGCCACCCAGGCGCCCCATATCCGTTATGAACTTTAAATAGTTCTGAATTTTTTAACATTGGTTTGTTCCTTTATTTATGGTGACCACTCTACCAGAATGATTGTCTTCTCTTTTCATGTATTTTTCTATTCTATAAAAACATTTTATATTTTATCACGTGCTACTCATGCTTAACAGCTATTTTGATAACTTTAGCTAATAGCAAAACAATCTGTTAACACATTTGAGGAGAATAAGGACAGGAAGCAGTTTTGGATTCCTTTCAGGCTAAATGAGAATGGTAGTATGGATGGCCAACACACAGGCAAAGGCATGAAAATTACTGAAAATGTGATATGTCATATGGCTCAAATAAAAGAAGAGAATTTTGATGTCGATACTTATCCACATGTTGGCCAAATCAAATAGTCATCACCACTGACTTGTTATCATAGAGAATACAATTATTGATAGGTTTGGAGCAAAGCAATGCATACAGTGGATGTAATTAAAAAAAAAAAAATGGAACATTCCTTCCAGCAAAGTAGAAAACAAAACACAAAATAAAAATACCACTTTCAAATAGTTATACATGAGAATAGAGAGCGATGGGGATTGCCCTGTAAGGACAAGGCTTTGCTAAGGGACATACAGCGATTAAATGTACTGTGGCAATTCTGTGAAAATATTTTCACTTTGAGAAAAAGAGGGGCAGGTTTGTGGCATGCAGAGAAACAGCTCTGTTTTAGTTTCTTATAAAGAAATTGTTCCACTAATGCTCTTTCCCCTTGCTGTCTGCCTCTGAAATCCCCTTATCCTCTTCTGATAGACAGACACAAATTGAATTACCAAACAAGTTTTTTTTTTTTTTTTTTTAAACCTAGGCCCAAGAACCTCTATCATCAAAACACTGTCTGGCCACTGCCATCTTGTGGGCAGGATGCTATCATGCAGTTCTTTTTCTGGCCAAATCAAGGACACAGTTAGTTATACTCGCAAGAGTGGAGAAACTGCAAGCCAATTGACAGTCAAAAAGATTTATGAAGGCCCCTTCTGAACTATGGGAACCTCTTATGCTGATCTACTGAGTGAAATCAACTGCTTAAGCATATAATATTCTTGTAGAGTGAGTATCTTGAGTGTACATATATGTGCATGAGTATACATATATATGTATATATATGTGTATATATATATATCCTCATATATATAAGCTCTTACATATATATTAATTTTTAGTTAACTATACAAGTATTTGTTGTAGATTTAGAAATAAGTACAAGTAGCAAATTCCTTGCATATTAAATTCATCATAAACACTATAATATGATACTATGAAGTGACATATTATCATATGTTATTTTTACAATTCTGGGAAGCTATATACCCAAATATTGCTTATGGTTTGATAAGGACAATATGATTGTTGATTAACTGTTATTTTTCATACTTATAACTGCCTCACCATCTCTCACCTTAACGGTATCCCCACTATGTTATTTTCTCTTTTCCTTCTACCCCTGTTTCAACCCATGTGTAACTTAGGTAGTTTAGACTTAACTATCAAAATCTTGCCTACAGGAAAAATTTCCTGGTTCCCTTTGCCAACTGAAAGACATGTTTTATTTTGGAATTCTAAGTATTTCATGTAACCTTGGGGCGCCTGGGTGGTTCAATCTGTTGAGCATCGGACTCTTG
Source organism: Leopardus geoffroyi (assembly GCF_018350155.1). Classification (NCBI taxonomy): domain Eukaryota; kingdom Metazoa; phylum Chordata; class Mammalia; order Carnivora; family Felidae; genus Leopardus; species Leopardus geoffroyi. Next base: position 39,540,961 of record NC_059335.1, on the reverse strand, counting down.
ACTTCAGCTCAGGTCATGATCTCATGGTTGTGGGATGGAAACCCCGTTTTGGGGTCCACACTGAGCATGGAGCTTGCTTGGGATTCTCTCTCTCCTTCTGTCTCTGTCCCTCCCCCCCCACACACACTCTCTCTCTTTCAAAATAAATGAATAAACATTTAAAAATAAATAAGAGGGGCGCCTGGGTGGCGCAGTCGGTTAGGCGTCCGACTTCAGCCAGGTCACGATCTCGCGGTCCGTGAGTTCGAGCCCCACGTCGGGCTCTGGGCTGATGGCTCAGAGCCTGGAGCCTGTTTCCAATTCTGTGTCTCCCTCTCTCTGCCCCTCCCCCGTTCATGCTCTGTCTCTCTCTGTCCCAAAAATAAATAAATGTTGAAAAAAAAATTAAAAAAATAAAAATAAAAAATAAAAATAAATAAGAATTTCATATAACCTTACCTGTACTCGTGAGGCTAGCATACACACCAAACACATTGTGCTCTAGAACAAGATGTCTTAATGGTGGCATTGGTGACATTCTGGGTGAGGTAAGTTTTTGTGGTGATGGCAAGTAATAGCAGCGGTTCTGTGTACTATAGGATGTGTGACAGCTTCCCAGTGCTTTTCCCATTGGAAGCCAAAAATATGGCCATCCTTATCTCCAACATGACAACCAAAAATGCCACTAGGTTCTGCCATATGTCTTGGGGAAGAGGAGACCTGAGCCATCCATAAATGGGGACTCCTTTTGAGAACTGAACTTCTGGCTATTTTCCTAACATATCCCGTAATCTCCCTTTATCTTTCCAACCTCTCCTTGCCTTTTAGCTCCCATCGTTTCTCTCATCTTCAGTGTAGAAACACTGCAAATTCTTGAAGATCCATAAATGCCCATAGTTCTTTTTAGAACACTTAATCTTTGATGATATATTCTTGGAATATTTTTCATCTCTCTTATGAAAAAATAGCTCTCTTATGAGCTGAAAATGGACTTTCTCCCTCTTTCTTTCCTCTGACTTAGCATGCCCCAAACTGTGTCCTGTGGAGCACTGGAAGTAGCCATCAGACATTTCTAAATTCGTTGCATGTGTGTGTTGCATGCTTGCACTCATGTGTGCATAAAGTCTTTATAGTCAAAGATGGAAAAGATGGAAAAAAAAAGTTTTTATAGTCAAAGATCCTCTCACAGGGGCTTTCACAATTTGCATTAGCATACCAAGGGCTATAGAAACCTTTTAATTACTCTAACTGTTTAACACAGTGTTTTTCTCCTTCAAATATATTTGATTATGTCCATGAAAAAATAAATTGGTTAGAGAGCTTTGTCTAATCAAAGAGCATTTTAATCTCTTTCCTCTTTTCCTCTGAAAGATCATCAGCTACCTTTCATTTAGGCTCATGTTAATTTATCTTGGGTAAGAGACAAATGTGTCACTGAAGAGACTGTTCCACTGATACTGGTCACTTACAGTGCAAGACTAGTTTTGAGCTGTGATTGCAGGGAGCAGAGGGGATGAAAGAGTCAGAGATGGAGTAGGAAAGAGAAGAGCTAGCATATGAAATGATTGAAGGACTTTGCTCACAATGTGAAAAAGAAGAAACTTCCACGGCCTAGTGTGGTAGAAAAAAAACACTGCGATGGGTGTGCAGATAACGTGTTTCTAATTAGCACTCTGGCTAAGTAAGGGTTAATATTGCAAAACCACTACTTTTATAGGAGAGTTACATCATTTCTGATGTGAAGAGACTGGAGTGGTTAACTCTTAAATTGGTATTTAAGTTGTTTGACAGTTAAGTTGACATGGGGATGGTTGAGATGGGAGTATAGTTTGCCCAAGTGATTCTGTACTTTATTTTTATTGTGTTTTCAGTCTTCGAGAAACACCACATGAGTGTATTTTGCCCTTGCAGAAAATAACTACTTATATTAAATAAAAGTGTATTGTGGGAAGACATTTGAGAAAGGGGCTGTGGCTGGAGGGAGTCATAAAGGATGGGGTGTTTGCAGGTGCTGGGTAATTAAGAACAGAGAGAGGATAGCAGGCAAACTTAGAAAGCAGCTACTTTTGTCTTGTGATTCCATCTCTCTGTTCAGATGTGCGACTTTAATTAATTAATTTATTTTTATCAAAATTTGTTCTGCAGATGGTGTGCTTAACTAATAACATTAAAGTAGAAGTCACTAAAACTAGCTTAAAGTGACACTACTTAAGTCAGATTAAGACTACAAGTTTTAAACTACTAAGGAAACAGATCGCGTCTGGTGGATTCTCAAAGGAAATGGAAAAAATACTTTTTGAGGTAAGAAAATTCTCCACCCGCCCAGACACAGGAAGGAAATGTCTATATATGCTGTGTTTGTTTTAGATGCAACCCTTGTCTCTATTTCCATCCAGGGATTTAGAAAATAGGACACAATACATCTATGGTGTCACATGCAATTAGTACCCTGGTGAATTGCTAATGAGGCAACTCCAGCTCCAAAGAGGCATTCTAAATAAACCCAAGAATACATCACATCTCCACAAATTGTGCTTATAAATTAATAAATACATACACATGCACACAAAAATGAATATGAATTTTGCAAACAAGCCCTGAACGGCTAACCATGTGCAAACCAGATTAGGTGCTAAGGATGAAGCAAGCGGAAAGTCTCATGGTCCTAGTTATCACAGACTTCATTAGCAGGGGATCAGAGACAGGACAACCCACTGCAATATTGAAATAAAGAGAAAACGAACCCTGTTTTAGAAAGACAGGCTCAAAGCTGGAGATAGGACAGGTAGGATCAGAAGTGTGAGTGCTCAGTTCTCATAGATGGGTCAAGCTGGTATTTGATGTAGTACCAAAAATAAATAAATAAAAAAGGAAGAGATATTTCAGATAAACGAAAGAGTTGGAATAAAAGCAGGCAGGTAGAAAAGAAGTTTGAGGAGAAAGAGAACCCCTCTGTGAGGCCACAGAATGCTAGAGGTTATTACATAAAAGGTAGTGCTAGCGAGAAAGTTTTAGCCTTAAAATAATTTTAAAGAAAATTTTACACTTTAGTTAAAGGGTGGTCCATAGGCTTTTGTAACTGATTGTAAATGGAGGTTCCAAACTGAGCCAGTTACAATGTAAGAAAAAAGGGGAAATCACACGAGATTACATGTTAAAGTTGCAATGTTGAGAAGCCCTTTGGTTCACATCTCATTTCAGAGCTGCATCAAATTAGATGGACGAGAACAACTTTAGAACAGCAAAGCCCAATAGAAATATGGGAGACAATAATGTGGATCATATATGTTAATTTTAATTTCTATAGTAGCCACACTAAACAAGTAAAAAAAGATAAAATTTAACAGTGAATTTGATCAATAAAATATATCAAAATATGATTTTTCTACATTAAATAAAGTCATTAATGAAATATTTTCGATTCTTTTTTCAAACTAAGTTACTGAGATCCACTCTGTATTTTACATTAATAGCACATTTTGGTTTGAGTTGGCCATGGTTTAAACACTCAGTAGCAATATGTGGCTATTGATTGCCCTATGGGATGGCACTTTCTCCCGCTAGTAGTAGAAAAGTCATCAAAGGCACTATTAACTATGATGTTGGTTACACTCATAGTTTCCCTTTACATTCAAATGAAGTTTATTTCTATTCTAATCCATTCCCCTCTTTTTTTTAACTTTATTTATTTATTTTGAGAGGGAGTGGGAAGGAGTAGGGGAGAGGGGAGGGGCAAAGAGAGAGGGAAAGAGAAAATCCCAAGCAGGCTCTGAGCTGTCAGTGCAGACGCTGATGCGGGGCTTGAACTCACAAACGGTGAGACCATGACTTGAGCCAAAATCAATAGTCAGATACGGTTAAGTACCTGAGCCCCCTCAGGGGCCCCTAGTCCATTCCCTTCTATTCCAAGTACTGAAAGTTTTGCCATGATTGTTGAATTTTTTCAAATTGCTTTTTCTACACCTGTTTACTGGGAAGCCCTTCATTCTTTTTCTCCCTTAACTATTTGATAAAATTCAGCAGTGACTTATTAAAATATGGGTAATAGATTTTACCCTCTTTCTCTGAATTTTTATTATTTTTTTATTATTTGTTTTCAGAAAGAGACAGAGAGCGTGAGTGGTGGAGGGGTAGAGAGACAGGGAGACACAGAATCTGAAACAGACTCCAGGTTCTGAGCTGTCAGCACAGAGCCTGACGCTGGGCTTGAACTCACAAGCCGTGAGATCTTGACCTGAGCTGAAGTCCAAGGCTTAACTGACTGAGCCACCCAAGCACCCCTACCCTCTTTCTCTACATTAGGGGAATGCTTGGCTAATATTAGTACTAATGGTTCCATAAATATTTGACAAAGATAGCCTATAAATCTAATCTGGGATTGGAGTTTTCTTTGTAAAGATTGTAATTATAAATTCAAGTTCTTTAAGACTAATATTATCCCATTCATCTTATATTAGTTTTGTGAAATAGTGTTTTCAAAGAATGTGTTCATTTTTAGGCTCTGGCAATGGTGGCCATGGCTTGTTCATTGTAACAGGTGCCAGATGCTTCCCATTTACTTCCCATAGCCAATTCCCTTCTTTTGAGATAGTCTATCCATCAATATCCTCAGACTCAGTCACCTTGGACCAAGCCCATCAAAGGCTCTGTTGGCAATGTCATTGGGACCATTTGCAACCTAATTAATCTATCTTTGTGGTGCCTCAAAACAGCATACACGCCGCCTTAATTGCTACAACCTCACACCCACTGGGGACCACAAACAGAGAATAAGCAGACTCTGATGCACCCTGCAACTCCTATATTAGCATCATTTACTGAAAGATTAATGAAAGAAGCTGAGAAAGCCAGAAGTGTGGAATAAAACCATAGGTTTGTGTCTTAGAAAACTTCCCATTCCGCTTAAATAGAACAACTACTTAACTCTTAATATCATAGTCTTTTGGATAATATCAGGGCTTTTATTTTTCATACACACTTTAGACACATTACTTATTCTCAATAAACTTTATAAAGTGCAAAACTTGAAAATGATATCATTTCAAAATTGAAACTAATGTTTCTTTAAATGTTTAAAATGCAATTTTATATGGAATATTCAATTTCAAAAATTTTTTGGAAATACATTCCTTTGCTGAAGGTGTAAGTTATTAAGTTTAACATGTCTGACATACTGATTCTGAAAGAACGAATGTTTAGATCCTAACCTTTTTGTAAAATAACCATAGTAAAAAATTACATGGCAAAGAAAAAAATTATTAACTAGCTAGTAAATTCAATCTGCAAACCCCTACAAACAAATCAATAATAACAACAACCCCCCCCCCCCACAAAAATCAACAGTAAAGTCCTTATGTGCTTGACTTTGAATCCAAATTCCTTGGATGTGAAGCATTGTCATATCAACATTTCAGTGTTGTTAACTATACAACTTACTTATATATAATAAGAATGGCATATATATATATATATATATATATATATATATAATACTATGTATGTTACATGTCATATCATATAGTATATAAAAACAATATTGATATATGTTTCAATTACTCCAATTATCAAAAAACAGATATTTGTTCTACATGACAATGTGCCAAACCCATTTCTTGAAATAAAATAACCCCTTATTGTAGCATGATTCAGTTTTACTTGTGAAAATTTCCTTCACTTTTAAAATAGCATATATATGGAATAAAGTCAAATTCACATGTAGATTGTGGTTTCCTCAAGCACTTTGAAGAACACAGATCTGCTGATTTGGAGGCATGCTTTGTACTTTTAATGTAAGCTTATATCCCTGATATTGAGTATGGTAGAGATAAGGAACTCTTGTCGTAACTCAATCCCTCTAACTGTATAAGGATCATATGGAGAATGGATGCCAAGATAATTTGAATCCACTAGGTCATTCAAAGTAGCCTTTTGTTGTTAAATCCCCTTTTCTCATATGTACACAGAAATAGATTACACCTCATTTATTATAAAAAAAAAAAACCCACAAGACAACATGGGTCAAATAATTCCAATCCTTATATAAGCTAACATGGTTCCAGCGGTAACTTTCAAGATGCTCTTCACATTCTTTTTATATATCCATGATTCTATGACGTATTATGTCTCTGAGAGATAAATAAACTAATACTGTAGATTTTCAGTTCTTAAATTATGTGAGCAAGACAGAAAATAATCAAAAGTTTCCACAAGATTTGTAGAGGTTCTGATGTTTGTGGAAAAAAACCATCGCACATTAGAAGCCCATCTGAGGAAATAACCAGCTAGTATAAAAAGAGTTTATACTATTTGAAATGTACATGTGTGCATACACATGTAAACACACACAGAGAATTACTGGTGAACTAAATGTGTATGATGCTGAGCTTCATGGAAGTTGTATACTAGGGGGAGAGAATAGAAAAAACAAACAAATTATTATAATTTTAGGTGCTATAACAATATTAAGACAAAAAGGGCACAATTTTCTAAATTTTATTGATCTAGAAATGAGACATACCATGTAAACAGAGGAGCATATTTTAATGTGTGGGGTTGTACTACTGATGCATTTTGAAAAAATAATAATGATAAATTTTATAATAGTCAAGGAATCTGATGAGACAGGAGTCTAGAGAAGGGATTCGGACATGGCGTGTATCTTACTGTAACCAAGTAATAGGTTTTATGGGATATTCTACAAGGTGAGTCTTCATACTGTGGTCAGAATAAACCACTAAATCACCTCATGCAGTGGAGTGCAATACCACTTCATGCCATTATTTTTAATTGTCTTCTCATTTAAAAAATTTAGTTGAAGTATAATGTCATACAGTGTTATATTACTTTGAGGTGTACAACATAGTAATTTGACTATTACATACATTAGAAATGTTCATCAGGATAAACATAGTTGCTGTCTGTCACCACACAAAATTATTACAATATTACTGACTATATTCCCTATACTGTACTTTTCATCCTCATAATTTATCAATTTCATAACTAGAAATTGGTATCTCTTAATACCCTTCACCTACTTTGCCTATCCTCCCATCCACCTCCCTTCTGGCAACTACCAGTTTGCTCTCCATTTTTATATGAGCCTGTGTCTGTTTTGTCTATTTCTTTTGTTTTTTAGATTCCATATACAAGTTAAATCATGTAGTATTTGCCTTTCTTTGACTTATTTCCCTTAGCATACCCTGGGGGAAAGGGATTTGGGGTATAAGATGAGAGATAACGAGATCAAATAGACGGCTCTTTCAGTAGTTTGGATAAGAAATTATGTTTCCAGGGGCGCCTGAGTGCTTCTGTCAGTTAAGTACCTGACTCTTGATTTAGGCTCAGGTCATGATCTCATGATTCTAGCCCTGCATTGGGCTCTGTGCAATTACTGTGCTAAACCCAGGGCCCGCTTAGGATTCTCCCTCTCTCCCTCTGTCTCTGCCCCTCTCCCACTCACATTCTCTGTGTCTCTCTAAAAATAAATAAATAAATTTTAAAAAATAAGAATTATGTTTCTAATACTGATCTCATAGAGTAGGATAGAAGGTAGCAAACACATGAATTAGAATGATTCAGATAACCTAAACAATTGGATATGCTGTGAAAGATTATGAAAGATAACAAATATATCTACCTCTCTGCTAAAAGAGATCTCTTGGATATTCCATGTGATTACAGGTGCACATTACATTTGGTGATACTCCAACATAAAATGGTTTGCTAAACAACCACATTCTCTTTAAGTTACACCTAAAATTCCACAACAGAATTGTACAAAACTGTATTCCTGTGCTGGATTAGGAAGGTGGTTTTCTCTCTCAGAACTACTGAATCTATAGAATTCAAGGCATTTTTCATTGAAGTTGCTGACCTTTGCCATGAAATGTTTCAGGAAATAATCAGTACTCTAAAAAGAAAGAGTATTTTTTTTAATGCACCAGCACAGAAATTCTATGTCCCATATAATGTGGGTGTTCTGACAGTGCAGTCAAGTTAGATTAATTGTAATAAACAAAAATTGTCACTAAAGCTCTCAGCTTATGCCATCTAATATTGTGTGAATACATTTTATTTCCTAACGTTATGAAACAGCCAAGAGTATAATAAATTACTTACCTAAGCCCTTTGAGGATTTTTGCATAATTTACCAAAACAAATTGATTTTAGTGGAAAAGCTGCTAATTTACATGGGTAGGAAGTGTTTTCCTTGGTGTGATGAATTTAATTTCAATTTCCCTGTTTGCATGAATTCACTCCAGTAATTCATCACTGTTAGATTAAACTACAACTATGTTATACTTGAGTAAGTCCCTAACATTCAATATATATGAATGAAAGTAAATTGCCTTTATCATATGGCTATATCGTATATATATTATGATTGTTAAAGTATCTTTTTAATAGAATAAATACTTTTTTCAAAGGTTAAACAATGACATGCATAATTTCAAAATATGAACAAAGTATTTTTTTTTTTTACTTATTAAATTGTAATTCAAATTTGTTGGGTTTTGTTTTTGTTTTAAAGAATATGACACACATTTATAGGGTGCTGAAAATGCACCAACTTATGTGCTAGGTGTTTTATATTTGTCGTGTTATTTTCTTTTCTAACTTCTCTATGATGTAGTTTATTGGTCTCTTCTGGAATTAAAGCTAGAAAAAGAAAAATTCTTAACATCTCTTTGTTAAGAGGTAGTTGGAGCCTCACTGAGTTATGCTGTCTGTCTGTTTCCAGTTACATGGCCTCTCTTCTCTCATATAATATGTTGAAGTATATTTGTCACTTAAGTGCCCTGGCCTACCATTATGCATATGCATGCATATTTATGAATACACACACTTATGTGGATGTATGTGTGTATTTATATACACATCCATACCTCTTTTTCAGAGCAAAGTTTTGCTTAGATTTCACAGAACACACCTGGCATATTACAGACCTTGAAGAATTCTTGTGACATATTATTTAAGACTAATACCTTGAAATTTTTTTCTAGCAAACACTAGCCATTTATTGCTAAAACAAACAAACTAAAAGCAAAACAAAACCCCAAGAGGTAGCTTAAAACAACCATCATTTATTATCTCACATGGGGGGTTTATGAGGGTCAGGATGTAGGAGTGGTTTAGCTGAGTGGTTTGTGTCTAGAGTCTCTCAGGAGGTTGTAGTTAAGCTGTTGGCTTGAAGGCAGTCATCTCAGGGCTTAACTGAGGCTGACGAATTAACCACTAAGCTCCTTCATGTCACACTGTCAAGTCTAAGTTCCTCACTGGCTTTTGGCCACAGATCTCTGTTCCTTGCCATGTGGGCCTCCTCCTAGAAAGTCTATGTGTCCTCATGACATGGCAACTTGCTTTGCCCACGGTGAGGGATTTAAGAGAGCTGGTGGACCAGAGAGAGTCCAAGACAGGAATGGCAGTCATGTACAATCTGATCTCACACATGATAGACACAAGCTTTTGGTCACACAGTCCAGGTCTGGTACCGTGTGGGAGGAAACTATGCAGAGGTGTGAACTCTGGGAGGCAGACACGAGTGGGGCCATCTTGAAGGCTGGATACCATGAGGACCAAGCGTAAAGATATCCACAGCAAAATTAAAATGTTGTAGCTAACATAAAGTAGTCCACATGAAGAAAGTGTGTCTCTAATGCTGCCAAGGTCTTCAGTGGTCTAGAAATAAAGTTGCTCTCTCATCATGCTACATCTCGACGATTAACATAATGTCATAAGCAAAATGTTCAGGAATACATAATGTTAACTACAGGGCAGAATCTTTTGACCCAGAAAGATCTAAGTTTTCTAGAGGCTATGTTTGAAACACTTCATAAAATTTGGTCCCTCTCTTTGATCACTTTGATAAGCAGAGAACATTTTACATAATACTGGCGGTAATAGGACTTAGCTGTCAGAACAATTCTACTAGTATACCAGTGAAGAATGCTTTAGATTTCAGCTAATGTAAAACCTGATTACAGTGGTTTAAACATCTACTGGGAGGGAGGTGGTTGTTGGTTTGGGTTCAAATTTGGCTTCTTTCCAAAACTCTGTAACTTTTCCCAAAGGCTTACATTTTTTTAATGTCCATCTCATCTATTCCATCTGCAGATATAATTTCCAGTTTCACTTCTGGCATTCGATTCATGTGAGGCAGTGCAATGCCAGCTACAACTTTTGATTTTATTAGGAAAGTAAAAGCTTTCTTAATGTCACAGCATCTTTCCAATTCTACCTCCTTTGCCAAGATTAACAACAACAATGAAAGTAATCATGATAGCTTACACACACACAGAATTTAATATTGCTAGGCACTATTCTAAGCATGCTTTATATAATAATTCATGTAAACATCTATCCTGATGTAATCATGTGTGGTAGAAACTCTGGCCTTCCACTCAACAGCAAAAAAACCCGAGGTCATTCCTTGCCCAAAGTTGTACAGCTGGTGAGTGGGGGAGATTGGACTTAAACTCAAAAGCTTGCTTTCATAATTCACACTGTTAATTGTAATCCTAGAGAAATATATCCGCACTCTATGGCTGCAGGGAGGTGGGGCCCTGTATATTAAGCTTTTCTGGGTTTTCAGCTGGAAATTGCAAGGAATACTAGGATTAGGGAATGGGAGTTAGGTCTGCCAAATCACCTTGTCTGCTACAGTCATGTGTCTATGAAGACTGTTTAAGGTTAGATTTCTTCATGGATAAAATGGTGGCAAATGCATCCTTAACCTATTTTAGGCCATGCAATATTAATTACTCTTAGGCAACTAGGAGCTGCAAAATCTTTCTGTTAATCATGATATTAAATATAAATTATTCTAAGGTACTTTTCTGAAAAGAAGATAGAGTATAGATGGTAAGCAAGAGATGATTATAATTCCTGAATTAGTTGGTAAATTAAAATACATGTACTCATAATTGCATCAACTTTTGTGTTTTAAGTTCAGTAAGAATTGCTTTTTGGATGTCCTGTATTTCTCTCTGTATTGCCTCTTCTCTCTGGTGTCAGGTAACTGCACTAGTGAATCACAAACACTGCTTTACCTACAGAAGGCTTTCACTGTAAGTGCCAGCAGGAGTGTAAGCCCTTGCTTGCTGACTTCTCATTAACCATTAGAATGGACATCCCCCTCACTTCCAAAACAGGCATAGTGTCAACTTTACCCATTAAGGACTTATTGGGACGCATCTTCAGTACGTTCCAAATATTGATTGAATGGCTCTTGATCTTACTATCAGTTGTTGGAGCTAGAGAGAAATTATGTATTAACATGAACCAAGGTAAGGGGAGCTGCATTTGCATACGTGTTCACTGATCTATACTGTTCATCTTAATGTCCATGTCCTGACATTGAACAGAAGGCCTTACCTTCCTGGAGCTGAATCATCATCAGGGCTGAGTTGTGATTAAATATTGGGAGATACCCAGAACTCAAAACAGTGACACATAACAGCCTCACCAGTTGTCACATTCATATGTATTGCAGCATGCAGACAAATTTGTAGTGGCCTTCAGCTAAATAAAGAACATTTAGTAAGCTCTGGTTTTAAGCAGAACACTACATTGCAGAAAGATTTGAAATGTATATCTAACTGTATCTGGACTTCTGAGAATTGAGACATTTACTGAATACTTACTGATCAATGGACTGAAAATGAGATTAAACAAATATAAAGTTCTCTAGGTACCCATTCAGTCAAAGATTTACTGAGTGCCCCCTTTGCCAAGCCCTAGGTGCTCAGGATTCAAGAAAAGATGAAACCTCTGTTCCAGAGTAGATTTCAGGGCCTAACAGGGGAGACAAACACAATGAATGCTGACTGAAATGTCTTATGTGAGAGGAATTCCTAAAGCAGATTCAACTCCAGCAGGAAAGATATGATGAGTGCTATAGCCCATCATTTTACCCTTAGTTCCACTCATAAAGGCAGTTCTCAGTAAATGTTCCTTGGATGGAAAGATTAATAAATGCATGAAAACAAGGAGAGGAGAATATGTTATTGGGGTATAGATTAGAGCCATTTATTAAAGTATTTGGGGCAGCCCAAGAAGGGTGGTAAGAGTGGTAGTTATCATGCCTTCATAGACAAGATGGAGACACACAGGTGCGGAAGTAGGAGAAAAGCAAATGAGGCTGAGAGAATGCAAATACCAAGGCACACAGATGAGGGAGCTCCTTCTGGGTTCAGAAAATTGGTTCCATTCCAGAAATCAGGATTTCCATATCAGCCTGAAAATAATAGAATAGGTATTCCTGTTATATAAAAGTAGGAAAAGCAGAAATAATTTAAAAATTATGACCTAAATTAAGTACTAACAGAGGAGCTTATCTTTATGTGAGGTTATAAATAGAAAACCCTTGTCAGATTCACATAGGACATAGCATTCATTTCAGGATGTTCTTCTATGATGAGGAAAGGTTGGGTGAGTACGGAAAGAATGGTTGGGAATGTTTTAAATTGTCATGCATGATTTTAAAAATTCAAGGTCAAAACATATTTCGTTGGCCTTTTACATGCATAGAAAATCACTTTAATTCTGTTGAATATATTGCCCAATGAATATTTGAATATTTCCCCAAAACAATAGCTATTATAATCTTTGTCGATATCATGTCTTAGACACTTAGCAATAAATGTGTCACACAAAACAACTTTAAATTGCCAACATTTATTAAATGCCTATTATATTTCCATGGGACTAGGGGATTAGACCATAAAAAGATGAATAGCAATAGGTTCAGAGTGGGAAAGAAATCAGTTTTGCAGTGGATGTGGAGAGGTTGAGGATAGCACTACAAAGCAAATTAATGGCTAAGTATTATAATTATTGTTATATCACCAGTAAGTGAATGGCTAAAGAAGTCATAAAGAAGGAGGCACAAATTATCTCTGAGGGAAATGGAGAAGACTGTAAAAGTCAAGGTATTTAAACTAGAGGGAGGGGCATCTGGGTGACTCAGTAAGTTAAATGTCTGACTCTGGATTTCAGCTCAGGTCATGATCTCATGGTTTGTGAGTTGGAACCCTGCGTCAGGCTTTGTGCTGACAGCTCAGAGCCTGGAGCCTGCTTCGGATTCTGTGTCTCCCTCTCTCCCTCTCTCCCTCTCTCTCTCTTTGTGCCCCTCCCCTGCTTGTGCTATCTCTCTCTCTCTCTCTCTCTCTCTCTCTCCCTCCCTCCCTCCCTCCCTCCCTTAAAAATAAACATTTTTTAAAAATGTTAATAAATAAATAAACTTTAACAACAAACAAACTATATGGAAAAGAAGAGTAAAATGTCAAGAGGCAAAGAAAGGACAGAAGATTTCTCAATTCAAGACTACTGCGCACACACAGAGGAAAGGAAGAGAAATACAAATATTCAGGAAGAGTTAGTATCACGGCCTGAGTGAACTACAGGGAGTTTGAGAGGGACCAGTAGAAGACAGACACTGGAGTTTGCAATATGCATCCTACTGTGATGGTTTAGACACAGTAATCCTTAGAAGTAGTTTAACATGTTTCTTCCTGACCTCAGTCTTTCAGTATCTCGTGTGTCTTCTTGTTCTTAGTGTCTAGAAAGACATGATGCATTCACTTTTGAAAGCTGAAATCAGTCATATTTGGACTGGTGCTAAGGGAGAGATCGTAAAGCAGCCTGATCTGTTCCTCATAGTTACTTTCCAAAGAAGCCAGATCACAAAATCAGAATATGCTGGCCACAGGAATCATATTAATTCGCTCCAAGAAGAGAATTGCATGATAATACTGAAAAAAATTGCAGAATAGCTAGTATTTCTCATTCAGATCTCTAAGCATGAAAATGTTGGGAATCACTTTTTAAGTAAAAAGAACCACCTTATTGACTTATTGGTGACCTATAATAACTTAATAACTTAATCTGCACAAGACTTCTGCATAGACATGTAATGAGATGGGTGCTTGCAGAGTGCTGTGTTTATTTAGCTTTGGCCTTATAAAGCAACAACATTTGCATATTTCTCTCAATTAAGTATTGTACTGACATACTTAATTAAAACTATAAAGGGCACTGACAATATTTCATTCTTTTAATGAAAGAGGAGACATATTATACAGTTCAGACTGTTTCTGTATTTAATTTTCCTGACTTTTTTACTGCTCAAACTGTGCTCCTTCTCTGAATGTTGTCAATTAGGATGAAAAGAAGGAAAATTAAAGTCGCTCTTGAAAATGCACTTGTGTTTGTTTGTGGAATCTGTGTACATTCAGAAAGTTGTGATTTGCATATTTCATGTATAATTAGGCCCAGGAAAAGCGAGCACTACAAATCCTAGGGCAGTTTCACACTCTACCAGTATCTTCTTTGTCATTATTGGGGATTCATGTCTGAAGTCATCATCTCTCCTTCAAAAGTGTCACATTAAAATTTTTTTTGAATTAACTTTTTTTCTCAGAAAATTACAGATTCTTTTAAATTTCTAGCAATACAGTGAAATATATTTACGGGCATATATTATGGTGATGGTCATGGTGATGGAACAATGCATGTTGAGATAAACAGGGTATAATAAAATGTGCACTGAACTTGGTCCTGGAAACAAGTAGGAGCCACACCCTTCCATTATATTTATGAAAGCTTTGCATAAGCCATAGCTATGTCATCAATAAAATGGAACTAATGGCACATATTCCATTGACTGTAATATCAAATGGAGAATGTCAACCACTTAATGTACATGTAAGCACTTTGTAAACTGTTACACATCAAACAAATGTAATACTATTTTTTGAGGTTATAATCTCCTTAAATCAAGAAGGAGACAAATTAATGACTTCTGGTCAAAAGAGACTTACAAGTCTAGTGGGAAAGACAAATATATAAGCCACCATAATTCAAGTAGAATGGAATGGGTAATATATTAGAGAAATAAAGCAAGTGCATAAATATGGCAAAACTGCTTACAATCCATTTGGCTTTTGTGGATGGACCTCTTTGGGATAAGACCACTGGGGACAGATTAGGACCAGAGGAAGTAAAATTTCATGGCAAAAGAGGATCAGGAAATTTTTATTTGAATCCATGATTAAAGGAAGAATGAGATTTTAATATTTCCAGAAAAGTAAATCTATATCTGTATTATCAAGTACGTTAGCAGCAATTTCTACGTGGTTGCTTCTGGTTTTGTGTTAGATCCTTTCTGAATTGCTATGAAGAGTCAGTTGTAAACATTTTCAGTGAGCTAAGAAAGAAGGATATTCTTAGATTTTCTGTGTGTGTGGTGTGCGTGTATGTACGTGTGTGTGTGTGATTGTTTCTCCCTCACTTCTAACCCTGTCTCTTTCTTTCTCTACTTCTCTCTTGTGTGCACACATACATAGACCAATCATTTTTTAAGGTCTACATTCTCTATTTTAGAAGAGTGAGATGAGACAATTATTGACCTCTTGGTGACTTTAAAGTATCTTCTCCACATAACATATTCTGAGTGCCACATATTTCAATTAATATGTGCAAGGGATTTATTTCAATTGATTAATATCCATTCCCTTTTCCCTTTACTAGGCATACCTGGGTGCACTTGGCAGGGTTTGTTGAGTGAATTAAGCTTTGGACTGTTGACTCACATGGTTGCTTCCAGATGAGATTATATGAGTATCCATCACCGTTGGCCCATCATTGTACATTTAATGATATCACGGGCGTGTTGGCCTATCCTTCAAATAAACAGTCATGATTGGAACTAGGGGTGACCTATGATTGAGGTACTAGATAAGAAAATTGTGCCCTAATCTGTAATCTGAGTTCTAACACTAACATAAGACACCTATGCACGAAGAGAATGAATAACATACAAAAATCCAAAGGCAAGTGATAATATAACACATGGGATCAAGAACACAACAAGTTGGTGAAACACATGTATGAGTACTGAGGTAAACAGTTGGGACAAACCTAATAGACAAGTATCATGAAGAAGCTGAGCTATTTGTAGCTTTCAAGTGCATTTTGAGTTTAACTGGACCATGTGTGTTTGGGGTTGTACCTTGTCTGCTCTGAGTAACTGACAAACCTTAATTGAAACAGCTTTGGTTTCCAAACATCCCTAAATGGTTGTCAACAACACTGTGGCCAAGTTGCTCCAGATGTGGTGGTCAGCCTCTCTAAATCCCCTAGAATTTCTTCTTGTCCTCTTATCTGGAATAATTCTGTGTTTGTTCTCAGGAACAGAGTGAAGGTGAGGGTATCATAAATTCAAGGGAGAGAGTCTAACAAGTGGTGATATTAGTGGCTGGAGGGGAGATGGGCTTCTTGGATCCTTCGGATACCAGCAGCAGCAACAGCAATGATGCAGTAGTCACTGGGCAATTAATATGAGACATGTCCTGTGCAAAGTACTTTAAAGAAATAGCTCATTTAATAC
Organism: Leopardus geoffroyi; assembly: GCF_018350155.1. Lineage (NCBI taxonomy): Eukaryota > Metazoa > Chordata > Mammalia > Carnivora > Felidae > Leopardus > Leopardus geoffroyi. Next base: position 39,524,592 of record NC_059335.1, on the reverse strand, counting down.
TCCTGGAAAATTCATGAAGGGGAGTGTCCTACTAATCTCATTTTATACATGAGCAAACTCAGGCTTTGAAACATTTTTCTATAGTTAAACAAGATTTTATTCAAAGAGTCAGAATCCAGAGTTATGAAGGAGCCTATATTCTACAATGCTTTATAGTTGGCTATTTGTTTACTTGATTCTGAGGGTTTTGATCATAAAACATAGACATGATTCTGATCAGACATAGGTTTTTTGAATTGCTTCACATTTCATCATCCAATCCCTGAATTCATAGCATGCTACTTTTGTTCTTTGCCTTTGCTGGCCCCCAGGGTTGCCAAACCATGTGCCAAGGTACCCTGGAGCACTACAGAGCTGCACAGAGGTTCTGCAAAACATTTTACACTTTTAAGCAGTGCTTAGCATTTGTTAGATATCCTCTAAACTGTAAATCTGGGGTAGCTCACAATTTAAAATTTAGATTATTTTATATTCTTTTTTTTTTAATTTTAATTTGTACTGCCCTGAAGGATTAGGGAAGCCCCTAAGGGGAATGCTAGGAAAATGGGTCCTGGAGGAATGGGTGGGAACATTTCCCAGTGGAGGAGAGGTCGCAGGATATATACCTTTGATGGCATCGTATCTTTGCAAACAGTACCACCAAAACCAACATGGAATAGGTAATAAGAATGGTGGTATACAGTTTAATAACAAGGATTGCAAAATTGTGCAGCACACATCCTATTAGTAATAAATTGTGGTTTGTTAAGGGTTAGATTATAATTATTTTCTTCCAATTTATATGCATTTAAAAAAATGGCCATTAAGTTCTTAAGAATACTTGGGGCACCTGGGTGTCTCAGTCGGTTAAGCCTCCGACTTCAGCTCAGGTCATGATCTCACAGTCTGTGAGTTCGAGTCCCGCGTCAGGCTCTGTGCTGACAGCTCAGAGCCTGGAGCCTGCTTTGGATTCTGTGTCTCCCTCTCTCTGTGCCCCTCCCCTGCTCATGCTCTCTCTGTCTCTGTCTCAAAAATGAAAAAAAAAACATTAAAAAAGTACACTTTTAAAGAGTTCTTAAGAATACTTATTATGCCGTTTGGTTCTAACTATGCAATGATATGAATTATTAGATATTTCTTTTTTTGCATAAAGACAGCATGCAAAGGTTTCTAAGACAAGGGTACTGAAACTGAAGAAAGTACGTCAACCTGTGAATGAGCCTTTTTCTGAGTTTCCTGAGGTAGAAAAGTGCTAAACTCTGGGCCTCATGTGCCAAGTTCTGTCCATGCAGAATTGCCTTTGTCACTTTTAGACTTAAATATAAATCCACAGGTCTTCATGATGGCCACCAAAGGGCCCCTGAAACAATTCATCGTACAGTAGCGTGCATTCTCTGTTGGATCCACCTTGGCCAATGGCAAGCGGTGGATACAATGGGGCCATGCAAGTAAATTCCATTTCCTTTCTCTCTTTCATGGACCCCTTTGAGGGACACTTTTTCTTGTAGCTCTTCCCAACTTGGTCCAGGCACATGAACACACCCACTAAGGGAACAACTGTGTCTCCTAGAATCTGTCTGTGAGAAAGTGGCCAGAATATGAAACATGACATTATAGAGCTTCATATGTTTCTTTAAATTTCCTTTCTCATCACCACTATTGTCCCGGTTTTTAACCTCACAAACCAGTGTTGACACTTATATTTTCTCTAGCCTTGCTTTCTAGATGACCAGCACTAAGATAGTATCATCGCCCCCTCAACCGACCAAAAGGACCATTTTTTTTCATGGGACTTAACTGACAGTCTTTAGATTATAGGTTCTCAAAATATCAAGGCCAGAAAAGGAGTTTGAATGTTTCCCAAACATCTCTTTGAGAAAAGATTCCCAAATGCAATCTCTTTTTAGTCTTTGGAATCTTTCCTAAAACATCCACTGTCTCATGGACTCATTGACAGATTTCAGTGACATCAAACTGACTGCATTCTAAGGCAGCCCCATTTTAGTTTTTTGAAAATCTTTACAACACAGTCACATTATGGCTATTTGTCTTAAAATTCACACATCAGAAAAACAGTCCAATGGATGGCATTTCAAGTTATTTTATCCTTCTGATTTTAAAGAAATCATTACATTCAGTTTTGCCGTATTAGAGATGTTCACCTAAATCCAAAAGGAAAGAATAGAGCATTTGCTGAGCTTTATGTTTACACTGGTAACAAAGATAGGGCCTCTAAGTATGCTAACACATTGATCCTCAAAAGTATTTGATGGCGTGGGTACTGAGGTCAGAGCTGGTAAGTTGCATATGCTTCAAAACTAGAAAAAGAGGAATGTAGTTTTATACACCGGTTTACCTACTTCTAGACAAGGTGATAAAATGGGCACTTTTTGAGCTGAAAAGCTATACACTTTAAATTGTTAATAATCTGCTTACACAATGCTTTCTAATAATGAACTCCAAATGATAAATTACCTTCTTCATTACATGGGAGTTCAGTCTGCCACACACAGGGGGAAAAGAAAAAAAGATACAGATGCACTCTGCTTATTCATTACTCCTATTGAGCTTTTTCACACTGAGCTTTCCCACTGACTTCTGAGGCACTGAACACAGAGAGCATTAAAAGGCCACAATCTGATCTTGCTTTGCCCCCTGTTGTGCTAATCTGAACTCCCTTGAAGCTCTTGTGAATTCAATATGAGCTCAGTTGAGTTCAACTTCTCCAGGAGGAAGAGTGCGCTGAGTATCTGGATCCCAGTCAATGGTGCATCTACTTAAAAGTTTGAAGTCAATATTTTTGAGCCTGAATTCTTCAATCGTCAGTCAATATCTCTCTCTCTCTGTCTGTCTTTTTTTTCGCTTCATTCCAAACATGTGCGATTGAAACTGCATTTATCCCCAATTCTTTCAGAAATCAGTTTGGTTAATGATCCTGATTTAAAAGTCATTACTGCTAACAACTAGTGATATTTTGCTCTTCACATTTCAGCTTTCACAAGTGTTTAAATGAAACATTTTGATCACTCAAATGACAATAAAAGTTCTCATTACAGGCATCAATTGGATTCTCAGAATTTTGCATGCTGATCTGTTGTGGACTCTATCACCAAAGTCATTAACATGGTGTTTAAAGTTCACCTCTTTTGGTTATTAAAATTGGTAGAAATGGATTTTTTTTGTAGATAACATGCAATAAACTGATGCACATTCTTTTTAGCCATCAGGTAAATCCCACCGGCCATCCTCATTAATGGGTATATGCTCTGTAACATCATTCCTCTCTCCTGTTATTTTTTTTTTCCTAACTATGAATCTTGTTTTGTTTTTGGATTCTGGATATGGTGATATTAAGACAAAATAATTTAATTTATTCCATGATTAGCACACTGGTGTATAGTAAATGTCCTAAGCATGAAATAGCACCTCTAAATACATACATATGTCATAATTATTATCATACCTGCTGTTGTTACTTTCATTCACTCATTTTGTCCTCCAGGCAGAGGCAGCCATTTGCAGGGCCTAACTGGCTGGAGGATAAAATGTGTTTATAGCACAACTGCCTAAGAGGGGGGAAAAGCCTGAATTTAAAACAAAATGTAACAAAATAACGACCTACACTTCCCATCCCTACCTTGCAGGATTTCATTGACAAACATGACAACCTGAATTTACAAGAAAAGTGATGTCATTGAAATTAACACTATGTTGGGCTCTTGCAAACACAGATTTTTCTCAGATATGATCAACCTGGTTGTCAGGCTATTGTGGAAGTAAGGTATTATGGACTGAATGTTCATGTTTCCCTGAAATTCATATGTTGAAATCCTAACGCTCCACGTGATGGTATTTGGATCCATGGCTCCTATGATGGGGTTATTGTATTTACCAGAGGAAGAGACTAGAGCTGTCTCTCTGCCATGAGAGGACCCAGTGAAAAGACAACTGTCTGTAAACCAGGAAGAGGTCCAGGAACTGGCACCCTGATCTTAGTCTTCTAGGCTTCCAAACTGAGAGGAATAAATTTTTGTTGTTTAAGACACCCAGGTTATGGCATTTTGTTACATACAGTAGCCTAAGTCATAAAAAAAAAAAAAAAAAAAAAAAAAGAAAATGGGGGAAGAAAGCAGAGTAGATTCCTGGACACCTAAGACTTTAATCTTGGTACTACTATTCCAAGAACTCCATAGACTTTCCGGACCTGAAGGGCAAGTGCATATTGATCCTACAGCAGCAACATTAAGATATGGATTCGTGGGGCGCCTGGGTGGCGCAGTCGGTTAAGCGTCCGACTTCAGCCAGGTCACGATCTCGCAGTCCGTGAGTTCGAGCCCCGCGTCAGGCTCTGGGCTGATGGCTCAGAGCCTGGAGCCTGTTTCCGATTCTGTGTCTCCCATTTTCTGTGTTCCTCCCCCCGCTCACATGCTGTGTGTCTCTCTCTCCCTCCCCCCCTCCCTCTCTAAAATAAACATTAGAAAAGTTTAAAAATATACACAGAGTTAATATATAAGCAAGCAATTCTACCCTTAGGTGTATATCCAAGAGAAATGAAAAATACATGCACACAAAAATTCATACAGCATTGTTCACAACATCCATTATTCATAATAGCCAAAAAGTAGAAACAATCCAAATGTCTATCAACTGATAAAGGGATAAAGAAAATACAATGGGGGCGCCTGGGTGGCGCAGTCGGTTAAGCGTCCGACTTCAGCCAGGTCACCATCTCGCGGTCCGTGAGTTCGAGCCCCGCGTCAGGCTCTGGGCTGATGGCTCAGAGCCTGGAGCCTGTTTCCGATTCTGTGTCTCCCTCTCTCTCTGCCCCTCCCCCGTTCATACTCTGTCTCTCTCTGTCCCAAAAATAAATAAACGTTGAAAAAAAAAATTAAAAAAAAAAAAAGATATGGATTCGTATCCAGCTTCTACAGATTTGAATCCAGCTTCTACAACTGTCTAGATCTATAAAATGAAGTAAGTTACTTAATGTTTCTGATCCTCAGTTTCCTCAACTATATAATGGTGACCATAATAATTCTATAGGGTTAACCTGAGTTTTGAATGAGATGTTATAATTAAAATCATAAGTTTATTGAACACAATATCATTTGCATTCAATGAATTGTACCTTTTATTATTACTGTTTTTGTGAATCGGTTGATAATTACATCCAGTTTATATTTATCTATTTCTCTGTACTTTTGGTCTCCTTTTCTCTTGCTCTATTTTCCTTCTTTTCTGTGAGTCCAACCTACAGAATTGCTCAGGGAAAAATATTTTTTGTTAAGTTTATCATGATTCATGTAAAGTTTAACAATTAGGCAGATTTCGTATACAGGTCATCCCATGGGCTACCAACCTATATGCCCAAGCTATCAATCACTGCCTTACTTATATTACAAAGCATGGCCCACTGAAGCAAATACATGATGGTAGAGCCACATGGCCAAAAAACACTGTGTCTAACACACAAGATATTGCCTGATCATTTCTCTTAGGAGATGGAGTCAGAGATTAGACCTTCACAAATACCTCTACAATGAAGTCATCGAACCTGTTTGTGACAAATACAACCATGGCTGATTTTCAACACACTGATTGTTGTAACAAGAAGTTACACAGTCTTCCCCTAGTATTTTTTTTTTTTTTTGTCAAGCCCAACTTAAAGAAATCTGTGTTAAGAAGAAAAAACTATAGGGCAGAGCCTTGATGTGCTCTGAAAAGGGAACCATGGAGAAAATTAATGGTTAGGAGGAGGAAATGGTAACAAAGATAAAGGATAGTTACTCTCTAAAAACAAAACCAAACAACATAATAGATAGGACTGGAGTACAGACCCAGCTGGCCTTTATTTAAATTGTCAAGTCAATACATCAATCAATGGCTGTCCTGGGACCAGATCAGTCCCAAGAAAAACATTTGTGTGAGAGACAAAGACTCTGTGTGTTTGTGTTTTTCTGTATGTGTGTTGCAGGAGTGCTAACAACACTAACTCCGTCTTTAGCTCTCCATCTTGTTCATGCCTGTGCAATGACCTCCCTCAGCGCTATGTATTTCAGGTCCCGTGGAGGTTAATTGTGCCCTGACTGGAATGTGGGAAGGCTTGTTTTGATCTTCCCTAAAGTGGTGCACAGAAGTTTCCACTTTAGGTACCTAGTAGAGCTGATTGGTACACAGAAGTTCCCACTTTAGCTAATTAGTGAAAAGGCTGGTGCAGAGAGGGGCCCATTTAGCTAACCAGTAGAGATGGTCAGCACACATATGGCCCCACTTTAAATAACTAGTAGAGATCCTGTGGCTCACAGATGGTGCCACTTTATAACTACCCCGTGACCTCCTTGCCATGCTTCTTATTCTGTAAAAGCTGGGGGCTTAAGCTCTGGTTTTGTCAGAAAATGGGGGCAGAGAATAACTGCAGGGTGCCTGTCTCATCAGACTGCCTGAATTCCTGGTAGGTAAGTTATCCTGAGTAAAACCCTGCATAAATAGTGTGGAGTGGGTGGTATCATTTCTCAGTGTCAAAGTGACTTCTCAGTCTGGAGGATACTTTACTGAGCCTCCTTTGCCTTCTAACCTGTGTATTTAAAGGAGACAGAAAAGGTTAAATAGTTTCTTTCTGGTACTACCCTTAGGAAACTACCAAAGAACTCAATTGCTTTAGCCTTATATTTTTAATGTTATTTATTTATTTTTGAGGGAGAGTAAGTGAGTGCCCGCACTTGGATGAGCCGGGGAGGGGCAGTGAAAGAAAGAATATCCCAAGCAGGCTCTGTCCTGGAATTCATGAGCCATGAGAGCGTGATTTGTGCCAAAATCAAGATTCAGAAGCTTAACTGACTGAGCTACCCTGGCGTCTCTCAATTGGTTTAGTCTTATATTTGTTTTGGTGTTTGTGAAATCGTTTTTGAAAAGAAGGAAAAACTGGTATCTAGGGGCTAATTTAAAAATGTCTGTCTTTCTAATAACTAAGCCATGGGTGTGATGTATAGCATGATAACAATACTTAATACTGTGTTGTATATTTGCAAATTGCTAAGACTGAGATCTCAAAAGTTCTCATGACAAAAAAAAAATTGTAACTGTGTGGTGGTGGATATTAACGACTTATTGTGGTGATCATTTTGCGATAAATGCAAATGTCGGATCATTATGTTGTACACCTGAAACTAACGTTGCGTATCAGTTATACCTCAAGTAAATAAGTTATGGGCTAAAGACATGGACTAAAATCTAATACCTACATTAAATACTAATTTTCCTTAAGCGCTGAAAAAATGAGCATTAGTACATACAAATTTTCCTTTTTGTATTATGATTAATTTTCTCTTGTGTTTCGGTGAAATGTTCTATTTACTAATATCACATTAACACGGAGATAGATGAACAGGCAATATTTTGAAACTCAAGTCACTAGTGATCTTATGAGAAACATAGAGGTGTAATGACTTAAAATAATTTGAATATATAGGATGGTGTGGGATCATGGAGCAAAGAAAGCCTCTTCTTCTTGAGTTCATAAGTATTAGTGAGTTGGTTGATGTAGTTTTTCCAAAACAAGGAAATTTAGTTTCCTATAGTAAACTTGATCCTGGTTTGATCACTGAAGTTTGGCCGAAATGAACAGTTTTTGTAATCACTTCAAGAACGCGTAAACAATCAAAATAGATTTTGGTACTTGAGCACACTTCATACAAAGATACTGGAAGAGAGAGATGCTTTTCGTGCCTTGGAAGGCTAAGTAGGTAAGTATTGATGTGAGGCTGACAACAATAATCTTAGTGAAATACATAGAATTTTGTCTTAGGGTGTGAAAATTAGAAACCCATACTTGTATGCAGAGGAGAGACGGGAAGAAAGAGGCTGCTGGAGAGACTGAAGTTTCTACCATACCAGATCTGATCTGATAGAAACTCATAATGGCTGTGTTTTTCCTGCTACACTGAGCTGAGCCTGTAGACGTTTGATCACCAGAGTTCTGGCTAATACAACATTGATATATGATCATTAACTTCTAGACTTAATTTCTAGTTTCACTGGTTTTCCACTAGTGTCATTTTCCATTCCAGGATCCAGTCCAGAACACCATATTGCATTTATTGAGCTTCTGAAGAAGAGGATGAAACATGTCAAAATCCTTTAGGGCCATGATACCATAGTCAAATGACTATTAATCCCATTTTTCTTCAAGATGTTGGGTTTCTTTTAATCCTAGAAATAGGAGATTTCAGTGACAAATTTCAAAATAAAAACAAGCAGTTACTTCAAATCTGTTTATTTGCTAACAATCTGTTAGTGTAAACAATTAAAATCTCTTGCTTGTTAGAAATACTTCTTTGAACAGGTAACATCACGTTATCAGGCATGAAATAGTAGGAGAAACCACTTCTGCAAACTTTACTTTTGATAGAACTCCATAACTCCGATCTTAACATAGGATTGGATTTAAATTGCAGCCATTAAGGCATGTCTCCACTTTATATTAGGGTTTTAATTTAATATTTGTCACCAAGGAAACTGATTTGCATTTTAATGGGAAAAATCGCTATGCAAACTTTTGAAACATTTCACCTAGAGGTTGACAGCAAAGTCAAAGGAAGTGAGTTCCTAACCTAAAAAAAAAAAAATCATATCAACTGGAATTACTTTATTTTTAAAATCAGATATTCTGTTGGGAATTAAACCTAGGTTTTCAATTTTCTAAATGGTCTAAGACTGATTTTTCCATTGAAATAAATGTTTATAGGTGATGCATATTTAAAATATGGGTTGCATAGATTTTCCATTTTACAACTATAAACTAAGAATTGTATCTTATAAAAAGAACCTTCATTCTACAACAGTGGTGCATGTCTTTGTTTTCTTATTCATGTTTTTCATTAAGAGTCCAGGAGAATTTCTGATGTATAAGTAGGCATTAACATGAAACAATTTCTTCTTTTCTCAGTATAGTAACACACATTTCAGCAAAAATTAAAAACATAACAAAGTTAGTTGCAAGTGAGCCAAATACAAAACTGTTGACCTATTTACTAAAAGAGATTTATACCACTTGAAAACACTGGGTTCTAAGAGTTTACTATTAGCAGAAAATGAGTCATCAGTTTAAAAGTAGAAACCAAAAAATTGTTTTAAATAGCTAAAGCAACTTGTTTTTTTCCAAGGATCTTGGCTACTTAGAAAAGTAGCATCATTTTTTTCTTTTTTCTGGGCATCAATTTATCCTTAATACCTGGTCTTTGTTAACTCAGTCATAAAGATTATCTGCAGTAATAGGGGTAAAATGTCTAGCATGGTTCTCAGCAAGCATTTAATTAACAGGAGTCACATTCTCATTTTGTGTACAAACTGTGAGTGTTGCCGATTAGGTCAACTACACATATTTCATTAGGTCCAGATGATGTACAAAACTTAATACTTGATTCTCAATCTTGGTATGATAATTCTTACATGTTCTACTTGTTAGATAATCATGGTTCCAATATTTCAATATAGCATTTTCTTCCTCAACACAAGATCTAATTGAGGGCTATGCTTTGCATACAGTTGTTTGATGTGTTGGTATTTTATTTACTTTGGAATTGACTCTCAGCAGTCTATAATCTTTCATGGCATAGATGTTTTGAAAAACAGACTTGTTACAGCTTTTGCTTATTTTGGAGTTGTTTAGTGCTTCTCAGAATTAGAGACAAGTTGTATATCAATGGCTAGATTATTGCACAGATGGGACAAAAACATTTTTAATGTTTCACATACACCAGAAGGTACATGGTATCTGACCATCCCTTTGTGTAATGTTGATTATTATCTTATTATCCGGGTATTTCCCAGTTTCTTCACACTACTGTATTTCCCCTTCCACACAATAAGTAGTTTGTAGGGAGACTTTTTGAGATGATGCAGTACTGCTATCAACCCTCACTCCCCATGGCACTTGCCAGGAACAATTTATTTATTTAAAAAAAAAATTTTTATGTGTATTTCTTTTTGAGACAGAAAGAGATCTTGCGTCAGACCCCGACGCGGGGATCCAACACACCAACCGTAAGATCATGACCTGAGTCGAAATCAAGAGTTGGATGCTTAACCGACTGAGCCACCCAGGTGCCCCCATGGAACAATTTAACTGAGAATTGCAAACTAGTGATGTTCCGACCCCACCAATCAATTCATCTTTAAGAGACCTGGCGCTATAAGGATGTTGTCTCTCCTCTTCCCCTGCTTCTTTTTTTTTTTTTTCCTTGTACATAATAATTTATTTTTCTTCTATCAATTTAGTGTCAAAGTGAAATCACACATTATCTTTTTAAGTAAAGTGCTAGGATCCATCACTCTCTTTGTCTATTGAGATAATGAAATTGTACAGATTTGGCTGTGATTTCTCCAGAATAGATTCCTTTTGGGAGTGAGCAATATTCTGAAGCCAAGATGTATGCCAGGTACACACATATTATAGAGCTGTAATACACGAATGTATGTTTTATTACTACTAGAATTAATGTTGCTTCTAGATTGTTTCAATAAGGAACTGGAGCTGGAGCAAATAAATACATGGACACACACATGCATGATATAAACACATACAAACACACACAAAATCGTGATTACATATGTTTGTGTGTATTTCCTTCTTCAATAAGAGCCCAACTTCCAACTAAATTGTGTGTTGAATACGTGAAAGAATTTCTAGATGTACAACACTCGTCAACTCATTTTTCCTCCATTCTTTCATGAACAACAGGCAGCATGCAACACAGATGTGTGCAGATTACTTCCTTAATTTAATGACATAGTTGGGAACTCTCTTCATATTCATAGACCTAATTATTTTCAAAGCAATATTATACTCTTGGTGTATGTGCAAAATAGTTTATTCTACAAAATCTCTGATGTTTGGGCATTTAGGCCATTTCCAAAGTGTTGCATTTTTGATGTAATGCAATTTTCATATAACACAGGGAAGTAACTTTGTGTAATAAGTTTGTGTGCAAGGGAATAGCTTTGTATTTTTTGTTGTTGTTGTTGTTCCTGGGGTTCCATCATCAGGATAAATTTCTAGAAGTTAGTTTACTTGATCAAAGGGTAAATGCACACATAGTTTTGCTACATGTTGGCAAAATGTGTCTGTAAGTTGTTACTACATTTTTGCATGTAAACCACATTGCAAGACCGTGCAGGCTTTTTTATGGCCTAGGCCAGATAGTGAATAATCCAATTTTTGGAGTTTGGCCAATCTGATGGGTGAGATAGAATATATGAATGTTGTTTTTATTTGCATTCTCTGAAATATGAAGTCTTAACTGTTAAAATATTTAATGGCCATTTTAATATTCGTCACTTGAGCATCTTGCTGTATGATTTTGAGCTACTGTTTCCTTAGTATTTGAATGTTCTTTATACATTAGGGTTATCTTTGCCCTAATCATACTTTTTTTTCCCAGGTTAATTAAGAATCATAATTTTTCTAGTACTTAACTTCTTACTCCCCCCCCCCCACCCCTCTGATTTATCTGGAATTGATGGTTGTGTGTGGTAGGACAAATGGATCAAATATAATCACATGGCTAATGGCCATCTAGTTTTTCCAACACCATCTATTTTAAAAAGCTAACTTTGCATCAGTAATTGGAAATACTAAACTCATAGCTGATTTTATATGTAGTTTTGGATTCTTAAGGGCTCTATTCTTTTTCAAGGTTTTGTCTACTTAGGTAACCATACTACACTGTTTCCTTGGGTTATTCTTTTGAGGAAGAAGCTATGAAGAATGCTTACAGTGTGATAGGATATACCTCCCCTTGCACTTAATATTCTTATGTCTGTACAAGGGTTTCTTAGAAACCTTTCACATTTTTTTTCCTAAGTTGTGCTTAGTATCATCTGAGTTAGAATGTTCTTATGTAGAATGTCTGAAGACAACATAATGTTAATTCCATTTGCTCAGGCTTACTTTTGTGTCTTTGTGAGTGTTTTATGCAACGCACAGGCACACACATACAGCATCGAGATGGGATATGCGAACAAAGGTTTTTCTCCTCCCTCTCGTCCACATCACACAGACATTTCATTACATGTGCCTTTTGTTGAAATGAATAGCACATTGGACTAAGTCTCAGAAGGGCCTTGAAAGCATATGATACAGATAAAATACCTACAGTATGCCACACACTTTGCCACATCCTTTGAATTATTCTAGTCATGATTCTCCCTTTTTGCAAATTGGACAAGAAATTTATAAAATTAGGATGTTATACCACATAATCTGAGACAATTTTCAGTCCCAGTGGCTAGTTTTAAGGTTGTAAATGGTAATCGTCAATATCATGATTCTGGATTATATTTCCTTTAGCTCTTCTTTTGTTTAATTTCTCAGACTCTGGACGAAGAGGCACATAGTATCAAGAAGATACTTTTATAAGTGATAAACGATTGCCGATTTTGCTATTGAAATTGTGTTTAGTTTTCAAATACCTGTTTTTCTTTAATTTACTAAGAAAAAATAGATGGCATTTTTCTGAAATTCATAAAGATGGCCTGCAGGGAAATAGCTAATTATCCTAAGTATATTTTAAAACTCCCAAAAGGAGACGGAGGAAAACCTTCTTCAAATGGGTCTGTTAAAATAGCTTAAAAACCTTTCATAAACTCATGGATCATCCCAATAGTGGGATTTATTAGGACCCTTTCTATGCTGCACAAAGAAAGAGTAGTATTATCCTACACAGAAACCTGTAGCTGCAAGGGGGAAATAGACCATTTAAATGCAAATCTTCTAATCCTAGAGATTCACTCTCTAAATAGAAGTGGGTCTTCACAGTGACTCATGAAGTTAGCAATATATGGCCCTTCTTTTGGGAATACTTATTTTAGGAAATCTAATAACCTGCTTTATTATGTGAAGATACAGTGTTTTACTGCGTATCCTCAAAATAATGTAGTTACTGTTGCTCATAATGTGTGGGCTTCTTGGTAGTTAAAAGTTTTAGTGGCTGCTTAAGTTATAAATCAGGTGCCAAAAAGTTGCCTTTCTAGCTACAGTATTAAATTGTCTATAGCAATTACATAGTATATATTCTCCAGTCACAATTACTGAAAAAGTGTTGAAGAGAAGTATGTTAAAAAGACAGAATGGTGTAGATGTTTGAGGAGCAATAATACTTCATGAGAACAGTTCCACTGCAAGACGCACACTTCTGAGCTGTCTTTCCACAAATCACACTGCATACTCCTTTAAAAAAAATTTCCTGTATACTATGGTGTAGTAAACTATTTGTAAACTATACTTACAATGCTTAAAAATACGTAGATGGACTTAGACTGATGAGTTGTGACATCCCAGTTCCAATGTGATTTCTGGAATTTTTGTTGATAAAAATTCACTCTTCTCTATATTCCCCTAACATTCACTTGTAAGTAATCAGTGAATGAAACAGACTGCTGGTGGTTTTGGAGGAGTGGGTACAATGGTAAGCTCTCAGTGAAATCCATTGCTGAATGCAAATTTCAAGTTAAAAATTTTTTTTCAACGTTTATTCATTTTTGAGAGACACAGATAGTGCAAGCGTGAGAGGGGCAGAGACAGAGAGAGACACAGAAAATGAAGCAGGCTCCCGGCTCTGAGCTGTCAGCACAGAGCCTGACATGAGGCTCATACTCAGGAACCGTGACATCATGACCTTTGCTGAAGTCGGATGCTCAACCCAGTGAGCCACCCAGGTGCCCCTGAAAACTTTATTTTTGATCACATAAACCAACTCCTCCTCTGCTGAAACCAACAGAATGCTTCAAATCTGAGAAGGAGAGTATGGATAAGTGTTCACAAAGGAATTTGCATTTGATTTGATTATGAGGGAAAACAGGCCTGCTCCTGAATAGGTAGGTGGCAGTGAGTTTGAGGGATGTAGGAGAGAATGGCACTGGAGTTAAGCGTGGCATATACAGATCATGGGTGGTCCTAAAATCAGACAAGATAGAGACAAATGACATTGAGGAGGGTACCTGTTGGGATGAGCAGTGGGTGTCAAATTGGTATGGAAACCAATTTGACAATAAATCATATTTAATATAAAAATAAATAAAAATAAAAATAATACTAAAAAAGACAAGTGACCTGTGGGGTGAGCTGAAATGGGTGGAGAGAGGACACTATACAGAAGGTGCTAGAGTCAAATTAAGCAAGAAATTGTTTCTGGCCTGAAGGAATCTCAAGTTTTACAACAGGCTATTTTGAAGGAAGTTCCGCTGTTGTTTTGTTTTTGTTTTGTTTTTTTTTTTTACTCATTAGTTTTATAAATCAGAGAATAACCTGTGGGATAACTTTGCTCTGTGAGCACAAAATACAATAAGTGGGGGAGGGGAGAAGTAGAATATTTCGGTTAACAATAGAGTCAGCAGATTGACAAAGATTTGAACTACGTGGGTCTACTTCAATACAGATTTTTTTTTTTTTTTTTTAAGATTCAGTATACTACTGTATCCCACCAATGTCCAGCACATAGAAGGGGGGTGACAAACGCTGGAAATAAAAATGAATGGGTTGAATTAGGACAGGCAGAGGAATTAGGATAGGGGTGTGGAGAATGTTCAAGGGGGACAGAGGGCTTAGGGCCAACATTTGAAGGTGAGAATCTGCTAGCAAACACAAGCCTGCCTGCACTATTTTTAACACCTGGCGACTTCTGGTCAACTGTAGGCTAGGAGTAGGTTGGGGGGAGTTGAAGTGACATGGGGATTTTGAACTGTGATATGGAGGGAGGTCGTTACCCCTAACTCTCACTTTGTTCAAGGTTCAACGCATAGTCATTGTGGTTGACAGAGTTGTGGAGTAATTCGTTGCAAACTAGGAAAAGTCTGAGATACTTCTTTCTACCTTGGAAGACTAGGTAGATAGTGTTATTTGACACATGGAATGTTCACACTTAGGAAAACTTTATACTGAGGGCTATGCAAAAGATTGGTAAGAGGTATGAAGTTTGTGTGCAAAAGATCAGAATCCCTTATGGGTAGAGAAAGCCAGTAGGTAAGAGGTTACCAGAGCTTGCAGGACAGCAGCCATATCTGTGCCCTTGTACAGACTGGATTATCCTTAGTTTATAGAAGAGATCTCAAAACTAGCTGGAGGTTGGAATCACCTGGAAGTTGAAAAAGAATGGCAGTGCCTGGATGCATTCCCTGTGATTGTAACTTGGCTCAAATCCTCACATGCAATAGAGATGAGGATAGCTGATGTAAATGGTAACTGGAGAGTGGGTACATTTTTTGTTCATTCTCTTTGGTGACTTTCACCTGCATAATTGTAGACTAGTTGCCTCCCTTACTAGACTATGTGATGACAAGGGCTAGACCTGCTTCATTCAGCCTCATTTTTCGGGATTCAGTACTGTGGCATACGCTCTCTGTGTAGTCATGTAAACTGTTGACTTTCTAACTTGCCAATATCTATCTACTGAGCAATATCCTACCCCATCCCTCCCTTCATGGAACTTAGATTCTGTAGAGAAAGAAGATGTGAGGAAGGAAACAGGAAGACAAGACTTTGAGTCCATATCTTATCTGCCAGGTTTATATTTGGTTTTCTATCTTATCACTAATGATGGATCCATGGAATTTTAAGAAGCATTAAATAAAAGAAGCATTTGGGTGGGTAAATACAGGTGCATGAACAGGAAGGTTGTATTATAAAATACTCAGAGAACATGGTGAGGATGCATAAGATCTTTAACAGGCAAAATAATGTGTGCTGAGGACACGGATGATCCAAGGTGCTCACTGTCACCTAGAGGAAGGTGATTACTGTGAAAGAGACTAAAACTGCTCTCCTTCAGAAGTCCTAAATTATTACCTTCAATTACCAGCTTTCTTAAAAGATGTAGACGACCACAGGTCATTGCAGAAAGGGTGAATCTGCCCAAATGTTAAGATTTAATCAACTTAGAAGATCGGGAAAGACTGAGTGGGGTCAATGTTTGTAACTCTACTTCTTTGATTTTGAGGAAGTTTATTAGGCCAGAGTAAACCACAGGGCACCCAGGGAAAGGACCACAGTGAGCATTTTCAGAACTGTATAAATAAAAAGTGCTATGCAAAGAGTTGGCACATGATTTAGAACAGTGATAGGAACATCTTTGTGGGAGTCAGAGCATTACAAAAATGATATCCCTATTTAATAAAAAATTGAAATAGAAAAGATTAATAGAAAAAAATTAAGAAAACTATACTTGGGATCACAGAATCAGGTGATGTTGAAATCTGGGAAGGGCTTTTGAGTATTTACCCAATTTGGTCAACTTCTTTATTTTTTTGGTAGTAACTCTTTTGAGTTTTAATTTATATATCATAAAAGACATCCATACTAATCGTCTAATTCAATAATTTTGGTGAGTTTTAAGGAGTTGTGCAATCATGACCATAATTGAGTTTATAACCTTGATATCAGCCTAGAATCTTCTCATATTTATAAGTTTTTGTCTCCATTCTCAGCCTAAGTAACTGCTATTCCACTTTGTGTCTTTATAGATCTCGCTATTCGACATAAGAGACTGTTAAAAACTGAGAACAAACTGAGGGTTGATGGGGGGTGGGAGGGAGGGAAGGGTGGGTGATGGGTATTGAGGAGGGCACCTTTTGGGATGAGCACTGGGTGTTGTATGGAAACCAATTTGACAATAAGTTTCATATATTGAAAAAAATAAAAAAAAAGTATAAAAAGATTTCGCTATTCGAGGCATTTCAGATAAGGTAAATCATACAACATGCTGTCTTCTGTGTGTCTCTCCTGATACTTGAAACAGTAACTTTGAGATTCCATTTTACTCTGTGCTTCCATTTGGACTTTTAAATAATAATTAATTGCACCAGCCCTCTGAAGATGAAGAAAGTGAGCTCAAGTAAGGCAACATAACTATGTCAAATTCCTACAGCATGTCTGTGGTGCTTGAAATTGTCCTTTCTGGATATGAAATCGGACTCTGACACTGGATAATAAGTGTCCTGACCTCATCCTAGCTGGTTCTGTTCACCAGGAGAGAGAGATCAACAAGCAAAATGTGGGTGATTTGTGTGGGGGATTTCCCACAGAAATTCAGGGCCATTGTCACTTAGCTAAATCAAGAAACTATCTTGATCTTCCTGTCTCTCAGGCTTTTAGGATAAATTTTCATTAATGTATATCCACATTTCGCACCATCAGTTTCTTTGAGTAAGTATGAACATTTCTTGTGACTATTTGACAATTATTGATATATTTACTTACCTTTTTTCCCCGACTAGGCTTTAAGATTTGAAGTCAGGGAGCTTTACAAGAATGAGGACCATAACTGACACACAGAACTTTGGCTACAAACATAAATGCTTCCAAATTCTGTGGTTTGTAAACAGAAAAAAAATCTAATGGACCTTTTGTGAGGCCCCATAGAGTGAGTAACAGATAGGTAAAGAACTATATTTTGTTGACTACTACATTTGGAACACTTGAGCGACTCTCCATTTTGCTTGCTTGGATCTCCAAAAAAGTTAACCATAGTATTTTTGCAATCTTCAAGGAATCTAACTAAGCCTATCATTCTCTCTAATTAGTCCCATTTAATTTCGATTTTACTAAAAATAACTTGGTGATGCATGCTTGCACTCTTACCTGATTTTAATTAGGTGTCATGAAACACAATTTGGTAAATCTGGCCATTTACCCCAATGAGAAGAGACAAATTACCCAAAGTAGGGTTCTAATGAAAATAAAACCTTTTCCAGTCAAAAGGCATTATCTGTTCCTAGATACTAAATATTTGCAAAATCGGCATAAATCATCTATTTCCATGGACATGGTAATTAAATACTTTTAATACCAGTTTTTTGACAATCAAAAATCTTTATATATTTATGTTTTTTTTACAAGATCAACATATATTCAGCCCATTAAAGCATATAAACAAAGGAGGAATTCAGATTGTGGGATAATAATGCACACAGAATCTTTCAAACTTCATGGGTTCAAATATGCATACTTGTTCCTACCATATTTATAACCATGGACATGACCATTAGCATTTGAGCTCTCGTTTACAAAATGAGAATACTGTCAATTGTATTATGGTACACATAAAACAATTTATTGCAAGGCAAGCATGTGTAATAGTTGACACAGTAATTATGTATCATTATAGCTGTTAATGACTTCAGATCTTTATATTTTATTTTCTATTTTACATATTTTTATAGAACCTTGTATTTCTGTAAACTATAATTTTCCAAATACCACACTTTCATATCAGATGGTGTTGTGTATAAGTAGGGTATCTGATCTTACAATGCAGCGTGAACCTTAAAAACCCCAAATTACACCCTAGGGTGCTCCTAAATGTTGCAAATAAATATGGGTAGTGTTCTACTATTTCCTAAATCTAGTTGTTACATATTTTCATTAACATCATCAGATGCCTTTCTATAAAGTTTAACTTTATGAAAAAGTTAAATTCATCCAGTACTCAACACAGATGAGGAAACATTGGGAAGAAGAGCTGACACAGCAGAGTGGGAGTAGGACTTGCATATCTGTTTTTATGGTGTTCAAAGTCATGATCATACTAGGCATCTAAGGCAACCTATGAATGGGAGAAAATATTTGCAAGCCATCTATCTGATAAAGCATTAATTATCCAGAACATACCAACAACAAAAATAACATGATTAAAAAATGGGCTGAGAACTTTAATGGATATTTCTCCAAAAAAGATATCCAAATGGTGAGTAAGCATATGAAAAGATATTCTCCATCCCTCATTATCAAGGAAATACATACCAAAACTAAAATGAGATACCACCTCACATCCACTAGGGCAGCCATATTAAAAAGAAAAAGGTCAAGGATGTGGAAAAAATGTGGAATATAAAACGGTGCAGCTTTATGAAAAACCGTATGGGCTTCTTCAAAAAAGAATTAATAAAATTACCTCATAATCTAGCAAACCCACTTCTGGCTGTATTTCCAAAAGAATTGAAATCAGGATATCAAAGGGATCTATGTACACCCATTATCACTGACATTATTCATAATAGCCAAAAGATAGAAGCAACATAAATGCCCATCACAGATGAACAGATAAATAAAATGGGGTATATCCATATAGTGGAATTACTCATCCTTAAAAAGGAAGAAAATCTTATCCTATGCTACAATATCGAAAAACTTTAAAGCTAATTTGTTAAATAAGACAGCCATAAAAAAATAATTATTGCACAATTCTACTTACATAAGCTATCTAAAATAGCCAGATTCTTTGAAACAAAGTAGAATGGTGGTTTCAATGGGCTGGGGAAGGAAAAAATGAATTGTCAATGTTTCAGTTTTGCAAGATGAGAAATTTCTAGGAGATCTATTGCACAGCATTGTGCTATAGTTAACAATATTGTACACTTAAACATGGCTCAGATAGTAAATTTTATGTTACATACTATTCAAAAAGGTTTACTTTGAGGAAGAGTACACACGAACAGAGGGAAGGAACAAATAGGGAGAGAATCCCAAACAATCTCCACACTGTCGGGGTGGGGCTTCATCTCAGGAACTGTGAGATCATGACCTGAGCCAAAAGCAAGAGTCAGATGCTTAACCAACTGAGCCACCCAGATACCTCTGTTAGGTACTTTCTACTATAAAAAGTAAAAAAGAAAAACCCTTAATTTTGGCCAAGGAATATACAACTATACTAAAACAAGCATGTTAAATGCAGCATAGGTTGAAATGGGATTAAATGACCAAGTTATTTTGGAATACACATCCTGCAATAGAAATATTCCTAAAGGAACAGTAATTTTTAATTACATCAGTTGGTATAACCCATCTCTTATTTCCTCAACAGTGATGTAGATAGTGGGCCCCAAGGAGAATGCTTAAGCATATTCTCTGGTGTTCTCAACAGGAAATTTAAAATTCTGATTTTTTTTATCTACATGACTTACTTCCTGTGAACCTCCAGAAGATTCAAATGATTCTATTTTTCCTAAATGCAAAACTGAGGAATTGAAGATTTTCTGTGGCCAAAGAGCTCTTGCTACATCCACATTAAAGTTCTGGGATTCTAACTTGTTGACGTTAATCATTCAAACCAATGATGTGTTTAAACCTATGTAATATTAACTTGCTCTCTCCTCTGTAGCTCACTTAAATATGCTTACAGCAAGATGAGACGTGTCCCCTTTCAAAATACCATTAGGAAGCTATGCAATTTTTGGTTTGAACCCAAGTCTGGTTGTGAAGCCTAAGCCCTTACCTCTCCATAATGATTCACTCTTTTTGAATTCCCCATGTGCCCTGTTTGGTATGTCCATTCATCTAGCTACAACTTTCAGATACAGTTGTATAGTGATTGACTTGAAGACGGTGGCTCTGAGTGCACAGGCGGGAGTAACATTTCAACTCTTTCCAGAACTTCAGAAAAACAAGCGCTTTTCAGCCATGAATGGAAAGTTACTGCAGAGGAGACTGTAAAAATGTTCTTTCAGCAGTCCAAGTAAGATACAAGGAAATCTCTTAGGAATGGTGACATGTTTGGAGAAACATCTCATCTTGCTAATCATATTTCACGACTGAGTAGTTATCCTCTGGTAAGAACAAATTTCTCATAGGACGTTGATGACCCCTTTTAAAGAAAATCAGGACAAAGATATACAGAAAAGGGTACGCATACTTAAAGCATCGCAATTTTTTTTATATATATGCACACGTCAAAAGTTACAATTGATTTTTCAATCACGTGTAATTACATGCATTTTAAATAAGTCAAAGAAATACTAATCATTCGTCTTTTAATTTACTCCTAATCCATCACCTGTTCATTCTTGGTCAAGATCAGTATCTGGCAAGTTTCTGTGCAAGTGGATGAAATTTCAACTTGCTAAACAGATTTGCTTTTGTACTTATTTACTAAGTATTGTTATACATCTCATTTGATAACTAGTATTAATGATTTTAAAACACATTGTCAATAAAAAAGACCAGAAAATTTGCAAACATGGAGAAACTCACCCCATTTGCCACAGGTGTAGAAAATAAAGTTGTTTGCATCCAGTTACTATAAACTGGTGTCTTGTCATTGAACACAGGTACTCAGAGGTCAAGTGATATAATGATTTATTACTCCTGTGAATAAAAAAATTCTAATTCTTTGCTGTCTGTGTCTCTAAGAGCACAAACTCCTAATTTCCTATGTGGGTTTTCCTGCATGATAGCATGTAAGCTATCATGTTTTGGCTATAAAGATGTACATCCACACCCCATCAGAGTACAGATCTGAATAAGTGTTACTTTTATTTTCTTGCCTACAAACAGGTTGGACTCTTCAGCAGGTTCTTTTCTTCCTCTTGTCAGGCATTCTCTAAGCATCTGTCATTATTTCAACATCTGGAAGGGCAGATAAGCTGCTCCAATTGGAACATTGCAGTCAGCAACTTTCTCCAGGAAACTAAATTTGTCACTTCTGCAAAGCATCTGTCTTCTGCCAGCTTTTGACTTTATATCCCCAGGCCAAACTCGAAAATCAGGCCTCCCAGTTTGTAAGGCTGCTATGGTATGGATTAATTCCATTGTGGAAAAAAGGATGACAAAGGATGGAAAGATCATGATTAACTCAAATTAATTTCTAGAACAGTAGGAAACCCATCTAAATATGATATAAAGATTTAATCTTAACCTGATGTCTTTCCATCCATTATACATGACTTCCCTTTTACAGAAATATTAAATGTTCCTCTGCATTTTTCCCTGACAGTTGCTGGTACATTATTGTCCCTCTCTGATTTGAGGGAGAGGTCAGGTTTTCAGATTAACCAGTGAACTAATAATTACTAATTTGAAGTGTGATAGGAAAGAAATTCACAAATTCTTATTTTAATCATTCAATTAAAAGGACAACAGAGCTACACAAACTTTTTTTTTTTTTGAGGCAAATATGATTAGATTATTTCTCTGATTAAAACTATTCACTGATGGTCTTTCCCCAGAGGTGATGATTTTATGAATGTGTTGAGGTGAGTTGGCTTCTGGACCCTGCTTGACTCTCCAGTCCTGTCTCCTATTGTTCTATTTTCTGTTGACTTGAGGTCCTCTCTGCCATGCCTTCATGCCAATGTGCATATTATTCCTATTTGCAGGATGCCTTAGCTACCCAAAGGGATGCTTCTTAGAACCAATGTGCATTCTGATCAGAAAGGAGTCTTGTTAAAATGCAGGTTTAGGTTCAGTAATTCTGAAGTGGGGCCTGAGGCTATGTATTTGTAACCAGCTTCCAGGTGATGTTAATGCTTTTGATATCTGTACTGTACCTTGAATAGCAGTTTCAGGCATTGGTTTTCAATCAGAGGGTGATAGTGCTCCCCAAGCCCATTTGGAAACATTTGCAGGCATTGTGTCTGTCATGGCTTGCGGGCACTACTGGCATTTGCTAGATATAGGTCAAGGATACTACTAAGCGTTACTCTATAAAGCTCAGAACAGCCCCCCATGGCAGAGGCTTACTCAGACTGACACGTCAGTACTGTGAAGCTGGGCGCCTGGGTGGCTCAGTTGGTCTGACTTCAGCTTAGGTCATGATCTCACAGTTGGTGGGTTTGAGCCCCGTGTCAGGCCCTGCGCTGACAGCTCGGAGCCTGGAGCCTGCTTCGGATTCTTGGTCTCCCTCTCTATCTGACCCTCCCTGCTCACACTCTGTCCCTCTGTCTCTCAAAATGAAAAAACGTTAAAAAAAAAATTAAAAAGAATAGTGTGAAGTTGAAAAACCTTGATCTCAAAGCCATCTAGGCTTCAGAAACCAGCTCTGCCATCCCATCATATCTTCTCTGAACAAATTCTTAAACTCACCCAAATACCCATGATTAATTCTGGCTTATTCCACCCATCCAGCCCCATCCCTGACTCCCTTATGCACCAAATTGAGTGTGTGTGTGTGTGTGTGTGTGTGTGTGTGTGTGTGTATATATATATATATGTATGTATATGTATATATATATACATATATAAAAGTTTTATTGGCTCTATTATTACTTCTTTATGTGCTTAATTTCCCTTTAATTTGTGAGCATCTTGAGTGCAATTATATCTGTGTCACAGTACACAGCATCTATTTTGTTATTGATTAACAGTACTTTTCTATGTGATTAATAGAAGACATGAAACAAAATGAGATATTTAAAATTTGTAAAATTCAATGTAGCAAGCATAAAAGGTAAAACAAAAAGGTTTCATTTTGTTTAGCCTATCATTATGACAGAAAAAATCTACTTTTCTCACAGACTTGAGAAAAATGGATACTTGAACTGCTCATAGGAATGTGTCCGGTTCATGTTACTCAGAGATAAAGTGCTCATGATCTCTAAAACATACACG
Organism: Leopardus geoffroyi; assembly: GCF_018350155.1. NCBI lineage: Eukaryota > Metazoa > Chordata > Mammalia > Carnivora > Felidae > Leopardus > Leopardus geoffroyi. Next base: position 39,501,242 of record NC_059335.1, on the reverse strand, counting down.
TTTTTGACTCATTTCCAACAAGCCACTTTTTCCTGGTTGACCTATAGTCTAGTCAGTCCATTGACCTAGAGAAGGAATTTTTATTGATGGGTTTATAGAATTCAGGGAGCTCTGTGAATTCATTTGTGGCTAGCACAAATATTTTTACAGCATTTCATATATCTTGAAAAATTATAACATGCTACTTAAAAATGACAGCAGTTAAGAGATGGTATTTCGTGTGTTGATGAGGAAGTACTTCTATTTCTGCCATGATTAAAACATTGATAATTTTATTTCAATATTATTAGCTTTTCTTGAAATCCTGTTTGTTTAAAAGTATTATTTTAATAGTTGATCCATCAGTTGCATAGAACACAGAAAGAAAGAAAGAAAGAAAGAAAGAAAGAAAGAAAGAAAGAAAGAAAGAAAGAACCAACGGGCACCTGGGTGGCTCAGTCGGTTGGGCATATGACTTCTGCTCAGGTCATCATCTCACAGTCTGTGAGTTCAAGCCCCGCGTCGGGCTCTGTGCTGACAGCTCTGAGCATGGAGCCTGTTTTGGATTCTGTGTCTCCCTCTCTCTATGATGCTCCCCCATTCATGCTCTGTCTCTCACTGTCTCAAAAATAAATAAACGTTAAAAAAAAAAAAAGCAAGAAAACCCTAACCCAGTCCTTAACACTGCACTTCAACTGTATAAGTTAGACTAATCCATATATATATGGACATTTCATGATTACAGAACTTTATTACTATAGTTACTGTAGAGCTTTATTAAAATTCTTTATCATAGGATATTCAGAAAACACTGTGTAAGGTCCACTCTGCAAAAGACAAATATATACTGTATTAGTTTTCAATTGCTGAGTAAGAAATTACCCCAAATGGACTGGCTTAAAACAACACAGATTTAATGTGTTACATATAGTTTTGTAAATCTGGAGTCTGGTACAAATGTCACCAAGCTAAAATTAAGGCATTAGCAAGCTATGGTCTATTATGGAGGCTCTATTGGGGGAATCTCTTTCCTGATCATTGAGTTATTAGCATAATTCAACTCCTTAGAGTTGTAGGAACCAGATCCCTGCATTCTTGCTTGTAAAAGATGGGCTGTGATCACTTTACTTGGCTGATGACCCCTTTCCTCCATCTCCAAAGCCACCAGCAGTGAGTTTAGTTTTTCTCATATCTGTCTTCTTACATCATTTTTTTCAGTTTTAAGAACTCCTATGGTTAGGATAAAGCTCTCCATCTCAAGATCTGTAACCCCAAACTCATCTGCAAAGTTATCTTTTGCCATATAAGGCGAATAAAACATAGTGATATCCTGAGGATTAGGCTGTGGCCATCCTTTTGGGACCATTATTCTGTCTATAATATATCCCCTGACAGAAATAGCCTATCTCAAATCAGCTTACCACACATTATACATTGGATCGTAGGCTTATGAGAGCAAAATAGCCTGGATGCAACAACTCCAGGTGCCTAGAAATATCTCATAATGACTAGAGATACTGTTTATCTTTGAAATTCATTAATACCTCATAATTATTAAGTGAGGGTGCTTGAATCACATACAAACTAATGAATATTTAACATATATAGAATTATAATCAGTTCTGATATACTCTTATTAAATGGGGGGGATGAAAATCTTGGCTAATATGCTTCTTTTCAACCCTGTTTTCTAAGTTCTGTGAAATGTTAATTTCATTGTATGTATTTCATTGTTAATACTGTAATACAATATGAGTTGAGTTTTTTCCCAAAGATCTCAGAATGGGGAATATTTGCCTTACTTAATAGAGTTGCTTGGGCTGCCATCTCCCCTCCCACCCCCACCCCCCCTTTTTTTTTTCCTTATTGAGAGTTATCTCTGGGTAGAAAGGTCAAGAGAAAGTACATCAAACAGGATTATTTTTTCTAGGATGAATTCCTGAACCATAGATTATCTTGCATATCAGTGTTAGAAATATTTTACCTGAGAGAAAAAACAGGACTTAGATGGTTCTTAGTTTGTCTTTTCCTTCATACTTGATGCAGTATTGGAAGTTTTCATATTGCTTGTTTATATTCACTCATTCACTTATAAGGGTGTAGTGAAAGCAAATTTTCAAAGTGTTTCTTCAAAATCAGAATACTTGGGCATAAAGTGTAACTCTACCAATTACAGGTTATGTGCAAATAACTAACTTCTGTGAGAATATTATCAAGTCTGACTTGGGGATGATAAATATTTGTAGGGTTTGGCAGTTGGAGAATATATTTGGTGACACGTGTAAATTATGAGGCAGAAATCATGGTGACCTAGAGTTGATGTTCCCATTTTTGTGAACTCTAAAATGCAATATTCCGTGATTTATGCATTTCATTGGATCAGTTTGCCACTTGAAAATTACTGAGAGTAACGTTACTAATTCATTTTTATCCAGATTAGTGATATATAATTGACATATAATATTGTATAAGTGTAGGGTATAAATTGTGTTAATTTGCTATGCTTCTATATGGCAATGTGATTACCACCATAGCATTAGCTAACACCTCTGTCATGTCTCCTAATAACCATTTTATTTTAGTGGTGAAAACATTTCAGGTCTATACTTCTTGAAACTTTGAAGTATATAATAAAATTTTATTAACTTAATCGTCATTCTGTATATTAGATCCCCAGAACTTACTTACCTTATAACTGGAAGTTTGTACCCATTGACTGGCATCTCCCCATTTTTCACTGGGCATTGGGGGATGGAGATATATTTCTATACCTATACCTATACCTATACCTATACCTATACCTATACCTATATATATCTCCTCCAAAATAACACCACCACCCCCAATGAGGGTGACAAAAAGTTTACTGGTCTTGCAGCATCAGTTAGTGGTCTCTTTTTTATAGTATGTTTATCTGGTTTTGTTATTAGGGTAATGCTAGTCTCGTAGAATGAATTTGGAACTTTTCTTTCTTTTTTCTAATTTTTGGAATAATTAGAAAAGCATAAGTATTAAATCTTTTCTAAATGCTTGGTAGAATTCTCCCACAGAGTCATCCAGTCCTGGACTTCTGTTTGTTGACGGTGTTTTGATTACCAATTCAAATTCATTGCTAGTAATTTGTCTACTCAAATTTTCTATTTATTCCTAATTCACTTTTGGAAGATTATATGTTTCTAGGAATTTATTCATTTCTTTTAAGTTGTTTGATTGGTTGGCATATATTTTTTCATAATATTCCCTTCTAAACTTTGGCATTTCTGTGGTATTGTTTCTCCTTCTTCATTTCAGATTTTGTTTGACTTCTCTCTTCTTTGTTGTTGATTCTGCCTAAAGGTTTTGTTTGTCTTTTCAAAGAACTAACTCCTGGTTTAATTGTTCTGTTATTTAGCAGTTTTTGTCTTAATTATTTTTTTTAATATTTATGAGAGAGAGAGAGCGAGAGCGAGAGAGAGCATGAGTAAGGGAAGGGCATAGAGAGGAACACAGAATCTGAAGCAAGCTCCAGGCTCTGAGCTGTCTACATAGAGCCCAATGCAGGGCTTGAACTCACAAACGGCAAGATCATGACCTGAGCCAAAGTTGGATGCTCAACTGACTGAGTCACCCAAGTGCCCCTGATTTTTTAGTCCTTATTTCACTTATTTGTCCTCTAGTCTTTATTATTTCCTTCCATCTACTGGCTTTAGGCTTTTTCCTTGTCTTTCTAGCTTTTTTAGGTGTAAGGTTAGGTTGTTCATTTGAGATTTTTCTTGTTTCTTGAGATAGGTCTGTATTTCTATGAAATTTCCTCTTAGAACAGCTTTTACTGCTTCCCCAAAATTTTGGAGCAGTGTGTTTTCATTTTCATTTGTTTCCATGTATTTTGGTCATATATTTTTTAAATCATGCTGCTTTGAAGATACAAAAGAAAAACAAAAACATGGCCAAATTGAATTAAGAATGCTGTAAAAGATCTTTTGTATCTTAAACAATTTTTTGATCTGGAAGTTAGATACGTTATCTGAATTCTCACCCACCATGAGCATCTGGAGGTGTTATTAATCCTGCATTCCTAGGGCAAACTATCAAAGTTGTTATACCTAAAATTAGGATCCAAAAATAAATAGAGTTTAGTAAACATTTGAGTTATATAACATAATTGAAATAATAGATTCCAGATATAAACAGATACATAAAGACCAGAAAAATCTGAGCAGTTTTGATGGCTCATAAAATAAAGAATAAACATAGTCAAGGTCTTTAGAGAGGATGCATAAGCAATGCTACTAAGTAGTATCTACTTTAATAATAATCGTCACCAATAATATATTTAATTCTTACTATATGTCAATCACAGAGCTAAAACTGTGATTTTTCTATCAGCCATTACCCTATAAAATAGACAATGCTATAATTTCCATCTTATCGATACGGACCAATGTAATGAAAAACAGAGTAATTACATTATCCAAAGGTTCACCAGTTTTGAGTACCAGGAAGCAGAATGGTAAGAATTATTATCCTTAATCACTGTATTTTATGATATATAAACAGAATACAGCCATATAGTGAATATGTGCAATGTATATTCACGTCCAGTGACAAAGAGACTGAAGCTGGGGAACACAACCATACTCACTAGACTTAAATACAGAGTGGTCCAACAGGCCTTACATACTTTGAATAAATTATCCATTTATTTTTTCTACCTCCTTTTGCTATTAAATGCCTGAATACTGAATAATAATGAATATACCTTAGTTCATATACTTTTGAGAAACTACCACTCCGTGAAGCTCACTTAGCCTGCATAGAGATAAGTTGGCAAGCAGTTGTTGAACTTTAATGCACAGATAAGTATAATTGTATAGTTCTCAGTATCTTTTGCATATTGTGGATGTTTTAAAAATAGCTTCATAAAAATAGCTTTGTATTTATGTACAGTGTTATCTCATGACATTTTCGGAAGTAAAATTCTGGAAATTACTTGATGAAAAGATTTTTATTTTCCAATTTGAGACCTTATAAGAAGAATCTTATAAAAGTAGTGATCAAAGAAAACTTAAACAATGAATTATCCTTTTCAAAAATTATCTGTTTATGTGGTGAATATTGCCGATGAAAATTAGGGACACAAGCACACTGAACATATATGATATTAACAAAATGCTAATTTTTACTTATTTGAATACTGCCTTGAATATCTTCATGACAAAGTAGATTATTCAGAAATTTATGTCTTTGGTGTATTTGGGTCAGTGTACATTGGCCACAACCTAAGAGGAAAAAAGTCTTGCAAGGCAGAGAGATTGAATTTCCAGAAGAGTTCCTTCTTGGGGAACCACAGGTAAAAGTAGAAAATGAAATAAACTACTAGTTACAAAAAAGGAATGCCAAAAGCAGTTCATGACTTCCTGCAGAAAACAACCCTTTAGCCACTGCTCAAACCATTTTCTTTCTCTTTACTGCTTTTTAAACCGGCAAAGAGGATCGGTAAAGGAGCTTTGGAACTGAGAGCAAGTTTTGCTAATGAGTCTCCTGATGCTGTCCCAGTGATGGGCACGGCAGAATTCCATCAATAAAACATTAAGATAAAGCACCCACAGCCCTTAAGGTAGCAGCCAAGTCTCATTCCAGGGACTTGGATTTTGTGTCAATTAAAGAAGAGACTTCAAGAGATGAAATTCACTTTGCTCAGGCTTGTAGGACACCTCCGGCGAACATTAGCACAACAATTGCCATCATATTTTTTTACACCTCTCAGGTCCATGTGCAATGACCATCTCTCTCATTTCTCATTGGTTTACTGTTGTTCTAATTTACTCACCGAGACTTACATTCAAGTCCCAATTGAACTTGTTGGACACTGAAATGTAGTAACAGGCAGGAGACTTTTTCAAAATTGTATTTTCTATATAAGTAAACCTCTCAACTGAGTTGTGGTTTTTTTTGTTTTGTTTGCCTCTATCAGGAGAGTTTCAAGACAACTCTGTGAGGTGAGATAAGGATTTTCTTATTTATTAAATTATATAAATGAATAGAAATTCCAGGTGCCTTCTGGGGCATCACTTTCTCCTGTTTTGTTTCTTGAATTCCAGGAAAAGCAACAGTGAAAAAAAAGTATCAATACTGACTTACTCTTTTTCTTTATTTGTTATAGCAGCAAACTCTTCCATAATACAAATATTAGGATGGAATTTACAGTGAACATTGGCATATTTTTATGGTTATTGTCACATCTAAATTAACTAAAGGGTTTTTGTTTGAAGGATCTCTTCTCTTGGTTAAAATGTAACTAGAATCATAAAATCCCGTGGCTTTACATTTGGGAATCCCATTCACATAATTTGCATAAACTGCCATTTTGATATCTTTAAAACATAAACAAATTTACATTTACTCATATAACTTGCCTCTCATCAGAAACAGCTTTGAATATTCAGGGACATAAATTTGTCTTTGCTGTCACATTAGTTTAGGGTATGTTTTACCTGCCTTTTCTAAGATATCTAAGTATGCCTGATTAAATAAACATGAAAGTGACAGACCAGCCGAATATTTAAATCTCACAAAGAGAATAGGTATATTAACATTGGAAAGTACCCCCATTCCCACCTGCCCTGGGATGTATCAGATTCAAACATTGTCCATAGGATTCAACCTTAGTCCTCTTCCCCAGAGTCTTGACATTGCCATCAGCAACCTCTCACTAGCAACAGATCCTTTACCTCAGACACTTCCCAAGGTCCTGTCCCTGTCAGCAAGAACTCATCATGTATGTTGCTGTTCCTTCTTGACCGAGTGCTTTAGCTACAAAAAACAATTTGAAACTTGGGGGATTTTGAACAAAACACAGTGTCTTCATTATCACTTACCATGTTAACACATGACCAGAGCACATTTTATGTAAGCCCTGAAAATGTCTGGTGATTGACCTGATATCAGTTATCGTTGGAGATGGAATCAAGCTTAGGAAACACATTTCTGAATTTTCAATTTGGGATCTGTTCTAATATACTATTTATGCATTTTGAAATATAGAAGAAAATGAACAGATCAGATTACTTTATTGTTAGTGGATTAGAGACATCAATGAGGTGTAAATGGTAATCCGTAAAGAAGGTAATCCATTACAAAACAAAATAGTTCGTGAGAAATCAGAAAATGGTACTTCTTCAGCCTCTGTATGATGACGTGTTTCATTCAACCTTGTCTTCAGATATGAAAACAACAACAACAAAGTAAGTTCAGAGGAGTGATTTCCAAGGTCATACTTTCCAAGAATGTTTTTATTGATTAACCCACTTGGGGACTTGGATGTCCATAGAACCCAGGACTTCAGGAATCATAGATACCTGAGTGCCTTTTGTATACTTTGCTGGAAACAGGCTCTGAACAAACCAGAAATAATTCTGTGTTTGCAGTGTTTTATCCTAATGGGCACAGAGAGATATTAAAGGTATGTTTATGAGTGATTATCTAATTGTAAATTATAATTGTAGTGTTTTGGAGGGAAATAATTACAAATTGAAATGGGATATGAAGGAGGTAACTGGAGCAGACCCCAAAAAATTGAAAAAGAAACTCCGTTTTGAGGAACTAGAATTTAATTAAAATCTGAAAGTTAAATAAATTGACCAGATTTCAAAAACAAACAAACAAAAAAAAAATGGAGGTGATAGTGATCTAAGCAGAGGAGCCAGTATAAAGACTTGGAAATAGTTAAGAGGACAGCATAACTGAAGAATTTTAAAAAGGACAAGACAGCTTGAGTATTTGGGAAAAGGGAACAGTATTAGAATATATTTGGGAACTATCATAAAAACCGCTCTATTGAAGGTGGTCCTCAAATTTCAATTCCATAGCTATGGTTTCTTAATTCATAAAATCACTTCCCATTTTGATGCATCACGACATAGAGAAAAATTGGAACTCAGAGGCGCCTCACATTGCCATGCACTCCACACATAAATTGGATGTTCTTCATGAAAACTCCCATTTTGATTGTGTAATGAAAACCATTGGCAGATACTGCCAGCTAAGTAGACTTAAGGGAATTAAACTACGTTACATCAAAACATGATGCTCTGAGCCAGCATGCAATCCCCTATCATCAAACAGTTTGCAGTGAGCATGTATTTTGCAAGTTTCACTATCTCAATCTGTATTTGCCCTCAAACCTTCCTCAGGCTCTGTCTACACTGTCAAATGAGGGGTTGAGCCATCACCACAGGAGGGGTATTGATGGAGACAGCTCAGGTCAAATGAGTCCCTTCTTCCCAGATTCTGCTCTATAATAACCTCCTATCTCCTCTTCAATTTGCTTGCATAAACAGAGCCTTAGGGCAACAGTGAGACTAGGAGATATTCCAAACGTGCCTCAAATAATATTACAAATTTTAAGGTCTTGTCTACAAAGCATATTTGACCCATACATTTCACTGCTGAAAGAGATGGTTGAGAGATTCTGCCCTAAGTTATTTTTGTTATATTTGAGGAAACTGAGGCTCAAATATATTCATCAGTTCTATTGCACAGTGTAGGAGACACTTCTTGGTGGAAAGGGAAGTAAAATATATATATTGTGGACTTTGAGTTCAGACTTTGCTCTGGGCATCCATACATCGTGATTGGAATCCACTCATCCCAACAACCATGTAGCAAGCAGTCAATATTTTTTATTCCATGTAGGACTTGGACCAGGCAAATAACCATAGCTAACTACATCTTATTCTGTGCTATGGACCGTGCATACAGATGTACATGTAATTCTTCTAATTGCCACACTATGCCTAGGAGTGAGTCATTCGCTACATAGGAGAAGACTGAAAATTTAAAGTTTAAATAACTTATCCCCAAAGTCTACAGCTGTTAGTTGGTTAATAGCATTTCACACCCAACCTAAAGTCTTATACATTATGTTCTTACGCCTCATATGTAATGATCTGGATAAGGTTTTGTGACAAAAATACTAACTTTGACATGTTAAATTCAGTAATATTTATGAATTTCTACTATGTTTCTGGAATTGTTTCTTCCCAAGGATGCTCTGGGGAACATAGTACATTTATTTCTTACCCTATGGAGCCACTTGTCCAGTAGGTGAAAGGGATATTAAAAAAAGAATGACACAAATTTATTTAAGTCATAAGAGTAGTTTTAATAGTACTTTGAGCACAACTAAGTACTAAGAACGGATGGGAGGCACTGTAGAACAATAGAACAACAGCTTGTTCACTGGTGTTGGGGAAACTGTTAAGATGAGGCATAAAAGAAGAGAGGGAATTTACAACATGCAAATAGAAAAGAGGCACAGAGGTATTGGAAAAAGTGGGTGCAATGGTCCTGGGTTGGAAAAGAGCTCGATATGTGTGAGGCACCGAGGTGGCCGGTGAAACTATAATGTACCAAATTATGGCGCCAGTCCTGTAAAATGGGGCTGGAGAGAAAGGTACAGGTGGGTCAAGAGCATCTAGGTCCTTTCAGACTGGTGAGAATGATTAGTCCTTTTGCTAAGATGTGTTACATGGCTATTTGGAGTTTTAGTAGGAGGGTATCGTGATAAGATTTGTGTTTTAGGAAGAATAACCCAGTTTTGGTGTGCCAAAGGGATTATAGAGGGACAAGGATGGAACTTTCCAAGTGCTGACATTTCATTTATATACTAGCATATTGGCAACCTGGAATACAAATACAGGAGGGCAAAGGATGTTTGGCAAGGCTCCGGAAATCACTGTCATTTAAATAACATGGAAAGAACTGGGCATGTTTTACTTTCAAGAAAGAGAATAAGGAGAGTGAGTTTTTTAGGAGAGGAGAAAGAGAAATGGCTGAATTTCTAAAGGAGGCCTGTTTCGGCCTGATAGAGTCATTGTTACAGGCAGAGGTAGTCAATGGAATAATTGGCAGTTCTGTGACGTTGTCAGTTTTTTGGCCCTCACGGTATTGCAGGAGACATTACATAGTTTGTACCTATCAGGATGTTGTAGAACTGGCTCCATACCTGGAGCAGAATTTTGGAAAGTTGTTTTCCTCCAAAATTGTTTCATGTGCTAACATTCTCCGTTTACTTTACAAATCTGAATGTCAGACAGAACCTGTTGCCATTTCTTCGTGTGTGTACTGGAGATGGGATTTGTAAATCTTACATATATAGATTAAAGGCTATTTTGCTAATTTAGGAAACTCTGATGCATTTTTTAACACACAGGTTAGGGCTGCCTCCATTCAGGCATGCCTGCCTAGGACAGGTGATGAGAATTGAGCATAAACCTGTAAGACAGAGCTTGAGTTTCAGACTACATGTTATTCTGTTTATGTTCTACCAGTGATGATGCAAGTACTATAACTAATAATCTGTTTTATTCACTTCAAAAAATTAGACATTTGAATACAAGGTAAAATTTTTTCTCCCTTTTGTTCATTTCTCCTCCCTTCTTACTTGACCTATCTCATTTTTGCCCTGGCTCCCCACCCCTCTGTACTTGGTATTGCTGCAACATTCAGCTTCTTATACACTCATCTCTCTGTGCCATTCCATATGTAAGACACACAGAAAAATTTCAGTGCTCACAATCTAAAGTCCACGTAGTTTCATCTTGATATAAATTGTCCTTTATAATTTTTATCTGATATACCTGATCATGCTGCTATATATCCTTTTTCCTTATTATTACAATACATTTTAGCTACTATGGACTACTTCTCATTTATTTTTCAAATAAAGTAATAGCTGTAAGTAGAAGTTGTTCAGGTAGTAGTGATTATTATAATAGTATTTTGTTATTAAAGTTTTTTTTTATTTATAGTCAAAGCAATGGCTGCCATTTGAGGATCTCCTACAACCAAGCATTTTAATAAGTAATTTAAATATCTGATATTATTTTATCTTTTTCATTTATTTATGTAATATGTATTTATATTTATTCAAAGCCACTCTGAGGCATTCATCCAGGAAATTGAGATAATACAGTGGGGGAAAAAAAAACAAAAACAACAGATGACATCCCTGTTTCATGGGCCTTAGATTCCAATGAGTGAAAATATTACATTTTACAGAGGTAGGTGTTAGTAAATATTTCATTCCTTTTGTACCTTCCTCAGTATTCTAAGGTCTACATAAATATAACTTGCCTTGGAACCAAGTATAACCTTACAAACCTCCATATGTGCCCCAAATGAAAATCTGATAGTTTAAATAAGGGGAGTGCATTAACATGCCTGTAAGGAACAGTTACAGCTCCCAGAATAGAAATGTGGGTTTTTAACCTTGTTTTGATTCAGTAACCTACATTGTCAAGTAGGTATGCCAATTGGACTATATCTTTGAAGCCTCACCTCCACCATCTGTATTCATTTTAATGTCATGCCATTGATGTGTCTCTTCAAGTAGAGATCATTTCATTCTTAATATAGTCAGGTAGCATAGAGTGCTTTTCACCCTGGGAAATGCAACAAGCACAGAATGGGGAACTTTCTGGGTTGAGGAACAAAGTCCAAGGTAAACCCCTGGTGAGATTGTCAAAGGCAGACTGTGAGGAGGCGTGAGAAGGTGCCACATGTTATCCAAAAGGAGGAAGAGTGATTGGCAAGGTCAAGCTATTTGCAGAGATAGCATTTGAGCCCAGTTCGATTGAAACTTAAAAGCTTAGATAAGTCAAAGGGCTGAGAGAGAGAGAGAGAGGGAGGGAAAAAAAAAAAAGAGTCCAGCTTTTCCTTATGGGAAACTTAGTAAGAAAAAGATTTAACGGTATTGGAGGAATTCTATAAATGGAAAGAAAATTGTAAGAGGAATCTTTTGTATAGCATTTAGAAAATATTTTTAAAACACACCCAATTTTATTAGGTTGACAGAAGGATTAATTGTGGTTATGTTCAGAGAGGGACATATTTTTAAAACATTCAAAGGGTGTTACAAGTTAATATTAACAGTGGTGTTTTAAAAAAATCTCATCAGGCGTTAGCTTCCAAACATGATCTTTGAATCAGAATAACCTGGTCAATTTGTAAAGATAACAAAAAAAAAGGCAACTTCCCTGGCTATTCCTTTGTGAAGCTAGGGCTCAGAAATGGGCTTTTTTAGCCAGCTTTCTCCGGGGGAAGGTATATCTTCTTCCATTTAGTGCAGAGTCTCTGGTTCTTCCTGGTCTGGCTCGTGTGTGCAGTCCTCCTCAGCTCTATATTCTGCCTCTGGGTGCATATCTGTTGGGGACTGCACACTAAAGCCACAAGGACATGCAAGTTGACACCAGAACTCTGCATCTTCCATCCTCCACCAAGTCCTCTTTTTCTTCTCTGCAACCTTTCCATGTGCTTCCGTAGCTCCTCATGCAATATAGTCATTGTGAAGCATCAGTATCACCTCTCATTCTAGATTGAACTAATCCATTGATGTGCATTTCTTTGATCTATTTGCTAAATTCTATTTATTTATTTATTTATTTATTTATTTATTTATTTATTTATTTATTTAGAGCGAGCATGCAAGGGCGGGGGTCACAGAAAGAGGGGGAGAGAGAGAAGGAATTCCAAGCAGGCTCCCTACTGTCAGTGTGAAGCCTGCTGCTGGGCTCAAATTCACGAACATGAGATCATGACCTGAGCCCGAACCAAGAGGTGGATGCTTACCAACTGCACCACCCAGGTGCCCCTATTTGGTAAATTCTTAGGAAGAGTCTGCTAACCCCAGGCAAGAAGCTAACCAGTAACTACATGTAGTGTCTAGTGAGGGAGATGACAAATGAACAATTAGACTAAAGTATAATACTTGCTAGGCAGGAATGCCATAGGAGAATGTCACAGGATCCCAAACTTACTGGACTTCTCTACTATACAGTGAAGACTTACGTGACTTCTACTCTCCGGAGGGCTTTACTTGATTTTCTTCATGCCTCTCCTTAGAGTCTTAACTGAACATTCATTGACAATAAGAACAAAATCTACGATTTCCAGGGTAGTCTCTTCTCCAATTAAAGAAATTTTAACACCCGTTTACTTTGTACTTAATACTGTCTGTATGCTTGGATAAGAATGAAAAACAATAGAAAACAATGACCACATTACTCTTAGTCTCAGGTTAATTATATTTGTCAAACTTACCACGATAACATTGGATGAAATACATTGATCATGTTAATATACTTCAGTTCTTAATGTGGATTGTATTGCCTCATCCTCCTATCATCCTTACACCTTAGGTGCTGCTGCAATCTCCATGTCACTGATGAAGAGGCTGAAGTTCCAACAAAGAGTCCCATTTGTTCATGGTCACACAGTAAGTAACCCCTTGATTTCAAACCTGGGTAGTCGGGCTCTATTCATCTCCATTAAGCTATTCTCCTTGCAGTTTTATTTCATTGTGACATTCTGTTGTGTCTTAGGTTGAAGTTAATTCTAACACTGTCATTTCTGGAGAGGTAACACTGCAGAAATTTTAGGATTGAAATGCCTGAATTGAATCGTGTTGCCATTACTTACTAGCTAGGCAACGCTGAGTACTTCATTCAGGTTTTCTGTGCTGTACATGAGTGGTTGGCACAATGGAAATAATAATAGTACATAACTTAGTTGTACTCAGTGAGTCAATACATGTTAACCACTTGGATCAGAGGTTAACAAATAGGAAACACTTATTTCTGCTCATCATCACTATGATTGCCATCACTGTTACTACTATAATTAATACTACTGCAAATAATAGCATGACCACCATGATGGCTGGCTTGTGAACCCTCAATAAGGCAAAAAGAATCAGTGTTCCCATGGTTAAGATGGGAATTTAAGACCTCCTTGCTTTTCTTAAAATATGTATGAGTATGAAAATAAAAGGTTAATAGAATATTATTTCAATTTCTCTGGATAGGTAGTAACAAAGTACTTATAACTGTATCACTCCATTTTTAGCTTTTATGCATGTACATCTCTTTTCTTTGTGAGATTCAGGGTGCATACAATAAAATTAAAGGAAAAAGACTAATGTGAGAAGTCCCTCAAGAATCAGAATCTGGAATCTGGTGGAGCTGCTCCCATTTCACATTTGTTCTCCACCTGCTTATAGAAAATATACACTGGACCCTAAATATACACTGGGCCCAGTGAACAAGAGGAAATAACTTTCAGTGACTGATGCAAGATCTCCTCTATGCCAGGCACTTGTGTTTGCTTTTTTTTTTTAATTGTGTTCTTTATAAGACTTGGGGTTGTAATGCATTATCCCCATTTTTATTTGACAAACTTACAGCTCAGTGAGATGAAACAAGTTGTGTAAAGACACCTTAATAAATGTCAAAGAAATTTTAAATCTGGTGCCTGATTCCAGAGTCCAGACACTGACCACTAGGATATGGAATATCCTACGTGTGCTTAAGGAACAATTACCAAGCATGTTCGCCAATCAAAACAAAATAAGTTTTAAGAAATAGACTGGTTACACTAGCTAATGAAGAGTCCAGGAAGAAAGGTATGGGGAGGGTGGTTGCAGATAGATAGAAACGTGTTGCACAGATATGTAAGTAGCGTCTTAAAATCCTTATGGGTGCCAGGTCACAAAATCCAATTGTGATGTTAATTTGAATGTTCTTAACTTACACAATGTCAAAAACTCTGTTGCTTTGTATCCTAATTTAATTATAACATTTCCTTTGTTTCCCTTCGATCATTATGAAAGTAACAAATGTTCAATGTAGAATTGGGGGAAATTCTAGAAGGAAGGTAAAATCATTCATTGTCAAAAGATCCATAGGTAACCATGTGATGGTTCTCAACATTTCTTTTTATGAATTCTTATTTTTTCTTTTATCTTTTAGTATTTCTGTGTTGTATTATTTTTAAATTAATATACTGCCACATCTCTTGTCTGCTTTTTTCCATTTAGCGTTGGGAATTTATAACCCAACTTTTTATAGACAACATTTTAACAACTTGATAGCTTTCTATCCTGAGGAATGATAATTTGCCGTTACCTGTGTATTATGTATACAAAAAGTCCTTTTTGCTCCCGTGAACATTTTTTTAATTTTTTTATTATTTTTAATACAATTTATTGTCAAATTGGCTAACAAAATGTAAAGTTTGCTCTTGGTTTTTAGGGTAGATTTCCATGATTCATTGCTTACATACAACACCAGTGCTCATCCAAGCAAGTGCCCTCCTCAGTGCCCATCACGCATTTTCCCCTTCCCCTCACCCCCCCTTCAACATTCAGTATGTTCTCTGTATTTAATGATTTCTCACAGTTTTCCTCCATCCTCCTCTGTAACTTCCCCCCCCCCCTTCCCTTCCCCCATGGTCTTCTGTTAAGTTTCTCAGGATCCACATATGAGTGAACACATATGATACCTGTCTTTCTCTGACTTACTTTAATCAGCATAATACCTTCCAGTTCCATCCATATTGATGTAAATGGCCAGATTTCATTCTTTCTCATTGCCAAATAGTATTCCATTCTATATATAAACCACATCTTTATCCATTCATCAGTTGATGGACATTTAGGCTCTTTGCATAATTTGGCGATTATTAAATGTGTTGCTATAAACATTGGGGTACATTTGCCTCTATGCATCAGCACTCATGTATCCTTTGGGTAAATTCCTTTAGTGGTATTGCTGGGTTGTAGGGTAGTTCTATTTTTAATTTTTTGAGGAAGCTCCACACTGTTTTCCAGACTGGCTGCACCAGTTTGCATTCCCACCAACAGTGCAAGAAGGTTCCCTTTTCCCCACATCATCACCAGCATCTGTAGTTTCCTGAGTTGTTAATTTTAGCCACTCTGACTAGTGTGAGGTGATATCTAAGGGTCGTTTTGATTTGTATTTCCTTAATAATGAGTGATGTTGAGTATCTTTTCATGTATGGGCTGGCCATCTGGACGTCTTCTTTGGAAAAGTGTCTACTCATGTCCTCCCATTTCTTCACTGGATTATTTGTTTTTTAGGTGTTGATTTTGGTGATTTCTTTACAGATTTTGGATACTAGCTCTTTATCCAATATTTCATTTGCAAATATCTTTTCCCATTCCATCGGTTGTCTTTTAGTTTTGTTGATTATTTCCTTTGCAGTGCAGAAGCTTTTTATCTTGGTAAGGTTCCAATAGTTCATTTTTGCTTTTAATTCCCTTGCCTTTGGAGAGTGGTTGAGTAAGAAATTGCCTGCTTCCTCCTCTAGGGTTTTGGTGGTTTCCTGTATCACATTTATGTCTTTGATCCATTTTGAGTTCATTTTTGTGTATGGTGTAAGAAAGTGGTCTAGTTTCATTTTTGTGCATGTTGCTGTCCAATTCTGCCAGTATTATTTGCTAAAGAGATTGTCTTTTTATAAATTAACCTGTGTTATAGTTTAAGGTACCCTGAACATCTCTGTTACTCACAGATTTTTCTGTATCCATATTGTTAAAATAGAATGAATATGTGGAGATACATATGAACATATTTAATGTCTTAATATGTATCACCGATTTTTTTTTTTTATAAATACAACGGTCATTGGTTAGGAAGCTCAGAGAGAAAGGGCACTTCCAAACGAGGGGTAGCCTGGGAAAGGCTAGGAAAAGAGGATAAAGACCAAGAAATTTGGCAGTGCATTTAGGGCTGAGGTAAGGGAAGGGAGGAGAAAGATCTGAAAACGTCAATTAGTGTAAGTTTCAAATTGACAGCCAACCAGAATCTAAAGAACATAAAATATACCATGTTGTCCCATTGAAGTCCTATTTCAGTTAAGAATGTGTGTGAAGGGATTATCAGCATTGCTTTCTCTTTAAGTCCATCAGACTGGTGATACTTAGACCAAGTTTTGCATCATGTGTTTGTATTGATTTGGGGTGACAGAGTTTTTTGTCCTTCAGTACAAAGGCAGGCTGTGTGTTTTACTAAGGTGGATTTGAAACAGGACTGTTTTACCTGATGAAATGCTGGCTGTGTCTCACAGTATGTTCTGAAATGACAACAAAAACAACAATATGCTGGCTGGTTTGGGCAACCCTGGGCAATCCAACATTCTAACAAGTGAATCTGGATACAATCAGAAAGTTATATTTTGTAGTCCAAACTATGTCAATAAAAATAAAAATTAGATGAATTTAATTTTAATTTTCAAAATAAAAAGTAATTAAACAAAACATTACTAAATCTATAGTATTTTTATACAATTTGTTAGCTAAAGTATTTTCCATCCATTGTGATTTCAATATTCCCGAGTTGTATTGTTTTCTTCTTTAACATTGTATCTCTAAAACTCAATTTTTAAAGAATAACTATGCCTATTTGATCTGTAGTCACAGATCAAATTATTTTATTAGTAAGTTTGATTCTATAGAAAATCATCTCAATTGTTTCAGGGTTATCAGTGTCTGCGTAAACAGAGTTAAATAGGAGCATTTATGAATGCATTCAATAAGTGTTTACTAAGATTAAAATTAGGGAATATAAGGTTAATTGTATTCTCTGACTTTAATAAACTCAATGAATGAAATTTGATGAAGTCTGATGGTAGTTGAAGGTAAGAATCCTAAATCCTGTGGTTTTTAAGAATTGAAAGATTAAGCCCCACATCTCATTTTTTCTTCTATGCTTTGCTGCTATGTTGTAGAGTGTATAGGTTTCTGAAAAACTAAAGAGGAGGGCCTCTAACACAACATAAAGACTTGAGAAGACTGTTCCATAGGACAGGTAATGGCTGAGCTGAATTATCCTGGTGATGATCACAAAGCACAATTCAGTAGGATATAATGTGCCATGCAAAATGATGGAAGTGTCAAGGAGTTGTTAGAATTGGGGACTTTAGCATGCTTGACATTTGAATTGGAGGTGAGATCCATGAATTAGGCATGAGGCCAAATCACAAATGGATGATACCATTTTGGAGTCTGTTGCTTAAGTCAGTGCAGCACCACTGAAAGATTTCACACAAGTGACCCAATCATATTGACAGTGTGGAAAGATCGCCCTGATGGAGAGATGGCAGTTAAATGTGGGATTTGGAGGACTGAGAATGTCATCGTTACTAGGCTAGTTTATTGTTCCACTGAGATATAATGGGGACCTTTTCCATGACAATGCAAGGAGGAACAGAGAAGAGGAGATACATGAAAGATAGTTATTATCACAGATTTCTTACAAGAGTTTCTTTTGAAAAGCTCAGTTCTTTAAATCCCACGGATTTACAGTTGGACATCTTTCAAAACAGGGGCTGCTGAAATGAGAAAGAGTGAAAGCTAAATTGTCTCCAACTTAGAAGCCTTTTTTTCAGCTCTAATTTGCCTATGTTTGGTGTGGAATTGGGTATTGAAATCCACTCAAGTTTCTAATTTTCAGCTCTCCTGCACCCACACAGCCTCACAGTTAGGAGTTTGCTAATAAAATGGGTTCCCAATTTAATCCAACAAGGGGCTCACTATGCAAATTTTCTTATACAGTATGTTTTTTTTACAAATAAAACCTAGATAAAAATATGAATACCAGTAAACTTGAGGGTCTATAATTTAAAAGGATGAAATTCTCTATTTTTAATGTTTTACTTATTTTTGGAAGAGAATGAGAGACAGTATTAGCAGGGGAGGGGCAGAGAGAGAAGGAGGCACAGAATCTGAAGCAGGCTACAGACTGTGAGCTGTCAGCATAGAGCCTGATGAGGGGCTTGAACTCACAAACCCTAAGATCATGACCTGAGCCAAAGTTGGATACTTAACCGATTGAGCTACCCAGGTACCCCTTAATAGAATGATTCTTAAAATTATTGTAAGTATGTAGCCATAACCCAGGTGGGAAAATTAGAGCTATGCTGCAAAGAGAAGGAATTATTACAGAAAACCTTTGGCACTACTGGACTATAGTGTCGATATGGTCCTTAGATATTGTCTAGTATAAATAATAAATAAAGGCAGTTAAAGAAAGAAGAAAATATAGAAAAAGATTGCTCTGGTTCATGGTGGTGGCATTACCTTCCCTGTGAGTGAAAATTAAATTGTACTCTGAAAGCCCGGTTCATTTCTCACTTGGATCATGAAAACCAGATAAACATATTTTAAATACAATGCATCATCCTGGGCCACACCACTTGTTTATATTATTAGAATGTTTGGGGCTTGGAGCTTAAGATTCTGTATTATAATAAGAAGTCTACCTGGTAATTTTCATAGACACCAAAGTTTGATAATGACTACCTTAGGACTGTAGGATCCCCTGTCACTCTAAATTTATTTGAATCTATGACTTGACATAAAACATTCTGAAGGTTTTACACAGAGCAAGTACTCTTGAAATATAATGATTGCTTTCAAATATTTCTGCTCTCACTTCCCAGAAACTGTTTAAAAGGATAAGACAGAAGAAGATTTATCCTCGTGGTTAGGTATAGATATGCAGGCTAGGGGGTAGAGGGGACAGTCAGGAATATATTCTTGTCTGTGTCTCCTAGTGCCTAGCACAAAGCCTGAGTCATGGGGGGTATCCAGTAAAATGTATGGAATGAATTAGCTAATGTGAGAGTCAGAGACTTCCCTCTCAGTAGGGAAGTTCAGGAGGTAAGTTTTCGCTTCTGAAGTCAAGCCTTGAATGTTCCCAGTAATGAACTCCGCAGTCATCTTTTGATGGAAATGGGAAGCAATTCCTTTACAGGCCTTCTGTAAGGGGCTCTCTATATATATTGGAAAATGAAGCAATGGTTTTGCCATTGCTCACATTAAATAGATGGGCTCCATTCAGCTTCTTTCATGTACAGGATTCTTCTGTGCCTCTAGATGGTGCTGCTGGCTCATAACTCAAGCAGTGCAAAATCCAAATGTAAGGCAAGTGAGGAGTGCAGACCTCTGAAGAACCATCTCTGCCTGCATCTGTGTCTCTGCCTTTTGCCAATTTGCAGGAAGCTTTATTTTAAAATACTTCCACATGGCCAGTTCTAATCACCTTTTCTTTCTACTCTCCCCTCATTATCATTTTTTAAATTAAAGAATCTATTTTAACATACTCAATAGAATTTGTTTATGCTCTTCTTATTTGTGGTACAAAGAATGGAAGAGTAAAGGTAACCAATCCATGGTAGAAAAATAAATAAAAGATTTCTACCTGGCAGCAAGCCATGTTGAACTCCATACATAAGGAACTCCATGTTTACATGCTCCATAAGTAATCTCGTCCAAGATACATGATCTCTCACAGTCCAATTGTAATTTTTTTTAAAGAAACAGCTTAACACTTGAAATATTGCATTAGTGAAATAGAAACACTCAGGGTTGAAAAATATGTAGGATCTGCATGGCTTTTCTGCCCTCTTGTTCTGAAGATAGACACCCATATTTTTTCATGGCACTTTTCCCTAATTAGCTAAATCTGGGACCAGAATCCTTCCCCATCCCAGAAATAAAGATGGATAAGGGTCCACATATACTTTAAACCATTAACTAACTCTGATCTGTTCTTTTATTTTGTGGTAGTTACTTAGGACATCCACAAGCTATGTGTCCTTCTCATATTTCCATGAAATAAGTAATAGAACGAAAATTGGAACTCAGACCAACTTTAGGTTAAATGTTTATACACCCTGCTGATCATGGGCTATCTCTAAAATTCTGAGCCAGAGTCCCAAACTGTTAATGCATGTCTCAGGAAACAGTAGCAATTCATTCATTGATCAAAAAAGGATTTATTTGGCAATTACTCTGATTAAAAAAAAAAAAAAAAAACTATGCTAAATAAACTGGCTAAACAGATAAATAGAATGACTTCTTCCAGAAGCTATCATTGTGGCAAAAGAGAATGACCATAGGAGGTATTGGTACGGGCAGTAATGGAGTCTACTATATTGCTATGTGCAACATGTGACATGAAAGAAAGGTGTTACCAGGTCCAGTGGGGGGACATGTAATAGAATAGGAGTAATCAATGCTGTCTTGTTGCGGGACAAAGGCAAGGCTCACACTCAGTTTAATGAAATGGGCAGACCTAATATAGATCATTTTTGTTTCCCAAGAATTGGTAGGGAGTTACTAGAAGCACTAGAGGTAGATGTTTGCATGTATTTAGATTTTAAAAATAGGACAACAAGGGGCGCCTGGGTGGCGCAGTCGGTTAAGCGTCCGACCTCAGCCAGGTCACGATCTCGTGGTCCGTGAGTTCGAGCCCCGCGTCGGGCTCTGGGCTGACAGCTCAGAGCCTGGAGCCTGTTTCCGATTCTGTGTCTCCCTTTCTCTCTGCCCCTCCCCCGTTCATGCTCTGTCTCTCTCTGTCCCAAAAATAAATAAACGTTGAAAAAAAAAAATTAAAAATAGGACAACAATAATTGTGCACATGCATTTGGTATTCCCATGTGATAAGTATCTCATTTGATTCTAACACAAGTATCACAGTGACCACCACCATGTAACAGCTACTTCCCATTTTAAGCATCTCAACTTCCAGACTCAGAGATAAAAATAGGCTTACTCAAGTTCACACAACCAGTTGCAGAAGGGGTTTCAAAGCTCATGCTTCAGCTTCCACATTAGATAGTCTTTCTAACTGCCTTTAATTAGAACCAAAGAGGAAGACAACTCTACCTGTACCAATCTGTAATTAATTTTATGTTTCAGTTTCACAAACAGGACTTGAGATGTGTCTCTGAATCAGAGGGCAGGCAAAACTTTAGCTTGAAGGATGGAAAGGACCCCCCAGAGCCCAGAGGACCCCTGAGCTTTTTGGCACCGCTAGGCTGACCACACACTCAGCTTCAGTAATTTTGGTGACTAAAGAAAATCTGGAGATGGTAGCTGCTGATACAAATCTATACAATTAGAAATGAGAACTCAGCTTTGAGAAAAAAAAAATAAGGCAGCATATCAGCACCCACATGCAAAAGATTGAAGATTCTACAACGAACACTGAAAAGTAGTTGTAAAATTTTGGAAAACTTACTTCACCTTTGAGAGGCAGAGTTGCCTCAATCTGCAGGTGCCAGTAGACAGGGTAACAGATCACTGTATTTTAGATCTTTCTGTGTTTCTATATTCATAATCCATGTACTTTTAGCACTGTGTCAGAAAGGAAGGTGGAAATTAAAGTGTGAAAAGATGTGATCCACCTAAGGATTATATATAGAAGCAACGTGGGTTCCCCCTTTTGGCATATGGAAGCCAGGTTCATGTCTCTGCGAAGAGACTTGAAGTTTTTCAACCCCTCCAGTGTCTGTGGCACTTAAAACTGCACCTGCAACAGGGGAGTGCTCAGCAGGTAACTGTTGAATGTTTCACATAGTAAATTTGCTTTCATTCATCCATTCAGTAAATACATAGTGAGCATCTACAGTAGAGAATACAATATTGTTGTCACTGGGGCTTAAAGAGTGTTGCTTGTGAGGCTTCAATATACATGAATATTTTCACAGACAAGAAAAAGGCAAAGTCAATGTGAAATAAAAACAAAGAAGGGTCTTGAGTTTGGGGGAAGCATAAAGTTTGATTTCCTGAATCTAGAAAGATTCTAAAGTTCAGCAAGAGACTAAGACTGGAAGCTTTTGGAGAAGACTGAGCATACACCAGTCAAGGCAGGTGAAAGAGTAGGTTCAGAGGAGGATTCATTCATGGTAGATCTTGGGAGGACTTATCATTGTCTCAGTCTCTGTACCTTTCCTGAGAAATACTGTTCCCAGGGTTCTTAACTCCAAAGACCATCAAAATCAAAAGATTTGATTCAAATTCTTACTTTGTACATGAGTTACCTGGTTTCTCTCCCTCTTCTTTCCATTCTCTGGATTAAAAGAATAAACTTCCTAGTGCATTTATGTAGGAGTTAACACTTAAAGTGACTTTGCATGAGAAAGCATCCAGCTGGTCAAGAAACAGCACAGGGGTAGAGTTCTCAGACCACAGAGCACCACTGCAATCAGTCCTTGAGCTCCAGCCACTCCATCTGTGTCATGCCCTGTGGGTTTCAGTAACATCACTGATGATTCATTCACAAACCTGCTCATCCCCTCGCTGCTCTACATTGGGCACAATTGCTCATTGTTCTCCACTGATTAGAATGCTGTGATTTATAAATGGATGATGTAAAAGAAAAATAGACCAAGGCCATTACTTGCAGGTGGATTTTTCTAGTCTTGACTGCTGGGTAATCAGTCTTCTGTGGAGTATCTCCTGGCTACTTACTGTTGTGATTTTTTATAAAGTGACTTCTTACACTGATAACTGTACCAAGCTTCATGTATGTCCAATTCTAAAAGGCAGATGAAATATAACTGTTTTCATGAAAGTGTTTAAGGATCTAATCTACTCTAAACTGTCCTTTATGTGAACATTATAATATTTGATTCAAAGACTCTGAACTGACAGAAAGGGCTAAGTAGAAAGTGTGGATATTAACATATCAAGTTTGTCACCACTAAAATATTCAAGCAGGTTAATTGCCAACAGGCAAAAATTTAGATGGTGCAAATGCTGTTAAATACTATTGTATGCCTAGGGATTAGCTTTCAGAGTTAGAATTGTAAAGCCCTGCTTTACAGAAGCGCCTCCTCTTGGCAGGCAAAGAGGACAACGAATTAGAAGTTGCAAAGTCTTAGAGAGGAAGAAATGTGGTGTCTTCATCTCCATTCCGAGTTTGACCCAAATAATTTTCACATGCTCTTAAGGGTGGTAACTTTTTGTAGGCCCCTTTTGTCTCCTGTAGCACAGAACACAGGCCCCTTCACCAAGCAGGTGCTCATACATAATAATTACAACAATTATAGCATTCATTTAACCCTGAAGGATTAGGGAGGTGGGGATTAATTAAGGCCTAAAAAGAAGTGGGAATCTGAGAGAACAAAACTTAAATTGATGGGTATAGGTTAGTAATGCCTACTTATTTGAGTTGGTATGAGCCTATCAGCCCAACATCTGGCAAACCTCTCTGAGATTTAGCAGATGAGATCTCAGGCATCTGTGAACAAACCTATCCTTTTTTTTTTTTTTTCCTACTCAGTGATGGAAAAGATAGTTATTTTTATTTTTTTACAAATAATTTAACAGTTCTGTCACAGAAAACATCTTTCATAAGGCTATTTTGTAACATTCATTTTTTAATCCTCTTTCTTAAAGAAAGTTAAAATTAATTTTCTCTCTTTTAAAACTTGGACTATTCTGCAATTAGCAACAGGTATATGCAAAGATAAATATGTGATAAACAGCTATATGTTTCTGCATGTAACTGAAAATGCCAACTTATTTTGAAAACAATTTTGATCAAAAAAATTTTTCTTGACAGTGTGTGTGTGTGTGCAGTGGGAGGGGCAGGAAGAGAGAGGATCTTAAGCAGACTCCCCACCCACAGTGGAGTCCAATGCGGGGTTCAATCCCATGATAATGAATGAGATCATGACCTGAGCTGAAATCAAGCGTGGGACATTCAACTGGCTGGGCCACCCAGATGCCTCTGAGAAATATTTTACGTATATATGCTTAGCTCTTCCTTCTTCTGCATTTTTGAGAAAAATTACATTAGAGAGTAAGATGCATACATGGCTTCCTACACGTACTCATTCTTCAATGTCACAAGTGTTGTCCGACTATCAGAGACCCCACCCAAGTTAGAGGTAAAGAGTTAGATTTCAGGTCCATTGAACTTTTTTTTTTCTTTTTTTCTTTTTCTTTTTTTAAGAAACTTGAACACAACTGTTGCCTGAGGTAGGGGTAGTCATGGAAGAAAAAAACTAATTATTTGGAAAAAGATTATAAGAGGGTATTTGAAGGAGAAAGGGCTAAAGGGACTGAACAGATTCTTATAAGTTGTTACAAATGATGACTATAAATTCTATGAAGTGGAATTAAAAGCAGAATTTCAGATTCCCAAAGTTAAATTAAAAGCAGAATTTCAGGTTCCCATAACATGGCCCATTGTGAACTTTCCCTAGTAAAAAATAACCCAAAAAAAAACCAAAAAAAAAAAAAAACTTTTTAAAATTTATGTTGAGGAGAAAAAGATAAAATGGCAAGAATAGTGGATGTGGGGAAATAATTAATCCTCTTAAATCCTAAAAAGACAGAGGGAAAAAATTCCAAACATTAACCCATCTTTTAGCTCCCTTTCCTATATGCTGGTCACTGGTACTCATAATAGTTGCACACTTGACAGAAGCCCTAAGGATCACAGGAAGATTAAATTTTACTCATTAGATTATAGCTAACAAGGCAGGAAAATGTCCTGATATATGTAACAATGATTTCCAATAACTTGCTCTGTGACCTTGGAAAATTCACTTAACTGATCTGAACCTCAGTTTCAATATTTGTCAAATTAAGTGATTGAAGGAGTAATCTGAAGTCCCTCAGATAACTAAAAGTCACTGGTTTTTAAGATGTGAAAAAAAACAAAAAGCAAACAAACAAACACTTCAGTTCAAAATTTCCTTTCAGCCAGGAAATGGAGCTAGTAAGGTACTTTTCAAAGCTATCAATGACTCCCAAAAGCCAATACAGATGATTCCCAAGTACAGCCAGATTTGGGAATCATTGGTCATACCCACGATGTCATTAGAAAAATGTTGTCTAGGAGTCAGAGCAGGCAGAAAAAGGTCAAATTCTCAAAAGTTTCTAGAGCTAGTGCCCTGTTCTGGCCAGAATACTCCAGTTGTAGGGTTCTGGGTTGAAAGAAAGTCTTAACTTTGAATATCTGAAAAAATGCACTAAAAATGAAGTGTTTAATCAGGGGAATCTAGGAGTGCAAGGAGGGGTCATGGAAGGGGAGAATTGCCTGGATTTTTATGAATAAGTAACCTTGTATATTAATGTGTTCTGTGTGAGAAATGTTTCTAATAGAGATGGCTACTGGTTTTTGTCTATAATTTCAAGAAAAGAGCAAGTATCTGTTTTTAAAGATTAAAGTAGTATAGAATATGGGGTCAGCTGGGTGGCTCCATGAATTAAGCACCTGACTTGATTTTGGCTCAATTTGTGATCTCATGGTCCATGAGTTGGAAGCCTGTGTTGGGCTCTACGCTGAATTCGCACAGCCTACTTGGGATTCTCTGTCTCCCCCTCCCTCCCTCCCTCCCTCCCTCCCTCCCTC
The DNA here is from genome assembly GCF_018350155.1 of Leopardus geoffroyi. Taxonomy (NCBI): domain Eukaryota; kingdom Metazoa; phylum Chordata; class Mammalia; order Carnivora; family Felidae; genus Leopardus; species Leopardus geoffroyi. The sequence continues at coordinate 39,475,272 of NC_059335.1, read as the reverse complement.
CCTCTCTCTCTCTCTCTCTCTCTCTCTCTCTCTCTCTGCCCCTCAGCAAATCATGGACACATATGCACACTGTCTCTCACCCTCTCCCTTTCAAAATAAATAAACACACATTAAAAAATAAATAATACAGAATGTGAACTAAATTTTAACTAATCACCCTTAATCTTTTGGATGCTGTAGCCCTGACCTTTTGGACTGAGCATGCTCTAGGTAACTATAGTGTCAAATATAAAATATTTCTATTCATGAATATACATAGAAATAATAGCATACACACACCACACACACACACACACGATATAATACATAGACAAGTTCATACACTCAATCTCATCAAGTGATTTGCTTTTCTTAGTTAATAAATCTTTGAGACCTGCGTTCACCCTGGTATAAAAAGTTTTATCCTGTGCACACCTGTCTCTTCAATTAAAATGCTTGAGTAAAATCCCATTGTATGAATGTACTTGAATTAACTGTTTCTCTAGAAGTTCCTTTACTTAAATAGTTTGTAGTCTTTGCTCCTTTTGTAACCCACATTCATAGTTGTAAATGGTCTGATATGTTTTAGAACTAGGTAGGGTATGACTTTTGAACAAATAATAATAAAAAAAAAACTTTCCTCTCTTGCCATATTATATGTTATAGAACAAGAGCACATTCTTAATCTTAGACTTTTAAGAAAGTGACTTAAATCTGTTTTTTGTCTTTTCATTAATGGCTGTGCAACATGAGAGAATTAATTCCTCCCGGGGTCCATTCTCTCCTCTGCAAAATAGTTTGATGAGTTTTGTGAACAAGGGGGAAAAATGTGAATCTACTCTTCTAAAATAGCAAAAGTATAATTGAATACTTTACTGGAAAAAAAAAAACTACTTAAGTAAAAGCAACCAAACTCTGTTTGTTGGAATCTTTACCGTGATTATTGTGGCAACTACCAAACCAGCCCTCTTGTTGGAATTCTAATAGTTATGGATAGTGTAACACTCTTCATCTTGTCTGATAGACAAAGCATAAGGCACATTCCTATATTGTTCTGGAGTCAGGATATCTCAGCTCAGAGGTGTCCCAGGAACCATCAACAGCATTGAATTGGAATAACTGGCATGTCCTTGACAACCACAGAATCCCAGAGGGTATTCCTTCAGAAACATTCTCAAAAATGTTTACTTCTCCCTCTTCAAATTAGTAGACTTTCCAAAGAAGAGTTGGTCAAAGCATTTCCAAGACGGAGAAAGAAACTGTCTCTGAACTTTGTGGAACTTGACCAAATAAATTTGCATTAGAAATATAAATGCAGTGATAAGATCTTTAAAAAGAAAGAACAAAAGACCTGACACTATTCATTTATTCCCCAGAAAACAACAAAATAAAATGAACATAATAAATAAAGTACACGCTTATAGAAGCTGCTTTCATTTGATTTTCCAAGTTTATGTTTTTTAATCATTAAGTTACTTTTTTTCTTATTATTTTGATGAGAGGTAGTTGCACCACACAGAGAAATAAGGCTTGACAGTATATTGGAGATCCAAATGACATCTTAAAGTTGTTAAAATCTTATTCACATGAACAGATTTTGTATTCAGACTTTTTTGGGATAAATCTGCTAACTTGAATCTTCTAACGCAACTTTCACCTATATACACAAAAGAAATTCTATTATTTTCTGCTTCTCATAGCAGCTTTGAAATTGCACAACCTACTTTAGCATTCTTTAGTCTTTAACAAGTAAGACTGGGAATTGAGGAATAATCAGTAATGGTTATCTGCCTTTTCCTATTTAAGAACAATAATGGTGCTCACTCATCCTGAACAAGGCCGTTAATTAATCATTGTAGCTATGCAGGTTGAAGTCCCAATGTTATCATCACTGAAGCATAGCAGCAATATAAACTCCTGCTTAAGTGCTTTTGTTCTGTGAAATAAATCTTTGCATTACAACCATTCCTAATCATTTATTAAAAGTATAACACTTGGCTATTATCATACTTGATGGTGATGTTTTTAAGTCATTTATTTGTTTTACTTGCTAGCACAAATTTAATTTGCTAGAATTTTTAAGCATATAGTGGATTTCGTGGGAGGGGACCGGAGAGCTTTCTAGAAGAATGCACCTTAAAAAAATAAATAAATAAAAATACACAGACAAAAAGAACAGGATAGAAAATTAATCTGAACGCCCAGACTGATTGGCTCTGCAGTGGACATTAGGCGTAAAACACGAATGTCGGGATTATTCGAGTCAGCTACTGAACACAACCAAAAGACATAATTAATAATATGTATTGAGTTAACCATATTAACTCAAACAAGTAGAACTTTCTGTTGACTTGAAAAGAATGTTGGTCTCTAATTTGGAAGTTGAGGTAATAGCCTAATTTGCTTAAATGTTACTTAGTATTTGTGAATAATGCAAGTGAAATTACTACTTTATAGTCGCATGGGATCCACAACCCTGAAGAAAGACAGCTTTTTAAGAGACTTTAACCAGATACAAATGGTTTCTTTTTTATTAATACCACCCCACAAAAAAGAGGTGAAGTTATTTGTTAATAAGACTACAGAATACTGAATAGTAGGAGTGCACTCAGTACTTGTGTGCCATCCCTATCCCCCAAGCAGCAATGGGACAATATACAGTCTGGAGCTTGTCTTTAAGGACACGTTGATTAAATGCTTGAATGGGGTCTAATACAGGTTATGGGGAAACATAATGTCACTAATTGTTAAACAGACCAGAACTTATACAGCCAAATGAATGTTGACTGTTTGAAACAGGTACCTAGGGAGTCTGCAGACTTAACTCCAAGATAGTACCTGATCTCAAAACTCTGGAGCCCCCCACCCCCTTAATGACATTTTGGTGGCTAAAACAATCAGATCATTACGTTTTCACTCAAGAGACTGGAAACGATTTCCCAGTCAGAGATAGTTTAGGATGGATTCACTGTAACATTGTGAAATTGGACTACGGTTTCAGTCAAATGGGGGTTCAGTCACCATTTCTATCATTTACTGCCTGAAAGACTGCGAGCAGTTGCTATGAAAGACTGAGTGAATGAACATATGAATAAATTAATGTGTGGTTATTTCACTCCTTAATCAAAAAATCTCTCCTTGCCAAAGCTGACCCCAAATTTTGATGTAGTGCTGAAGAAAGATTTGGCTAATATATGAAAATACTTAGGTCACCAACAAACCTTACTCCTCCCTTCATGTATGGATGGGGTTCCTACTGTGTGCCATACATTGTACTAAGGCAGATGAAATCCTAAGATAGACAATTTCATGTCCTCCCAAACCTTATGGTCTAACACAGAAGACAAACAAGTACCCACATAACAAGAGTACTGTCTGATTGGAGCTAGAAGAGGGAGGCAAAGGATACATTAGACTAGAAGGAGAGAGGGGAGAGCTTCCAGAGAAGAATTTGTGGATCTGAGAAAATACATAGAAGTAATCATGCCAACTGCAAAGGACTGAATGTGTCCTGATAAAATTCAACTATTGAAATGCTATTTCCCAGTGTGATGGGATTAGGAGGTAGGGCTTTGGGGAGATAATTAGGTTATGAGTGTGGAGTCCTCATGGATGGGATTAGTGTCCTTATAAAAGAAGTTTTAGCTCTCATGCCCTTTTTCTGCCACATGAGGATAGAATGAGAAGTCAACAGTCTGTAAGTCAAAAAAGGGTTTCACCCAAACCAAATTGTGCTGGCCCTTGCTGGCTGATCTTGGACTTCCAGCCTCCAGATATGTGAGGAATACTTTTCAGTTATTTTTAAGTGACTTAGTCTATTTTATTTCTTATAGCAGCCCAAATCTAAGACACCACTTTTCCCTGTGTTAGGTGAGGATATGAAGGTCCAAACAGGAGAATTAATTCATCCTTGGTTGAATGACCACTTGTAGATTTTTTCTGTTGTAAGTAATCTCTTCACCCAATGTGGGACTTGAACTTACAACCCTGAGATCCAGAATCACATGCTCTACCAACTGAGCCAGCCAGGAGCCTCAACCTCTTGTAGATTTTACCTGTAAGTTATTAACACAGATCTTGATCTCTAGTGCTCTGTCACTAGTTTATATGAAGAAAGTCTATATATTCTAGAAGCTTTATGTACGAAAGATCCTGTTTATTGGTATTATCCTGAAATAATTGTGACAACCCTCTCCTTTCACTCACAAAAGGGGACCAGCTCAGAGAATAAGAGACATAGCTTGGTATCTTATTGTATGCTGTAATGTGTGGTCTTTGAGACACATGGCCAGGATTCATTTATGGAAGTATAGAATTACAAATGTTGGCTCTGAGGGCAGTAGTTGTGGGATTGAAAACTGTCTTTCTTATTTACTGGTTGTGGTCAAATTACCAAACCTCTGAGTATCATCTATATGTGTAATGGGTTGGGGTAATGTGGGTTGATAATTACCTCCTGGTTGTGTTTTGATGATTTTCTTTTTAAATGTTTATTTTTGAGAGTGAGAAATGCAGTGCAAGCAGGGGAGGGGCAGAGAGAGAGAATCTCAAGCAGGTTCCATGCAGTCAGCACCAAGCCCCATGCAGGGCTCAATCCCACAAACCGTGAGATCATGACTTGAGCTGAAATTAAGAGTAGGACACTTAATTGAGTCACTCAGGTGTCCCAAGGATTGATTATATTAGTGTTTGTGGAATCTCTAGTACAGTGCCTGGCATTTGCACCAACTATATGTATGTTACTTACTATTATCTATCATTAGCTTTTTGTTCTATAATTAGATTCACTGAGAGCAACAGGACAGGATTTAAAGGGATGCTCTGGACCCAGATCGTGTAAACTTGAAATCTAATTCTGCTAGGGCTTCATTTAAAAACTGTGAAACCTTGGGCAAATTACTAGAACTCTTTGTGTCTCCATTTCCTCAAAAGTCAAACAGAGGTATTAATAATAAGATCTACCCCATAGGGTTATGGATAGTATTGAACGTTATAGGAAGACCATGTGGAACAGTTCCCCTCATACTAGAACTGCGATCACCATCATCACCATCACCACCATTAGCATCTTTCTTTATAGGCCTATTGTGTGCTAATCCTTGAGGCCATTACATTACAAAGGCCTCTGGCCCTAAAGAGCATACATATTTGTACTGGACAATACTAATGATTTTTTTTTTTTTTTGCCAAGTTTTGTACTTGGTATGGATACCCAATGACTTTATCTCACTTTTGAATTATAATTTTGCCTTTCATTACAATGGACCTTTGCTAAATATTTCTAGGACTTGGATTCCTTGTGAAAACTTGATTTTTAAAAAAAAATATCCACCCTTTCATATTTCACTCCAGTGCTCTTAGGAATTATTAACAATTAAGATGACTGTTGAATAGTAACGTACCAAGATCACCCCCTTGACTTGTTAATGGTATTTGACTTCTAGCAAATGCTCCAAAGTACTGAGAGAAGCAGAAGCTGTTTTTTTGTTTTTGTTTTTTGTTTTTTGTTTGTTACTCTCTCGGTTTTCAATTCATTAATCAAAGACCCACATGTTGATTCAAGTACTCCACCTCATAATATCACAGGACAAACATTATACCTCCATGAAAGTTGAACCAAGTAACCCAAGAAAGGAAACACAATACTATTAACACAAATATGATTCCAAAGACACGCTGTTCTGTACCTGAAACAGAATAGATAAAAACGAATACAATTTTCCTCTTTTAAATACAGTTTAATTGTATCATTTTGAATACAGAAAAAAATAATGAAATTTATCAGTATTTTCTAATGCAGACCTCTCCAATCTTAGTTTTAAATAATTTTAGTATCATCTTGTCTAGTGAATTCCTTCACAAAGTAGGCTTTGGACACACCAATTTGGTTATTATTTCTCCCTTTATGTTGTATTTTCAACTCCGTATTTCAATCCTCTGCAAATGCCTGTCTCTCTTTTCCTCTAAGGCTCTTCTCCCATTTTACTTTCTTATCTCACTTTATTAATTTTGCCCGGTGATACGTACTCTTTTTCTGTGAGACTTCCTGTGGCATCCTTTGCTTTCTAGCCCCTAACTCCCAGTCAGAATTATGTCACAGTCCTTGGTGACTAGTTGGATTTAACAGTTTTTCATCCCAATTTTTTTCACAGCTGCATGCAAGTTGCTTTTCCTGATTCTGTCATAAATTCTTCAGAAGCAGACACTACCTCTTGTTTCACACTTCTGTGTACTTCCTCACTCACTGTCACCCCACTCTTCAGGAAGGCATTATAAGATTTAAATGTGCGAGAAATATCTGTCAAGTAAACGTATGGGTGTCAAATGAAAGGGATGCTTGATGGTGGACTCATACCCAGAAAATGTACTGATGCATTTTTATGTACTTGGACAATATTATTATGGTTGAATTACAAGCTTGATTTTGCAAACACAACAGCATTTATCCCCCCAAGAATGGTCCCTGTCTCTTTTTCTCTTTTTTCTCTTACACACACACACACACACACACACACACACACACACACGGAGAAACTGGCCAATAACACCCCTGTGATAGTGCCTTTGAAAGAAACACACCTCCCTCCCCCTCTAAATTGCTTTTGAAATAAAGGCATAAAGTGAGTTAGGTATGCTGAACAGGTGAATATCAAAGGAAGAATTCCCCCTGCTGCCATTAACTACATGAAAGCTTTTGGGAGTTATTCCTTTGCTCATTTTAGTGGTTTGTATAATGAGATCAGAAGACAGAAACTCTGGCAACTCTTGGATCTGTTTGTAGCTGCTAGACCCAGAGACGCACTCGGCACAGGAATGATGATTCTATTTGAAAGCACCAAGCATCCAGATGCATGAACTGGCCAATAATCACCCCTGTCTTGTCTGGGTATCATCCAGTGCCTTGCCTTTTGCAGTGGGTTTCACTTTCCTTTTCACTTTTTTTTTTCCTTTTCAGATTCATGACTATGAAAAAGCATTCTCTACAGCTCATTTGGCTCATTGTGAAATAGAGTCTTGAGAGCAGAAAAAGAGGAACCCATTCTGCATACTAAAATGATTGTAGGAAACCAAAGTAATTACACACACGCACACACACACACACACACATCTGTGTACGTGTGACATAAACTGTATCCAATAGGATGACAATCTGGCCAGTGCATCAGGTACATCCTAAACATTCTGAAGTGTCTCTTGAATGCCGACTTGATTTTGCACTGTTAGGCTTGCATTTGCCTGTTTCATTGGTTTTTTTGGGGTGGGGAGGTTGGAGCATTCCAAATAAAGAATATTAAAGAATATATGACTTAGAACCTAATAACAGTATTGACTTCATTCCTGGTGTTTTTCTTAAAAAAAAAAAAAAAAAGTTTTCTGTTAGCCTCAGCCACATCTTCTCATCAGTATAGATAACTAATACAATATTAGACCCGATGTTCATATCTAGATAGTCCCCTTTTTGGTGAGCCTAGATCATGAATGATGAAAGAAAGGAGCTAGACTGTTGATACTTCAGTTGGAAGGAGTGCACAGCAAGAGGAAAATAGCTGCCAGGGGCAGCATGGGCTCTGATGGGGGAAGGGCACTTACTTTCTCATTCCAAGTGCCAGTGAGGAGACTGGATTTACAGACATGTCTAGGCCGGATATTAGAAGTACTGATCTATATGGATAATACGTAGCTTTTGTAAACTTTGTATCTTTACACGTACTTTGAAATAAAAGAAAAACACCTCCTCTGTGTTACATTTGCAACATTGATTGAATTCTCCTGCTTCACTTGTTGCTTATAATTAAAATAAACTAAATAAAATGTATATAAATAGTATAATAATAAAAAGGTAATAATTACATGAATTTCCACCTCTGGGTCAAATCAGGGTCTTATAACTTTAACCAAGCTCCAGTGGCTTCCAAACACCTCAGCCTAGGAGAGTAAACTTACAGAGATCTTGAACGTACAAGGGTTTCCTCAGGATTAAGCAACACTTCTGTACCATTAATCCTCTTGATGCCCTGCAACATTATTACTTTTAAACTGTCTATATTTCCCCATGATCCATAAAGTCCAGGTTTATGCCTTTTTTTATTGTCCTAATTCTAATCAAAATTCCAGTTTACGCCTCAAATTGTCACCATTTTGACAATACATTGAATGGTGACTCTTATCACCTCCACATACTAGATCCACTAAAAGTACTTTTTTCAGAGTATAGACCCCAAATTAAACATAACATAACCTGAGGAGATTGTTTGAAAAAACAAATTCCTGAGTATCATTCTCAGAGATGTTGGTTTGATTAAGTCTACTCGGTGCCCATGAATTTGTACTCATTCAGAATATTAATATTTATCGAGCATATCACCAGATGTTCTTTTCAGTGCTAAAAATCAGCAGTAAACAGGACAAATCCTTATCCGTCTTCAGCGCTTCTGGTAACTAAAAGTGGATTTTTAAGAAAACTAAAGTGAAAGGAAGGAAAGAAAGACCATAGTATGTGACAATGGAAAATTCTTTCAGAGTTTGTCAACTCAGTTCTCTCATATTTCAAATAAAATAGAGTTGGAACATAATCATAATAATGACAACACCAATAACACTAGTATTAATGGAAAGATCTAATGTTCCATGTACTGTCCTAAGCGTTTATATCCATTAGGGCCCTTCTACCCTTACAAAAACAAACAAACAAACAAACAAAAACCAACCAAACAAACAATAAGGAGGATATCATCACTCTCCTCATTGTGTAGATGGGGAAAGGGAACTCAGACATAGTAAGGAATTTGCTCAAGGTTACAGAAATAATAAGAGTGAAACAGCATTTTACCCAAGTAGGCTGATTTTAGAGCGTATGCTCTTAACAAATAAGCACAATTTTCTTTTTCTTTTGCCCTCATCACTCTGTGAGTTACATGAGGGTAGGAACCCAGAACTATTTTCTTTCAGTCTATTACGTTTCCTCAGGTGCAACACCATCAACGTTATTGTCATGTTTTATGCCCCTGAATTTCTCACTTCTTCAAGTCAAAAAATACTAACACCTCTGGCACCAACCATTAACCAATATATTTAAATCCATCTCTTAATTCATTGATATCCCAAGATACCTGCTATTTGACTGTTATGGTAGATTCAAAAACCATTAACCTATGTATGGGCATGGGTTTGTATATATATGTGTGTGTATATATGTATTTATATATGTATTTACATATAAAACATATATGTACATATATATATATATATATATATATATATATATATATATATATATATATGGTATACAGCCAGCAAATGATGCTGGTGAAGTTTTTAAGTATTTAGTTGTATGTCTCTCTCAGGACAGTTGAAATCTGTCCAAAATCCACACAAAAGTCGCAGCTGATTTACCCCTGTTGGAGAAGAGGTGGTTTTTAGTTTAAGGTTCATTGTGTCTTCAGATTTGTCACCTCAATGTTGACAGTGTTTCTGCATTAAGAGACAGTTAGTCTTGGCAAGAATATATGCAGGATTTAAATGAGGTGATTGGGAAGTACCTGAGTTAGGTGTATGGGACATGAAAGGCCAACCATTTTCAGACAGCACTTGCTATATATGCATATGTCAGACACTATGTTTTGTTTTGTTTTTTATTTAAGCAGTTAATTAATACCTCACACAAATATTTCATTGGCAATTATTGTTAGTTATCAATGTGAGGAAACTGAAGGTTACTCTCGAAAGACAAAAAGATAATAAATGATGTTTTCAGGATTTGAACTCAGGTTTCAGTGATTGCATATGACTCAGTTATCTGTTAATTGTTTATTCTTTACTGAACTTTTAACTTAAGACTGTACATTTATCTGCTTAATTTTTAAGGATTGTCATGAAGTAGAAAAGAGCATAAGAACAACATACAGGTTGAGGAAACCAATTATCTCTAAAAATACAGGTGTGATATATCAGGATACGGGACCCTTATAGAATTCTGACAAAATGATTTAGCATTAGTGCCTATATACCTTAGAATTTCCTTTTGTTATCTTTTTACTGTATAAATATACTAAAGGAGTATTAATATATCTTGGGTTGTCTTTTCCCTGTGTTTCAGGAAAGTCTTTTTTTTTTCCTGAACTTGAATTTAAGTTTTATTACTTCATATTACTATATAACTATGTGCACCATATTTAATTTTGATCTTAGTTTTCTCATTTTTAAAATGGGTTAGTACTGGGGCACCTGGGTGGCTCAGTTGGTTAAGTGCTCGACTTCAGCCTACGTCATGATCTCGTCAGTCCCAAGTTTGAGTTCCGTGTCAGGCTCTGTGCTGACAGCTCAGAGCCTGGAGCCTGTTTCAGATTCTCTCTCTCTCTCTCTCTCTCTCTCTCTCTCTCTCTCTCTGCTCCTTTCCCACTCACACACACTCTCTCTCTCTCAAAAATAAATGAACATTAAAAAGTTTTCAATGGGAGTACCATTTATTCAATTTCATAGATAGCTGTGGAAATGAAGGAAAATGTAACACTCAGAAGCATCAGGCATATAATACATGTTCAATAAGACTTAGCTAAAATTTTTCAAAGCAATATATACATATGTACATAGATTCATAATGATACACAGGTATATGTAGAGAAATAACTCCATATTGCTACTGAGTACATTTAAATTTAAATTATGCTTTCAGAATTCAGAAAAAAAAATGTCTATTGGCTTCCAGGATGAGTTTATACTACAGACTTGAAAATAGTTTTAGGTACACTTACTCCTTGTTTGTGTTAATATTACCAATATGTGAAAATCATTCCAGGGTGTTATTGGATGTTAGGTTCTGAGGAGTGTAACTAAGTATTAGACATCTTCTCTTTACTCAGTAGACATATGTGAGGCCTGAAGGCACACAGCCTATAAAGCAAGAGAATTTTAATGACCAGCACTGGGGCATCCAATGGGATGACAAACCATCTGTTCAAGAGAGAAAGAGTAATAGAAGAAAAAAGAAGCTGCCTACAAGTTCAACAATATTTTCTGTAACTACTTGAGTTAATTGATGAATTAAGCATACATAACACACCCCAAATTTATATGTATCTTTATTGACAAAAACAAGTGTTCCACAGCACCCCTTCATTGTAAGTAAACATTACTAAAATGAATCAAAAATACATGTTTTATATCAGATTTTTCTCCCCCTATGTCAGATCCTAAACTACTCTTTGAACACCTCCATCAAATAGATGTTAAATTTTGATATTATAAATAAGGAAATAAGTTAGGCTACTTAACCTAGGGACTATTTCATGTATCCACTCACTAACTGGGTAACTTATTCCCAGTGTGTGTGTGTGTGTGTGTGTGTGTGTGTGTATGAGTAAATTACCCAAATATATATAGGAAAAAATTACCCAAATATATATATATATATATATATATACACACACATACATACACACACACACACACACACATATATATGTATGTGTGTGTGTATATAAAATATTTGTGTATATGTATGTATATATATACATACATATATATTATATATATGTATATGTATATATATATGTATATATATATATACACACACACACTTCTATACATATGTGTGTGTGTGTATGTATGTATGCATATACGTATATTTTCCCAAAGTCATACCGAAGACTTGGGACAAACAGGTAAATCCTAGTTCTTTAAAAACTGGCAGTCTATGCTGTCTAACGTAATTGAAATAGTAGATAATTGGGGCACCTGGGTGGCTCAGTTAGTTAAGCAACCAACTTCGGCTCAGGTCATGATCTCACAGTTTGTGAATTCGAGCCCCTCATCAGGCTCTGTGCTGACAGCTCAGAGCCTGGAACCTGCTTCAGATTCTGTGTCTCCCCTCTCTCTATCCCTCCCCTGCTCATGCTCTGTGTCTCTCTGTCTCTCAATAATAAATAAGTGTTAAAGAAAAAAAAATTTTAAATAGTAGATAATTTACAGCAGTTTATATATGTCCCACACATGTATCCTCTCATTCTGATTCCCTCTCATATACAAAGAAATGTTTTATAATTATTTTACAAAAGAAAAAAATAGAGCACATTGTAATCAAATGGCCATGTTTTTAATGATTTCAATTCTGCCCTCACTTTGGATTTCATGGCAAGAGTATGGATCTTAAATTCATACCAACTTGGGTCTAGTTATTTTCTACCATTCTGTTCTCTCTAAAAAAGTTTCTCAGCCACAGCACTATTGAAATTCTGGGCCATAGAATTCTTTGTTGCAGAGGATGACTTTATACATTGTAGGATGTTTAGCAGCCTCCATGGCCTCAACCCAAAGATGCCATTAGCAACACCATCCACCCCAATTCATGACAACCAAAAATGTGTCCAGATGTTACCAACTGTTCCCTAGAGACACAATCACTTTCAGTTGAGAACCATGGTGTATATTACTGAGACACTATAGTTCCCATCCATAATCAAGAGAATTTTGATTAAAGCAATTGTATTCCCATTAGATCTGCTTATTAGGACTGTACATAATTATTAACTATTATTACTAATGTATTTCAAATATGATCAAGCCCAGGGACTATCTTATTTTCATTTGCTTGTAGAGTTCTCAAGACAGTCTAGCTTCTATAAATGAAGAACACAAATAATTCTCAATGAGTGGCTAAAAAGGAGTCAGGAAACCTATTGTTAAATTGTGACTTGCCTCTTCTGACAAAATTTTTGACCACTGCATTAGCTCAGGCTGCTATAACAAAATATCATGAACTAGGTGGCTTAAACAACAGATACTTATTTTATCACAGTTACAGATGCTGAAAATCCATGATCAAGGTGTTGGAAGATTCGGTTTCTCCTAAAGTCTCTCTGCTTGGCTTATAGAAGGCTGCCTTCTGGGTATGTCCCCATGTGGCCTTTCCTCTGAGTGCTCATATCCCTGGTATCTCTCCCATGTGTACAAATTTCCTCTTCTTGAAAGAACTCCAGTCAGATTGGATCAGGACCCACCCATACCACCCCATTTAACCTTAATTATCTCTTTAAAGATCCTGTCTACAAATAGAGACATATTTTTAGGAATTTGTGGTCAGAGCTTCAACATATGAATTTGAACAGGACACTGTCCCTAACAACTTTGTTTATTCAAGAATTCAGTCTTCCAAGTGTAAAATCAGTGTGTCATACTAGGTCATTTTTTTCCAAATAGTAATTATTGTCATGATTTTGGCTATTTCTGCATACTGTCTATGTTATTATTTGTTGATATTTTAAAATTAAATCAATGTTTAAATTATAAATATATTTAAAAGGGATTTTTTAATCATTACAATAATGGAAAACAATCATATTTACTTTTAAAAGAAGAAGACTAACACTTTAAAAATGACAAATATATACCTTCATCTTGCTCCAGCATAAGGCACTGAGCCTGAGGTCCACTCTATCTGGGTTATGATGGCAAGTGTTGAAGGAAAGTAAGTGTAAGACACATTAGCAGGCCACTGATTCATTCTTCTTGATGTATCCAGAGGGAATGAAAGAAAGACTATGAGAATAACTTTCTCACTACAAGATTCAAGGTTAATTTGAGGCGCCTGGGTGGCGCAGTCGGTTAAGCGTCCGACTTCAGCCGGGTCACGATCTCGCGGTCCGTGCGTTCGAGCCCCGCGTCAGGCTCTGGGCTGATGGCTCGGAGCCTGGAGCCTGTTTCCAATTCTGTGTCTCCCTCTCTCTCTGCCCCTCCCCCGTTCATGCTCTGTCTCTCTCTGTCCCAAAAATAAAATAAACGCTGAAAAAAAAAAAAAAAAAGATTCAAGGTTAATTATTGCCTTGCCAGCATGTTATCTGAAACCATCTTGTGTTCCGCTGAAAATCATTTGGAGTTACACCCCGGTTTCACCTCCCCCACTCTGGCAAACCTTGTGCTAGTTGATTTCTAATTTTATTTCAAAGATCCTACCCATCTTTTAGGATTTAAGTGTCAAATATTAAAAGAAGTAGAAAGTAAAGTTAATAGTGAAGTTGTGGGGTGAACTGTAAGTCAAGTGGATTGAGTAGAGCCATTGAATAATGTCTTTATAATTGACATGAGAGTGCTGTACAGTTCAGCCCTAACGCGATTGTCTTAAAAAGTTCAACGACAAGAGACTACTTTTCCCTTTTTGGTACACATATCAAACAGTGTTGTAATAATTCATATGATGATGGACTGAGATTGTTCTATGATTGATAAACTCAAGGGATATAATGTATCATTTTTTGAAGTAGGTGTTACAGTGATTGGTTTAATAATGATACACGGTGTCAAAGATTAAAAATATCAGGGGAAATGTCTATACAATATGCAAATGACTGTTAAGTGCAAGCATTTTTAACTAGATAAAGACATAAAGCACATGCACCAAAAGACTTGAACATCATTTGTCTGGAATCCTTCTGTCTTACCAGACACTTGGAATACTTTGAAGTCCATTGCTGAAGTGAGTTTGTAAACCTTACAGAGCATCTTTATCAGAGTTCAGGAATGTGTGTGTGTATGAAAGTCATGGGAAAAGTAATAAGTGGAAGGATAGAATGTTTTTATTTAGCCAGAGATGTTCTTAAAGAGAGAAAAAGAGAGATTTCCCCCAACGATTAACTCTGTTTTATCCCCTTCTCTGAGAATTAAGTTTGACAGTAATTATAATTATTAGTTTCAGAGAGGATAGTTGGATAGATTTAATGAGATACAGTGCTTCATGCCTGAGATATCCACATTTACAAAAGACTTGTGTATTCCTGAATCTCTCTAGCCCTACAGGTCTGATAGATGACATGCCAACTGCTACCTTACCTCCTGATATCTCATCCAAAATTCTGGCTTCTTCCAATACATTATTTAGTCTGAACACGAGGGCCTTATTATAAAAGCACTCATTTGTAGAATATGTATATTAACACTATATGAATTTCCTAATTTTATTTTCAAAAGATGAATACCTTGAGTTTAAAAAAGTAAATTATTGCAGCAGAAGTTATATCAACTACTGAAGTATGTCACACTTGCTTGCCCACAAGTCACTTGGTTTGATGAGGAACCCTTTGCAAGAGGCATCTCTCACATACCATCCTATCTCAAGAATGGTCACCAGTTGATTAATGGATAAAGAAGTTGTGGTTTATCTATACAATGGAATACTACTTGTCAATGAGAAAGAATGAAATGGGGCCTTTTGTAGCAACGTGGATGGAACTGGAGAGTGTTATGCTAAGTGAAATAAGTCATACAGAGAAAGATACCATATGTTTTCACTCTTAAGTGGATCCTGAGAAACTTAGTAGAAGACCATGTGGGAGGGGAAGGGGGAAAAAAAGAGAGGGAAGGAGACAAACCATAAGAGACTCTTAAAAACTGAGAATAAACTGAGGGTTGATGGGGGTAGGAGGGAGGGGAAAGTGGGTGATAGGCATTGAGGAAGGGACCTGTTGATATGAGCACTGGGTGTTGTATGGAAGCCAATTTGACAATAAATTTCATATAAAAAAAAAAACTAAACGTACACAAAAAAATGGTCATACTGTCTGTCCATCTAAACCTTCTAAGTAGAGCCTGCAATCATCACAGTTTTTCTGCTGGAGAAAAGACCTGAGAATTACCAAAGTAACCCCCACTAACCTCTGGGGATAGGTGATGTACAAACTCGGGATTTTTCCTTTTCTAATAGAAAATAGACATTTCAGGCCACTACCTTTGTTCCTGGATCTGCCTTCAATTAAGAGATGGTGGGGACGCCTGGGTGGCGCAGTCGGTTAAGCGTCCGACTTCAGCCAGGTCACGATCTCGCGGTCCGTGAGTTCGAGCCCCGCGTCAGGCTCTGGGCTGATGGCTCGGAGCCTGGAGCCTGTTTCCGATTCTGTGTCTCCCTCTCTCTCTGCCCCTCCCCCGTTCATGCTCTGTCTCTCTCTGTCTCAAAAATAAATAAACATTAAAAAAAAATTAAAAAAAAAAAAAAAAGAGATGGTGGAAGTATTAGCTCTTTGCCCTTCATCAGTTCACTGAATTTCTGGTTCAGAGAGAATAGGTAGTAACTCCACTCTTCACTCAGAAAAGCCATTGGGGCACCTGGGTGGCTCAGTTGGTTAAGCGTCCAACTCTTCTTTGGCTCAGGTCATGATCTTGGAGTTCGTGAGTTGGAGCTCTACTGTGGCTATGCACTGACAGTGCAGCGCCTACTTAGGATTCTCTCTCTCTCCCCTCCCCCCTTCTCTGCTGCTCCCCTGCTCATGTACTCTGTCTCAAAATAAGTAAAATAAACTTTAAAAAAAAAAAACTATTAACCATGTAGATATATCTATAATCATAATGCTATATAGCATTAAATTTTTTGCCATTAGCACTACCCATTCTCATACTGGTAGTAACTGCCTTCCTATTTCTGTTCATTCTTGAATTGAAGGTTGGCATATTCCCAGGGCCTTTAGGAAGAGTTAGGAGTACCAGGCACCTAGGAGTGAGATCTCAGCATGGATCCTCCAGATTCTGAATGCAGAATTATACACAAACCATCCAATTAGGATCATGACAGAGAAAATCGTGGGGCTAGGCTGAAGAGACAAGGCCCATGTTCATGATATGCATTCCTTATTAAAAGAGTATGTTTCTGTCATGCATTCCACTACATTGCTAATGGGTTTTTTTTTTTTTTATGTTTATTTATTTTTGAGAGAAAGAGAGAGAGAGCACGAGAGGGGCAGAGAGAGAGGGACACACAGAATCCAAAGCAGACTCCAGGATCTGAACTGTTAGCTCAGAGCCGGAAGTGTGGCTTGAACTCAAGAACCATGAGATGATGACCTGAGCCAAAGTCAAATGCTTAACTGACTGAACCACCCAGGTGCTCCACTACATTGCTAATATTTTAACTAGTGTGCGAGGCACATAGCAGCTACTAAAGGACTACTGAATGAAGAAAGGAAAGAAAAAAGAATAAATAACCTGAATTGTTCCCAAAATGAGCCCTATTTTACTGCTTTGAGGTATCAAAGGGGATCAGTGATGCATGGTTCTGTAACATATCACAATGTTTATCAACCCTGGTGTTGTAATGAAATAATCTCTAAGAATATATATCTCAGAATACTAGTCCTCTCTTCAATGACATCCAATTTAATAGGCCATTGGTATTTTTTAATATCAACTAATTCTTAGATGACAACAGGGTTAGAGCCATTGACATCACAAATCTTCTTACAGGAAGCAGGGTAGGCTGGTAAACTTTGGGCCCACTCATTCTCAAATTTGAGGATACATTATAATTACTTGGAAAAATTATTGAAACAGAGATTGCTTGTCTCCAACTTCAAAGTTTCTAATGGAGTAGGTCTGGGGTGAGACCCAAGAAATTGCATTTCTTTTCTTTTATTTTTTTTCATTGTTGAAAGAGAGAGAGAGATACAGAGCATGAGCAGGGGAGAGACAGAGAAGGAGAGAGAGACACACACAGAATCTGAAGCAGGCTCCAGTCTCTGAGCTGTTATTAGCACATAGCCCAATGTGAAGCTGAACTCACGAACCAAACCCTGAGATCATGACCTGAGGCAAAATCAAGACACTTAATCAACTGAGTCACCCAGGCACCCCCAAAATTTGCATTTCTAACAAGTTTCCAGGTGATGCTGGAACTTGTTACTTAACCCTGTTACTGAGGGTCCTGGGATCATACTTTGAAGATCATTGTCTCTAATCCAATGGTTTTTGTACTCTCTGTAATCCTAATGTTTAATACAGCACCTGGATATTCCAGAAAACTTTGCTGCAAATAGGACAGAAAACAGGTTAGTAATTCCCAGGTGATATGGATAGGGGCATGAATTTGGGAGGACAATGAACCTGTTCTGTATCTTGATTGTTGTGAAGGTCACATGAACTTATATATATGTTAAAACTCGTGTAACTGTTCATAAAAAGAAGTTAATTTACTGAGTAAGGGAAAAAAAAGCTTATGTCACAGGAGGCTTTCAGTTTTGTGTGTGTGAAAAATTTGATTCCCATGCCAACTCAATAATTTGAATTTGAGTGGGGAAAATATATAACTTGTAACTCTTTTGCTTTATATATTATTTCCTGAAAAACCCTCAAGAGAGGGTTTCTCTCTTCACCCTAGAGACACATTGCACCGAGTAGGCCCAATTTGTTCTACACATCTCTGACCCAATTTACTGGCTCTTAAGACCACACTTTGATTTCTTGAACAAAAATATCCTTGCAATGAAACCTTTTCAAGTTGCATCCACATCACATGTTAACTTGTTGCATTTGTTGGGGAGAAAGAGAATTTTAGATGCTTAGATTTTGAATTCTGGTAATTTGGCAACTGAGACTCAGAATTTTTTAAAATTTCACTACGTACTAGGTATTTTGTGACAAAAATGTGTAAAATTCATGTTTTTTACAAATTGGGAAAGTCCAAAGATTTCTCCTTGCAGATCACAAAGGGGAGCAAACTCTCCTACTATTGTTTCTGCAAGAGAAAACAGAACTAGCAGTGGTTTACTCAAAGACTTGCTTAAGCAGAATGGAGAAGGTGCAAATAAGTTTATTTATTGGGTTGCTTCAGAATACGATACTGAAAAGAGGACTGCCTCAACTAAGAAAAACTGAGTTATAAGTAAACATATGTCTACCTTGTCATCTAGCTTTGGACTCTTTGTGCATCTTGTGACCTTTTATTTCCTCTTTTATAAAATAAGAACTAGGCATATATTACTTCTAAGCTCCGGTGGGGGATTAAATTCTGTATTTCACCCAAAAGAAGAGCGGAAATTTAGGATAATCATGTTAGAATCAAAACAAAATGGCAAACATGTGCTTTCACTTGTAGTATTCTAACACTGCAAATTACTATGAGAAAAGAAATAAAATGTGAACAACAAAGATAGAAGAAGAGGAAAAATATCGATGGTAGGCATGATAGTCTTAGAAGATGCAGCTGAAACAACTAGGAGCCAATTATATTTAAGGCAAGACTTGCAAAACCAACTCTTAACTGCTGTGTTGGTTAGGAGTTGGCCCTTCATCTAAGGAAAGTACTTTGGCAGAACCTGTGCTCATGTGTAAATAAAAAACATTCATGCATAAGATCAGCATCTGCCTCATAAAAAGAAAATCAAAGGCCAGGGTAGACACGATGCGTGTAATAACCAAATATTTTTTTTTAATCAGATAAATAAAAATAGCTAAGACCAAAGTACATTTCAAGAATGGTGACTTTTGTTTAAAGAAAAGGAAAGCCAAAATAATCATAATCATAATAATAAGGTGAAGGTGGAGGAGGAGGAAAAAGGAAAAAGAAGGCAACATCAGCAGTGGCAGTGACAAAATAAAAGAGACAAAAGAGGGAAAAAAGCCCTTTTTTTCTTTTTTCATTTTAACGGAGTGTGTGGTGGTGATGTGTCCTGAGTTGTTGGCCATAAAAGAATGTAGAATTTCCCAGCCGTGAGCTGTTTCTTCATTCACTGGACCAATGTTTACCAAGTGATTATTGTGAATGGGGAACTGTTGTAAGTTCTTGGATCCATCAGTAAAAAATTAAGACAGAAATCAAATTCCTCTTTTGGCTTACAGTCTACTAGGAATGTGGGTAAAGACAGAAAAACAATACAGATAATAAGTGAATAAAGTGTGTGCTTGCTTATATGTGATTCATATTAGGGAATAATGGGGGAGAGAAACAGACCAACGTAGGAGAGAGGTGCAGGTGAGGGATGGACAAGGAAACACAGGGAAATGATTGAGGTTGGTAGAGAGATAAGAGGAACAGAAATTAAGTAGACAAATTATCTGATAATTGGTGTCATGTTTCCTACAGATTTCTAAAAACAGAAACACAATTTAGCACGCTAATACTAAAATAGTAGGAAATATTTTATTCTAATTTTAATTGGGTGTTATTGGGTTTTGAGGATGTGATTTTGATATATTCTCTAAAACTTTATAATAAAAATAATCTAGTAGTGCAAAAGTTATGTTTTTTATTCTTGTTGAGGTTTTCTTTGTTAGTGTTTTCCTTGTTGTTTTATTGTGGAAATCATGGAAAGAGTGTGAGTTCTACATTTATGTCAATGCTACGATGGAGATAAAGGGTAGCCTTAAGACACAAAGCCAAAAAATTAATCAAGTTAGGAAATAGATGTTCCTAACCAGGAGAAAACAGCACTGTTGGGAACACACATCTTGGGGAGATACAAGAGGTACCAGGTTAAGATCTGGAATCATTATCTATTGATATTTTTTTTTAGGGAAGTATGGCCTAAGTTTTTGTCTCTATCCACCTACTGCTCTGGGGAATGACTAAGGTACAGAGAGAAGAAGTGACTTCCATGTCATAGCACATAGAATAATGCTGGACCAAAACTACAACTTGGGTCACCTGCATTCATTTGCTTTCCATTTCTCCATTCAGCTTTTATTGAACTTTCCCTGGTCATTCTGCACACATGATTTGACCTGGTCTCTGTCTTCAAGGTATGCATAGTCATGTGACATGGTGTAAAATTCATTGGCAAATTATTCCGAGCAGGAAGGAGAAAATTATTTACTAAATACTGGAACTGAAAGCAAATGATTAAATGAATTGGCATCTTGACCAAAATATGCTTACCATTTTGCAACCTGAGTGTAATCTTCAGTGAGTAATTTATATTAGATCTAATAAAAAGTATGTCAGAAAGTTTATGACCAAACATAACACAAATCACGAAAGAGTTCTGCAGCAAGTATGAATGAATTATGACTGCTGTCCATGTAATATAGGAGAAGGCAATAAGACACTTTTAGACCCGTGAAAGTTTCAAACTATGACTCTAAAAAGTTCTTGCTAAAGTACATGCATTTTCCCAGCGGCTGCATATGTTTGCCTGACAAAACCCATGGTTGGGCAATGGGTCCCAAGGTGTTAGCATTAAATTCCCTCTCACACAGTAAGTTTTTCAACTCATGTGGCTGAGCTGACAGCACTGTAGAACGCTTTTCCATAAACAAATTCCACTCTATACCCTGTTTTTCCCTTAGTTTCTGAAGAGAATTGTAATGACAAGCTAAGAGTTTTAAAGAGAACAAAAAGAGAAACCTTCAGTTAAATGGGAGCCTCAGACAGTAGGAAATTATTCTTTATAATGTTCTGCTGCCTGAGATTAAACTACAAATGTCCCTTCTTTTCCTCTAATTGTTAAAAACTTTGTGCAAATGTCCTTTCATTCCGCAATAATTACAGCAGAAGGAAAATGCTCTTGGTTAATAATTCTGCCTAGTATTTCAAAGCACAGAAGCTGTGAATTTAAGCAGACCTGAGTTTAAATCTCAGATCAAGCTATGTGAAGTTGGGCACTTAAATGAAAATTGCTGTTGCAAAATTTAATCATCTATAACACAGTAGTAATATTTTCACTTAGTATATCGGGTGTTGTTCATTTTGATTGCTATTTTCATGTGATGCACTTACCGCAGATCTGGCTTGTAAAAACTCACTAAAAACACTATTATAAATATATCATCTTCTAGAACTAGTGGATGCCCATTTAAATCAACCAGAAATAACACTGATACCACAATGAACGTAAAATGATTTGATATGTATGATATTATCCATGCCAGTGTTCATGTAGAATTTAGTCTGGTGACAAATGGTGGGATGCTAAGAACATTAATAATATGTATTATTGTGATTATTATTAAGCATTGGCGAGACTCTATGCTAGATATGTAGATATTTTCATCAGAATCTTACAGTAAATTATCAAATGTCTTGTTAATTTACTATATAAGGCAAATCGAGGTTAGATAGGTACAATGCCTTTTTTGAAGTCACAGTTGATGAAAAATTATAACCTGAATTCCAGTCCTCTGAATGAACGTATTATTCTTTGAACTGGTTATGATTATATCATTCATGAATTTAGGAGTATGATATGTACAACATAGGAGATACAGTTAGCAGAGGTCAGTATTATTGAGAAGCTTACGAGATTGAGGTAACTGGAAGTGTCTTAATAAAAAAATCTGATAAACAGGATATCTGAATATATTTTAAGGTTACCATTTCTCCCTCAAATACAGTTATAAATATGGTGAAGTCTAACAAAAGTTCAGTTGTAATTTGTAGAAAATTTATGGAGGGAAAAACATTTATGAAAGTTAAAGACAGTTATGAATATATTGAATGAGCATAGAGGTTTGCTCTGTCTGATTTAAAATACTATCTAAAGGAAGTATTAGGGGTGCCTGGGAGGCTCACTGTGTTGAGCATCTACATTGACAATGTAGAGACTACTTGGGATTCTCTCTCTCCCTCTCTCTCTGCCCCACCGCTGTTTGTGCTGTCTACCAAAATTAAATTTTAAAAAGTTAAAGAAATAGTTACTTTTGCTGAAATAGGCAAAAAATGATATGGAACCCAGAACCTAGAACCTCTTATGTCTGAAAACTTAGTTTATAATAGATACAGGACAGCAAAATCACCTAGGAAAGAACTGATTAGTTTATGGATATATTGAGAGAGCTATTATTATATGGAAAATAATAATGTAAATACAAAATGCAGAAATGAACCTTAAAGTACTTACATATTTGAATATAAAATTTATAATTATAAAGATAGTAAGAGAATACCACTGTTCATTGGGATAAAGAGGATTTACTATATTAGCCCCTAGAAAATACAAACTATATATAAGGAGAATTTGCCAGGTTAAACTGCATCAGATTTAAAAATGTCTTTTCAAAACATGAAAGCATAGGCAAATATAACAGACATATGTCACGTTGAGACAAGTTACTTGCAAAATTTAAAACTGAAAGGGAATAATAACTTGAATTTTGTGATGTTTTGCTGCAAAACAAGAAAGCGATGGAGGATCAAGAGAAATAGTTAATTATACAAATAGCAAAGTTGCTTAGGTAATAGAAATGCATGACAGATACATGACAAAAAGTACAATCTGCAAAATAAAATTTACAGAACAACCAGAGCCCACTTTGCATTATCATTTTGGTAGAGCAGATAGCTGGATAATGCTTGAGAAAGTGAGGGAATAAAAAGCCTCTGGATGCTTTTTGGGTTGTAAACCAGTGTGGCCATTTCAAAGAGCAATGGCCATTAGTTTGTATATTCCCTAGACTAACAAATCACACCCTTGGATGTATCATTCCTACAAGACTTTAGTATGAATGATCATAAGGATTCATGAATGAGGATATTCCAAGGGAGTTGTTTCTACAAATGGTATGAGGTAGGGTTTTAACTTAGGTATTTCTCTTTAAAATGAGCTAGTTGTCTCTACTATATTAAAAACAACACATGTATTTGTGAAGACTTTTCTTTTATAAACCACATTCTTAGGCATGTTTT
This sequence comes from Leopardus geoffroyi, assembly GCF_018350155.1. NCBI lineage: Eukaryota > Metazoa > Chordata > Mammalia > Carnivora > Felidae > Leopardus > Leopardus geoffroyi. Next base: position 39,451,922 of record NC_059335.1, on the reverse strand, counting down.
TGATAGGAGTTGGAAGCAAACAAGAGTTCTGTCAGTGGAATTCATAAATTGTAGCATGTGCATTTCATGAAATACTAAGCAGTACTATTTGGAGGCTTTATGTTATATTTACATATATTGGATTTGAATACAACATTTATGCATTTTACTTGCATACAGCCACACATATTGATTAACGATCCAGTTTTAAGTGAAAAAAATAACCGTGAGAAATATGTTTATAGGAAAAATGAGTGTGTATATGTATATAAAAAGAAACACTATTTTGCAAGTTTCACACCCATCTAAACATTACAGAGAATGTAAATGCATATTATTACACATGCATATATAATCCATCTCAGTTGGCTGAGAAGGTATAGAATCAATGATATCCCAGTAGTAATAGCACACAAAGTGCTTAGATATTGGTTTCTAAATGCCATTTTCTAATAAGAGGAATTAAGACTCCTGGATTGGATTCCAGAACAGAAAAAAAAAAGTTACTAATGGAAAACTGGTAAAATCTGAACAAACTCTATAGTTACTTAATAATATTGTCCCAATATTAGTTATTTAGTTTTAACAGTTGCCATATGGTTACTTAACATTTTTCACAATAGGAGAAACTGGGTGAAAGGTACATAGGAACTCTCTGTAGTATTTGTGTAATGTTTCTGTAAGATTTAAGATATTCCAAAATAAGGCATTTTACATTTACAGAGAGTAGTTTCCTATTAGAGGTACGTAAGGAAAGGGTGATTGGATTTGAAAGGGCAAGATAAATAAGATGTGCCTTAATAATGGCGTGAACATAATATTGTACTGTAAACTGAGAATGTGATTAATTTAGCCTTGTGCAGCTCAAATCCAATGTAAATAAAATAAAATAACCAAGCTAATATACTGCTTAAATACTTAAATGCCTGTTAGAGCTAAACAAGTATGGATTACACATATAGTGAATTGTTGTGGCAAACAAACAAACACCAAAAAACAAAACAAAACAAACTTGAGTGTTGGGTATTTCTAGCATCAGCACTTACTTTATGTGTAGCAGCAAATTTAATCTTTGGGTTACATGCTACAATCGAATCCATTTTACAGAGAAGGAAGCTGAGATACACAGGGTATAAATAACTTGCCCAAGGTTACAATAGACAATGACAAACATGAACCTAGGCAAAGCAATCTCAAGGCACATCCTCTTAGACACCAAGCTCTGCCTGTGCTGTCTGAGCCCCTAGGAGCTCTAATAATATTTCTTAAGAAAGAAAGTCAAACTGTGCACCCAGATACTAAGTTTTATTTTAAAAAACCTTAGATATCCAGGTTTATACTAAAATACTGATTTAAGTACATTGGAAAATAACAAATTCAAATTAAAAATATTCTAATAACAAACAAGCAAACATTTTCAACAGCCAGTTCTCAGGAAAATCACAAACTAACCAGAAAACTAAATCACAAATTGAACTCAGGGTGTATCTTCATGTCCTTAAAACTCCTAGAACATTTCATAAAACTTCAGAAGTAGTTTTTATCATCACAAAGAAATGCATGTAATAAAGAACAACAAGTGGCATAAATAAAATAGTTTTCACTTGAACAACTATGTGAGCTCTCACAGATGTTTGCCACAGATTCTAGGACTTGAACCTTCTGAAATTTAATACAGAAGCAGCAAGAGGGAAAAAAATTAATCTGACCCTCACTACTCACTTATCATGAAATAATACCATGAATCTCCATAGTACATTAAACATTCTGAATCATTGACTTATGTCCCTCTCTCTGTTACATGCTTATTCACTCATTTAATTAATGTTGACTGCCTACAATATGTAAGACATGGTGTATATTCATATAAATACAAATTGCAGATTGAAAAACTAATTTTTTTTCCATTTGGAAATACAAGTAAATGAGACAGAAGAAAATACATTAACATGTTTTACCAAGTATCCAGTGGGTACCAACCACTTCACTATTTGTTGTGACATAGTGAAAAGACTATAGATTTTGAAATAATTTTGTAGAAAGTTTTATTTCCACCTACGGCCGATGTGATAGGAAAATTTTTAATCGTTCCTCAAGAGCATTATCTCGTTAGTCTGTAAACAGAGGACTTTGATCCAAATGTACAAGAACCGGTGGAGTATTATAGAGGACCTCAGAAGACACAACACCCCTTGGCATACAGAAGCCCATCAGTAGATGTTAGTTACTTTTTTTGTTGTTGCTTTAACTACTCTAGAATGAGACTGATTGAGCTGTGATTTGGATTTTCAGGGTATATACATCAGGCATTCGTATTCATATGGGTAGGGGGAATGGCAAATATGCCCACTTTCGGGACTTATAACTTTTGATTAGGATAGCTCACATAAAACGTTTAGCATGATGTCTGGATCATCATGTGTCCTGATCAAAGTTTAGCTAATATTTTTATCTTGGAGTCATTATTTCTCATCCCACATCTGACTAAATTCATCCAAAAAAATACAAGATATGTCAAGTTTTATAACCCACATTTCAGTGATGAAAATAAATAATCTGAAATACACATAAATTTATGTTACAAAAATTATTAAATCTATGATCTATGCCCGGCACAAGAAATTTTGGAGAATGGACCATGAATCCCAATGCTTAAATTAACCATGTGGTGTTCTGCTTTACTTCAGTGGCCCAGACACTTGACCTGAGGTATTTCTTGCCCCTTATATCTGCATATTCTTCCTAGTATCACTTGGACTTCTTACTCCTATCTGCTTTATGGCATTCTTTTGTCACCTTTATATAAAAGCAAAGAGAAGTCATATCTGAAGTGATAAATTCCTACCACAGAGGACTCCAATCTGTCCTGTGTCACCGCACACATCCCATCATCTTATATTAGCATCAAGCCTTGACTTTTAGAAGGTCCTCCCTATGTTGATGCATTTGTGGATTTACCTTTAGCAAAAGCTCCTTGCAGCCAGGGATCCATGACCAGATAATGGGATCATTCATGCTGCCTGATTTATGCAGTAACTCTTGAACTGTGTCATCATGAAGCTCTTTCATTCCTTCCGCCAAGAAGCACTCAGATAGAAATGACTCAAGCCATTTGAAGGAACAAGTCTTGGGAAACTATCATTTAAGACAAGGAAAAAAGACTTTATTCACTAATTCTTATTCAAGCCTCCTCATAAATATATATAATTGAAAATTTCGAAGTTTTTTTTTTATGGGTCAACTCTTTTCCCTTGAATTTATTGTTCTTAAAATAACAGCAAATGCTTTTATTACTAGGAGGCAATGTGATATTTTGTAAAAAGAAGATTCAGAGTTAGGCAAAACTAAACTTAAGTAAAACTCTATCACAATGAGTACACTTGTTTTACAAATTTATCCTTGTTTTCTTTATCTAAAAAAGGGAATTTATATATTATGTGTGTTATATAACGTATTCATCATGAGCTTACTGGGAATATAAATTGAGAGCATGTTTTAAAAGGTCTTTCCTGGCACTTAGAACATATTCCATAAATGACGGTTGAGTTTCATTTGGAAAATGTTTGTGTATGAGTCAGATAGCCCTCAAATTTCCCTGATATTATGGAACAGAAAGAGGGCATATTCTGAGTATTTGGAAATAAACATAACCTCTTGCTCCCTATCACCTACTGCCGCATATATAAACCTTATCTTGCAATAGTTATAAAATACAACATGGATTAAATATATTCATTGTAAATCCTACGTTTCATGGACAGAGTACTTATATTAACCAAACCAGTGAATAAGTTGGGAAGTTTGCTTTTGCTTCTGTTTCTGGAAGACAGTATAAAGAATTGGTATCATCTTATTTGAATGTATGGGTAGAATTCACTTATGAAACCATCTGGGTGTAATGATTTCCCTTTTAGAAGGTTATTAGTTATTAAATAATTTTCCTTAATAGATATAGAGGTTTAAAAATTATTTCTGTTGATGTGGGTTTTGATAGTTTGCACCTCTCAAGAATTTGGTTTATTTCCTTTTAATTGCCAAATTTCTAGAAAAGGAGGTCATTGTATTCCTTTATTAACTTTTTAATTTCCATAAGATTGGTAATCATACCTCTTTAAATTCTGATATTGATCATTTGTGTCTCCTCTCTCTTTTCTTAGCTGGTTTAGAAGTTTATGAATTTCAACAGTATTTTCAAATAATTAACCTAGAGTTTTGTTGATTTTCTCTATAGTTTGCTTTTTAAAAATTAAATGATATCCATTCAAATTCATTTTATTTTTTGTTTCAGAAGAATATTTATTTTTCTCTAGTTTCATATGGTGGACACATAGATTATTGGTTTTTATATTTTTAAAATTTGCTCATATATGTTTTCCTTTATCAGTTTTATGTATCAGAGCATATATATTTTTCTGATATATAAATCTTTGCCCCTAGTATTGCTTTCTCTCTATTCCACAAATTTTAGTGACTTGTTATTACCATCTAACTGAAAATAGTTTTATATTTCTCATGAGACTCCTTATTTGACCCATATATTATTTATAAATATTATTATGCCTTATGTATTATTACAGGTGTGTTAACCTACAGATGTTTTGGGGGGGGTTCCACTTAGTTTTCTGTTACTGATTTGTGGCTTAATTCACTTGCAGTCTGAGAAGATACTTTGTATGATTTATATTATCTTTTGAATTTGATAAATAACATTTGGTGGCTCAGAATATGTTCTGTCTTGGTTGAGTGTTTCATGTAAACTTGAGAAAAAAACTTTGTTCTGCTGTTATGTGATGGATTCTTATACAAATGTCAAACAGATAAAGTTAATTGCTAGTACTGTTCAGGTCAAACCTATCCTTGTTGATTTTCTGCCTGCTTGATCTGAGATAGTATTTATTTATCTGTAACTTTTAAAGGACAATTTCATAGGATATAAAATTCAGGTTATTGTTGGTTTTTTTCCCCCATCAATACTTCTAATATTTCACTCAATCTTCTTGCTTACATGGTTTTTAATGAGAAGTCTACCATCATTCTTAACCTTCTTTATAGGTCGGGAGTTTTCCCACTCCTGTTCTAGCTTTTTTTGAGATTTTCTAATTGTCTTTGTATTTCTATATTTTGAATATGATATGCCTTATTATAGGTTTGGCTCATTTTTTTTGGTATTTATACTGAATTCTAATCTCTGGGCTTCCTGGAGCTATAGTTTGGTGACTGATTAGTTTGGGGAAAGTTCTAAGTCATTATTATGTCATATATTTATTTGGTCTTTCCTCTCTTCCTCTTCGGATATTCTGATTATTTGTTACTTTTTTTTTTTTTTTTTTTTTTGTACAAGCAACATAATCTTTTACTTTTTTGTATGGGTAACATTACCACTTTCTTCTGGTCTCAGGAGTGCATTTCTGATGCTGAGTATGGGATTCCTTCAGTGTCGAAAGAAACACAACTCAAAGCACACAGGAGTTAGTGCCATGTGGATTTAACTTTTGACAAATGAGAGATGAAGCCAGCTCAAATATTTTCTCTGTTCTTAACTTGGAGCAACTGTTCTAAAGCACAGTGTTTAAATGCAGCCTCTCAAAAGGCCTTCCCTTGATACCTTGGCTCTCCCTCCTTTTCTTCTTTATTATTTTCCTTTATTTCTCCCTCTCTCAATTGTAGTACCTTAGCTACAGCTCTAGTGTCCAGTCACTAAAGCTAGCATAGCAGTAATTACAACTGCGAGTGTATAACAGACATTGATATGATAGTTACCAGGTACTAGGAATTGTTTTAATTGTTTTAAGTGCTTTCTCCATATCTACATACATACCTGTTTTATCTCCTCCATATTAGACATATGAGATTCTATTATTCTGCTGACCTTTCAAATTAGAAAACTGAGTCTCAGGGAAGCTATACAATATGTTTGAGTCCATGTATCTCACAACTAATAGGTCCAGGATTCAAATCTAGACATCAAGGCCAGAATGCATGCTCTCAAATTTTACCTCATGCAGACTTCAGGTAGGAGAACTATTCAGCTATATTAAGGCATGTCAAGAGAGAGAAAACAAAGGAAACCAAAAGGAAGAACCAGGTTTACTGCTACTTTGGGTGGATGGGCAGTGTAGAAATTTGTGGTATATTAGATTCTAGAAATGATTTGCAAACAAATATTTAACATGAAAGATACGTCTTCACGTGGCAGGCAGAACACTGTGTCATGGTAGTTTTAGGCATCATTAGGGTCACAGACATGACCTAAAATTGAATTTAGTCCACCTGTACTTAATATGCTAGAAAACTGAAATATTGACAGAGAAAGATTTGGCCAGTTCAGTCTTCATATTATAAAATGATGACATATATTTGTTACAATCAATGCTGATGATTTCTTTTGGATTCATCCCCAAATATGAGTCTACATGATTTTATACATCGTCCATGAGTTTGAGTAATTTAAGGAATGTAGGAGATCATTTGATACTTAATTAAATATTTGTGGAATATTAGTTGTCCACACATAGAAAGATAAAAGCTTTTAGAGTTAATTCATGAAGAGTTTTTAAATTACTAACAATCTCAAGAAAGATAGATTAAGAAAAGCAAAAAGATTGTGTCCATTTTGAAATACATAGATATTTATTATTAGCTAAATTTGTTTTTGTCCATAATCATGAAAGACAGAGTTTATTGAAAGAGTGGGGCTCATATCTGGAATTTGAACTAACATATTTATTTAAGATATAATTAGCATTTATAGACCATGAGGTATGTATTGAATATTGGACAAATATGTGAGAAATACAAGACGTAAAATAAATCCCTTTCATCCAAGAGGAACTCATAGTTAGTGAGACACACACAAAAACATATACACAATGATTATTATGGTGAATTATGATAAATTCTGAAAGAGATTACTAAGTGATTCAGAAACACTGATAAAGGAGCACACAGTAATCTGAGATTGAAGATATTCTGTGATAATATAACAGAGAATAGAAATATCACTGCAAAATTAGTGATTTTTTGTTATGTTGATTAATCTTTAGATATTTTAATGTATTCAAAGAAGTAAAGACAATGGCTTCATTGGTATAGCCAAAAAATAAAGAGAAATAGTGTTATTGAAAATACTGTCATCCCAAACTTTTTCATTTATTACTTATGCAAACGTGTCAAGGCCCTTGAGTGTATCACTTCCATTTTTGATAGGGTCTATTAAATGACACTTATTTTTGTGCTGGTGACATGTTTCTTCATAAATTGTTGTGAACTTAAATATTTTAGTTCGTGATAGTAATATTTATCTTTTCTTTATATGGACTTCCATTAAAACAATGTATTACCGCTGTATTATCTGTACCCTGTGGGTGCTTAATATTTATTAAAACATCAAAATTAATTTCATGTAACTGGATTTCTATGTCAGAACCCTTTTGATTACAAGTGACAGAACTCAAAAACTAGCTCAGGGTAAGAAGATCTGTATCACACGTTGAATCACATTATTGGGAAATCTAATGACAGATTTGAGTATATCTGGCTAGAAGATGTGGAGTTAAATCGTTGGGAATACATTTTTTCTTCTTTCCTATCTTTTCTAGTTCTTTCCTCTTTCCTCTCTTTCTCTCTCAGCTCTTCTCAATTTTTAAATTGTATTTGAGAGAGAGCATGTGAACAGGGGAGAGGGGCAGAGGGAGAGAGAGAGAAAATCTTAAGCCGGTTCCACAGTCAGCATGGAGCCTGATGCAGGGCTTGAATGTATGACCCTGGAATCATGACCTAAGCAGAAATCGGGTTTTCTAGTTTTGTTTGGCTTTTTGGAATTCTCTGGTTTACTGCTTATTCTCTCAATAGTTATAATCATCATGAGCAAACTAAATTATTCCATTATAGATTTTCCAACTAGAGAGGATATTTAAGATGGCACATCGTTGCAGTTTCTGATAATCAGAAGAGACACTGTACTACAAAATGTTAATAGAGTCAGCAGGTTGGCAAAAGCCATGTCAACATATTTAGAAGAGTATTCACACTTTAGGAAGATATATTTACTGACAAAATAAGGGAGTAATAGTTCTAGAATTGTCATGTTTTTAATTATGTAATTAATCAGTGTTCCATTTATGTAGTATTTTGTAAGTAACTTCAATATTTTAAAAATAAAGATTTACCTTTAGGGTATTATAAAGTTAAGGATTTCAGGTAACCCAGATATATCTTTCTCAATTATTTCAAACGAATCAGTTTGCCACATTGAAAAAGAAAAGTAGATTCAATGATTATTCTTAAATTTACTCATTCTACAAATTCATTTGTGTGCTATATAACAGACAGTGTTTAAAAGTTCAAATTTTAAAGACAAAAAAAAAACAAAACAAAACAAAACCAAACAAACCAACAAACCACTGCTTTGAAGGAATTCATGGACTTTGACATCGGTGAAAATAAACACTTAGTAAGGGTTCTGATCCTAACAGAGTACAGACTTTTATATGATCACCCAGGGGTGTTTTCTGAGAATGGGATGATGCTGAGATGAGTTTTGAGGAGAAAGAGTTTCTGCCTGTCCATTTGGAGTGGAGGCAGAAATAATAAGCCCACTGGGAAATGTGCAGGTCCTTTCAGAAAAGTGCCAAACATTCTGTTTTCATGGATCAACGTACATGAGTATAGAAAATACCACTGAGGAAAGAAGGACTGCAGAGCAAGTCATATCACACATGTCTTGTTCTTGGATGAACTTCATCCAGAAGGTTGCAGAGGAGCCCTGGAAGGACTGTGGCTGAAAGCAGGGATTCTGTGCCTGTCATGTACCGACAGTTTATACATGACTGCTTCTACATTCTTCGACAGGGCTCTTCCAACTTTTTGGTTCATGAATTTCCAAAAGGATTATGAAAACCTCAACCTCTCTCAAATATTGAAATAAGCATATGACATTTAACTTTAAGTGCATATAGTTATAAATGTTTTAATTTCTGGCACATTTTAAATACTGAAAATTTAAGACCAGTAGGTCATTCTTATAAATATATTCACTAGAAATGAAAGTCTTAAAGCAAGCTGATAATCAGCCTTGGAGTGCATGGAACCAATTCCAGTGCATGGAGGGTGGTTTCCCACACCCCCAGCAAGCAGTTCTCGGACTTAAGTTGTATGTCCTAAAGTTCAACTCAGTTCTTACACATCAGATCCCACAGGTAAATGGCCCAGTCCCACACGACTGTCCACTCTCCAACCTGTGCACCTCCCATCCCACTTTAGATGCCAGTCATAATCCCCAGTTGTCACCTGTGCTTCTGACGTACTGGCTATATAGAACAGAAGTTCCCAAGACCCCTCTCCTCAGGTTCCATTAGTTTGCTAGAGGGGCTCATAGAACTCAGAGAAACATTTTTTATCTTGTAAAAGGATATAACTCAGGAAAGCCAGATGGAAGAGATGCACAATAAGGGGAAAGGTTGTGAAGCTTCCATCCATGTCGTCTCCTGGGACACCTGTCTTCCCACATCCAAGTGTTCACCTACCCAGAACTTTCCAGTCTGCCCTTTTGGAGTTTTATGAAGGCTTCGCTACATAGGCATGATCAATTAAATCATTGACCCTCTAATTGGGTGTCCCCCCTCCACCCCCCCCCCCACCCCTCACTAGCACTCATCCTTAGGGGAGATCTAAAAGTAGTCACCTCATTAACATAACAAGAGATTTACTCCCAACACTTAGGACATTACAAGTGAATTAGAAACTCTATGGGAATGCGAGCTGGTGCAGCCACTCTGGAAAACAGTATGGAGGTTCCTCAAAAAACTAAAAATAGAACTAAGCTACGACCCAGCAATTGCACTACTAGGCATCTATCCAAGGGATACAATTGTGCTATTTTAAAGGGACACATACACCCCCATGTTTATAGTAGCGCTATCAACAATAGCCAAAGTATGGAAAGAGCCCAAATGCCCATCAGTGGATGAATGGATAAAGAAGATGTGGTATATATATACAATGGAGTATTACTCGGCAATCAAAAAGAATGAAATCTTGCCATTTGCAACTAAGTGGATGGAACTGGAGGGTATTATGCTAAGTGAAATTAGAGAAAGACAAAAATCATACGACTTCACTCATATGAGGACTTTAAGAGACAAAACAGATGAACATAAGGGAAGGGAAACAAAAATAATATAAAAACGGGGGGGGGAGGGACAAAACAGAAGAGACTCATAAATATGGAGAACAAACTGAAGGTTGCTGGTGGGTTTGTGGGAGGGGGTATGGTCTAAATGGGTAAGGGGCACTAAGGAATCTACTCCTGAAATCATTGCTTCACTATATGCTAAGTAATTTGGATGTAAATTTTAAAAAATAAAAAAATTTAAAAAATGTTAAAAATTAAAAAAAAAAAGGAACTCTACCCCAGAAATGGGGAGGAAGACCAAATATATACAGTAGTCCCCTCTTGTGCATGGCTTTGCTTTCCACAGCTTTAATTCCCTGCAGTCAGCCACTATCAGGAGGCTGATGCTACTCCTTCTGAGAAATCATGCGAAGGTCAATAGCGATCTAAACGTACATCACAAACCCTACCTCACAGAGCCTGCTTCATTCACCTCTCTTCATTTCATCAGGCAGGCAGTTTAACATCTCTTGACTCTGAGAGGAGAGGAAGGGTGAGTACAGTGCAGTAAGGTATTTTTAGAGACAGAGTGACACCCCATTCACATAACTTTTAATATAATATTTTGTTATAATTGTTTTATATTATTGTTACTGTTGTTAATTTTTTACAATCCTTAATTTATTAAACTCTATCATGGGTATGGATGTATAGGAAAAAACATATTCTATATAGGATATGTATATCCAGTACTATCCCTGGTTTCACTGGGGCTCTTAGAACATACATGGGGGGGTGCTGTATTTATTATTATAAGCCACAATATTGGGCACATGGATGGCTTAGTCAATTAAGCATGAGACTCTTGATCTTAGCTCAGGTCATGATCTTGCATGTGGTTTGCGAGATCAAGCTGCACTGACAGCACGGAGTCTGCTTAGGGTTCTCTCTCTCCCTCTCCCTTTGTCCCTCCCCTAGTTGTGCCCACGCATGTATGAACACAGTCTCTCAAAATAAAGAAATAAATTTTAAAAAATCCCACTATCATACCATTATCAGTCATTTTAAAAGTTTGCAAGACAGTTTTTCTAAGCAAATTTTATATCCCTTTTTTTCTACTCATACTTTTATTTCACTATCTTCAGGAAGTTTATCCTAATGTAATTGGTTATCCCTGAAAATACTATTTTTACCACATCACACAACTTTATAATAAAATGAATTTTAAAATATTCATAAATTATGCATATAAAATACATTTTATATTATAGCATCCCATAGTGAAAATTTTCATTTTATTAACCATAACTTTTTTTTCTGCATTGGATGCTTAATGTGAAAGGAATTTGTTACCAATTAGGTCATTTACTCACAGGATAATATTTCTATTGCTAGAATAAGAAAGAGACAACAGCAGTTATATCTTGTTTTAAAACCAGAGATAGCTGCTGAGTAAGTACTCCATGTACACAGGTAAGTAGAAGGGAATAAAAAGAGTTTTGCCATATAAAGTCACTCAGTGCTGTAAACCCCTTCCAAGCTGCAATTCAGAAGTTCATCATTCTCTATCATCAAAATTTTTCAGTGATTCCCTCAGTAGACGCCTCCATTATGTCACCTATAATTTTGCTGAAGAAAAGTATTGAAAATCATCTGACTTGCAAGCAAATTTTTTCTTGGTCTTTGGAGTCGTTACTTTTCTTAATGTCTGCATCAAAAAAGTTTTACTATGCCTCATCATGTTGTTATTAACTGTTTTTCGTCAACTTAGAAGTACCTTGTTTATCATTATATAACCTGAGAAAATTTAAAGACATTTAATACCTTTAACTTACAGCATCTTTGCCAATATTACGTGAATATCAATACACATATGCAATCGCTTTTGTACTAAAGTATAACTTACATGCATTAAAGTGCACTAACATTTAGTTCATGGCTGAATTAAGTTTTAAATTACTAGATACAGTCATGTTTTTCACTATCTAAAGTCAGTACCCTTCACTTCTGACCTCTTACACATTCTTTTAAAATAACACTGAAGTTCAGCAATGAAAGCCCTTTGAATAAATGGTGCTGAGTCAATGGAAAATTATATGAGAAAGAAAAATCTTTCTTGATACTCTTGGAGCACGTCATAGAGAGGACATAGCCATTAGTTGACCTTAGAGCAGGACTCGGGCAATAGGAGGTTCCTTATCCTCTCCCCTCTCCTTGGAATATATATTCTATCAACCATTTCCATAGCAGGAGCTGGTTCAAGGATATAGTCTTGAGATAATCTGGACTGAATATGTGACCCAAACCTTGATAGGGCTTCTGTACAAACTCTTAAAATGCCAGCAGGCAGGTGTGGAAATTGACTTGTCTTGTAGCCACCCAAAATAAATCTCCTGTGTAAGTTCCTTTGTTTATGAAACCCTCCACCTACCAATTTGGAGGGGTCTGCCTCTTTTTTCAGTCTCTCCTTGCCCTTCATGTGGGGGTACAGGGATGCAGATTGTGAGCTAACAGCCAGACATTATAAACAAATATTAATTCCATATATGTTGTATAACTAAATATGAAAGGGAGAGTAATGAATCTTTTAGAGAAAACATAAGGGAACATCATTATTTCTTTGAGGAAGGCAAAGTTTTTTTTTAAATAGGGCCATAAAAGTGCTCAACATTTAAGAAGTAAAAATGGATATATTTCTATATATTTTATATATTATGTATATACTTTTTTATATATTTTTATATATTTTTTATAAATGTTTACATATTATATTAAAATTGAGAATTCAATTATGCAAAGGATCCATTAAGAGAGTGGCCAAACAACTCAATAGAGAGAGGGAAGATAATCACATATGTTTTTTCTTATGTTCAGGATATATAAAAGAATACTTACCAATCAATAAGGAAAATAAGAATGACCCAGTAGTAAAGTAAGCATAATACTGGTTAGGCATTTCACACACATGGAGACTCAAAGGGCTAAGGAGCCTAGGAAAGGTTATCAACCTCATCAATCATCAGAGAAATGCATGTCAAAACCACAATGTGATAGCAGCTCCCACCTTCCAGAAAGGCTGTAGTAAACTAGGCAGGCGGTACTAAATGTTGGTGATAATGAGGGGCATTAATAAATTTGATACAATAACTTTGTACAACTTGTTGGCAGTTGCTTTTAAAGTTAATTATATTGGATGACCTAGAAATCCCACACTTAGTTGTATCCTCAGTGGTATTACAGTATTATTTATTTAAAATGTTTTCTTATGCACGTTGTATTACTTCGATGATTTTGTTGTAAATCAAGTGGACCCTTTTCGTGTTCCTCAGCTAGTGCGACGCTTATGTTGAAGGAGTGGAGTGGGAGAGGGCGTGGCGGCCAGTGCAGGTGGACCTTGGGAAGGGATGGGTTCTGAGGCGGGTAGTAGAGGCCTTTTCCGGAAGGGGCCCCCTAAGCTAAGATACTTCCGGGAGCGGAGAGAAACCACGGAGGGAAAAGCTGGCTGTGTGTAGCACTGGTGCCGTCACCACCACCTAGACCTTCTTTATTACTGTACCTCAAAAAAGATCTTAAAATCAGGTATTGTAAACCCTTGCCTTTGTCCCTCTTCAAGATTGTCTTAGCTCTTCTCATAGTGTTTGTGTTTCCATATAAAGTTGAGAACAACCTTTTTAGCTTCTACAAACCAACCAACAAAAGCCTGCTATTCTTTCAAATGGAACTGTTGTGAATCTACAGATAAATTTGGGGAGAATTGAAATCTTAGCATTTTGGGTCTCCCAGTGGAATAGGTACATTTTAAGGTTTCTTGTATTTTTAAAATGATTCAGTCCCGGATGTTATTATAACTTTGTTGATAACTCTGAATCATAGATTATTCCTCTCAGCTGCCTGTGAAGTTTGTGGATACAAGATTAACTAATGATCACAGGAAACTGAAATTTAGTCTTTCCATTTATTCATTCTGGACGTTTATGTTTGTTTGCTTTTTTTGTTTTTTATTTTGCTTTGTTTTTGTTTTTCTTTTATCTTTCATTCCCATTCAATTTTCCTATCTAGATTCATTAATTGTTTTGATACTAACTTCATACAAAGTGACAGTGGCCCAAGACCAGCCATTAGCATTCATTCCAGTGCTAAGAAACAACCCCTATTTGTGTTTACAGTAGGGAGTTGTAAATTACATTGAAATATCATTCAGTTAGAGTCATTCTCCAAGATTGTAAAGAGATGGATGGTCTCCAGGGGAGGGTTGTCATAAAAAGGAAAATCAAACCAGCTGAATAATACAATAAGTCTCTGTATAAAGCTAGCTCAGCCAAGCAGGGATATGAAAGGTGGCAGCCTTTGAGGAGATGGCTGACAGATTTCATTTGTTGAGGATCAGATCTTGCCCTGGTGTCACATGTCATATTTTCCCACCACCGTTTTGGTGTTCTACAGGCACCCTCTCCAGGTACTGTCAGGGGAATAAGCAGTGGCTGCCAGTTAAAAGGGCAGGCATGTTTAAGTCAAGTGTATAAAAAACGGCCATTTTTTCCTCTCCTCTGCTGTTGCAAGGTTCAAACAGAATCTCTAGTTCATTTACTAATCATATAGAAAGAAAGTTTGGCTAGCATAAATAGGTTTGTTCCTCTCTTTCTTCTTCCCTCCCTCCTTCCTTCCCTTCTCCCCAGCTTCTCTCTCTACCTTTCTTCTTCACCTCATCCACCCTTATTCTTGTTTTACCATCTTCCATTTATTCTTTCTTAGTCCTTCTTTTTATTTTTTATGTAACTTGCCCTCCCTACCTTAGCCTACTTACCTGCTTCCTACTCTTCCCTTCTTCTTTATAATTATGAAGTTTTGTAACTTTTCTGTGGTTATTATTTTCTGACTATGATGTGTTTTCGTTGTCTGAGGAATCTCTCCAGAGATTGCTTAAGGTTCATGCTTGCCTCATCAATCATCTTGAAGAGTCTCCTTGGCCTCTTCATTCACTCTTCTCTCTGTTTTTATGTCGTGTGTGTGTGTGTGTGTGTGTGTGTGTGTGTGTGTGTGTCTTGTCCTTGTCAAGGCACTGTGCAATCTAGGCTCCAAGAACTGAAGGATGAGCAAATACTAATCTCTAACCTCATGACCTAAAGTAGTTCACCAACTTAATCCTTCAGTCCTCACTTCACCTTGACAACTGAGAATTCCAATCCATGTGTCAGGAAGGAAGGCAAGGCCTTCACAATAAACACCATACAGAGTTTAGTAATAAACTTGAAATAAGGTATTCAGGGCTTTACAGTTTATATGTGAACTTATGCATAGGCACTTTAAGTTTTATGATTTTTTTTCCTCCCAGGGAAACAGAAGATTTGAGGTTTGGTTCAGTCTGAAATTCTAATATCTAGATATCTATATGAGCTCATGATTCTCAGCCAACTTCATTCCTGACCCTAGTCTATTCTCCTTTCTAACCTCAACTCAAACACTGATGATGCAATTAAAATTCCCAAAATTATTTCAATAAACGTGTTTGGCCCTTGTGATCAAAAGATAACTTAGCAATGCTATAAAAGGAAACCAAGTATTCTAACCGATGATCCTCATCATACCTAATAAGTACTATGTGCTGTTTACATCTGCTTATTCTCTGTCTCTCTCTAGCACACTTGTGTGCGTATATACACACATAGAACATGCACTGTGTAAAGTTATATGCTACTATAATACAGCAAATTTGAAGAAGTGTTGGAGATGAATGACTGAATAAATAAGTCATCCTGAAATAATTTATTTTAAAGTACTGTATTTTTAATGATATTTTGTTCATTAGAATGGACAATTTCAAATCATAAGTAGTGGACCCAGGTTTCAAATAGTACACTGAATTGAAAAATTATAGACAACTTCTGAACAGTAGCCTTTCGTTTATATTTTTTATTAATAATATACTCTATGTGACTTAAAGTTTGATCAAATGCATACTTTTAAAAAGTACTTTGTAAATGACAAAGCTATTATCATTTACATGATTAACATTAATGTTATTTCATTAGTATGTGGGAAAATGTCATTAGCATAAAATTTTAAAATTTCACCATGATGAAATTTATTAAGAAATGAATAATAAAGGTGACATATGTATTTGTGTGTGTATGCACATGCACAAATGTATATAATTAGTAGTAGTCAATCTGGAATATTTATTAAAATAGGATTTGATTATTCCATGCTTAAAATCTAATAAATTAAGCCTGATACTTTTTCATACATGTCTTCATGGCAGAAGACCTGAAACTCTTTAGAGACAGAGGACTCCGTCATTCATGGCACAATAAGTAACATGATCATCATCATGTTTATATCATTTTTTCTTGCCTGCCAAATCCCATGTGGAAAGCCTCGACAGATGTCCCCTACACAGAGGGTTATATTCTAAAAGAGAAACACTAAGTTTAAGAAACCTACCATTTTATAGCAAGCAGAAAATCCATAAACCATCATTCTTCAGGGAAGAGTTAGTCCTCAGTTACTTGCTCTAAGTACAACCTGAGAAATGGCACGGGTAATGAGTGGTCAAGGCATTGAGTTGTGGCTCTGAGAAGCACACATAGGAACGTGAGAGATAATGGGGAAATGCCTCCCAATTTATTCTTCTCATGTCCCTTTGTATTTTCTTAAGAAAAGTAATGTTGGCGTCTAAATAATATGATCTTCACCATAATTCTGGACTTTGCTTTAATGTTTTAAACCCAGACTTAATATAAAAATGACTTTATTTCAGCCAAATTTGATGGAGTCCACTGACTTTTACTTCATGGTTACTATGTGTCTGTCAGTGAGCTGGTTGCTGTGCTACATAAGACACCATTCAGGTCCCTAAGAAAGCATTCCAATAAAAAGGCTTTCAGAAATAGTATTTCAAATAGCACTGTCTGAGAAGAGGCAAGGCAAAAACGAAGCTATTGTCTAGCAGTGATCAATTTCAGACAGTTTCAAAATGCCTCTGGTGATATCATTCTCACTATCTCATAATGTTTTGCAAGTTGTTAGGAAGAGGACATTAAATCACTCGATCAGTAGAGCTGTTATCATCCCTATAACTCATGTAAATCCACTATGTACAAGAAATAATTTGATCACTCCAATGTCATTCTCTTAGATAAAGCTCAGGCACTTTCTTTATGGTTATATTAAAATTGTATCAGAATCTGTTAATTTGCACAGAGCAAAAATGTCAGAATTGTACAACTTCTAATAGAAAGTTTATGTATGTGCATGCAAATGGGTACACACACACACACACGCACATTGACTTATTTCCTTCCTTGTCATCCTTGTCATCCTTGTAACCATCATTCTCCTAGCAAAAGCTACCAAATGCAATAACCAACAAAGTATTCTACTGTTGTCATTCTAGTTTACTCCATTCTGTTATCAATTATCAAAATCTTAGGCAGACTGATCTTTAAAATGTAAAATGGCTAAAATCATCCAATTGTTTCCAATTCCCACTGGGTTAATGTAAAAATTCCTTAATATCTATAAACTCCTAGATTTTCTGGACGAGAAGTCTGAAAACTATGGCCCATGAGCTACATAAATTTATAATGCTATTTATAAATAAAACTTTATTGTAATATCAACATAAATAGTCACTTATGTATTGTCTATGGCTGATTTTGCATGAAGACAACAGAGTTGAGTAGTTGTAACAGGACTTTATGACCTGCAAGATCCAGAAAAAAAAAGTAAAAATTCTATCTTGCCTGCTTTTGTTTTTTATTGATGCATAACTAATTACTATAATGTTACCAGCTTAAAACAACAGAAATGTATTACCTGACATTTCCACTCCGCATATCAAAGCCCACATGTGAACATGTAGCCCAATGTTTAATGAAACACAAAATGGGAAGTTTAAATTCTAACAGAAAGTTCAATGAAATATTTGAAGCCAAGTATTTGAGAGTCAAGGAAAGTGATATAGCCAATATCTCTTTCTGATTTTGTTTAGATATTTTATTCTATAACTATAGTCAAATAGGTATGATTTAAATTTTTGATCCCTAGAATTAAAGACCACCTGTGAATATAAAGGGTAAGAACCCAAATACATATATAGCCAAAGGGTGTATACAGAAGCCAGTATGAACAGGAAAAGTGTGTCAAAATTAGTGGTAGTTAGGAGTGTGCCAGTTAAAACCATAGTGAGCTACCCCCCTATCTATCTACTATAGCGAAAGCCAAAGACCAGGGGCACCAGGAATTAGTATTTAGAGAGCAGTGGTTGCCTCAAGTGAGGAGTGAGTAGTGAGGATTGAATATAAAGAGACAGCAAGCAACTTTCAGGAATGATGGAAATATTCTACATTTGTTGAAATCCATCCAACTGTATATTTCACTTGTACATGTAAATTGGGGGATTTTGTTGAATGGAACTTATAGTTAAAGAAAAATGCTTAAAAATTTTTATAGTTCATAATCTCCTCGATTTTGCTGAGAATTTTTATTTGAAAAATTTATTTTTTTCCAAAGAATCCTTTAAGTACATACTGTATGTGCGCGCGCGCGCACACACACACACACACACACACACACACATATATACAAACAGGCACACACATGTTCACTGTCATAGGTAGCTGTGAGAAGCTAGGCTGATACAACTGGTGGATTATGGACTTGGATACACCAGGGGAATCCAAATCCACCTGCGAGGTAAGTTAAAAGGGGTAAACAAACTGAAATAAACAGGAAATGTCACCTATAGGGAGGAGAATTGAGCAATTACCCAACCACTAAAAGAACTCTGTATGTGTGTGTTTACGTGTGAAACAGAGAGAGTGGTTGAGAAGGATGTCACAGTATATGATTTTGTACTTGGGACCCGTAAATCAAACATTCTCTATTGGAACAAACTTGTATGTATTTTTTTTCTCAAATAAATAGACTTGGTTAAAATGTAATATGATGGAGGAGAATTTGAATACTGAATTTTAACATAGAAAAATCATACATATGAATATGTATACGTGCATAAGAGTGTGATATCTTAGGAAAATGGATATAATTTGGGTATGGTTTACATGTTCATTAAGCCATAACTGGGGCACCTGGGTGGCTCAGTCAGTTGAGCATCAGACTTAATGTCAGCTCATGCCATGATCCCAGAGTTGTGGAATTAAGCCCCATGTTGGCCTCCATGGGTGGAGCCTGCTTAAGAGTCTGTCTCTATCTCAAATAATTTTTAAAAAGCCATAACCTTCCTTCTAGTCCTAGCATGAATTAGCACTGTTCTGAGTGCATTTTTATAATCTCATACACTTAATGTTAACAATGATATTCAGATGAAGATGATAGTGCTTCTAATGGGTTGTATGAAAGTCCTTTCTTTGTATCGTATACTTAGAAGTAGAATTGGAATAAGACACAGGAAACCTGGAAATGGATATAAAATTAGCACTTTAGCAAACCTTAAGTTGATTGATGAATGAACAGAAGTTTTTATTAACTATTTATAAAGCTCACCACCCTCTCAAGTTTATACTTTGAGGCAGCCCACTGAAGAGAGATTTGCTGCTTATCAAGCAAATCAGTGTCCTGAGGTCTGTCTTGCCCTGCAGAAAAGCAAGGAAAGGTAAAGGTGTTCATAATTCCAGCAGTCTTTAGATTAGCACACACACCCAAAAATGATGCATATCACCCACTATGAGATCATTTAGTCTGACCTCTGCTGCGCACCTACACAATTAAATACTCTGGGGCGCCTGGGTGGCTCAGTCGGTTGAGCACCGGCTTCATCTCAGGTCATGATCTCACCGTGCGTGAGTTGGAGCCCTGCGTCGGGCTCTGTGCTGACAGCTCAGAGCCTGGAGCCTGTTTCGGATTCTGTGTGTGTCTCTCTCTCTCTGACCCTCCCCCATTCATGCTCTGTCTCTCTCTGTCTCAAAAATAAATAAACGTTAAAAAATTTTTTTAAATACTCTGAATTCTCCCATTTTACTGATGGAGAATCTGTGTATTGATGCAGATGGGATACAGAGAGTTAGATAACGTGTCCAAGATCTCACAATTTTGGGGGTATTTTTGGATACTGGCTGATTTATTTCAAGATTACACACATTATGCTATGTTATTATGCTATTTTTCTTCTCATTGTATTTTATTTGGAGGATTTTTTCCTAAAAGACACGGCCTGATTATAAATACCTACAATGCCAAAAAATTAGGTTTGTGTACTGAAATTAATGGGAAGTAAGAAATATTTTTGTAAGAAAGATAACATGTATATTTTCGAGGAGGAAAAATTCATGCTCAATAATGATATATTTTCAAATCCCAATTGCTTTCAATTCTTTTATTTCCTTTTAAATTTACTATCGATATATAGTTGATACACAGTGCTTCAATTCGTTGTATTTTCAGTGTCTCTTTCTGTGGTTATGCACTATATATTCTTTCTGCCCTGTGGGTGTATTTTCATTTTCTTACAGTAGTTGTACCTTTTCTTCTCAAGCATATTTGGAAAGCAAGGTAAGTGTGTAAATGGGAAAGTGAAACTATGAAGAGAAGTTCTTTATCATTTCTTCTCAACATCTTGTGAGACTCAGACTATATGTAAGTGGAGCAGATATTAAAAAGTTGACCACTGGTCTCTGAAATGATAAACAAGGCATGTGGCATTCTAGGAACTTGGATGGTAGACATAAGAGGCTATATGTGTGTGTGTATATATAAATGTATACATAAATACATACATACACATATACATATATTTTCCCCCTTTGGTCCCACAATACTGAATCCTTTTCCAATTCTGGTTCTTAGCTAGGTTCTTCAACCTCTACATATCCCACTGAAAAATAAATGTCATGCTGAATTCTCTAACATTCTGTTTCTGTAAGGGGATTAATTTAATATCAAGTACATCGTGATTGAGTGGATTCTCAAAACCAGAAAAAGTGAGCACCATTTAGGAGAGCTTAGCAATTAGCTAGACTAGCTGATTTATTATTCAGATGATGAAGCAGAGTCCTTTTTGTTACTAGACCCCAACCTTGGATCCTGTCCTTGGCCCGGTTATTCCAGTTCTGCATAAATACCCACCCTTCCTCTGACTACCTGTCACCCTGACCTCCCCGCAAAAACTCTGTTGAGTAGTTTCACCAAGAATTACCCTACCTCTTAATAATTGTCCATATTCCATTCCCCCTCCCCTGACTTGGCTATAAATTCCCATTTTTCCTTATAGAGTCCAGAATTGAACTCATTTCTCTTCTCTACTACTAACCCCATTGTACTGACCCCCCTTCATTAAAAGCCTCCCTTACTGTATTTAACAAATGTCATAAATAACTTTTAAATGTAAGGCATGAAGTCAAATCTCTTGGGTCCCATTTAAGCCTTTTAGAAAATTCTTTCTATCTTTTGACAAAAATTCTTGCTACCTTTTGACAATAATTTTATGTTATTTTATTGGCTATATTTTATGATCAGATGTCATTTTCTCTTTCTCCTTTTTTTAAATTTTGGAATTTTATACAGAAATTTTACATAATTTGACCAAGAAAAATCTAAGTCTTTTCTAGAGAGCAGGCCTATGTATAAGTGATAGTTGGTAAAGAAGGAATACAAAGCTTGTGACCATGTAGTTCCTGTTGCAATCTCAGTTTTGCCTCCACCTCGTTTGGGGCAATTAGGCAATTTACATAATATCTCTAAATCTCATTTTACTAGTTACTTTAGGGAAAATAATTCCAATCTCAAAGAGCTCTTGTGAGCGGTATATAAGGTGGCAGGTGTATGGTAAGACAGGAAGCACTAGTTACTTATCAATTCAAATGTCTTTCTTCATTTTTTTAGGATGGCTTCATGCCTTCTATTTTTATTTTATATATTTTTTGGTAAATAGTTTAAATTTTTCCTCCTAGTTACATACCAGCAGGCTTATATGTCATGAGTGATGTTCATAGTGCTAGAGGGGAAGGAAGGGAGGGGGAATAGGAAACTTGGAAAATTACGTTAAATCCCCCAAATAACTCACTAACTGGATCTTGAAAATCATTAGCTTGAAAGTATTCAGCCTGCAGTGCGCCCTGAGAGGTTCAGTTGGTTAAACAGGTGACTCTTGATTTTTGGCTCAGGTCATGATCTCATGGTTTGTGGGATCAAGACCTCCATTGGGCTCTGCACTGACAACAGGGGGCCTGCTTGGGGTTCTCTCTCTGGTCCCCTCTCTCTGCCCCCCCATACTCACTCTGCCCCTCCCATACTCACGCACTCTCTCTCTCTCTTTCTCTCTCAAAATAAATGAAATAAACTTAAAAAAGTATTTAAAAAGTATTAAACCTGCATAGTTTTGTCTATATCATCCAGTCCTGGATGTTTTTTTGTTGTCGTGTTATTATTTTTTGTTTTTGTTTTTGCTTGCTTTCCTTGAATAATTCCAGTATTTCACTGAGTATGGATTTAGAAAGGTACATTAAAATTCATATTCCAGAATCTCTCTTTATATCTGCTGAATCTGAACTTCTAGAGATTGTTCTTTTTATTCTTTTTTTAACAAGAAAATATTTTGAGAAGTGTTTTGAAGAGAGAAAACAAAAGTGAATTACCAGTTGATTGAGGATTTTGTTACCTTTTGAATCCACTTAAAAAGTAGTCTATTCTGGGAACAGGAAAGGCAAAGAAAGCTGGAGGATATAAATAGAAAATGTGTTCTAGTGTGTTTGACACTGATATGTCAACTCTGGGAAACACTGAAAAACTATATACACTGAAGCATGAGAGGCATAAAGATGGAGATCCTCCTTTGTTTGGCAGCTGATATCAAAGTCAATCAAACTTTCCTTTTAGGAATTTCCACCACTTGCTAAAGGATATACAGTGTTCTTGTCAAGAGTAGTGGTAGCTCAGTTGGTTCAGTGTCTGATTTTGCCTCATGTCATGATCTTGGGGTTGGTGAGTTTGAACTCCACATAGGGATCTCTGCTCTCAGTGTGGAGCTCTCTCTCTCAAAAAATAAATAAACTTTAAAAATAAAAGTAGTCGTAGGTTAATATGTTAATATCAAGTGATTGCATTACAAATATTTTAACATGTTTTTAGAAGATATAGATTATCGAAAGTGGGATTTATTTAATGACATGATTCACACAAATATGGAAAATATTTAGCATTTAATAGAAATAGACTATTGGTACATGTAACTTGGATGGATTTCAAGGATATTCTACTAAGTGAAAATAGCCAGCCTCAAAATCAATTAACATGATTAAACTTAGATAACATTCTCCAAATGAAAACATTATAGAAATGGTGTGATGATTAATTGTGTGTGTCAACTTGACAAGGACAAGGGGTCCCCAGATTAAACATTATTTATGGGTGTGTCTGTGACTGTGTTTCCAGATGAAATTGGCATTTGAATCAGTGGATGTCGTAAAGTAAATTGCTCGCCCTGGTATGGGTGGGTATCATCCAATCTGTTGAACAAAAAGGTGAAGGAAGGAGACATTTGCCTCCTTTGCTTCCTTCCTGTATGTTTGAGCTGGGGCATTGATCTTCTGGTCTTAGCCTGAAATTGGATTTACCATCAGCTACTCTTGGTTCTCAGGTTTTTGTCAGCCTGAAATTACATCATCAGCTTTTCTGGGTCTCTGGCATGCAAATGGCATGTCACAGGACTTAGTTTTTATGATCAAGTGAGCCAATTCTGTATACACACACACACACACACCCCATATATAGAACTCCATACCTGTGTGTGCGTGTGTGTGTGTATCCTATTGGTTATATATATATATACATATATATATATATCCTATAATTTATATTTATATTTTATTATATATAATTATATAATATATATTATAATTGTATAATATATTATTAATTATGATTAAATAATATATACATATGTGTATTAGTTCTGTTTCTGTGGAGAACCCTAATACAAATGACAATAGGTCATAGGTTGTTAGGGATAAGGCAAGGGGAGAGAATGATTATAAAGTAACTGGAGGTTACTTCAAGGTGAAGGAATAATTCTGCATCTTGATCGTGGCGGTGGTTATAAAAATCTGTAAATGTGATTAAATCTAGAGAGATATAGAAAGGCATGCAAAAATTAGCTCCTTCATTAACTGGTGAAACCTCAGTAAGGTCTGTAGTCTCGTGACTTGTTTAGTGTCTACAATGTCAATTTTCTGTTTCGATAACGTACTCTGGTTATGTAAGTTACCAGCGTTAGAGCAAGGCGAGTTGTAGGTGCACAGAATGGCTTTGTAGCACTCTTCTCAACTTCTTATGAGTCTATAATTATTTCAAAATAAATATTTAAAACAAACATATCGGTTAGGTACTATCATAAATGCTAAAGCTTTAAGCAGTAGAATAAAACTAGATGGATTCCCTTTTCTTAAGGAGGTTTCATTCTGGCACAGTTGAACAATGAATAACAAAAAAAAATATGCAACATGATGTTGAACAATGGTTGATTCTGTGAAACAAAAACTATGTGATGAGATAGGGTTTAATGAATGGCTTAGGGCAGGCAGCTCTGCAGCAGGAACATGTGAGACTTAAAATATTTGCATTTGTGGAAGGAGAAAGAGGTCTCCAGTTAGTTTTTTTATATGAAAATCATTAAATATTTCTGTCAACCAGATCTGGGAATTAAAAAGAATAAACTGACATTTAGGACATAATGAGTGAGGTAAGAATTACTGTGATGCACCTTTCTGTAATCTAAAACTGGCTTTCCTTTATTTGGGAGGAAAAAAAAAAGTGTGTGGGCTGGAAGAGAAATGGTTTTATAGGCTGTGCTTTGAAGATTAGTGCTTGGAGACAATTACAAACACACACAGTATTATAATCTATAATTACAAGGAAATTATTAGATAACAACTTTGTTATTAGACACTTGGCACATTCTAGATAGAAAATCTCTCAACTCATTGGATCTTCAGAACTACCCTGAAAAGTGTGTGCTGTCTTAGTAGAAACCACATTCGGTAGATGAGGAAACCAAGGCTCACAGACATGAAATAAATTGTCCAAACGCAAAGTCCATGGCGCAGACAGAATTCAGCGCAATACCACTGGATTCCGAGGCATGTTTACAACTAGTGCTTTCCAGAAGAGATGGCGAGACGGCAATCCAAAACACAGTACCTGCATTAGTGAAAGCAGATGGAAGAGCAGGTGACTGGTGAAGTATCTGTAGTGCATCCAAGCTGCGCTGAACCCTGCACAAGGACATTATGGCAGCAAAGGAACTGGGCCCTGGGGTAGGCAAGTTATCTTAGCTATGCAACTAATGTAATGCCTCTCAAAACCCTGAGCAGTAGATCTCACTACCATTTCAAGGATGCTAAATTGAAGAATGAAAGGAGAAATTTACTTGGCTAAACTTATATTGATGGTGTAAAAAAGAAAAAAAAAGGGGAAAGAGAAAAGTTCTGTTGACAAGTTGTAAAGATCTCATTAGCTTTATGCAATGATTCATGAATTAAGCAGCATCTAATCTGGGAGACAGAAAGGAGCTCCAAGGAGCTGTACAAAATGAAAGTCTTTTATAGGCAGAAGGGAATGGGAACAAGGAAGTCACACTGCTTTAAAAAAAAGTCTGTTATTTATTGCAAGGTTAATTTCCTTCAGGGATGGCAGGGGTCTGTCCGGCAGCTCACTTAACTAGTGATGATCAGTTGATTCTTGATTGACTATTTTAAGATTCCATTTCTGGGAGAGCTGAAACTATAATTAAATCTTGGTTTGGCAATCTGGGGCTTAGTATAAACAGCTCCATTTTGGACATGTTGTCTTGTTTTAAACACCAGGAGAGTAAAGAGCAGGAAATTGCCAGAGTAAATATCAGCCCTCCCACCTACTGCATCCATGTTAGAATTTGCAAATTGATCCTGGTACCCTTTTCTGCTAAATGCCATCAACACTTTTAGATGCTTTCTGAACACATAATTCCTGAAAATCTCTATTTATGGATTAGAGTTGCCACAGGGATAAAACTTTTTTATTATCCCATGAATAGATTAACCCTAATATTCAGCACTCCATGATTCTTCATTATGTAAAGTGAATTAAGATTTCCCTTACCAAAGTTGTCTCCCTTTCCTCTGGCTGGTGTGTAGCTCTATTGT
This sequence comes from Leopardus geoffroyi, assembly GCF_018350155.1. Lineage (NCBI taxonomy): Eukaryota > Metazoa > Chordata > Mammalia > Carnivora > Felidae > Leopardus > Leopardus geoffroyi. The sequence continues at coordinate 39,425,699 of NC_059335.1, read as the reverse complement.
GGGTCTGTACTAAAGCAGAAATCATAAACAACACATGAGACTTTGTCCTTTCTGTGCCCCTAGGGAGCATTAGAATTTAATATGAAAGCCTTTAGTTAATTCTACAAAAAGAAAATTAAAAAGAACTCATTCTGGAAGATAATTTGGCATAGCAGAGAACAGCATAAGCCATGCAATTAGACCAAAGTGGATTTTTTTATACGTTCTGCATGACCTTGGCCAAATAATTTAACCACGCTAAGACTCAATTTCCTCATATGAAAGATTGTTAGAATAATACTATCCTATTGCATTTTTGCAGAGGTTAAATGATACAGCACATATAAAGCTCCAAGCACAGTGTTTGTGTATAGAATGCACTAAATGGACATTTGTTCTCTCCACTTTCATTTTATATGTTGAAATGACGGAAAGCAAGCCTATGATTTTCTCAGGACATGCAACAGTATTAGAATTTGAGAATCAGAGAACATTAAGGTAGGAACGGTCTTTTGATTATGCTCTACTGTCTTCCCTTGATGGCTGGGACCAGGAATTACCCATCTCTTTGTAGTCTGTAATGCCTGCATTAAAGTAATGGTTTATCTACTTGAACAGCTGAATATCTATTCAAATCCTTACTACTTAGAGTAAAAGAAAAAAGGTACACTATATCAAGCACAGAATAAATAATTTGGTTTCTAGGGTGTCATGACCTAGATTATGTTGACTTCAAGAGTGCTGCATTTGTTCCTCTTTACAGAGTGTCCCTTTTAATAAAACATTTACTTGAAGTGAGTTACTGAATTTTCTTCAGGATCAGATAGGCAAATTTCAGAAGAAACTGCATTTGTTCTTAAGAGTTTGAATTACCATTTGGGTGAGGAAACTCATACCTATTTTATATTGTAGATTATTATCTAAATTAATTCTGAATAAAATGGAATTCAAAAGCATAAGGATAGAACAGTACTTTCAGGGCCCTAAAATTCTATTTTACTCTTTAATGTGGCATTGGTTGGCACTAACTCTGTCTGTTGAAACTTTAAAAAAAAGAAAAAAAAAAGTTGCACGAATGATTTGTGTCAGGGAAGCGTGCTGCCATGTGGCCTGGAAGGACAGTTCCCATATCGGCCAGTTTAGTAAACCACCTGGGAAGTATGTGTGGTGAGTGTGTTTGAATCCGGCAACCAAGGCCTTAGCCCCAGCAAATCAGATTCAGTAGGTCTGAGCATGGGTCCTTCAAACTTCTATTATAACACAGCATCTTAATTACTCTGTTGCATAAGTAACATTGCTTTTCTAAAATTTAATAATAATGATAATAATAACAATAATGCTATTAAAAGATAGATTAGGAGGGGAAAACCACGTCCTCTGTGTTCACAGTGTTTTCTCTCAGCCCCTGTAGCTGTGCTACTTAACATCATTGCCAAATCAGTGCATAGTTAGTGAACAACAAAACCACGTGTTTTCAGGTAGTGGGCCTTGTCCCTTGCAGTATCCTTCAAAGTGGGCTGTGTTCTCTGCTCTTCTGAAATAGAACCTGGATCAAGAGATCTCTGTTGCCTCATTTCATTCTGATTCTTCATGACGAAGCAGGTCTCCCAGGAATAAAAACCATTAACCTGTGATGGGGTAGTTGGAGTTTAGTGTGCCTTCCTATTTACATGGGTAATGCAATGGTTTCTCAACATTTCCTGCTTTTGCTTTCTCATCTTCTTATTCTTGTATCATCAGACAACAAGGATGATCTTCAAAATATGTAAACATCTCACATCAATCTTGCATTAGGTTGGAAGGATCCCAGCAATTAAAAATTTTCTGGGGGCACTGGGGGTGGCTCAGTTGGCTGAGCATTGGACTCTTGACTTCAGCTCAGGTCCCTTGATCTCATGGTTAGTCAGTTCGAGCCCCACATCAGACTCTATGTTGACATTGTGGAGCCTGTTTGGTAATCTTTCTCCCTCTGCCTCCCCCTCCCCCTCCCCCTCTCATGCTGTGTCTCTTTTCTCTTCTCTCTCTCAAAATAAATAAACTTTAAAAACAAAAAAAAAATTAAAATTGTAACTTCTCCCTCTTTCAAAATTAACACATACCTATCTTCTCTTGCTAATTATGTTTTTTTCCTTCATTTTGTTTCTGGATTATATTGAGATTTTCTTGACTTTGGAGGTTGATGTCTGCAGTCCTTATCTTTTTTCAGCACTTCAAAATAAACATAATATATATTACCTACAATTTTAAAAATGAAGATAATTTAAAAAATAAAACCATTTGTTACCTTATAACCTAAACAAATTTTGGACACTATTGTTAACAGTTACATGTCTTTCATAGGTTTTTCAGTTCTCTATGAGAGCTGTCACATGCCATAGAAAGTTTGTTGTTATCCGTGTGTGTGTGTGTGTATATATATATATATATATATATATATATATATATATATATATATATATATATGTCGTGTGTGTGTGTGATTCTACACTATATTTAATCATTTGGATTATTTCTAATATCTTGTATTGCAAAATGCCTTGCATCGAAGTTCTTCATATATAATTGTTGGAGTCCTCCCTTGATTATTTTTGTTCCACTTTTTCAGTGATTTCCTTGACACAACTAGTTATTTTTTAATATCCCAGAACTCTTTCTGACTTTGTATTTCATTTATATAGCATCTTCTTCATATTTGTTGGTTGAAATGTGTATTTTGACTTCTGCTAAAACATTATGTACTGCTACTGATGTGAGGTTTTGATGTGAGGTTCATTTCCTTTCACTTTTGTTCCTTTGTCTTTTTGTTTTGAGCTCCAGCTTTATAGGAGATTCCCTCCTCTAAATACCTGCTGATATTGGTATTAGTTTTCATATTGAAAAATCAGTAAGTGCTTTCTAGTTTGCTATGGTTCAGTGGTGGGTTAGTATTTGTCAACTGGTACAACTCATTAGAGGATGAAGGGAGAAAACTAAAATCTTTTTCTTTGGAAGTATTCCATTTTGCAAAAGCAAACAAACAAGGAAAATTCCCCCAAATCTCCAACATAGGCTCCATAAATCTGGCTACAGGAAACTTGGGAGCTAAGTAGCAGAGGAAGATTCTGGATAAAATGAATCTCACATTTCAGATAATAGAAATGTACTTATGTACTCCTTCTGTTTATGATTATGCCTCCCCCAGTCTTTCTCCGTGGCCAGTGTCTCTGTGTCAAGAACAGTAGTGGGAAGAAGAGTGCAGGCAGGAGGTGGTTGCTCATTTTTCCTTCAACCATCACATATTCCTGCCTCTTAATTCCTGAGACTCCATGGCTAATTCTGGGCTAATCCACATTTTTTTGTTTTCCTAAAACACTATATTTTTATTTCTGATTTTCTACTTTCTCTTAAGAAAATTAACATTGATACAGCTGCTTAAAGTCTTCCAAATATGTGTTGACTATTCTCATGAACAAATACCTTCTTTCTCATTCTTTTAGTAGTCAAGTGTTTTAATTAAAAAGAATAAAATGAATTATCTCCTATCATTTTAATAGATGTTTGGGTGATGAATGCATGAACTGAATGAAATATGTTAAGCCTCATTTTTCTTTAATTCTCTGATGATAAAATTCAATTGTACATGCATTAATGCATGGTAGGCTTACATTCAAAGTTAAATAAGAACGTTTTATTTGAGATAAACTCCATGTTGCATCTGTAATTTCCAAATATTGAATTGCAGTCAAATAAAGGGTCATTTCTATTCAGGGATTTATAGTTTAGCAGATGCCCCAACTATTATATCTCTCTGGTTTCCACTCTGTATTAATTAAAAGTCTCATTTCTTCTGTCCTTGGCCATAGACCACTGATCTGAACAATTACTCCAGGCAGAATCTGTTGCTAGCTCTAGCTCAGGTGAATAATAAAATAAAATATATTGCAGTTAATTTTGAAGACTGCCAGTGCCTTCTATGTATAAAATATATAATATTTTTTGTATTTTCATTATTGATTGCAGATAATAAACATTTTCCCTCAATATTCTTTGTGCTATACAATATGATAAGAAATTTGTTTGTTTTTAAGTTTACTTATTTACTTTGAGAGAGAGAATGTACACAGGTGGTGGAGGGGCAGTAGAGAGGGAGAGAAAATCCCAAGTGGGGCTCAATTTCATGAATTGTGAGATCATGACCTGAGCCGAAATCGAGAGTTGGATGCTTAACCCAGTGAGCCTCCCAGGGGCCCCAATATTTATATGTTTCTAATGTGACTATCATGGCACTTCAAGGAAATCAGAATCACATCTAATTTACTATTGGAGCCTTTCGATAGATGAAGTACTTGAGGATTGTAAGAGTTAATAACTTGATTGAATATACATGTAGTACCATTAATAATAATAGTTACAATATTCTAAATGTTTAACCTGAGCCAGTAATAGTAAATGCTTTTTATTTATTAGCACATTTAATCTCCATAAAAATCCATAGTAATAGATACTACACCCATGTAAGCAAATGAGAGAAAACTAGATATGGAAAACTTTTAAAATGCAAAACAAAACATAGTCAACATCATGAAACTTAGTGGTAGAAGTGGGCTTCCAGGTGAGAAGAGTCTGATTCTAGAACACAGCCTTCTCCCACCACCCATCATATAGCTCGTTACATGTATATGCCCATTCACTATATGGACATTTTTGGAAATATCAATTAATATAATTTTGAATTTAAAGCAGTGATTAAAATCCTGTACATTGTCTTAGACCTAGTGTCTTGGATCTGTTGTCTTACTTGGTGATAAATCCAGTATCAAATTTAAGTCAAGGACACAGACTTTTGAAAAGGCAAGTTAGGGGGCGCCTGGGTGGCGCAGTCGGTTAAGCGTCCGACTTCAGCCAGGTCACGATCTCGCGGTCCGTGAGTTCGAGCCCCGCGTCAGGCTCTGGGCTGATGGCTCAGAGCCTGGAGCCTGTTTCTGATTCTGTGTCTCCCTCTCTCTCTGCCCCTCTCCCGTTCATGCTCTGTCTCTCTCTGTCCCAAAAATAAATAAACGTTGAAAAAAAAAAAATTAAAAAAAAAAAAAGAAAAGAAAAGAAAAGGCAAGTTAGTATCTAGGATTTCATCTGGCAGAAGACACTTCGATAGGTGTCTTTTCTTCTTCTTTTTTCCCCCAACTCTGCTTTACACCTTTAATATCGTTCAAGAACATTCATTCGGCGTTGGCACCATTCAGAATTGTGCAAATGACATTATCAGATTGTCAGGCAAATTGAAGCAATTATCTCATGAGTCTTAAGCAATGCACACATTGACATATATTTGCCTTTTGATAACAAGGAGTGATCTGTCAGCTGAAAAGCAGGTCTATCATTGAAATGCTTCTTAGATATTTATTTCATTTCCAGACGAATGACAACTTTGGCAATAAACAGTGATATTCTTTCACTTAAGGTGAGTTTTAGGATTAGAGAGCTGAGTTAGTACTGGCAGCTTGGCATATATTAGCATATGAAAACTCTCAGCATTTTGTCTCTTGGGAAGAGTGGTAATTAATCATTGACAAACAAATTGTAATTCTTATTATGCATAATAGTGAAGAAGAAATAATATCTCCGCTTCACACAGACTGGATTTCAATGTGGACTGAGGAGCTAAGAATTGTGCAGTGGGAAACCCTGTAAGAGTATCTGAACATAAAGATCACTCACCATATGATACATTTCTCAGAGGGAGAGAACAGCAAAATAAACCATGGTGGGATAAATAACCATAATTAACAACCTGAGTAAGAATTTTTTTTTCCCCACTACCAAGAAGACTGGTCCAATAATGGCTATGTTCACTTTATGTTTTTTTAAAAAATAGTCTAATTCGGGGCGCCTGGGTGGCGCAGTCGGTTAAGCGTCCGACTTCAGCCAGGTCACGATCTCACGGTCCGTGAGTTCGAGCCCCGCGTCGGGCTCTGGGCTGATGGCTCAGAGCCTGGAGCCTGTTTCCGATTCTGTGTCTCCCTCTCTCTCTGCCCCTCCCCCGTTCATGCTCTGTCTCTCTCTCTGTCCCAAAAATAAATAAACGTTGAAAAAAAAAATTAAAAAAAAAAATAGTCTAATTCAAGGACAAAGGCAGAAAATGTCAACCTTTGGCATATAAAGCCTGGAGCTCCCTTTTAGGTATTGCAGATCTGGTTCCTGCCTCTTTTTCCCTCCTATGTCTACTTGCCTTCCAGTGGCTGGTTTATATGGGGATATTGGCATCCTCTCAGCTTCTCCTTTAAGATTAGTATTGTCACACAGTACTCAATCATTGCTTTCATATTCACTGATTCATAAACTTTGCTCAAATGTTGACCATTGGGATGGAATCAAATGATAAAATTATATGAGTGTATTGTATAAAGACAACTATATTCCAGCTAGATTTACTCATTATTTTTAAATGATTTTAAAATAAATTAAGATATACCCATCTGTCTCTAAAAGTTACTTGGGCCCTTGGTACAGTGTCATTCCTTCATGGCTAAGTTGATCCTGTTAAGAGATATCCTAGGGCCAGTTCAGACATGCCATCATTATAAGGTAAAAGAACACATGAACAGTGTCAGATTATCAGCTCCTTACAGTAAATACAAGTAGACTCTGTAAGTGGATTTTGGCATTGCAGCTTGTATCCAAGGTTTCTCACCACAGTTTTTAATACTGTGTTTATAAAAGGGTAATAGTGTGGTGCTTGATTGGCTCAGTTGGTTAAGAGTCTAACTTCAGCTCAGTTCATGATCTCACAGTAGGTGAGTTTGAGACCCACATCAGGCTCTGCACTGACAGCTCGGAACCTGGAGCCTGCTTCCAATTCTGTGTCTCCCTTTCTCTCTGCCCTTCCCCCACTCACTCTGTCTCTCTCTCCCTCAAAAGTAAATAAACATTAAAAAAATTTTTTTAAAGGGTAATAAGATTTGTTTGGGTATCTTCAGTATTGTCAAATGTTTTATAAACTTTGTTATTTGAGAATAAGAAGAAATCTTTTTAATTTGTTTATTAGCAACAGAGTGTATTTGCTTTTCAGTAATGGATATTTCTGGCCAGAAAAATAGGATATAAGTTAGAATTCATATTTGGATTTTGGTGTTTCTTTAAAAAATAATTAATACACTCTACTAAATTTTACTTGAGTGACCTCAAATTTGTGCATATAATAACTCCAACTCTTTTTTGGTTATCATTTCAAATATGATCTCCTTTGGGATGTTCAATCTTATAGTCTTGTGAAAAAAAAATCAGTAGGGATGTGTTCTACTCATTTGAAATGGTATGGTTTTTAATAAATATATCAATAAATTAATGACTTGCTCTTAATAAAAGCTTAATATCTGGTTGGTGGGAGTATATTGGCAAAAACTCTTCACACTGCTTTCTTACCCAAATGATGGGTAATTGAACAGTCAAAATACGGTAGTATACCGTGGTGTTATATTTCTACTTGTGCATAAACCATTGTATAGTCATGTTTTAAAATGACGTGATCCTTTACATGCTCTGAAAAATAAAGCTTAGCTGTTTTAGAAAGCAGTTGTAAGAAATATCACAGCCAGTAGACTGTTTTAGAATATGAAATATAAAAGCTTGATCTGAAATTTAGCAAGTATTCTATTCCATAGATATTAGGCATTAATTAGGAAAGAGGAAGAGTTTCTCTTCTGCATGCTCAGAAAAGAAAGGATAAAGCAAAGCAAACAGACTCAGATTATATAGCTGCATTAAAATATACATATGTTATTCCTTGTCTATTCTAATTAGCTTCATTGAGATATAATTCACATAAAGTAAAATTCACCAAATATATATGTAGGTTTGAATGAATTTTAACAAATTAACCCATGTAGTCATAATCATCATATTAAACATTTCCAGCACCCCCAAAATTCCTCTTAACCAATTTGCAGCCATTCTCCTACCTCAGCAGTCTGCCCTTGGCCAACAGTCAACTGCTCTCTGCCATTTCTAGAATTTCATATAAATGGAACCATGTAGTATGCAGTCTTTTGTGTCTGTCTAATTTCATTTAGCTTAACACATTAGAAATCCATTCAAGTTTTTGCATGCATTAGTGGTTCATTCTTTATTTCATTACTGAGTGATATTCTACTAAATGAATATATACTGTAAATCTTTTGTGCATTCATCAATTGATGGGCATGTGAGTTTTACGTGATTTAGGCTATTATGAATAAAGCTTCTTTGAGTAGTTACTTACATACATCACACAAAGCCAGTTTCTTTGTGTGACATATATTCACACTTCTTGGAGAAAGATGTAGGATGTGGAATTGATGAGTCATATGGAACTGCCAAAAAAAAAATTCCCCCACAAAGTGGCTGCATTATTTTGACTTTGTACTGGGAAAGTGTGAGTGTTTTAGTTGCTCTCCATCCTTTTCCAGATTTGATATTGTCAGATTTTTTTTAGCAACTATACAACCATTTTGATTTTACCTTTTATACATCTCATTGTGGTTCCAAAGTACATTTGCCAGATGACAGTGATGTTCAACATCTCATGTGCTCACTTGTCATTCAACGATTCCTAATAGATCTTCTGGTTTCCTTGATTTTCTTTATTAGTTTTCTGTTCTCTCACCTTTATTCCTTTCTTCTCACTTAGGTTTAGTTTTCACTTTTTATCAATGCCTTAAGTTGGAACTTGAGATGATTGATTTTGAGATCTTTCTTCTTTCTTAGTATAGACACTTCGCCTGTAAATTTTACTCTAAACACTGCCTTGGTTACATCCCATGTTGTTTCTTTATTTTCATTCATTTCAAAGTGTTTTTTTTTTTTAATTTCATTTTTAAATTCTTAGTTTCACTCATCTTGGAGAATTTCTTTAATTACCACATATTTGCACGTTTCTCCAAATGTTTTGTGATATTTCTAATTTCATGCCATTATGGCCCAGGAACATACTTTGTAATCTTTAAATGTAGTGAGGTTGTTTTTATGGCTTTGCATGTGGTCTATCCTTGAGAAAACGTATAATTTATTCTTGTGTGGAATATTGCACAGATGTTAAGTCTATTATATTCAAACTTATATATAGGTTTATATCATATTCAAGTCTTTTGATAACTTGTTGATCTTGTGTCTAGTTGTTATATCCATTATTCAAAGTGTGGTCTTGAGTCTTCAACTATTTTGATGAATTGCCTGTTTATCCTTTTATTTCTGTCAGTTTTGTGTCCCGAATTGTGGTGCACTTTCGTTAGATGCATATTTATTTATAATTCTTAATATTGTTGTTGGATTGATTCTCTCATCTTTATAAAATGTGTCCTTTAAAAATGAGTCCTTTATTAACTGTAAAAAAAAAAAAGTTAATGTCTGTTTTGTTTGCTGTTGTTGTTGTTATTGTTGTTTTGGTGTTGAAACCAGAAAGAGATTTATTTCAGTAAGGCCAGCATGGGGAAGCCAGTGGACTAACATCTCAAAGACCATCTCTAAAGTGCTGAAAATACTTCCATGCTCATTTAAGGAATATGTAGGACAAAGGTCAATGGGTATGTGCAGGTAGCCAGTGAAGATCAGTTTGAGTATTGTCTTGGGGTCGGTCTTGTGTGGTCTTGCTGGTTCTGGACAGTCCTTATTGCTTGAGAGGGTAGTTTCAGTTGATATTAGGGGCTGCTTAACTCTTCTGCTTGATTTAAGCAATTAGCTGGAAAGAAGAACTTAATCCGTTAGAAAGTTGGAAGTCAAAATGGAGATGAGTGAAGTCCTCTTTCAAATCCCCACTGTAGAAAAATTAGTTCAGCCATGCCAGCTTTCTTGTGGCTGTTACTGGCATGATGTATCTTTTCTCATTCTTTTATTTCAGTATTTATATCTTTGAATCTACAGAAGTTGATCTTCTGTAGCATCATACAGTTGGATTATGTTTTTTATCCAGCCTGACAATCTTGGCTTTGGATTGCTTTATCTGTTTCATTTAATGCTAATATTGATATAGTTAGATTTATGCCTGCTATTTTACTTTAATTTTCTACATATTTCATACATTCGTTAATCAACCTTTTTTCTTTTACTGCCTTTTTTGGTATTAATTCTTCAGTGATATTTTCACTATCTTATTTTTTATAGCTGCTTTAGGGTTTAATCTTGATCATATACATGCTGATAGATGAGAACCTACATCCTGACCCCCAGTGAGCTATGAAACATTATTCCTCGAGAGCTCTATCCCTTATTTCTCCTTTTGTTTCTATTATTTTTATGCAAAGTACACCTATGTATGTCCCAACAAAATAATAAGCTGTTATAATTATTAACTCCTATAATCTTATGGCTTTAAAAGAAGGTAAAAGAAATATAGAAAATACATATTTACAGTGTTTTTTAATATTAACTTTGTCGTTTACCATTTAGCATTCTCTTCCTTTATTCTTGTGCTATTGATTTACATCTGATGTATTTTTTCTTACTTTCATACATGTTTGCCTTTTCTACTACTTTGATGGTGTTATTTTCAAATATATTACATTTCTTAATGGTGTAGTTTAATATAATTATATGCATATTAATTTGTAACTGCTTCCTAAGCAGTGAAGAACAAAAGGTGACATACACTTTTATATTGTTTGGTAGTAACAGAATTACCTTTAATGGTGATCATCATTTTGTGTGTATGTGTGTGTGTGTGCACATGCGTGTCTGTGTGTATGTGTGTGTGTGTATGTGTGTATTTGCATTATAGTTTGGGAATACTTGCTTTCCAACTTGAGAAATAATTTTTTAAGGCATATTTATTAGCAAAAAAATCTTTGTTCATGTTTATTTGGGAAATTTTTATTTTGCCTCCAGCTTTGAAAAATAGTTTTGCTGGATATAAGATTCTTGCTTGACAATTTTTAATCTTTCAACATTTTGAATATATCAACTCACTGTGTTCTCGTCTCTTTTGTTTTTATTGAGATGTCAACTATTAATTTTATTGGGGTGCATTTGTATTGGTGGATCACTTTTCTCTTTCTCCTTTCAAAATTTTCTTTCAACCTTTTTACTTTGATCTTATGTGTGTGAATCTCTTTGCATTTACCTGCCTTGAAGGTTTTGACTTTCCAAGGTGTGTAGATTAATTTAACAACTTTTAGCTATTGCTTCAAATATTCCTCTGCTTCTTTTCTCTTTTTCATGTACTCCCATTATGTGTATGCTGGCATTCCTAATTGGATCTCACATTTCTCTTAAGCTCTTTATTTCCTTTTCATTCATGTCCCTCTGTTTTTCAGATTCCATGAAGTAAATCAATCTTTCTTTAAGTTTTCCTTTTTTATGCCAGTTGAAATCTATTCTTGAGCCTCTCTAGTGGATTTTTCATTTTAGTTATTCTACTTTTCAACTCCATAATTTACATTTCGCTTATGAAAAAAAACTTGTTTGTTAGTCTCTCTTAAGAAACATTGTCATTTTGGCTTTCTTTCTTCCTTTAACCTTAAGTAATGGTTTCCTTTAGTAATTTGAAGTTGCTTATGAGGACTGCTTTGATGTTTTTGTTAAATCCAACAACTGGTTTCTCCTACAGCTTTATTTTTCCTATGTATAAGTCGCATTTTCCTGTTGCCCTATGTGTCTTAAAACTTAGTATTGAAAACTAGACATTTTAGATAATTTATCTAGCAAATCTGGATATGATTTGAATCCCTCATCCTCTAAAACATGTTGTTGCTTTTTCTTTTAGTTTGTTTAGTAGCTGGACAATTTTATATCTCCCTTATAGTGAGAAACTTCTGATGTTGCTGCGCAGAAGGTACTTCTTTGGGCATGCGCACGATCACTTTGGGATGACAGTGGTTTCAGCAAACCTCTCTTTCACTCTCTTTTCCTCATCAGACTTGCTGGCAGGCCCCACTAATTACTCTCTTGCTCATTTCTTTTTAGCACTGAATGATACTTCATTGTCTGGATGTACCACCTTTTATTTATTCATTCACCTACTGAAGGACAACTTGATTGCCTCCAAGGTTTTGCAGTTATGAATAAAGCTACTATAAACATCAATTACCAGGGTTTTGGTTTTGGGGTGGAGGGGGTTGGGGAAGAGACTGTTTATTAACACCTTTGGATAAATACTAAGGGACATGATTGCTGGATAATATGGTATGAATATATTTTCTTTTGTAAGAGACCACCAAACTGTCTTTCAAAGTGGCTGTGCCATTTTATATTCCCACCAGTAATGTATGAGAAATGCCTCTTGTTCCATATTTTGTCTACCACTTAGCATTGTCAGTTCTGTATTTAGGCCATTTAATAAATATGTAGTGGTATCTCCTTGTTTTTGACTCGTATGTATTTCCCTACTGCCATATGATGTGAAGTTCTTCTCATAAGCTTATTTGTCATCTGTGTATCTTCTTTGGTGAGGTGTCTGTTAAAGTCTTTGTACCATTTATTAATTGGGTTTTTGTTTTCTCATTGTTGAGTGTTCAGAGTTATATGAATACTTTACATAACAGTTCTTTATGACCTGTGTGTTTGCAGATATTTTCTCCCAGTTGATAGCATGTCTTCTAATTCTCTTGACATTCTTTTTGGCAGAACATGTTTTTACTTTTAATGAAGGCAACTTTATCCATTATTTTATATATCATGTCTTTCATGTCTTATCTAAAATGTAAGTACCATATGCAGGGTCATCTAGGTTTTCCCCTTCTATCTTCTAGGAGTTTTATAGCTTTGCATTTTGTTAAGTCTCTTATCCATTTTGAACTATAGTTTGTTAAGGGAGTAAGGTCTTTGTCTCAAATCATTGTTCATTTATATATTTATTTGGCCTCTGGATATCATTTGTTCCAGCACCATCTGTCGAAGATGACCTTTGTTCCATTGTACTGCCTTTGCTCCTTTATCAAAGATCAATTGACTGTATTTATGAGGGTCATTTTCTCGGCTCTGTGTTACATTCTGTTGATCTGTCTGTCTAGGCTTGGGTCAATACCACACTGCCTTGGTTACTGTAACTTTATAGTGAATTTTGAAGTCAGATAACATCAGACCTCCAAGTTTATTCTCCTTCAATATTGTGTTGACTCTTATGGATCTTGTGTCTCTACATACAAGCTTTAGAATTAGTCTGTCAATATCCATAAAATAAATTGGTGGGATTTTGACTGGAATTTCATTCAATATTAACCAATGATGTTGATTTCCCATTGATCTATTTTAGTAGGATGAAGAAGTAGTATTGTAGTTTCCATTTTGTGGAGATGTTTATTTATGAATGGTTGTTTTTATTGATCAATACACCTAGTATAGCCATATTTTCCTCCTAACTTCTATGCCTGGTAATTTTTTTAGATACCTGCAGTTTAAAATTTTATGTTACTGGTTATAGAATTTTTTTTTACATTCTTTTAATGATTATTGGCTTTTATTTCTTGGATAAAATCAACTTTACACCAATTTGTGGATTTAATGTTTTGCTTTAGGCTCTTTTATGAGTGTTCCAGAGAGTCTTCATTTTGGGATTTCTTTAGCCCCTCTACTAAGGTAGTACCATTCTGTAGAATCTAACAGATGCCTCATTTTCTAAGAGGCCTTTTACTTTGGCTTCTCGGATCACAAACATTGCCAAACTCATGTGAGTTTGGATGAAGCATGGTCTATTGCCTCCAAGTGGTTTTTTCTCTGGCCTTGGGTAATTTCTTTTTATGTAACTGTAGAGACCAGTATCAAGCCAGAGTTTTAGATTTTAAGAGTGTTCTACCTATGCATTTCGTTTTTGTCAGGGCCACTGGAACATTCTAGTTACTTCAGTTTCCCTAGAGTCTAGTCTCTGCATCCTCCGCTCAGTAAACACATCAGACTCTGTTTGCACCCTCCCTTTCTCTGTGGCCTGAAAATTACTTCCAGGCCATAAACTGAGGCAAACATAGGCTTACCTAAATTGTATTCTTTGTTTAGCCTTGCAGTATTTTTATGACCTTTGTTTAGTGTCCAACTATTTGCATTCAATATATTTTGTTGAGTTATCTAGTTGCTCATAGCAAGAAGGCAAACCTAAATCAAAATTTTCTTGGATGTTAGTAGATGTGTCTTTCCCATCTAAATCTACATTAGTAAAAAAAATATCATAGTTGAAAATTACATATTGATAAGTAAAAATTAAACAATATTACCATTTGCTTAATTTCTTTGAGTTCAGTTTGCACTCTGCTTTGCCAAAAACTATTTGTCCTTTTTTAAATTTTCATCTGTGAATGACTTAACAAAATGCCTGGCAGTATATTCTCAATAAATATTGAGTGAATGACAACTGAATGATGAATGATTGATTATACCATCTTCCACAGAGGATGGAACAATCATTTGTATATATTGTTTGCAATAATGAAAGCATCAAAACATTCTCCTGATGGAGAGATTTTTTTAAATTCCCCTGAAATCTGAAATTTACTAGTCTCTTGGGTTAGAGGTGAATGCTGAATTGTGAACAAGTGAGAATTCTGCTTAGCTTTTTCCTTTCCTTAAATAAATGCCCGGTAAGGAGTGCCTTTATGGCTCAGTCAGAAAAGCACACGACTCTTGACCTTGAGGGCACGAGTTCAAGCCCCACATTGGGTGTAGAGATTACTTAAATAAATAATCTTAAAAAAAAAAAAGTAAGAGATGCCCATTAAACACAGGAAAAGTATTAAAACAATCTCTCATAGATTGACCATTTTCCAGGCACTGGGACACACTGTCACAGTTTAGTAAAGAAGTTCATTGGATGACTTGAATTATAATCTTAGTATTTTCATTAACTAAACACATGATTTTGGAAAAGACACTCCAACTCCTTGGGTTTAAGTTTGCAATCATGTGAAATGATGTAGTTGGACTAACCTAAGTACCTGTCACTCTTGGAAACTTTGTCAAAAGAATTTAAGACAGTGTTTCCTTTCTCATTCATCCATTCACTTATTCTCATAAGATATATTTGCCAGTGAGGGTTGCCTGATATTATTTTTTCATATCCCATCTTAGTGAGAATATAAAAAAAGAGACTATTCAAAGAGAGAAAGTAACACAAATATCAATAATACAAGATGCAATATAATTTTATTGCATTTGCTATGACTTTTCAGAGCTAAGTTAAAGCTAGCAGAAAATTCTTTATATCTGGTCATTAGTTCAGTGTTCCATAGAATAAAGTACTTCTAGAGCTATAAAAGTGGGCTGTATCATTTGATTTGAGAGAGCTGAATATAAATTCACTAACATATGTTACTCAATACAAATTTTACTTTTGCTTCTATAACTTGTATAATTAAGGCTATGAAAATTACATTTAACATTCTATTTGTCTCATTTAATATGTAACTTTTAAAGTTTATCCCTTGAATTGTTCCCAGGTTTGTCTTTGTATTTTGAAAACAGTAGTAGCTCCATAAGTAACTTTGTAGTATGTAATAGCAATGAGATAAGCCATATTCATAATCTATTTGTTATATAATTAGCACTCTGGTGATTTATATATTACATTTTATTATAGGAAAAGACAAAATCATGTTGGAACTATAACTCTAGATATTTGGGTTTCACAACTGAACACTAAAAATACTTTTAAGAGAGAGAGAGTGTGTGTGTGTGTGTGTGTGTGTGTGAGTGGGCTAGAGGCAGACAGACAAGGAGACACAGAATCCAAAGCAGGCTCCAGGCTCTGAGCTGTCAGCACAGAGCCTGTCACGGGGCTTGAACTCATGGACCCAAGACCATGACCTAGGCTGAAATCAGACATTCAACTGACTGTGCCACCCAGGTGCCCCAAAAGTATTATCATTTCTAATACTATTGGGTTTTTGGCAGTGAAAGCTTCTGCTGAGGTATCTTTTTTTCTTAACATTATGTTTGCAAAAAAAGGACATTTCGTTAAGCAATGTGGTTTTGTTTAAAAGTCATTCAGATGGTGCCTGGCTAACCTAGTCAGTGGAGCATAAGACTCTTGATCTTTGGGTTGTGGGTTTGAGCACCATGTTGGGTGTAGAGATTAGTTAAAAATAAAATTCTTAAAAAAATAAAAATTATTCAACCTAACCATTAATTTATTCATCCAAAAACAATATGCATTAAGCACTGTCTAGGTTCTGGACATTAAAGAGCAAACAAACTAGACATGGCATCTTCCCCTGCAGATCTTGTCCTCTCTTTGGGAAGATAGTCAGTAGACAAATACCACATAAATAAAAATACAAAATTGACAGCCGTGCATACTTCAAGAATTATCAGGGTAATTAATACAAAGGGGTATGTGTGGGCTAAAGGACAGAGCTAGTGGGCTAAGGAAACTGTCTTCTACAGATTATGCACACTCTCTAAATGCTACATGTTTCCCAGCCATATAGTCTCTTCACACTTTTCCAGTATACACTTCTGACTACTCTCATCACCATCTGGATATACTACAGAAACTTATAATGCATCATGTTCACAATAAAATCCAGTGTTTAATGCTTGCATTTTCTAAGTTTAACCATTTTCCAATTTTCATGACTTACTCCTACTGATTTACCACCAAAATATCTCTTAAGAATTTTCCCTTTCTCCAGCTCCTCTTTGGATACCCCAGTGATGCATTTACTTTGGGATGTTTGGTGAATATCAGTATTTTTACCATATGTTTTATAAGTTATACATAAATAATCATGTTTACCCCAAGATAGTTACTGTTAAATCATTGGCCCTTGGACTCTAGAGCAAGCTGTTTAAATCACTGTTCCCTTACATTCTCTATTTTAAACTGATTGACATCCCTGAAATATGGTTCTGTCATGCACAGCACTGCTAGATCACCAATTCTCCTTCTAACACAGTATTCTTTGAGATTCTCTAGCATGTACATTAGCAGTGCAGAAACCTGGCTGATAATAGTAATCACCTGGGTATTTGAAAAAGATGTGTGTGTATATATGAGACACAGTTATAGTATAGTATAATACACTATTTGTGTATGTATATTTGTATGTAGATATGTATATTATGTACATATAAAATATGAATATATTTTAAATGTAATATACATACACATATATGCATATTCCATATATATATATACACACACATTTTCTCTCCCATATATATATATTCCATATATATATTCCGTATATATATAACATATATATATTCCATATCTATATAACATATATGTGTGTGTGTGTATATATATATATATTCTCTCTACATATATATGGGAGAGAAAATTGTGTGTGTGTGTGTGTGTGTGTGTGTGTGAGAGAGAGAGAGAGGTTAATCTCACCCTGAATCTGTAGAATCATTAATTCAGAGTAAAAATTAGAAGTCTGCATTTTTCAAAATGTTGCAGGCAATTCTGAAGAGTAGCCAAAATTGGCAAGCTGTGGTTTCCAGATTCTCTGAGCTTCTTAATGTGTCATAACTACCCAAGGTGCTGCCATAAACTCCACCCTTTACCTTACAATATGTGTTCCAATGTCAATGGAAAATATTCCTTGAACACACCATCTTCTCCTATGAATCCACAGTACTTAAAAATCACAGTTTTTCGAAAAACGCCCATCTTTTCATTCAGTTGTCAGGTTCCTTCCCTAATTTTCATTCCACATATATTTACACTCCTTTGAGAAGATTTTTCTTTTTCTACATATCTGGTTTCAGAGTTCCTTCTCCTGATCTGCCCTTTGTGAAAGGATTTACTTTAACAATATTGTCAGGCCTCTGTTCTCCACTGAGGGACAGATGATGGGGAAAAAGACATAGAGCAGGGGATTATTGATTCTGGTGTCTAAAATCTGTCATCCATATGTTTGTGATGATGGTGATGATGATCAGTAAACCAGAGCCAGAACTTTGTACATTTAGTTTAACAAATTAAAGTAAACATGTTCGCCCCAAAAAGAAGGCACAAATTGCAGCAGAACTACAAATAAAACATAATCAACTCCATCCAATCAAACATGACAGAGGAGGTCTCAGGGGAGGGCTTGTGTGGTAAAACCAGGATGGAATTATCTGTTTATTTTCATTTCTGCATATGAGAAATTGGACACACTCCAGACAAATACAAAACTACCAGGATATAGTAAGTCTGGAGGAATGGAAGTAGAAAGTACAGAAGATGAAAAAAACAGATTGAAAGTAAAACAAAATAGTAGGATGAATTCCAATTCCTGACACACATAGGGTTTTTTTTTTTTTTTTAGTTCTCATTAATATTAATCATCACAACTGTGTAAGAGAGCAATTGTGTTCTCATTTTCAAGACAAGAGAACTGAGACCCCAGGAGACTGGTTAATTAATCCATGTTTATATCATTACTTGCTGGCATAGTCAGGGTTCAAGTCTGTGTTTAAATCAGCATCATTTTTTTTTTTTTGTTCCATGCCATCATAGTTTTCACATTCAAAACACACAGGTGAAAACCAAATTTTCAGACATGAGTCAGACACTAAACGATGAACAAAACATGTGGGTAATTATTACAGAATGTTAGAATATCACACACATAACACATAGGAACATCACCATTTCGAAATGGCAAAATACTTTCTGTTTCTGAGGAGAAAATATCCTGGCACAGGGAAGAGAAAAGAGGTTTGAAGATGGAGAAACCAGAATTGGAATTTTGGCTCTCTCTGTGTGTATGCAGATATATGTGTGTGTGTGTGTGTGTGTGTGTGTGTGTGTGTGTGTGTGTATAAATATAAATAAATAAATAAATAAATATATATATATATATATATATATATATATATATATATATATATATATATCTGACAGATAATAATACCTATTTCATTAATTAATCATAAATCCTGGAGGAAATGGAGGGGGAATTCCCATAGTCATAATTATGTGCAGATAAGAAACTTTAAAAATGGTATTTTAATTGTTTTCCTGCCATCCATTCCATACTGATGGAAGCTGTTCACCATAAATCAATAGGCGCAATAAATATGTAGTGTTTCATTAGCTTGTCTTCAGGCATTGATTGGATAATGGGATTATTATGTTTTTGTAAAGGTGGTTCCTTCTGAGATCATTGTGGAGACCAGAAAAACATTGCAACATAAGCAGGGATCCCAACCCAATCTACTCTGATTACCTGGGGCACTTTCTGTTGAAGCAGAAGTAGTTGCTTCCATTCTGGTGGGCAGGAAAGGAAGAAACCCTAGTTTGGCAATCCTCTGCTTCTGCTTCTTACTTCCTCTTCTAATGTCTTGTTAAGTACTGCTGTGATCCCTAGCATTTCTTAGACATTATCACAAAGGAAGATAGGACAAGATAAAAATCATTATTCTACCCATTAAAATGATTTTATCCACAACTTACTGGAATCTCAAACAAAAACATACAAAAACAGAAACAAAGTAACTGTAAAGACAGAACGAGTGGGCTCTAGTCCCATTGCTAGCTTTGGGTTGCATATCTGCATAGATTTTCTTTAAAACACTTACCCCATTCCCTAGTTCTTTACTAGTATTTAGGAATCAAGGAGGTATAAAGTTGAAACCATCATTCCTCTTAGATGCTCAGCTTCTCCATTTTCAGAGAAATGTGATTTACGAAGAAAAAATCAATAACTCAACTCCTTTCTGAGAGCTCTGTTTTGGCCCTTCAGTTCTTTGTCTCCGTGGCATGCTGTGATATTATCTGTCTCACTGCAAGATACCGGGTAAGAGAGCTGTCAGTATGACATGTGCTGAAAAGGACTAGTTTGTCCCTAAACCAGGGCTCCTCCTTGGTCTATTCAAAAATATTTTACTTGCCCCCAGTGACTTTCTGTTACTATTTCCTTTGTTCAGATAAGTAGGAAAGGGCTGAGGGAAAAAAGGAGCAGTAGAATAAAATGACAGTTAAAACACAGATGTAAGTTCACTGGATAAATAGGAGACTGATATTCTTACAACTGGAAAGCCTATATTTGTCAAGTCTCAGTACTTGTACTTGAACCTCAGCCTTTGGGATTCAGAAACTAGTTTTATTTATTTATTTTTTAATCTTGTCTGTTTAAGTTCTGCTTGATGTAATACAGCCCTTAATCAGACAGATGCAACTGTTGTTCTAGAGAGTAAGATAGCCGTACTTTATTTTCTAAGGTGATTTGCTCTCCTACATCCAGCAACAACCTGTGATGTGGGAATGCGGGACCAGTGTCTGATTTCCTTTTGTATTCTACATTGAATCCATGTCTTACTATACCCTAAATATTTGTAAATCTGAATTGAACATGAATTTAAAAATAAGCAAAAGGCAAAGTCTTTGAAGAATGAATTATTAAATTTGAAACAGTAGACAGCAGATATTTGTCCTTTAATCTGAGCTAGCTTTAGAAACAAAGGACTCTTACATAGAGTCTTTTGAAAACAGTGAAAAAATCTAGTAAATTCTGACTTTGTCTCCTTTTTTGAGTGTCCAACAAAGACTTTGTGCTCCTCAATGAATGACTTAGAAACACAACATGTAGTAACTGGTAGTATTGATATTTTCCATGTCAGAGCTTCTTAAAACTTGGTCCAAAGATCACTTGAAAGAGCGTTACCTTAGTAGTTAATTAAACATACAGATTACTGTATTCTAAAGAGTAACCTTGGGGAGGCAGTGTCTGATTCTTAAATACAAGCATGAGAAGCCTGTCTTAACGTCTATTCTGTAAAATCTGAAGTAATGTGAAGTAAGTAATGGATTGGAAATTGGGTTTTTAACGGTCCTAAAGTTCACTGATGAGTCTTGACTATTGATAGTAAAGTGATGGTGGCCTGGGTAACTTGTTTTGCTCTGTTGGAATCCGTGTCAGCTTCTGGTCTGAGGCAAGGTCCAAGTACCATGCAAACATGCATCAACAAGGTTCATCTTCAAGGATGGTTTTGGAAAGGGTGGGCACATCAGAATTAATTCTAATGTCCATGTTTGTCACAAGTAGCTACCCAGATTACTTTGAGTCTCATTTTCCTTAACCATGTAGATCTATTGAAGTCTTACATTTTGAAGAGTACTTACCACGATGTCTGATGCTATGGAAATGTACAAAAAGTAGTTTATTCTATAACATGGATGCTTTAATATTAGGCTGCCAAAATTCTGAAAAAACCCTGCATACTAAAAAACTTAGCTCACACCTCCTATCCCTGAAAGAACATATTGTGTGTCAGTCAGGAGTCCATCACAAAGTGTAGGAGATCTTGGGACTACAAGATTTCCTTACCCAATGTTGAGATTGAAGAGCCCTTCTCCACAAAATGTTTAGTTATATCAGGGTTATGGGAACAACTAAATTTTGGAGAATTGCCACTGTATCCCTTTTTTGTAAATTGATAATGCCTACTTAGCTTGAAGAAAAGTTTTGAGAAATAAAAAGCAAGATAGGACTTTAATTTTATTTAAGTGTACATTTTCCCAAATATAGTTGATTATAGAATTTTTTTTTCAAGTTAACAGTACTTCAGAGACTTAGTTTTCTGAAGAATACACTTTTGCAAATGGTATTTTCTAAGTCCATGGATAAAATCTGCCTACTTCAGTGTCTCCCAGCTATGCTCAGGCCTTTCCTTAAAAACAAAATTAAAACAGTCATTTGAGCCATTTCTGAAAGTCAAACAGTAAAGATATCCCTTCCTTTTTTTCCCTCTCCAGTGTCGTGATCTTGGTGCCAATTTCTGGTGATAAAACCCCAAGAGAAAAACCTCAGCTTTAAAATGAGCTCATCATATATGATGATACCTGGTTATTGTTGAAATCACTACAGATATATAGTTTTGTTTTTTTTTGGAACTCCTGCAAGAATGTGAAAGTATCATTTCTAAAATATAACCTGCACTCTTTAGTCTGTGTTAATTGTTCCTTGCTTGACACAAAAGGTCTGAAGCACAGGCACCCAGGGAAGAAGGCATTATGAGAACAGTCAGCTTAGATTTGTGAAGACAATTAAGCACAATTCTTTATGGCTGCTTCTCATTCTTAGCTTTGAAATATTTCTTGCTGTTGAATCATTTGGATTCCTGGTAACGTTGCTGGGGGAAAAAAAGAGATATTTATTAAACAAACAAACGAGAACAAAGTCATAAATCTAGCTCTGCTCATACTAAGCGAAAATAAATCCAGGAACTACAAAAGTTTGTGTTGTGTTAGGATTTTTACGGAAAATATCTTTAGCATTTCCTTTCCTGCAAATGTGTCTTTGCAGAGTGCTGTCAAATTTTAATTGTCCCCAGAGGACAGGTTATAGGTAATTAAATGAACTCTCTCCAGCAAAGAATACTTCCAAACATTTTTGAGAGTCCTCTAGTTTTTACGTGACCTTTGAGAAAAGCACTTTTCAGCTGATGTAGTTCATGTTTTTGTTGGTTTGTCTTTGGCAAAGAGGAATTAGTATCTGTCTCCATGAAGTCTGAGTTCAGATAAACTCAGATGCACTTAGCCCTTTGCCTTGTCCTCACATTGAGTGTTTCTTGGATCGGGAATTCCATTTTATTATCTCTTAGTTTCATCAGGGGAGCTCTAGAATGAAGGTGCATGGTTTACACTTTACCCTCCTTAGGAATTGAAACCGGGTAGAACAAATCCTTTTCTCAAAATGCAACAGCTTAGTTATAAGAAACAGGGATTATAAAGAAAAAGAGGGATAACATTGATGCTGTTTCAGAAACTTTGGCAGTTTCTACTACAGGAGAATCTGAAAAGCCTTGGGAAGTAGGCAGGTTGACTCTTTTTCCCAGTGTTCTTCCCAGTGCCCCTTCTTTATGCTTTCTGAAAGCACTGAATCTTTGGCCATCCCCAAAGGAGACTTCTTCTAATGGGAAGTTCTACAGTCTGGAGAACTTTATTGCCTGTAAATACTGTCAAATATAGTAGGACTCTGTACATAGCAGATTCTCAGAAAATGCTTGTTTATCAAGTGTTTTAGGGAAACGGTAGAATATTGGAGTTGAATTTGGAATGATCTACTGCTACATGTTTCCCTCTATGTTTCTATAAAAGTGAGTGAATCTGCCTAGATTTCAATTTCTTTTCTATAAAAGAAGATACTTTAATTTAACTTTTGATAAAATGCATTAAAAATTCTTCTGTCCCATTAAGCAAAGACTATTGAAACATCTCTCTTTTCTGAAAATTCACAAATATTTGTTGGGCCATCACATACTTGTCAGGCTTGTTTTATGGACCATAAAAGAGAAATGAGACCATCCTTACTTTGAGAAAGCTCACCGTACAGGACCTCCTGGGTGGCGTAGTCGGTAGAGCATCTGACTCTGTCTTAGAGCCTTGAGTTCAAGCCTTACATTCAGCGTGGAGCCTAGTTAAAAACAAACAAAAAGTTCACTGTGGAAATGTAATTCTATAATGAGACGCTGTATTTTCTTCTGAGCATTAGCCTTTAGGTGCATTTTAAAGGTTTATTGTGGCTGTCATCTCTCATGATGTTGCCTGTAATTAAATTTGTGTGTTAAAAAAAGTATGAAAGTAGTACCTGTTGATTGAAAGGAAGTAAGCTCATGCACAGTTGCATGAAAAAGGAACAGTAATATCCATTATCCCATTATTCAGGAGAAATGAACTATTGAATTGTGAGAATTCCATACTTCCATTTGACTCTGTCTGTGCATGTACATATATGATGAATGTGTGTTTACATAAGAGTGAGTTAATAAACTATCATATTGAGTTCCTGTTTACATATAAATGTTTGTTTTGATATTTTTATTTTACTTTGATAGTAAACACACTTTAATGGCAGAATTTTATTGGTTTCAGACTATTTGACCATACTCCTGAGCCACAATTTATTTAATTTCATATTTATATAGTTTTTTTAACTTATACTATATTATATGCACTGAGTGAATGTATTTTTTATATAATGTTCATAAAATAATTTTTCTCATGTGTATAGGTATTTAGAACACAAACTCTATTATACTCTTTGCTTTTTTATACTATATAATATTTATGTAATATATAATAATATGTTTTGTCATATATACATAATATATATGGTATGTAATATAAAATATTTACAATTATTCTTATTGTAACAATTTCCATATTTTATGTATCAGAAATGTCTCTTCAGCTTACTTTCTCTTCAAACACTTATACCAGGAAAAGTTGATCCAAGACCTATTGCCAATAGATAGGGCTTGGATTCTGCCTCTTCACTCCCATTACTATTTGTCAGTATATTATTAGAATATAACCTAGTAATCTCAAGCATTAGGCCAGATAAGACCTTTTTTTCATAGCCAAAACACAAGTATATTTCACATGTCTCACAATCATGTATGATTCTGGCACTTTCTGAGGAGGTAGAGGCAAATATATTCCTGGATAATTTTGAAGTACTCTGAAATTTGTCCTTTGGTAGAATTACTGCAGAGTAGAACAGAGTGGAATATAATCATGAGATAATACAACATTTCTGATATCTTCTCCTTCCCTGATCCTGTCTTTTTCTCTTCTTCCGGTAGTCACTTTGACATTATGAAATGTGTTGTAACCTATCCACTTGTATCCCCTTCATTGTCATTGTATTGTAGCAAATTTTCATCTCTAATTGGTTGTACCAAAACAGATGAGAAGCATAGGTAGAGGTGTGGCATAAACCATGGGTCATGAAATGCTTCAGACAGTTTTAGAAATCAGCTCACTCAAAGCAATGATAAGATACCTCATTTTTTATTCCCTACCTTGTACCCAGTCAAAAAAAAAAAAATACATAACTGAAAAAGTGTCAGGCATGAAGACAGGATATATATATATATCCTCCAAAGTCCCATAGATTTTAATTATTTTCCTTTTTTTTCTGCATAATGCAATATTCTAGCTCTGATCTCTTTCACAGTTGAGGTAGTGGGAATTCATCCTGAGATTCTGAAGGAACAAATGAATTATTAACCAGTATTCCCCAGTATATGTGAGCAGAGTGGAATACCCTCAGTAATAAAGAAGTGAGGGTCATGCTTCCACAAACCCATTTCTTTTTCCCATTTCACCTTATAAATCTCTTTTGAGCTAACATATAGAATGACATTTTTAACATGTCAGTCGTTGGTGCAGCCATTCATGAGTTAGCACTCATTCTAACCTATAATTTTCATTTTGGTGGGAGGAAGGATAGAGGGAGCTAAGGGAAGAGCCAGTGCCCACCTGTTCCATCAATCTAGTCTTGCACCAGATGAAAACATTCCGTAACCTTCTTATTCCACTGATCACTACCCCTACCATGACCTGGTTACAGTGTAAATCTGTGATGTGTCACTATGCCAGCTTGGATGTCAAACACATGTCTTTCGTTGGATTCAACCATTTGGAGTACATCCATCATACCTTTTAATTTCTCACATGCATTATACAACAGCATACTGACCTTAATACATGTTTTATTTAGAAAACAATACAGAAAGAGTAATGGCAGCAGTAACAATTTATTAATGAAGACTGTGTCAGGGATTCCAGTGAATACTTTAAATCTCCTTTTATATGATGTCCACACTAATACCTTATGATAGGGACTGTCATACTCTTTCCAATGAGGGTAAACTGACTGAAGAACAGCAATGTATTGTCCAAACTCACCAGCAGATTTGTCATTCATATCTAAGTCTCCTGAATTCCAAAGTGTGATTTCTCCCTATATTCCTCCTATGTATAGGAGTGAGTATATTGATGTGTGTATGTCTTCCTAATTCTGTAACATCCTGTTGATTTCTTCATATGTATCCCAAGTAGATATACATAATCCCAACATAAAATATATCTACAATCTTATTGATAAACACATATTTATAGTAACTTTGAATTTTCTCTAAAGAGAAAAAAACTTAATAAAGAATGAAATACTATAGTCAATTTCCTTTTCTGGCTAAAAAAATGACTTGCAAGTTTATCCCTACAAAAATGGTTTTTGGTGCTTCCATCCAAGGAGTCCAAAGTCATGGGGATTCTGAGATAATGAAACAATTCTGTGTCTTAAATTACTCCTCATCCCCCCAGGCTGTAGTGGAAATTGTCATATTGCTTTCTACTAAACTATTTTGTTGACAAAATCCTCCAGCATCCTTAATTGACTTGAAATTCATACATGAGATTTAGTTCAAGAATTAAAGAAAGACGTCTTATATGTCTTTTTATTAGATGTTTGTCAAGAAGAGGCTCATTCGTAGACAATTTTCTATTTTCCATCCAGTCTTCATTTTCAAGACGGAGAAGCGTAATCCTGATTTGGTGATAAAAACTTACTTTGCTTAAAATCCATATTAGGTTTAAATGGGAGTTGGTTTACTTGTTGTGTTGAATTCAAAAATAAATAATTGAAGAGCTGCATTATTTTTGGGTGAATTAGTGCAGTGTGCTTTCATTGTTCAAATTTTAATGGAATACATGATTTCTCAGATAAGAGATTGAAATTAGAGTTTTCTTGCAAAATAATAGAAACTGTCATTAAAGTTGTTGAAAGTAGAACAGTCAGATGAAAGGTTAAAGACGTTCTTTTTCTCATTTTTCTTTCTTTAAAAAAACTCAAATTTTCTGAACAATTTTTTTCAAAAAGAAAAAAATTGTCAAAATCATCCTATTTGCTCCCTTAGTTGTAGATAATAAAGGCTGATTTGAGAATAGTTCACCAGAAATAATTCCAAATGGTTTAGAATACTTCTGTTTTCTTGGGGAGAGATCTCTGTTCTATGCAGTATAAGCAAAATTAGCTAAGTTGTTATAGTCAGTGACACCGCAGTGAGACTCACCATTTCCAACTCTCTCTGCCTCAACCCAGCACCTACAAATAAAGCATCCCCAGGATCATTTAACCCTGACATGACAAAGCAGCCAGGTTAGTGAGGGATTGTGTGGCCACCCTTTTTGGAGTTAACAATTCCCTACCATTTTGGCTGTTGCTGTAACTCATCTTTCTAGAATGGGACTTTGAAAAACTCCAGATTCTAGAGCTGACTCCTTGATTCCATAGTAGGAGATTGCATTCTAGAATTCCACCTGCTTACTGGGAATCCCCAATTTTGTGGCTCACAAATACCTTGAAATATCCATAAATAAAATAATCTTCCCCTTCTTTGACCCCACAATTCTCTTTTCCTTATCCTTTGGGTTTTTTCATTGCCTACTCTTTGTTTTGGGAGGGTGTCGAGTCTTTCATATGTCTTTCAAAATCTGCTAGTTTTACAAACTGGAAATCAGAAATTTACCATTAATTTCTCCCTCTCCATTAGCACACTAGTGATGTATGTACAATAAAGAGCCATATCCTCTCCATCCTAAGGATATCTAAACATCTAGCAAAACTTTGCCCAAGTTTCATAACAATATTAACCACAAAACATAATAGTTCTTCCATGTCAAAACAAGTCTGTAGCCATGCATCTCGGCTGCCTATGCTCCTTTCAGTATTGATACTTTGAATTGGATTGATCTTCACAGCCTTGTCAAAGTGGTCAACCTGCAATGGAAATAAAAACGTCAATCAAATGGTCTCTCCTTCCTTGGGTCAGCTCTTGCATTTAGAATCCAGATACCTACATTTATCTCTGGCCACCTAGTCTCTAACGGTCCTGACTGTGGGATCCTGGGACATTGTGACTCTTAGAGGCATACATGTATAGTGAACATGACAGTAACTTTCTCCCTGACATGACAGGCACTGAAATTGCTTACCCTTGATTTATCTGTGGTAATACTTTCTAACCCTCATCTCATATTACCCACCATCTTGTGAGTCAACACTTGCTTAAACAAGCCCATGAAACTGTTACTGAGATTTTAAATGTAGCCAAACGCTCAAAATTTATTTCATCAACTATCTGGTTTTTATATTGTGTTCTCTTCCTAGTATTCCCTGGTTAGTGATCTATACCAATTTTTTAAAAATATTTGCTTTGATATGATGATGCCAAGGAAAATAATACCTAAAGAAAAAAAAGTAAGAAATACCTTCGACTACCTCCTCAAACTTCCTATAGAATAATTCTAACTCCTCATACCTCTAAAAAGAATATTTTTCTCTTCCTTTAAATACCTCCTCACCTCTCCCTCCCTCCCTCCCCCTTTCCCTCCCTCCCTCCCCCTTTCAGTCCCTCCATCCCTCTCTCCCTCTCTCTGTCTTCCTCCCTTTCATTTAATGCACTTTGTAATCTTCACTGTCAAGGAACTTTCAAAGGCCTGCTCTAAGGAAATGAGCTCCCACCTTTGTTGTAGAAACCAAACGCTAGTTACTCTCATCAGGAACAGAAGAAGATCCTTTCCCAGAATGCTGAAAATAAGTTCTAAGAAAAAACACTTTCTACTGACAGGAGAAGGAGAGGGTCTTGGGGAAGGTAGCGGAATGACACTCTGACTCTTCTAGTGTGATGTTAGGCAAACCCCAGTAGGAAGTGGAATCCTTAAGGTGATGGCAGTAAAGGTAGCAGGGGTGGGAGACAGTGGTGGCAGGAGGGGCAGCCCCATCTTCCTTTCTCTTGCTGTTTTACCCCAACGTTGACCAAGTCATTGGCCATGTGGAACAAAATGGGGATACCAGATACTTTTTTCCAGAGCAATCGGAAAGGGACCACTGTGAACTCAAGAGTGTAGAAAAGATGACAGAGGACATGGGGAAAAGAATCTATATATGAGGTCTTGGGCTTTTCTCTGAACTACCCATGTATGCAAGTGATGCAAATCACAAACACTAAGATTTTGAAGACTGAAAAAATGTGTGGATCGCTGGCAGGCTCCAGACTAAAACCTTGGATGTTTCACATACTGTATATACCAGAATTGCACAGCAAAGTCTTGGAAAACTAAACTGTCAGTTCAGAAAAAGTGAGTCAGTACTTGTGATTTAAATGAAATCAAGTTGATTGATTGCTTTATACAAGTTCTCTAAAGATTTTAATAGAACCCAAAGTCTTATAACAGCATCTATCATAATCATGTACCATGAAGTGAGCGCAGTCCTCAAATGAATGGAAATATAGATGTGTCAATGAAATAGAATTTTTAAAAACTAAGATTTTAGAACTGAAAGCCACAATAATAAAAATTTAAAAACACCATCAAGGGGCACCTGGGTGGCTCAGTCAGTTAAGAGTTGGACTTCACCATCAGGTCCTGATCTTGTGGTTCAGGAATTTGAGTCCTGTGTCAGGCTCTGTGCTGACAGCTCAGATCGTGGAGTCTGCTTCAGATTCTGTGTCTCCCTCTCTCTCTATCCCTATCCCACTCACTCTCTGTCTCTCATAAATAAACATCAAAAATTTAAAAAAACACTGTCAAAATAACACAAAAATGGAGTGGAGATGGAATAGAAAGGGTCAGTGGTATTCAAGGTCAGTATAAAACATAAACAACAGAGGGGGGAAAAAAGATTCAACAAAATGAATAGAGCTTCAAGGACCTCTACAACAGTATTATAAGGTTTTTCATTTGTGTGATTGCAAATTCATTAGGAAGTTCAAGAAAGATAGATATGGGCAAAATACTTGAATTAACAATGGCTGTAAACTTCCAAAATTTGGTGAAGCCAATAAATTTATAGACCCATGAAACTCAGCAAACTCCACGCAAGATGAACTTAAAGTACACCATGCCCAAAGACTTTATAATCAAACTCTTGAAAACAAAGAAAAATAAAAACTATTAAAAGAAGACAGAGAAATAACACATTGCACATAGAAGAAAATGATTCACATAGCTCCAGATTTCTAATCAGAATCAGCAGAGGCCACAAGAGAGTCGAACTGCATTTCTCAAAGTGCTGAGAGGAAAAACAAATGTCAACCTAGAATTCTCTATTCAGCGAAACTATCTTTCAGGAATGAAAGTGAAATATATTCTCAGATGAAAGACAATTAAGACAATTTGTCATCCATAGACATGCTTTAAAAGGTAACAAAAGGAGCTTATTTAGATGGAAGACACATTATAAAAGGAGGAAATCTGGAACCTTAGGGATGAATTAACAACAACCAAAATGCCAAGTATCTGGGTAGAATGGACTACATTTTGCCTCTTACTATTTTAAAAATATCTATGACTTTTGATGACAAAAATTATTACGTTGCCTAATGTGTTTTTTTTCAAAGTATGTATATGTAATACATAGGACAACTACAATATAAGGTAGGGATCCCTCTGGCTGTAAGGTTTTGAACCCACTTTTAATTTTATTGCCTACTTCAAAAACTGTTCCTGGATGTAAAGACTCAATATAGTTGAGATGCCAATTCTTCCCAAACCAATCTTTAGATTTAATGAAATCTTCATGAAAACTCAGAGCGTGTTTTGTAAATATAAACACCTGATTTCTAAAATTTATTTGGAAAGAGAAGCGTATTATATAGCCAAAACAATATTGAGAAGCAACAACAAAAAAACCCTTCCAATTTCTTGATTTTTAAGAGTTAGAAAAAACAGATATGGTCGGTCGATTTTTGAAAAAGTTGCAAATGCAATTCAATAGAGAAAACATAGTATTTTCTGCAAATATTCATAGAATAATTGAATGTCCATATGCAAAAAAAAGAACTTTGATCTGAAATTTACACTTATATAAAAATTAACTGCAAGTAGACAGACTTAAATGTAAAACATAACTCTATTAAAAGAAACTTTGAAAAGAAAACAAAATCTTTGTGACCTTGAGTTAGGCCAGCTGTTCTTATTCATGATAGTAAAATAATGCTTACTATAAAAATGATAAATTGAACTTCATCAAAATTAAAAACTTTGCTTTGTGAAAGACACTGTTACAAATATGGAAAGATAAGCCAGAGACTTCAAAAAGAGTTTGGAATCATATACCTAACAAAAACCTTTATTTATGTTGCAAAAAGAACTCTCCAATCTCAACAGTGAGGAAACAAACCAATCCAAATAGGCAATATATGTGAACAGGTACTTCACTGAAAAAGTTATGTTAATAGCAACTATACATATGAAAATATGCTCAGTATCAATTAGTCATTAAAGACATACAAATTGAATCTAGACTGATAGACTAATGCACAAGTATTTGAATGGTTAAAATAAAACTTAGAAATATAACAGTGATAGTACCAAGTGATGCTTAAGGATATGGAACATTTGGAATTGTCATCCATTGATGGTAAGAATGCAAAATGTTGCAGGCACTTTGGGAAGACAGCATGGTGATTTCTCATTAAATGAGCTTACACTGACCTAGCATCCCACAGCCCCACTTCCAGGTATTTACCCTCTAGCCATGAGCTTATATTTGGACATAAATCTGTACATGGATAGTTACAGCAGCATTATCCACGGTCACCAAATGTAGAAGCAACCTAAATGCTCTTCAGCATTTGAATAAATAAACAAATTGTGGTATGATGAAGTGAGATTCAGCACTAAAAAAAGGGACACACACATCACTGATTTTCAAATGCATTATGTTAAATGAAAGACAATAGTTGGAAATGTTACATGATATCTGATTCTACTAAATCTATTTTTTTCTCAAAAAGACACATTTCAGGGATGGGATGGAGAATAGATATCCGATGGGTCTGGTTTAGGAGTTGTGGGCATATTTGCCTACCGTGGAGCAGCACAGGAGAAATTCTGGGGGTTGTGGAATTATTCTTTACCCTGTTTGTTGTGATGGTTACACCAATTTATGCATATGTTAAAATCCATACAGTTATATTAAAAAACTGATTTTTACCATAGGTATATTTAAATATATATCTATATTACACTTCAAGAAAGACCATATATAAATGAGCATACATTTAAAAAAAAATTTTTTTTAACATTTATTTATTTGTGAGACAGAGAGAGAGAGAGCATGAACAGGGAGGGTCAGAGAAAGAGGGAGACACAGAATCTGAAACAGGCTCCAGGCTCTGAGCTGTCAGCACAGAGCCCGATGCGGGGCTAGAACCCACAGACTGTGAGATCATGACCTGAGCCGAAGTCGGACGCTTAACCGACTGAGCCACCCAGGCGCCCCTGAGCATACATTTTTAAAAAATTTTTTTTTCAACGTTTATTCATTTTTGGGACAGAGAGAGACAGAGCATGAACGGGGGAGGGGCAGAGAGAGAGGGAGACACAGAGTCAGAAACAGGCTCCAGGCTCTGAGCCATCAGCCCAGAGCCTGACGCGGGGCTCGAACTCACGGACCGCGAGATCGTGACCTGGCTGAAGCCGGACGCTTAACCGACTGCGCCACCCAGGCGCCCCCATTTTTAAACATCAGTAGTGCAACTTGTTGATATAATTGATCTGATCATTCATTTATTTATTAATTTATGTCCCCATTCAACAAATGTTTCCAAACTTTGCACACATAGAATTACTTTAAACCTTTCAGTTTCTTCTTTTTCCTTTCTCTTAAGGATGAGCAAGGATGATACAGAAATTCCAACTATATATAAAGAGGAGTTTTGATTAAATTTAAGTCTACTATTTTCTATCAGTAAATTGAAGGAGAAAAAAAGAGGGACATTTGGTTACTTCTCACTCTGTCTCTCTGTCCCTGTCTCTATGTCTATATCTACCTCTCTTGTCTCTTTCCCTTCCTTACTGGTCAGGTCCAAATACTTCCTGACTTTAAGAAGGTCTGTATATTAAACAGAGGCATTATAGCCATAAGCTCTTGAGACAGATATTTTTTTGTCTTCAAAAAATATTTTCTAATGTGTGTCATTCATTTCTAAAATGAGTACAGTAAGGGACACCTGGATGGCTCAGTTGGTTGGGCGTCTGACTTTGGCTCAGGTCATGATCTTGTGGTTCTTGAGTTGGAGCCCTGCATGGGGCTCTGTGCTGACAGCTCAGAGCCTGGAGCCTGCTTCAGATTCTGTCTCGGTCTCTCTCTGCCCCTCCCCCATTCATGCTCATTTGCGCATGTGCGCTGTTTCTCAAAAATAAATACACATTGAAAAAATATTTTAAATAAGTACAGTAAGGTAGTAAAGTTTGATTTTGAGGTGGGAGAGCAGTCTTTTTTTTTTCTTCTAAACTTGTTTAGAATACAGCACTAGATTCTGTAGCTTACGTCATTTAAAATGAATAGGGTATACTTTGCCATTTCCTATACATTAGTATCCTAGAATGTTCTTCAAGGTGATGAGGTAAAATAATTGAGGTGCCATGGAAAAATGAAAAATTCTTAGGTCTCCTGAATGAATACCATTTAAACACATTTTCTTCCTATTTATGAATATTTATATTTTCCCAATATAAATGTAGTTCAGACACAAAATATTCTTGGACACAAATTGCTTTTATAATTAAAGATTTAATTTATTTATTAGCAAGAGTGTCATGACATAAAATTATCATAAATTTAATAATTTATGCTATTCTCACATTATAGTAATGAAGCAGGTAGTCCAGTTTCAGAATGGGGAATCTGCTTCATGAATTTCTTGATGGAGCCTGGATTTTTCACCCTTGTATTTCCACCGTGCCTGGATTCTGTGTCCAATATGAATGTGCAGTTTAAGATGGCTGATTCATATCTAGTCATCATGTTCACAGTCCAATCCAGGAAAAAAAGAGAAAAATGATAAAGGCCCATGGTGAGCAGTAATTGTCTTTTAAGTGAAAGTTACAAAAATCTGCTACTGAACATTTTTTCTTGAATCTTCCTCACTGGAAGTTACCTATGTAGTAACATCTAGCTGAAAATGAGCCAGTGAAAAGACAGCTTCACTTTGGGCAACTCTACTTCTTGTAAAAATAGGTTATATTTCAATGGAAAGGGGATGAGCAAATGTTAAGATGGATTGGGATTCTGTGCCATACTTTTTTTGTCCATGGTTTCCCTTTAAAATCAGTCATTTATTTTGAGGAAGTAGTATTACTATTCTTGACTAATTATCTGGATAATCATTTTGATATTTTAGTTATTTGAAATTCATGGTCTTTAAAAAATTTTTTTAATATTTAATTTTGAGAGAAAGAGAGACAGAGCATGGCTGGGGGAGGGGCAGAGAGAGAGGGAGACACAGAATCTGAAGCAGGATCCAGGCTCTGAGGTGTCAGCACAGAGCCCAATGCGGGGCTCAGACCCACAAACCATGAGATTGTGACCTGAGCCGACGTCGGATGCTTAACTGACTGAGCCACCCAGGTGCCCCTAAAACTGATGGTATTTAATGACCACAGATTATTTTGTGGGGAAAGGGGACTTTTCTAAAAATGGAGTTCAGAAATACTTATTTATGAGCTTTGATTATCTCTTCTATTCATGCAAACACAAACACACATACACATAGATCTTGTACCTTTTTTTATGGAAATTTATACCAATAATGTAATAAAATATTCTCACAATGGTGGATTCATAGTGATATCTTTGCTAGTTCAAATAATAAGAAATATTATATTTCAGGAAAACGTTGAGATAGTTTTCTTCACTTTATATATTTGTTAAGAGGAAAATCTTTTATTTTCAACCTAACTTCACTGCTCAGAAGATGAAAACATGGAAAATCAGTAACGGGATTCACCTAAGTTGACTGAAAGGTCAGATTCCCAAGGTTGATCTTGTGTCAGAACCACCATTTAGATGGAGAAAGACCCAGGTATTCACAGCTACACATCCCCTACTTATGGTGAGTGTTAATTCAAGTGGCAGTAATAAAGTAGTTTCCAGGAAAAACTTCATGTCAAAAATGACATTGTGCCTGGAATAAATGGCTTAAAGTAAGAACTCTAAATATATTGGTTTCTCTTTAGCTATTGAATTACAAGCTGATTAGGTAAGGGGACTCTTTCTTCACTTCTTTAAACTTTGACTTTTCTGTTGATGATAATAAATATTCAGTCATTTGTAAATCCATTCTACAAATATTTATTGAGTACCACTTATGTGTTAAGAAGTGTGCTAGGCATCTTAAGTGATTTTTCTTAAAGAGAATGGTACGAGTTCATGAATATTCTGATAAGAATGATAACCCTTAAGTTTTAGTTTTGACTAGTTTTAGTCATGTCTTAACTCTGTGATTTCAAAATACAGGGTTCACTTTGTTTATCTACCCTGCTCCTGTAGTCGAAGAGCATCCAGAACGATATAGTAGGTCCATTTCAATGCTGAAATGTCTATTGTTAGAGTAACATTTATTATATAATTAAATTACCATATACTTCTTGGGCCAATTCTTTAATTTGTTTGCCTCTTCCTAAATCAGGCAGATTTCACTGAGGCTGGTGTTTCTTGGAGGTGATTATCCTTTTGGAAGCATATGTTCATTGAACTCACACAACACATTTTTATCACAAGAAATCAGAGCACATGCATCTTCCCTCCATAATTTCAAGCTGATTCAGTATGAGAGACTAACAACCTCCCAAACCTTCTGCTACCCTGTCCTATGATGGCCAAATACTTGGTACCAAAATAAAAGAGTTTCCTCCTGAGGCTATATTATTTATGCTTTCACCCATTTATGTAGGAAGCAATAATCCTCACTGTGAATCTAAATCTCCTGTCATTCCTAGGGCTCTCCTGGTAATCACTTCAATGTACTTTGAAACGATGCAAAGTGGTCTGCTAATAAATTACATGGACATCTATATTTTTCATTTTCTTGGGACAGTTAATTTATGTTGACTGTAAATGTAAATCTTTCACAGATGTAACTACTTTTAGTCCAGGGCTGTATGGAATATTTACTGCCCCAGTAAAGTCCTGTTTGTTTTTCCTTCTGGCATGGGGGCTGAGCATGCAGGGTAATAGCCATGGTGTCCAGTCAGCACACGGTTTGGTCTCTGCAATAAGATTGATTAAGCAAGAAGGCCATTCCAACATATTGGTGTTCCAGGAGAGAGGAGAATCATGACTCTTACAGCATGTCAACAGATTATGTCAAGGAAGGCAAACGTTTTCCTAAAGCTAGCTGGAGAGAAGTGCTGGTGTCAAAATGTGAAGGAGTCTCTACTATCTTCATAAGGTCAGACTGCCGTATGAGACGTGCTGTGGTTGAGAACGTAAACACCAGACATCAGACATTAGAGGAAGTTAATACTGAAAGGAAAACAAACATGATACAAGTTGAACATGATGGTCCAAGATATATCTTGATAATCCAAAGTTATAATTGGGAGCTTGCAGGCATCAGAAGTCAGAAACAGATTTTAGGAGGAAAATGAATGCCAACAGTCAATTCAAGTATCCTTTGGACATCCAGAACCCAAGTAGGCATCAGTCATAGCTCTCAGAGATTTGCACAAACAAGGAAGTTACAGATGACCAGAAAGTAAGACAAATCAATCATTAGACTCATGAGGAGGAGGAGTTGCTATAGGAAATGTTTTTTCCATTTTTTTTTTAAGTGTCAGGATCCCTGACATAGAAAAGGATTAGGAATATCTGGTAACTTTTTGATTGCCTTCCAGGATCTCGTTTTACTAAGTATTTATCCCTGCGACCCTCCATTCATATAGTTTAGTCTCTGGGACACAGATTCCGGAATTCCAATTTTGAATCCTTGGTGAATTGGACTAGAATTAGGAACATAATCCAAGTTGGCACAGTTAGAAATCTTTCATCAGTAATTTGACAATTGGAACTGGGAAAGATTTTTTTTTCTCCTTTCAGGTGGCTTGGTATTTAATATGGAGGCTAGTGACTGGGGCTGGCCATAAATGGTTCAGTATGAAACAAAGGAGCAAATAATTCCATCAGAACAGGAAAGAGCAAAACAGTCATGCAAGATGGAAGGAGTGATAGTAGAGAGGGGTTCCTTATGACACTGGAATCCCTGACTTATTGTTTACTTTTTGTTATGAAAATAGGGATTCCCATTGAATACCTGGGATATAATATGTTAACTTAAGAAAAATCTTTTCGTTGCAAAAAAAAATGAGTATTATGTGATGAGAGAGAGAGTGAGAGAAAAAGAGAGAGAGAGACTGGAAGACTAGGATCCGTCTTGATTCATCAGTTTTGTCAATTGGAGTTTAAATTGGGCTTGCTGTGTAACCAAGGCAATAACAGGGTATATCTAGGATCTACATCTTAGTTGCTGATAAAGGATACTGGCGCAAGACACTTGTGTTCATGGAACACCTAATTCTGGATCAGGGGCTTAATTTAAAAACCTGAGTGTCTAAAGATTTTGCTCTTTGTATCTTTAGAATTAAGATAGAAACTAAGGCTCCCTGAAAGGGCACCATTCAACAATGCAATGAGAGAGTGATGCTTATAAAACCATCTGTTAGAAAGGGAATAGTATGCAGCTGGTATACATATTTGTAATTTTTTGAATTATTCTATGTATAAAATTAGAGCAACCTAACACTTGATGGCTTTATATAATTTGTTGAATTCGTGTAGCTTAACCGACAACAGGCTCATTCATTTAATAATCATGTTATCCATTATCATCCTACTTATCCAGATGAAACCAAAGCTCAAGATAGTGAATTATCTTTGCATGGTCATAATATTCAAGATTTGATACTTCTCTGTGACTACACATTCCATCTATAACCTCTTCCCTTTATTTTTACCGTCTTCCATTTACTAGCTGCTATTTATTCAATGTCTTCTTTATATCAGCAATGTAGGAAATACTTTGCATATAAGATCTAATCTTTGTAATCATCCTAAGTTCAAGGAGATCCATGCTGACTGTGAGAGCCAGATCTTAGATTCCAAGGTGTTTGACTCTGAAGCCTACCACATTAGGCTACTTTGTTTTTTAAAAATTAAGAGGCACATTTACGTATTTGGCTCTTCCCTAGTTACCAGGAGAAAACCAGTTTTCAAGAAGCTTAACATTTATTCAGGGAGACCAGATACTAGAGAACCAACTACAATACAATTATAATATTTAAAATTAGGAGCTATAGAATTCACTACAGAATATATATCAGTACCCTCAGAATGCAGTGGAATAGAATAATTTTTAATAAGTTTAGGCTTCTTGAAGAGACTTTCTTGTTCACCTTAAAATGGAAAGGAATATAAGGATATTTTAGGTATTGTTATTGGTAGCTTTCTTTTGTAGTTACTCAGGAGTGGAGGTTCTGGGCAGGTATTAATCTGCTAGGAATTCTTTAACAAAGAACAACAGAAATTTGCTTTCTCACAATTCTGGAGGCTAGACATCTAAGATCCAAGTGTTGGCAAGGTTCATTCCTTCTGAGGGCTGTGCCTTTTGCCTAACTTCTAGTGGTTTGCTGGCATCTTTGTTCTACGAGCATCACTCCATTCTCTACCTTACTCTTCAGATGGCATTTTTTCCTACGTGTTTGTCTCTGTGTACATCTTTGCAATTTTTATACGGATGCCATGAGAACATTTTTTTCATAAGGATGTTTTTTTCTTAAGGACGTTTTTTGTTAGAGTCTACCTTAATGACCTCATCTTAGTGCGACTAGACACATTTGCAATAATCCTATTTCCACACAAGGTCACAGTCTGAGGTACTGGGGGTTAGAATTCTGGGGGAGGGGAACACAATTCAACCCGTAATAGGATATTTGATGATTGATAGCCTCTAACCCCAACTCTCTGCTTGCAACTTACTTCTTATTTGAAGTTTCTTTTTCAGCTGATAGAGACTGACTTTGAAGACAGATCCACAACCCTTCTATGTTTCCCTTCTTCCATCTGTCTTATATTATCTCTCCTTGCTTGCCTCCCAAGTTTCTGCTATCTCTTAGCACAATGTTTCTATAGTAAGTTAGCTTTCGCTGGTCCATTTATACTCAGGAAGGAGGTTTTGCTGACTACATCGCTTCCATCTGTTCTGGATGATTAAATTTTTCTTATATTCTGACCAGACCATAAATCCAGCATTATTTTCAGGCAATTGCAAAATTGTTCTGTTCACATCTTTTGTCAAAGAATAAACCAATCAGTAAATTTTACTGGGAAGAGAGTCTGTCTCATAAATTTCTTTTACAAACATCATAAACAGTCATGCTAGGAAAGAGCCCGTTTTAATTTATTATTTTTATTCTATGTCATCTTTTTTAAAAAAAGATATTTAAAGCTCTGTTCTGGCTGACTTCCACATTTAGTATAGAAGTGTTTGGAATTGCTGACTCAACCCAGAGCCGATTAACGCCTTCATTGTTTCTTTCCTTTATAAATATCATTAATCATGAAACATTTAGGTATGTCTTTCCCAGAAGCTGGAAGGCCTAAACCCCTTGCTATATACATGAAGCCAATCAGGTAGTAGAAATTGGTAATTAGAAATCCAGGAAAATCATTTCATTTTAAGGACAAAGTAAAGCTCCCCTTTCTGTCATATTTCCCAACCTCCCCTTGTCTTTTCCAGCGCCTGGCTTCTTGATTTGCCTAACACTTTGGCGTCTTTGCATTTCTCTGTGATCTAGAGATGCATAGCATTTAACTTTGAACTTTTGTCCATATCATTAACTAAAGTCTTGTTCACTTTCCACTACCACCTATAACTTTCCAGTTAGCCCTCCCATACATCATACTTGTTTATTGATCAGCCAAGTGAAACATAGGTCTAATAAAGAAGACAACTGCATGCATTAAGAATTGAAAAAAGGAAATTAAAAAGTGAAGGTTATTCAGAAATAATAGAAAATTCTCTTCCCAGCCATATGTGATAATTAAGAATACATTAGTTCAGTATCTCTATTATTGCTTAAATGGAGCAAATATATTTCATTTTTATAACTCCATAGAAATTTTAATGGGCATTTTATCTGTTAAGTTTCAGTTGCTAGGAGGGAAATGTCCTTAATCTTCTCTACTATGCAACAAATGATA
This sequence comes from Leopardus geoffroyi, assembly GCF_018350155.1. Taxonomy (NCBI): domain Eukaryota; kingdom Metazoa; phylum Chordata; class Mammalia; order Carnivora; family Felidae; genus Leopardus; species Leopardus geoffroyi. Next base: position 39,386,022 of record NC_059335.1, on the reverse strand, counting down.
TCTTCGTTTACTTTGGTCATCTGAAAGGTAAAAATAATTTACCTCAAACTCATTTTATAGCTGTTTAGCAAATGTTCAAAATTGAATCTATGCCTGTATTTCAAATCTCTTTACATTGTCATTGTGGATGTTCATTATTATTTGGGTCAGCATGTGGCAAGAGGATGGAAGAAAAGAAATACCCTATTTACTCAGAAGTGGCCTTTATGAGTTATTGAATCTGTTAGAAATGTTTGTAGATAATCAGGCTTCATCTTGCCCTATGTTTCTGAGTCAAAATTGAAATGAGTTTCAAAAAGAAGAGTTGAGGTCATTAAGTGTCAGGACCCAGAGACGTTCTATCATTAATATTATTGACAACATATATAAATTTTAAAGTAGGTATTTTTAACAGTGAAAATTATTGAGGCAAATTTAAGGAAAATGTCTCATTTTTAATAACAGAAATGATGTACTTTAAGGAAATCATACATTATAAATCATAATGTTTGTTTTAGGGGAAAAAAAGAGTAGGTGATACAAATTAAACTCTCAGTTTTCATGCACTTCTCTGTTACATGTAACAAAATTTAAGTTCACAGAAACCAAACGAAAGTCCTAAGACCATGAAGGAAGTTGATGACAGGACAATTACCAAAAATTGAGGTTTCTATGACCTACTCAATTTCTTATCCAACATGGCCATAGATGTAGTTGGTCACGTTTCAAAAAAAAAAAAAATTTCATTTAGTGGGACAAAAATATGTTGTTAGGTCAAGGCAGCCACTCAAACTGAACAGATTCATAAAATGTTAACAGATTATAAGTTCCAAGTCTGTGTTGTGTAAATGAGGAAGCTGAAGGCTCCAGATGTAATTCAGCCATGGTTACTGTAGGAAGATAATGACTCACTAGAGATAGAAACAAGTTCTTCTGCTTTCTGACCTGTTACCTTTCCTAAGAAGCTGGATGGCATCCCTTTTACAAACAAAAGCAAAAGATATTATGGATTTTAATAAATCATTTTTAATCCAGAAAATCTCTAATGGTCTGGAACCTTGTGTCCATTTTATATGTGTTTATTTTTCTGTTCTTGCCATTAACTTAGCTTATGCTTATTTAAAATTTGTATTAAAATATGAAACAAAAGGAGGTAAGATTAATAAATTAATACTTATTAAGTGCCTTTCATATAATAGGAATTATACTGGCTATTTTCATCCATTGTTTTCATTGATTACTCACAGAAGCACAGCATTTAATTGCATTAGTCACAATTAAGAACAAATTTTGAAGCTATGACCAGTATGGGCTTATTCAGAGAGGTTGTAGTTCTAAAAAAAAAAAAAAAAAAAAAAAAAATACGTAGTCTGATGATTGAAAAGTGATTTTAGAAAAATCAAGAATCCCTACTTACATTTTTAAGAATTTGGGAAATCTCCCTTTATGTATTTTCCTGTAGACACCTTGATAAATTCATTATAATTCTATGCTTTGATTCTATTTAAACTTCAGAATAAGTTTTGAAGGTTTCTTACATTGCTAAATTGTGACAGACTATAAATATTAAAATAATCAGTTCCAAATACAGTTTCACAAACAACAAATTTAAGGAAAAAAAATCTATAAATATTTAAACTCAAAGATGTATTTCCCCTCATAATGGAAGTTATGCCAGGTTTTACCTACTCCATAGGTGAATTTCATGTTGGCAGATGTTGGATAAACCTGTTAGGGACATAATCACCCTAATCACTTCACTTCTCAGTAAGGCTCCAGATATTTGACTTTAACTATAGCCATGTTCCCCAAAAATGTATCTTATTTCTATAAAAATAAAATAGATTAAAGGAACTGATATCTTTGATGCTATATCAAGTAGAGTAACTGTACATGTTGATCTGTTTTGACAAAGGAATTGGGGGTAATGAATTCATTCAGACGTTTCACAGGTTTCATGACTGTGGTGTGTTCCCTACCCTATTGGTAAAAGAATGAATAAAGCATAGATATTTCCTTTAGGGAAGTTGCACATTGTTGAGATCAGGTATACTTTGAAGATGCAATTTATGACACATTGAAATAAGAGATAAGTACAACTATGTAACACCAGAGGAGGACATAATATTTGTAAGAGTGGTCATAGCAATGCAGTATATTGTAACATTAATTGAGCTTATACAATGTGTCCAGGTTTTAAATGCTTTATATGTCTTAACTCACTTATTCCAAATTAAATTCATATAATGGATACCTTACGTAAATAATTGTTTTAATCCAGAAGTATTTACCATACTGTATAATAATTAACCACTTTTTACACATGAAGGCAGCAAGGCTTAAATGGGGTTTGGTTGTCTAACGTCAAACAGTGGGTGTACAGTTAAACTGGGTAATTTGAAAGCAGTTTAATAAAGGAGCTATCTATAAATTTAGAACAACATGAAGGTACCACTGAGTTACCTAGAGTAGGGGATAAGGGATTTTTACCACCTATATGTATAAAGGGGCAAACAAGGAAGGAGTTAAAAGAACCTCTTTGGTAGCTGGATACAGAGAATCCACTTGGTAGGAGCTGTGGCCTTTGGTAGAGGATCACTGTTTAACCATAAAACCCAGGAAGAAAGAAGCCAGGGGAATAAATATCCCAACATCTGTTTTCCCTTGCCTAAGATCTGCTGGTTCCTCCACTGACTAAAACCACAGGAAGCCAGAGGTCAAAGGATAAGCATGCAGTCCTAGGGAGGGTAGAGACTGGTTGGGAGAAAATGTGAGGCATGGTAGTTCCTATCCACCCATCAGAGTGGACAAGAGCATACATACAGAGAAAGGTGAGGTATTTGGTATAACTGAGAGATGGTGCTGATACAGAACCTATCCTCATCACACTTTCATACTAACCTGCAGAGATGGTGCTGATACAGAACCTATCCTCATCACACTTTCATACTCCTTTCTAGAATCTTCCTATTCGTCTTCTATCTTACCAATTTTTTTTTCATAATAAGGTGTATGAACGTCGTTTGGGACAAATATGAAATGTGAGTACAGAAAGTTGATTTGGGGGAATATTGGGACATTTTTGCCCAGTAACTACACCACCTCCATGGATATATATTGAATATCCACTGTCTGGCATTGCTCTAGGCACTAACAGGAACAAAAGACAGTTTGTTTCTTCAAAGAGCTCTGAGTCCAGATGAAAAGGACAAGTAAATGAATGATTATAATTCATATGAAAAATGTATTTAAAAAGTGTTAGATTCTATGGCAAGAAGAGAAGGACTTAACATTTTACAAATACTATTCCATTAAATCCTCACCATCTTTGAAAGTGCCATTTTTACTGTTAACTGAGTTAAATGAGACATAGAGACATTATGTAACTTACCAAAATCTGACAGCAAATAAGTGTCCCAATCTTATCTCCAAAGTCCATGTTCAAATTTCTGATATAAAAATACCTCCCTTTGTGTTAGGCAACAAAGGTAAGTAATCTGGCAATACTCAGAAAGCTGATGTAAATTCTAGTTGTGGATAGAGAAAACCTCATAATTTTTAAAGAGATCATAATGTTTTCCTCATTATGTAGTTGACTGTATTCTAATCCTGTGGTTACTTACTGCTGGTTTCTGGAAAGGGAGGAAAGAAAGAGTATTATATTCAATCTAATTCAAATTTTACTAAAGATATATGTGTAAATGCTTCATTCTGTTCGTATAGTTTCTGAGCCCACTGCCTTTCTGCTACACTCAGTCCTCATATCAGGAGTTATTCATGTTCCTAGAACATCATATATTTTACACTATGACCATATAAACGTGCATAATCCTCCTCTCATGGCTCTGTAAACTTTGATCTTTCACCTACTATCCTTTACTTCTAAGCAAAATAATATAGTAAATGTAATTCTTCTTAAGGAAAATTTTCTGCCATGAAATAGAAGCATTCCATAGCTAGTATTATGGGAAATATTGAATCCACATTATGAAATGGAGTATATATGCCTTAGAAAATTGTCAGTCCTTGGTGTGTCTCTCCATCGTGAGATGATATTCATGTCATTTAGTCTTTGAAACATTAAAAACGATGACAATAGGAAGGTCCTATTAGGCGATTAAGAAAGGCTCTGATAGGTTTTTTATGCTAGTTGGCTTCTGTTTTTCTTTTTTTTTTTAACGTTTATTTATTTTTGAGACAGAGAGAGACAGAGCATGAACGGGGGAGGGGCAGAGAGAGAGGGAGACACAGAATCGGAAACAGGCTCCAGGCTCTGAGCCATCAGCCCAGAGCCCGACGCGGGGCTCGAACTCACGGACCGCAAGATCGTGACCTGGCTGAAGTCGGACGCTTAACCGACTGAGCCACCCAGGCGCCCCCTTCTGTTTTTAATCTTAGAAACTATAAGTAACTATATTAGAAAAATATTAGATGCCAGAAGTATTAAAGAAATAAAGTAGACTGAGAAGAGGAAGATGGTGGCAGAGTAGGAGGACCCTAGACTTAGCTCATCTTATGAACATGACTACGTAACTATCAAATCATCCTAAATACCCCAGAGGTTGACCTGAACACTGAAAAAAAATCCACACCAAAAGGGAGAGAAAAGACCACAAGGTAGGAAATATGGAGACATGGTTTAAAGGAGAAAGGGTTCATTGGTGCTGTGGAGGGGAGGGAGCTGTGGTCACAGAGAAGGGTGAGAGAGAGGGAGGAGCACACAGGGGAATGCCCAAAGAGAACATTTCCCCAAAGTCATTGGTTTGGTAAAGGAGAGGCGCTGGATTTTGTGATTTCTTGGACCAGTGGGGTTAAAGTTCTTGGACCAGTGGAGTTTTAAAGGTCAGCAGGCTTGGCTGGAGTAGAGCCCAGAGGGCACTGTCCTCCTGGAGAGAAGGCATGGAAACAGCTCAGGGGCAGACAACATGGAAAAAGCAATCTGAAGAATGCCTGGGGCACCCAGTGGGGAGATTATTTGCTGTTCTCAGAGTGAGTCCCTGAGAGGCCACTTTCATGGGCAGAGCCTCTCTTGGAACAAAGGAGCTGTCTGTCAGCATTTCCCTCCCTTGCCCTTCAACATAAACACAGAGCTGCCTGAGGGAAGCAGCTCAGCGTGGACACTGTCTAACTTGCTTATACTGAGCTACACCCCCTGTGCTCTAGCAGGACTACCATCTTTGTCAAGCTTGTTTCAGTCCAAACTCAGTGGGTCCCTCTTCCAGAAGACCAGGGTAAGTCCCTGCTCACACCGTATCTCCTGACCAGAGTTTTGTAGGGCCTCCATTCTGCTAAGAGTTAGTGCCAGGTCTCATTTCACAAACAGATGAGAGGACACATCATTAAAAGAATAAGAATATAGCCTTAGGGAATTTAGTGACTCCTTCAAATGTAATACTATTCTTATTATATGAGTCCCAGAAGAAGAAAAGAGACTAAACAGGGCAGAATATTGATTGCAAAAAAAAAAAAAAAAAGGAAACTTTCCTATTCTGAGGAAGGAAACAGACATGCAGATCCAGTAGGCATAGAGAACCACCCCCATCAATAACAGAAGCAGGCAAACACCAAAATATTTTGTAATTAAATTTGCAAAAATAGTGATAAAGGAAAAAACCTTAAAAGCTGCAAGACAAAAGAAGTCCTTAATTTGCAAGAGAAAACAGAAACCTGGTAAGCCAGAAGGTAGTGGCATGATATATTCAAACTGCTGAATGAAGGGTCCCTGGGTGGTTCAGTTGGCTGAACATCAAACTCTTTATTTCAGCTCAGGTTGTCATCCCAGGGTTGTAGGATCAAGCCCCACATCAGGCTCCACACTGAGCATGGACCCTGCTTGAGATTCTCTCTCTCTCTTCCTCTGCCCTTTTCCCCTGCCCCCACTCATACACTTGTTCTCTCTTCAAAGTAAAAAATGAAAATGAAATAAAAATTCAAAGTGTCAAATGGAAAAAAAGTCTGCAGGCAAGATTCCTCTACCCAGCAAGGCTATTATTCAAAATAGGAGAGATAAAGAATTTCTCAGGCAAACAAAAAATAAAGGAGTTTGTGATCACTACACAAATCCTGCAAAAAAATACTAAAGAGGACTCTGAGAATAAAGGAGAAACCAAAAGTGACAGACAAGAAATGATCAGAGAAACTCCCCAGAAACAATGAAAAAACAATAACATGGTAATAAATACTTATCGATAATAATTGTGAATATAAATGCACTAAGTGCTTCCATCAAAAGACATAGGATAATGGATTAAAGGAACAAGACCCATCAATACGTTGCCTAGAAGAGATTCATTTTAGACCTAAAGACAGGTGAAGATTGAAAATGAAGGAGTGGAGAGACATTTATTATGCTGTCAAATTAATGTCAAAAAGAAAAAAAGAGTGGCAGTAGTTATATCAGACTGGACTTTTTTCTTGTATTATTTTTTATCCTGCTTTGGTGTCAGAGTAATACTGGCCTCATGGGATGATTTTGAATTTGTTCTTTATTCCATTATTTGTAAGATTTGGTAAAGATTTTAATTAATTTTTTTTTAATGTTTGTTGGCATTCACCAGTGAAACCATGTAGTCTTGGGCTTTTCTGTGCTGGGAAATTTTTGATTACTAATTCAACTTTCATTCTTGTTATTGGTCTAAGAAGATTTCTTATTTCTTGGAAAGATTTATAATTCAATCTTGGTAACTTGAGCATTTTTAGGAATTATCTGATTTTTTCCCCTAAGTTATAATTGTCTATAGTAATGTTTTATTACACTATGCATTTTTTTGGTTATCTACTGTTTTGTTTTCTCTTCCATTTCTCATTTTTATATTTGAGTCTTCTTTCTTTTTCTTAGTTAATGTAGTTAAAACATTGCCTATTTTATTTTTAGAAAAACTGGTCATTACTTTCAATATTATGTTATTGTTTACTCTGATTTCTATTTTCATTTATTTCTGATTTTTCCTTTTTTTTTCCTTCCTCTCCTAAATTTCAGCTAAGTTTCTTATATTTCTTGTTCTTTGTGGTATAATGTTATATTGTTTATTTGAACGTTTTTCTTAATGCCATCATTTATGGCATACATTTTACTCTAACATCTGCTTGTGCTGCATTCAATAGGTTTTGGAGTATTATGTTTTCTTATTCTTTTGAGACATATTTTGATTTCCCATTTGACTTTTTATTTGGCCCATTGCTTGTACAGTAGTCTGTTGTTTAATATTTGCATTGTAAAAAACTAAATTTTAATCAACACCTACTATGTGTCAGACAATATTGCCATAAAAGCATACATTGGAAATGATTCAGAATAAAAGCAATGCCCTTACTGTTAGTTGTTCTCTTCTGCATTTCCTACATAGTTAATCCAGTTTTCTTTTCACCGTGCCAAATAGATAAGCCTTCAGAATGGTATAGTTGATTTTAAAGAGAATGTAAACTTTATTTCTTGGAATATGCATCTCTTTTTAATGTAGGATTTATCATATCTCATAGCTCTGCTCTTATTTATAAATTTGAGATTTCCCAAGTTCATGGTATTCTGACTGCCTTCTTTTCTATACTAGATATTCTGTGTGAGATTCCTTCACCAATTAGTAATGGTGGTTTTCAGAAATATTTCCATTTTGATTTCAAGCCTAGCACTTTCACCAATTGGCTTTTTTCCTTTGGTTTAATATTTTATTTTAAATGAGATGTTTACTCTTTATTGGAATTCAAACTCTGTGTTTCTGATTTTACCAAATGATGATTATAATGAAAAGACTAAATAAATCTAAAGTGTTAGTAATCCCACCCAAGTTTTTAAATATTAAGTTCCATAGAGGATATATGTCACCTTAGCTTGGTGATTTCATTGCCATTACCATTAATTAAAGTTCTATTAAGAGTGATGAGTTACTGACTTTTGAGCTCCATTCAACAGTATAACATAGGTGGATATATGAATGAATAAAATCATAGAAAGCTTTATAGAAAAGCATTATTGGAAAGAAGCCAAACAAAAAGGAAAATATCATTCAAGAAACACTTATTATACAACTGCCATTTGTGAATTATTGTATAGATACTGCAAAACTTGATCAAAGCATTAGAATTTAATTCAAATTCTAAGTGAGTGAATGCATGACTTTTCTAGTCAGTGGTTCCCTTTCTATAAGTACTTATGTTTGGGGAAGGGGTTGGAAAATAGAATTCCCTGGGAAAGAGTCAAGAATTTGAAATAAATTAAATTATTTTAATGTAGAAAAAATGTAAAATAAAGTAATTAATTACAGCAACAAGAATAAAGAACTAAGGCTATGTTATAAGCATATATTTATCAAGAGGTACCTATAAATTTTTTTAATGTTTATTTATTTTTGAGAGAGAGAAAGCATGAGTGGGGAAGGGGCAGAGAGAAAGGGAGACACAGAACGTGAAGCAGGCTCCAGGCTCTGAGCTGTTAGCACAGAGCCTGACGCAGGGCTTGAAGTCACAAACTATGAGATCATGACCTGAGCTGAAGTCAGATGCTGAAACCGACTGAGCCACCCAGGCGCTCCGAGAGGTCCCTATAATAGCTAGTTTTTATTCTCCACTTCACTGAACCCACATTTTTACCAGAGATCCAAACTAATTGTAACTCTCAGGTCATGCCCTCAGATAATTATTTTTCTTACTTGGAGGTCAGAGCTTAAACAAAAGCTAAGTGAATTAAAGATCTACAAGATAATATGATCACCATCAAATGTCATAGAGTTCAAAGTAACAAGACTATTGTGAAATGACATGGTTATAGAGAAATCTCCAGAGGCATTGGTGTTCTAGGGATGTGCAGGGTTTATTAACCGCTCTAACCATGACTACACATATTCACTTTGCGTTACTTTATGTGTTAGACATGATTTATTGTGCCCCTTTTATATATTACGATATTGACACAGAAGTAAAGTAACTGGCTTACAGAGAATGAGATAAGAATTATTTTACTTGGGGAATAAACAATGAAACATACCTAAACCTAGTGTGTAGGTGATGTTCTTAGCATGCATCATGTTTGAATAGTTACTCTCAACCTTCTCGAGTATGTTGGGAGTAATGGCATCTAAGTTTAGAGATGCATACATGAAGACTTTGAAAGATAGACAGGAATTAAGATTTAATCTGGAATTAATAATTCAGAACAATTAATGATGCCACGTGAGGTAGAACAGTTTGAGTTTCCTTTAGAAAGTTGATTCTATGAAGCATCTACTTTTAAATTGTGACATTGAGGACTGAGAAGATATCATAGTCATGACAGGAAGACAACATGGGAGAAATGTACGAACTGAAAATGGAAATAGAAGAATAAAAATATATGCAGGAAAATGACTTTGAGACAAGAGTGGGAAGACGAACATTGGCTGAACATCTCTTAGGAACCAAGAAGTATAATTGTTAATTAAATCATAACTTTCCTAATTTACCCTTTTCACAAAGAGGCTCCATGAGAACTCTTAGTATTGCCAATCAATACATCAGCAATGATATGGCTTAGAGAATAACCTGCATGAGTTTGCACAGCTCAGATATGAGAGAGTTGCATTTCATTGAATCCAATCCTTTCTTCCTCAAAAGTTCTTTGCATTTCCTCCAGGATCCCTCCTGAGGAAATGCAAGACATTGGATAATTGAAATATTAGGGATATTCTCAAACTACCATGAGTAAGGACATGAAATGTTTTTTTTAATGTACCCTCAGCTAAAGAGAAAGTTTACTTTGTAAGAGCATAGACTATCCTCCACATGTTCTGCAGCTTAGATTTCATCACATCAGCCTCGCTACAATCTAATGTATAATCATTGATTAATTTTCATTACACACACACACACACACACACACATACACACACACACACACACACACACACACACCATCTTGCTCTTACACCATTTTGTTCTTATTTCTGTAATGCTGTATGAACAGTTTCCAGATTAGACCTAAAAACATTCAATGTAGGAAGTTATGGCTAGAACATCTATCTTAACATTTCTTCTCCTTATGGAAATGCAGATTCTCTCTTGTGCAGCAAACTAATTAAAGTCCCTTCCCAACACAATATACAAACGGCACATAAATATTTAACGGCCTGGTTTAGCATTTTTATTAGATTCTATGATACATCAAAGTATACACTGTTTAAAAGCAGAATCTAAATGATATAGTGCTTTCTAAAACCCCATCATGCATGATGTATTTTACCAATAAAATTTAAAGAAAACATTTAGGCTGTACGGAGAATAAACTATTATTCTTTACTAATTCTATGGCTTGAACTTGAGCATTCACCAATAACTCATTATGCTTTTATTAGTAGTAAATAGTACTGGATGAGCTATACGGGATGTAAAATTACCCAAGGATTTTCCTTTATAATGTGACCAGCTCTGCTCCTTAAGGGTTCCTGTAGGCAAGCCTAGAAAAGTGTTCAATATTTTTGACATTACCTCTTTAGAAGGTGTATCTCAAAATTTGAATTAGCTCTACCTGTTAGTCCTTGCCATTAGCTTGGGTCTACCATGCCACTGTCCCTGCTCTTTCAGACAAAACTTACTGAGGAACACTAGCTTTGTGAGCAGTCTTCAAACTGCCAATGTGGTGGAAACCTTTGACATGTAGTTTATATGTAGCCCCAGACATAATTTGTGTGGAAAGTTAATGATGAGGTTGAACCAAGATAAGTCAGTGAGGTACTTTTCCTGCTGGTTTCACCTTTAAGCTTGTAGGAGCTCAACCTTCCATCCTACTTCCAAACCTAACATAGCTGAGTTGATAACCACTTGTTAAAATGGTAAGTGATTCTAATTGTTCGTGGTATTGAAGGAATCAGTATTCTCAAGATTTTTTACTTTTGACAAATATGACACCATCCACCATCCTAATAACAGGTGGAGAAAAATTTAAAAGGGCTAAAAAGGCAGTGATCCCTGGAGTACTGTTTTCAAAGAGAACAAAAAATAAATACCTAGTTCTAACACTAACCCTCCAAATGTTACTGTTCTAACTACATCTGTGTTCCCGGTTGCAAAGATGTCAGAGTAAAACCATGAGAAGAGGGAGAAGAGGTGTGTTTTCAGCTATCTTAAGTGTTGTACAAGGGAAAGTCATTGAATCCTTGCAAATCTAAATGGCAAAACTTAAGGGCATCTGGGTGGGTCATTCATTTAAGTGATGACTTTGGCTCAGGTCATGATCTTGAGGTTGGTGGGTTCAAGCCCTGCATTGTGCTCTTTGCTATCAGCGCTGAGCCCACTTCGGACCCTGTGTCCCCTGTGTCTCTCTCCCTGCCCCGCTCATGCTCTCTCTCTCTCAAAAATAAATAACCAACAAAAAATTTAAAAAAATAAATGGCAAAACTTAGAGGGTGAGTGGAAATAAAGGAGATTGATTTTGTGATGTTACCAGAATTGTTGGCTTTTGATTATGAAAAGGAGATTTGTGTACCACTATCTCCAACAAAACATTAAATGGGAGTGATGCAAAATATAAATATCGCATTTATATAATTAAACCCTTTGGGCAATTTTTTAAATTTATAGCTTATGTTCTAAAGTTATGTATTTGATTCCATGTCATAATTAACTATTAATAAGTTTCATTCCTAGAATTCTTTGAGAAGTAGAGAAAAGATACATTTAAAAAATTATAACTGCTAATCTTCACATCTTTTGCAAACACCTAAGTATAAACAGCGAGTATATTGTTAAGAATATGTTATATCATTTTTGATTCACTGTGATCTCCAAATATACCAGTAGGATTAATTTTATGAAAGGCACAATTTTTGGATATGAACATTTTACCATATGATTCAAACTTACTCTCATAATACTAAAATTAAAATACCTACAAATTTGAATAGGGAAAATACTTTTTTAAAGTGATATTTTGTTAAACTCATGATGAATAATTACTGACTAATGGCATATTGTTTCTAATTTATCAAGAGACAAAATTAAATTACTGACAAAAGAGATACAATGTGTGGGGAAAAAAAAAAGTCTTGTGAAAAGGTATTTTAGTGTCATTACAGAATATCTAAGTACTGTCCAAAGAATTGAATGCAAACATGCTACCTCAATGTTCCCTCTAATATGGGACATATCACAAATGTTTATGCATCCTGAAAAAGTGTTATTTCATAGTTAAGGTGCAGTGGGAGAAGTTCTTAGATAGCAGTGTTGCACTTTGAGTGAGAATCAATGGTTTCCTTTTGCAAACTCCAAACACCCATATCATCAGGACTTGGCAGTTCTATCATTATATAAAAACCCACAAAACGTTTGTATAGTGTTTGATTCTATTGATCCTTTCTAATTTTTATTTAGCATAGTATGCCTTAATGGCTTTGTAGTCAGACATGTTCTAGTACAAGCACCACCTCTTTCATTTCCCGATGATGTATTTTGGCATGTTTCAGCTTTCTTAAGAGCAAAATGAGATTAACTATACCTTTTGCTGAAGGCTGCTTTGAGAATAGACCGAAAGAGTGTATTTTTAAAAATGTTAGGACTGCTTATTCAGTTAAACATGACAGCATGAAGGTATTTTTACTTTTGTCTTCTTTATAATGCATCACAACCAAGAACAATAATAGCACTATCGTCAGAATATATGGAAAAAAACAACACAACAGAATAGAAAATAATGTTTTAATATCAGTAAAATTAGGGAAAGTGGAATGCACAGTTATCAATGGTAAATAAAAATGGTCTTTAAAAAACAGAGAAATTTGGATCCCAAGAAGGTTGGAATGAACTTGAATGTTGACCTAGAATCCTTGCCTCAGAAGCAAGATGTGATTCCTCTGAAATGTGTCAAGCAGTAGTGAGAGAGGATTTCCAACATTAACAGCAGATGCCCAACCAAAGGTCCAGAAAGCTCAGAGTGTTTAACAGTACATGAAGAAAAGCTGGCAAAGCTAAATGGTTCAATAGATAGATCTATAATCAGATGTGGAGATGTTAACATACCTCTCTCAGTAATTACTTGGGCAACTACCCAAAAAAATAAGTAAAATGAACAGTATCAAACATGTTTACATAACTGACATTTCACCCAGGTGATGAAGAATGTACATTCTTTTCTTTTCTTTTTTTTTTTTTTTTTAATTTTTTTTTCAACGTTTATTTATTTTTGGGACAGAGAGAGACAGAGCATGAACGGGGGGCGGGGGGGCAGAGAGAGAGGGAGACCCAGAATCGGAAACAGGCTCCAGGCTCTGAGCCATCAGCCCAGAGCCCGACGCGGGGCTCGAACTCACGGACCGCGAGATCGTGACCTGGCTGAAGTCGGACGCTTGACCGACTGCGCCACCCAGGCGCCCCTTGATTCTTTTCAAATGCAGTGGAATGATAACCAGACAGTGTTGATGGTAGGCCACATTGATATGTCTCAGGAAATGTCAAGCTATTGTAAGCTTACAGTATGCTGTCTGACAAAAATTGAATTAAACTAGAAATCTATATTAATGCAATAAACAGAAAAGCCTAAAACATTTGGAAAAGGAAGAACGTCCTGCTAAATAAATGATGGTATAAAGAAGAAGTAATGAGATAAATTAGGAACTATTTTGAGGAGAATAATAATGAAAATAGAATGTATTTACAACTTGTGGAATGTGGCTAAGTAGTGAGTGCTTAGAGGGAAATTTAGAGCTTTAAATTGCTCACAGTAGAAAAGAAGAAATGTTTAAAATCATTGATGTAAGTTTCTACTTTATGAAGCTATAAAAAGGAGCAAATTAAATCTGAAGTAAGTAGGAGGAAGAAAATTAATGACAACTGAAATTAATAGACAACAAATGATAGAGAAAATTAACAAAGCTAAAAGTTGGATGAAATGGTAAAATTGATTAAACCAGTAGGAATAGTGATAATCAAGTAAAAATAAAACCATATAGCCAGCATGTAAGGAACTTGAAAGTTGTCACTCCATCCTAACAAGTAAAATGATGAACTAACTGAAAAGAAAGCAAAAACCCTTTCTAGATCTGTCAAAGAAGTGAAGTCACAGACCACACTGCTGTCCTCCGAATTGGAGAAAGAGACAGGAAGATGCAAATAATCACCATTTACCAGAGCAGAAACTTCCACAGGAACCGGTGTCAGGTCTATCATATCTGGATTACCACACACACGCACGTGCACACACACATAAATAAAGTAAAAAAAAATTAAGATATTCTAAAGTACAAACAGACAAAACACAGTTTGCAGCATGAAGCATCTCAGAACCATCAAAACCAGAGTCAGATATGGCAGGGATGTTGGGATTATCGAACAAAAAAAAAATTTTTTTTCAACTAGACTGATATGCTAAAGACTAATGGAAAAAGAAGGCAACATCAAGAATAGATTGGAAATGTAAGCACAGAGACAGAATTCATAAGAGAAAATCAGAATAAAACGCTAGAGCTAAAAAACCCCACTGTAACAGAATTGAATGCCTTTTAAAAAATGTTTATTTCGGGGTGCCTGGGTGGCTCAGTCAGTTGAGCAGCCGACTACAGCTCAGGTCATGATCTCACAGCTTGTGAGTTCAAGCCCTGTGTTGGGCTCTGTGCTGACAGCTCGGAGCCTGGAGCCTGCTTTGGATTCTGTGCCTCCCTCTCTCTCTGCCATAACCCACTCACATTGTGTCTCTGTCTCTCTCAAAAACAAATAAACATTAAAAAAAATGTTTATTTCTTTATTTTGGCGGGGGATTGGGGAGGGGGGCACAGAGAGACAAGGAGCGAGACAATCCCAAGCAGGCTCCGGGCTGTCATTGCAGAGCCTGACATGGGTCTCGATCCCACAAACCATGATATTATGAACTGAGTTGAAATCAAGAGATGCTCAACCAAGTGAGCCACTCAGGCACCCAATAATGCCTTTGATAGGCTTATTCATACATTGGACATGGCAGAGAAAAAGATCTTTGAGCTTAATAATATATATGGCAGTAAAAACTCCTAAAACTAAAAAAGCAAAGAGAAACAAAAATTCCCACAGCAAGCTATCCAAGGACTATGGGCAACTATAAAAGGTGTAACATGAATAACAGGAATACCAGAAGAAGAAGAGAGAAAAGAATCGAAGCAATATTTCAGACAATAATAACAGAAAATTCCCGCATTAATATCAGACACCAAACCAAAGATCCAGGAGTTCGGGGAACACCAGATAGGTAAGTGCCCAAAAAGTGCATGTAAGTATGTCCTATCCAAACCTCAGAAAATCAAATGTAAAGAAAACATCTTGAAAGAAGTCAGAGGTGAGGGAAGGGGAAGCAGCTTATTTATAGAGAAGCAAAGATAAGAGTTATCTCTGATTTCTCCTCAGAAACCAAGGCAGAAGAGAGTAGAGTGAAACACTGAAAGTATTAAGAGAAAACAAACCAACCAACCAATAAACAAAAATATCACACTAGAATTCTTTATCCTGCCAAGTTATCTTTTGAAAATGAAGGAAACATGAAGACTCTCTTAAGCAAACAAAAATTGAAGAATTTGTTGCCAGTAGACCTGCCTTGAAAGAAATGTTAAAAGAAGTTCTTTAGACAGAAGGATAATAACATGGGTCAGAATCTCAGATCTACATGATAAAGGAAGAGCATCAAAAAAGGAATAAGGAAAGGCAAAGTAAAACGTTGTTTTCTTGTTAATAACAAATAAGTTTCTTCTAAAATAATAATAGCAAAAAGTAATAGCAACAGTGTATTCAATTATGTATGCTTGTGTATATATCTATATATGCTTATGTGTAAGTGACAGGAACTGCAATGAAGGCAGAAGGTAGGAAGGAGATAGGCTTGTTTTGTTACTAATGAGGTACTTAATAAGGTTACACTACCCTTGACATGATATGTTATTTGAAAGTGGACTTGTGTTAGTTTTCATTAGCTGTGAGTGTGTATTGCAAGCACTAGGGACATTTATAAAATAAGTAAAGAAAAAATTGAGAGCGTACCTAATATACTAACAAAAGAGGGGAAATAGAATCACATAAAATGCTCAATTAAAATTTTAAAAAGGCAGAAAAAAGTGGAAGACAAAAATAGGAATAAGGAACACGGGCAGTAAACAGAGAACGGTAGTGAATATGGTGGATCTTACTCCAACTCTATCAGCAATCACTGTGAATGTCAATGTACCAACGAAGAGACAGAAGGTGTCGAGTATACACAGTAAAAAAAACACAAGCCCACTATATTTTGTCAAGAAACCCACTCTAAATATAAAGTGACATACAGATTAAAAGTAAATGGCCAAAGAAAAATCTACCATGCTAACAGTAATCAAAAGAAAGCCAGAGTTACCCATATTAATTTCAGACTGAACAGAATTCGAAGTTTTCTCTGAATTCCATGCAGTTATTCATTTCCTGTAACATACTGTATACGCAAAGATGCTCTTTGATTGTCTCGTTCTATTAAGTGATAAAACTTTTTATCTTGCACAACTTGTTTGAAAGATTTTGGTGTTCATCACTTGATGTACGTTTTCTCCTGATCCTACATGTGGTTTTAATCCTCTGACCCACATCTGCAGTAACCGTCCTGTATTAGCAAACAGTCACTTTCATCAGTCATACATTGAGAATACAAAGCATGCATGTGCATGAATGCGTGCACACACACACACACACACACACACACACACAACAACTGACAGAGAAAACATGATCTCTCCAAAGGTCCTATGTTGTGGCATTTTGAATGGAGGAAGCTACTTACTAGTTAGTTATATCCTAAAGGAAAAGAAAGAAGGAATCGATTATTTGATCACAAACTTCTGTCATCTGTGTCATTATGTCTGCTGCCTCAAAAGGACATCTCTTCTCTCTTTTGGGTCTTGAAGTCAATGAGTCTTGAGACACTGGCTTAAGGTGTTGGAATGATCTGGTGGTTTCTGCTCTCCTTCTTTTCTCATTTAAGTTTACAATATGCCTTCACATTTCAAAAATACAGCTAGGTTGCAGAAAAACGTAGTGGTTGATCTTCAGTGTCTTACCTCAGCCCAAATGGGTACCTCCATGTCATTCTGTGGTATTGATCTATTTCATACTATAGTATCTGGATATTACTAGATTGCATTTTTATAAACAATTCTATATCTTGACCCATTTCAGGGAACTCCATACACTGCTTCTGAGTTTAGGAATTCTAGAGTAACTTTTAGGTTCCTTCCATCGTTATTTTGGTCCACGTTTCTCTGTTTTTCTGCATCTAACTTCCCATTTCTATAGTTTGTCAAAGTGAAAATGTTACATGAAAGTATACAATATGCAGCTTTTTGAAGTTGGCTTTTTTCTTTTCAATACAATGTCCTTAAGATCCATCCAAAGTCCTACATGTTAATAGTGTGAACCTTTTTATTGTTGACAAGTACTCCACTATATGGATATACCAGAGCTTGTTTAAACATACACCTGTTCAAGGACATTTGAATTGTTTCCAGTTAGGTATATTAAAAATGAAGCCTCTGTGAATAGTCATGTTCAGGTTTTTGATTTCTCTAGAGTACATAACTCAGGAGTAAAATTGCTGAGACAGAGTGTTTATCTGTTAAAGAAATTGCAAACCAGACTTCCAGAGAGGTTGTGCCATTTGACAATCACCCCGGCAAAGTACAAAAGACCTGCTATCTTTGCCTCCTCGCTACTGTTTAGTATTAGCAACTGCATTTTTGTTTTAGTATTTGAGTAAGCCTGTAGTGATACCTCATTGTGTTTTTAATTTGAATTTTCCTAAAGTCTAAAAATGTTAAACATATATTTCATGTGTTTATTTGCCATTTTCATATATTCTTTGGTGAAGTGTTTAAGAAGTCATTAGCCCATTTTCTAAAGGATTTTGTTCAGTATTTTGTTTGTTTGCTTTCTCACTGTTGAATGTATAGAGTTTTTGTTTTTGTTTTTATTGTTTTGTAGCCTGAAAACAGGTCTTTTCTTGGCAACATGTTTTGCAGATATTTGTTTCAGGGTCAGCAACTTCATTCTACATCTTTAACAGCCTTTCATATAGTGAAGGGTTTTAATTATTATGAAGTTCAACTTAACAATTTGTTATAGGTCTTTTGTGGTATGTCTAAGAAGTCTCAGCCTAGGCCAAGGTCATTAATATTTTCTTTTACAATCTTTTCTAAAATTTCTATACAGGTAAATTTTAGATCTATAATCTATTTTGAATAAAAAGCATGTATAAGATAAAAGATTCAGATTGAATTTTATTTTGAAGTATTGATTTTTATTTTTTCCTGCACTATTTATTGAAAAGTCTCTCTCCTAAAATTTATGTTTATCTTGGTTTTCATCGTTTTGACTCTGCTGTGACTAAATTTTGTTTTTATTGTATTGATTCTGTTTCATGTTTCCTGACTTTTTTTTTTAACGCTTATTTATTTTTTGAGAGAGAGAGGGAATGCAAGCGAGGGAGGGGCAGAGAGAGAGAGAGAGAGAGGGAGAGAGAGAGAGGGGGAGACACAAGATCTGAATGAAGCAGGCTCCAGGCTCTGAGCTGTCAGCATAGAGCCCGATGTGGGGCTCGAACTCGTGAACTGTGATATCATATGAGCGGAAGTCGGACGCTTAACCGTCTGAGCCACCCAGACGCCCCCTGACTTTTTTTAATGTATGTTTGTGTTCCATCAAATTTTAGAAATTTAAGGCCTCTACTTCTTGTAATATTCTTGTCTGCCCCATTAATTCTTTTCTTTCCTGTGAAATTGGTTACAAATATTTTCATTTTTGTCGTATTGCCCTACGAATGTAGGAGGCCCTATTATTTTTTCTTCATTTATTTTTCTTCTTTGTATTTGAATAATTTCTCTTGTTATATCTTCAAGTTAATTTATTTTTTTGTTTCATCTGTTCTGCCTTGAAGCCCATGTGGTATTATTTTTTTTTTTTAGGTTTCTGTACAATATTGTAGGTTTCACTACAATAAACTCTATGTTATTCTTTTGGTTTATTTTTCTTGATGATATTTACCAACTTATTCACTACAACTATGCTTTTCTTTCTGTATTGGAATCCATTTATGTTGGCTCTTTTAAAAGGATTTTTTTTTTTTCCTACAAATTCTAACATGGTATCATTTCTGTTGACTATTTCGTTCTTTTGATCAAGAAGAAAATTTTCCTACTTCTTCCCATGCTTAGTAATTTGAATCATACTGTCGTCCTTGTAGATAAAATGTTTTAGAGAATCTGGATTCTCTCACTTTCCATCAGACACTGTTCATTTTTGTTCTATCATCCAGTCACTTTGGCTGACTCAAAACTCAAAATCTGTCTTTCCTGCCATGAGAAGCAGCTGAAATCTCTGCTCATTGCTTTCATCATTTTAGATGTTTTTGTTTTTGTTTCTTTTTAATTGGTTCTTTGGTGTCTCCCCATCTCCCTCGTGCAAGCACAATATAGGTGTTATGCAAGGATTTTAGCAGTATTTATATTCAGATTTTCTATTCCCATTCTGTAGAGTACTACTTTTCCAGATATTCCCCTAACTTTGCAGTTGGTCTGGCATCTCCAAACTTTGTATTGTTAGTCCTCACTCCAGTAATGTTGTGATTTCTCTGTTTGTGTTCAACACATGCATAACAATGTGGACTTCCCTCATGTAAAAAGCATATAATGAAATTACCTTATGTCCTTTTTTTCTAGGTTTGGAAATCCTTCTCTTCTCCCTCGTTTCTTCTTTTTTTTCAGTCTCCCTTCCTTCAAATAATACTTTATGTATGTGTGTGTGAGTATGTAAGTTCAACTTTGGTGCAGAGTTTATAAATGTTATCTGAAAAATTAACAATGTGCTACAGGCTATTCTGACATTTCTTGAAGGAGGATTCCAAGGATTTGGGGTTGTAGTACAAGGAAGATGGGAAAGCTTTGGAGGGTTTTAAAGAGAAGTATGATGGTATTGAAATTAACATTTAGGAACTACAGTCTGTGTGTTACTGTGTTGAGATTTTTTTTTTAAATAAGATTAGAAAAGGTCAGTTACAGGGGTGCGTGGGTGGCTTAGTTGGTTAAGTGTCCTCCTCTTGATTTCAACTCAGGTTATGATCTCACGGTTCATGATATTGAGCCCAGAGACAGTCTCCAAGCTGGGTATGGAGTCTGCTTGGGATTCTCTCTCTCCCTCTGCCCCTCCCTTAGGTGTTCTCTCTCTCTCTCTCTCTCTGTCTCTCTCTCTCTCTCTGTCTCTCTCTCTTTCTCTCCCTCTCCCCCCCCCCACCCACTCTTAAAAAGGTCACAGAAATCCAGGGGATGGTAGTGACTCGGATATATCTTAGAATAGTGGATATGGATTAAAAAAAGTTTTTAATTTTTTTTAATGTTTATTTATTTTTGAGACAGAGAGACAGAGCATGAACAAGGGAGGGTCAGAGAGAGAGGGAGACACGGAATCCGAAGCAGGCTCCAGGCTCTGAGCTGTCAGCGCAGAGCCCGACGTGGGGCTTGAACTCACGGACTGTGAGATCATGACCTGAGCCAAAGTCGGATGCTTAACCGACTGAGCCACCCAGGCGCCCCCAAAAAAGTTTTATTACTTGCTTTCGGTATGCTATTTTTATCAATCAACTATAAAGTGTTGTAATCATAGCTAGCAGTACCAGTTTTGGGTGGAGAATAAAGAAAATAATAAATGCAATATATTAGACATTACCTGATACAGCAATGTTCTGTAGCATTTAATACTCTGTGATGTATGTATTGCCTGCCATATACGGCATGTTCTATATGGAATTACCCTTCTATTCATCAGTCTAATCATGTAGATACACATTAATCATATATCAAATAAATACATAAATATTATAATGGAATAATTGATATTAAGTCCTTTATGATGACATAGGAATGTATAAGATAACTTGACCTGGTGGTAGGAATAGCTTATGAAAGTATAAAATTGATCCTATTTTGCCTATAATAATCCAAGAGTGTTCAACTTACCTGCAACACACGTTCATGTTAATAAGAAGGGTGGTATTTCTACAAAGGTGAGAATTGAAATGAGATCTAAATAAAAATAGAAGTCACTAAAGTGAAGAATATAGGAAGATTGCTTCAAAAAGAGGGAACAGACTGTGAAATGGCCCCAAAGAGAGCATGGAGAAGATGAGGAAATGGAAGAAAAACACTGTGATTAGAGCAGCCAGAGTATAATGATGATCGTGCTGAACATGACCCTGAAAATAGGCCGGAGTCAGGCTATACAGAGGCCTCGCGGGCCATGAATGGTTTGTTTTTCATTTTTAGACCAAAATTTATGAGTTTTAGGTAAAGTGGTCAAACAGACTTCAGTGTGGAGAAGACACTGGGGAGAGACAAAGTTGGATGAAGCTAGTCTCAATATGTGTAGAATGATGAGGTTTATGTAGATACAATGATGTTAGTGTTGGTGGTGGTGCTGTCCTTGGTTGTGTTTTCTTATGAGAAATTTGGAAAGAAGGAGAACTGGTAGGGAGAGAATTGTCCTTACCCTCTATGGTAGAAAAAAAAAAAACTGGCAGAGAAGTAAGATAAAATTAGTCTATTTCATACTTCATTAGCACCAATAGCAGAAGGAGTTGCTAGGTCTCCCTAAGCATTTACTGATCCTTGCAGGTAAGCAAGAGTTGCTTGGAGCTAATTATTAGGGTTTCGGTGGTGTTTGAAATGTCTCAAATACTTAAAAGGTACCTAGAATCCAATTTTATTTTAGCATAACATTATCATTGATGGCTTTATCATAACTGAAAGCAGATTAGATAGAATTTTTCTCTTTTCTCTGTCAGATTGAACTTCTGTGTATCATTAAAGAGATAGAGCAATTGTACAGAAATAATCATCATACCAGTCCCCAGATGCATCTGGAAAACTATTAAGAACCAAAGAGGAGGCTAATGAAAAGATCTCCTGTGGTTACAGAAATTACACGCTTTGGTCTTTTCCTCCAGATATTTTCTTTGTTAGTTTCTTTTGCAAGACCTGGCAAAAGCATATTTATTAAACTGCCTCTCTTTCTCTAATTTGCTTTATCTCTGAGAAACGAAGAATAGGATGGTACAAGAAAACATATAATTTTATTGTTTTCTGGTAAGTGTTGATATGAATAAAGGACCTGACTAGCTTTCTAATCTCTCTGTCTTTACACAGACACACACTAACATTTGCATTATACTCGTAAATAACAGGATGTCAAGATCTTGTTGGGGTGCCTGGATGGCTCAGTCCGTTGAGCATCTGACTTTGGTTCAGGTAATAATCACATGATTTGTAATTTTGAGTCCCCCATAAGGCTCTCTGCTGTCAGCACAGATCCCACTTCAGATTCTCTGTCCCCCTCTCTCTCCTCCTCCCCGACTTGTGCTCGCTCGCTCTCAAAAATAAACATTAAAAAACTTTATTAAAATCTTGTGAAAGCAACAATGTCTAAAATATGTATGCTTCTGTATATATCTGAAGTGTTTCATTTATCATACCAATATTACTCTCTTGGATAATTTATATGGAAGTTGATCAAGGCTTCTTGACACATGCCAACTCCATCTAAGCAGAAAAAGTGGCATTGTTTTCTTAAAGACTACATAGCACAACTAGAGTTCCAGAGAACAATGCCTTGTCTCTGTACAAAAGTATTGAACAGCTCCAACTATATAAGGATCCGTTAATGCTATCCCATTAAAAATGTCAACAGAACTTATGTGAACTGAAAAAAGCTCAATTAACAGATGTGGATACGGGGATTTATATTCTCAATCCTGAGAAGTACTCTTGGGGAAACAAATGGTCAAACTGGGTATCTTTGAAATAGAGAAGGAATTTGCTTCTGTCACTGCTAACCTCAACTGATAAATATATGAAATGTGTGTGTGTGAACATGGTGGGTTTTAATCACTGATAAAACATTCACATAAATGTTTTACTGTAAAAGAAAAGTTAAAACCTACCTGAGGTACATGATTCTGTTTTTACTTATTATTTTTTTTTTATTTTTATGTATTTTTATTTATTTAATTTATTTTATTCTCACGTTAGCTAAAATACAACGTAGTCTTGGCTTCAGGAGTAGATTTTCATGATTCGTCACTTGGATACAACAACCAGTGCTCATCCCAAGTGCCCTCCTCAAAGCCCATCGCTCATTTTCCCCACCCCCATCAATCCTCATTTTGTTCTCTGTGTTTAAGAGTGTCTTGTGGTTTGCCTCTCTCTCTCTGTCTTTATTTTCCTATTTTTTCTTCTCTGCCCCTGTAGCATCTGTTCAGTCTCTCAAATTTCACATATGAGAGATTTCATTTGATATCTTTCTCTGACAGACTTATTTTGCTTAGCATAATACTCTCCAGTTCCATCCAGGTTGTTAGAAATGGCAAGATTTCATTCTTTTCATCACCAAGTAGTATTCCATTGTGTGTATATACCACATCTTTATCCATTCATCAGTCGATGGACGTTTGGGCTATTTCCATAATTTGACTATTGTTGATAGCACTGCTATCAACATTGGGGTGCACGTGCCCCTCCGAACCAGCAGTCCTGTATCCTTTGGATAAATTCCTAATAGTGCAATTGCTGGGTGTAGGGTAATTCTATTTTTAACTTTTTGAGTACCCTGCACACTGTTTTATGGAGTGGTTGCACCAGGTTGCATTCCCACCAACAGCACAAGAGGGTTCCCCTTTCTCCACATCCTTGCCAACATCTGTTATTTCTTAAGTTGTTAATTTTAGCTACTCTGACCAGTGTGATGTGGTATCTCAATGTGGTTTTGATTTGTATTTCCCTGATGATGAATGATGTTGAGCATCTTTCATGTGTCTGTTTGCCATCTGGATGTCTTCTGTGGAAAAGTGTCTATTCATGTGTTCTGCCCATTTCTTCACTGTATTGTTTTTTGGGTGTTGAGTTTGATAAGTTCTTTATAGATTTTTTGATACTCATCCTTTATCCAATATGTCATTTGCCAATATCATCTACCATTCCATCGATTGCCTTTTAGTTTTATTGATTGTTTCCTTTGCAGAGCAGAAGCTTTTTCTCTTGATGAGATCCAGGTAGTTCATTTTTGTTTTTATTTCCCTTGCTTCAGAGACATGTCAATAAAAAATTTCTGTGGCTGTTGTCAGAGAGGTTGGTGCTTGTTTTTTCCTGTAGGATTTTGATGACTTCCTGTCACACATTTAGGTCTTACATCCATTTTGAATTTTTTTTTGTCTGTGTTGTGGTCCAGTTTCATTCTTCTGCATGTTGCTGTCCAGTTCTCTCAGCACCATTTGCTAAAGGGACTGTCTTTGTTCCATTGGACACTCTTTCCTGCTATGTCAAAGATTAGTTGGCCATACGTTTGTGGGTCCATTTCTGGGTTCTCTATTATATTCCATTGGCCTATGTGCCTATTTTGGGGCCAATCTCATACAGTCATGACGGTTACAGCTTTGTAATTCAGGCTAAAGCCTGGGATTGCAATGCCTCCTGCTTTTGTTTTCTTTTTCAATAATACTTTGGCTGTTTGGGGTCTTTTGTGGTTCCATACAAATTTTTGGATTGTTTGTTCAAGCTCTGTGAACAATACTAGTGCTGTTTTGATTGGGATTGCATTGAATGTGTAGATTGCTTTGGGTAGTATCAATATTTTAACAATATTTGTTCTTCCAATTCATGAGCATGGAATGTTTTTTTTTTTTTTCATTTCTTTGTGTCTTCAATTTCTTTCACAATCTTTCTATACTTTTTAGTGTAAAGATCTTTTACCTCTTTAGTTAGGTTTATTTCTAGGTATTTTATGTTTCTTGGTGCATTGTAAGTGGGATTTATTCCTCGATATCTCTTTATGTTGCTTCATTATTGGTATGTAGAAATGTAACTGATTTCTGTACGTTGATTTTATATCCTGCAACATTGCTAAATTCACGTATCAGCTCTCGCATTTTTTTGGTGGAGGCTTTTGGGTTTTCCATGTAGACTATCATGTCATCTATGAAGACTGGAGGTTCTTTGCCAATTTAGATTCCTTTTATTTCATTCTGTTGTCTTATTGCTGAGACTAAGACTTCCAACACTAGGTCAAACAACAGTGGTGAGAGTGGACATCCCTGTCATGTTCCTGATCTCTGGGGAA
Source organism: Leopardus geoffroyi (assembly GCF_018350155.1). Taxonomy (NCBI): domain Eukaryota; kingdom Metazoa; phylum Chordata; class Mammalia; order Carnivora; family Felidae; genus Leopardus; species Leopardus geoffroyi. The sequence continues at coordinate 39,360,945 of NC_059335.1, read as the reverse complement.
AAGCTCTCCCTTTTTCCCAACTGAGAATGATATTAGCTGTGGGCATTTCATATATGGCTTTTATGATGTAAAGCTATGTTCCTTCTATACCAACTTTCTCGTGGGTTTTTATTCAGGAAGGATGCTCTATTTTGTCAAATGCTTTTTTTGCATCTATTGACAGGATCATGTGGTTCTTATCCTTTCTTCTACTAATGTGATGTATCATGTTGATTGATTTGTGAATATTGAACCAGTCCTGCAGCCCAGGAATTAATCCCAATTGATCATGGTGAATAATTATTTTAATATACTGTTGAATTTTTTTGCTAGTATCTTGTTGAGAATTTTTGCATCCATGGTCATCAGGGATTTTGGCCTGTAATTCTCCTTTTTAGTGAGGTCTTTGTGTGGTTTGGGAAGGAAGGTAATGCTGGCTTCATGGAATGAATCTGAAAGCTTTCCTTCTTTTTCTATTTTTTAGAAGAGCTTGAGAAGAATACATATTAACTCTGCTTTAAATGTCTGGTAGAATTCCCCTGCGAAGCCATCTGGCCCTGGACTCTTATTTTTTGGGAGATTTTTAATAACCTGTTCAACTTCTTTACTGTTTATGTGTCTGTTCACATTTTCTATTTCTTTTCTTTTGAGTTTTGGTACTGTGTGAGTGTCAGGAATTTTTCCATTTCTTCCAGATTATCCAGTTTGTTGGCATATAGTTTTTCATAATATTCTCTAATAATTGTTTGTATTTCTCTGGCTTGGGTTGTGATCTCTCCTCTTTCATTCATGATTTTATCTCTTTCAGTGCTCTCTTGTTTATGAGAAGTCTGGCTAGGGGTTTATCAGTTTTGTTTATTCTTTCAAAAAACCAACTCTTCGATGCATTGATCTGTTCTACTGTTTTGTTTTGTTTTTATTCTGTATTGTTTATTTTTGCTCTAATTTTCATTATTTGTCTTCCTCTGCTGGCTTTAGGCTTTCTTTGCTACTGCCTTTCTAGTTCCCTTAGGTGTTAAGTTAGGTTGTGTAGTTGGGACCTTTCTTGCTTCTTGAGGTAGACCTGAATTGCAGTGTATTTCCTCTTAGGATGGCCTTTGCTGCATCCCAAGGGTTTGGACTGTCATGTTTCCATTTTCATTTGCTTCCATATATTTTTCAATTTCTTCTTTAATGAGTGGTTGACCCATTCATTCTTTAGTAGGATGTTCTTTAACCTTCATGTATTTGGGGGCTTTCTAATTTTTTTCTTGTGGGTGATTCCATGTTTCATAGTGTTGTGATCTATGCACGGTATGATCTCATTCCTTTTATACTTCTTGAGGGCTGTTTTGTGACCCTATGTGATCTATTTTGGATGATGATCTATGTGCACTCAAGAAGAATGTGTATTCTGCTGCTTTTGGATGAAGAGTTCTGAATATATCTGTTGAGCTCATCTGGCCCAATGTGTGATTCAGAGCCTTTGTTTCTTTATTGATTTTCTGCCTATGATCTGTCCATTGGTGTAAGTGGAGTATTAAAATACTCCAATTTAGCAGATACTAAATATATCTTAAGGACTTAAGATATATTAAATATATCAGTTAAGTCCATCTGGTCCACTGTGAAATTCAGAACCCTTGTTGCCTTATTGATTTTCTCTCAATGATCTGTCCATTGTTGTAAGTGAAGTATTAAAGTCCCCTACAATCATGATATTATTATCTATACATTTATTTATGTTTATGATTAATCGATTTATATAATTGGATGCTTTCCTGTTGAAGGCATAAACATTTACAATTGTTAGCTCTTCTTGATGGATAGACCTCTTAATTATGGTATAATGCCCTTCTTCATCTCTTATTACAGTCTTTGTTTTAAAATCTGGTTTGTCTCAAGGTACCTGGTTGGCTCAATCTGTTAAGCATCTGACTTTGGCTCAGGTCATGATCTCACAGTTCACGGGTTTGAGCCCTGCATCATGCTCTTTGCTTTACAGCTCTGAGTCTGGAACCCACTTTGGATTCTTTTCCTCCCTCTCACTCTGCCCCTCCCCCACTCATATTCTATCTCTCTGTGTCTCTCAAAAATGAATAAACGTTATTTTTTTTAATAAATTTTTTAATAAAATCTTTTTTTAATAAAAAAAAAAAAAAAGCTATTCTGCTTTTCTTTTGAAGCCCAGTAGCATGATAGGTGGTTCTCCATCCCCTCACTTTCAATCTACTGGTGTCCTCAGGTCTAAAATGAGTCTCTTGCAGGCAGCATATAGATGGATCTTGTCTTTTTTATCCATTCCTATACCCTGTGTCTTTTGGGGCTTTTAGTTTATTTACATTCAGAGTGATTATTGAAAGATATGATTTAGTATCATTGTGTTGTCCGTAGGTTTCATGTTGGTGGTGATGTCTCTGGTCCTTTGTAATCTTGGCAGCTTTCCACTCGTAGAGTCCCCTTAGGATCTCCTCCAGGGCTGGCATAGTGGTGATGAACTACTTTAGTTTTTGTTTGTCTGGTGAAGCCTTTATTTCTCCTATTCTGAATTATAGCCTTGCTGGATAAAGGATTCTCAGTTGAATATTTTTCCTTTTCAGTCCATTGACTACTGCCTGCCACTCCCTTCTGGTGTGCTAAGTTTCAATGGACAGATCTGCTACTACCCTTATGTGTCTACCCTTGTTGGTTAAGGTCCACTTGTCCCTAGTTGCTTTCAGAATTCTCTCTTTATCTTTGTATTTTGCCAGTCTCACTATGATATGTTATGGTGTTGACCTGTTTTTGTTGATTTTGAAAGAAGTTCTCCATGCCTCGTAGATGTGGATGCCTGTTTCTTTTCCCAGATTAGGGAAGTCCTCAGCTATAATTTGTTCAAATAAAACTTCTGCCTCTTTCTCTCTGGCTTCTTCTTCTGGAACTCCTATGATAAGGATATCATTTCATTGAATCACTTAGGTCTCTATTCTCCTCTTGTGATCTAGTAATTTCCTTTCCCTCTTTTTTTCAGTTTCATCATTTGCCATAATTTTATCTTCTATTTCACCTATTCGCTCCTCTGCTTCTTCCTTCATTGCTGTCACTGTGGTTTATTTTGTATCTCATTTATAGCATTTCTTAATTCATCATGACTATTTCTTAGGCCTTCTGTCTCTGCAACAGTAGATTCACTGCTCTTGTCTATGTTTCTTCAAGCCCAGCTATTAGTCTTATGACTGTCATTTTAAATTCCAGTTCAGATATAGTGTTTATACCTGTTTTGAGCAATTCCCTGGCTGTCATTTCTTCCTGGATTTTCTTTTGAGGAGAATTCCTCCCCGTGATCATTTTGGCCAGTTTTCTGTCTTTTACATGTTTCAATAGCTCGCCATGTGTCCTGTACCTGTGAGCACTACTATATTAAAAAGGGGTCATACACTGTCCAGGGCCTGGCCCCTCAGGAGGTGTTTTTGGGGTGTGTTGTATGTACTCTGTTGTGGCACATTTGGCTCCTCTCTCACACTGGTTAGTCCTCTGCAAAGATCTTCCTTGCTTACAGTGGTGGATTGTTTGGACCTTCCACCAGATGTCCTTTGATTTTTTCATTGAAGTAACCCTGGAAGAAATGGAAAGGGCAGGGAACCTGATCCCATACAAAGAGAAAAATGAAAGGGCGGGGGGAGAAAACAAGCAGAGTATCAAAGAAACTATAAGGCCTAATCCAGAGAAAGAAAAAGCAAAATAAAGAAGGAGATATCGTAAAGGTGTAAAAAGAATACAGTAAAAATGCCTGATTCAACAAAACAGAGAAAGGAAAAAGAAGGAGGAGAAGGAGAAGAAAGAAGAAGAAGAACAGAAGGAGGAGGAGGCGGAGGAGGAAGAAGAAGGGACCAAAAACGAAATCAGAGACTATGAGCCTGATTCCAAAGGAAAAAATAAGATGGTAGAAAGAAAAATAAGAGAAGGAAAGAAAAGACAAAAAAAGAGAGAGAAACAGATTAACATACCAAACCGCAAGTCAGTTGTCTGATGGTGCCTGGGACCAGTGGCTTTGCTGTTCTGGAGGGAGGCCATCTGGTTCACTCAGTGTCAGTCATGCTCCAGTAGATAAGCAGTTGCCAGGCATAGAGGGGAAGGTGTGGTGGAGGTGGGTCCCACTTCCTCTGGGGGCCGCTGTGCTGTTCCCTGAAGCCCCACCATGTTGGTGATGGGGAGAAAAATGGCAACACTGCAGTGTCTCCTCCCCAGACTGGGTGACTCCCATTGTGCTGTTCAGGCAGGCCTCAGAGAGTAGAATGGGCCCCGCTTGCCCTGCTCCAGTCTCCTGTGCCTCCTAGGTGCTCAGCTGGAATTCAGGACCTGATATCTTAAGTGGCTCTGCACCACCTGGACCCTGTTCTAGTGTGGTGCCACCCAACCCTGCTGCTACAGGGCCTCTGGCTGTTGCCTACATGGCCTCTTGTCCTTGGGGAGGCAATAATCTCTCTTCCCACAGTACTCGAGGAAGGGGAGACTGTTCTCTCTGAATGTGCCCTTGAGATCACTACCACACCCAGGGAATGGCTCCCCTCTCAGGCATCGATACACAGCCTGGCTCTAGTCTGGAGAAAGTTGTGCACTTTTAAAAACCCTGATCTTCAGCTCCAGAAACCGTTTGCAAAGTAGAAACCGGTACTTTCCATATTGCTTGTTCCCCAGTCTATGTTCCAGAGAAGTTTTTCTCCTGTGCTAGCACAATACTGCAATCCCACAGCCTCTTTGTCTTTCCCTTTTGTCTCGCCGCAGATGGGGTTGCCTCCCCTCTGTGACTATGCTGTTTTACCTCTCCCAGTTCACATACATGCACCTGTGTCCCACCGAGCTCTTTCCCTCCACCTGTGGGAGATCCTTCTGTCACTCCACACATTGATTTCCTGGGTGTTACAAGTGCTCTGACCTCAGTATAGCTGTGTTTGAGTGACTAGGGAAATCCCGGTCGCCCTAGTTCTCTGCTATCTTAACTCCTCTTCAACAGCCGCCATATACCTGGTGTATTTACTGCAGAATCTCCAGTTCCCACCACAGGTTTAGCTTGCATCTGCCCCAAAGCAGAAGTGACTTCAAAGGGAGAAACCAAAAGTAAGAAAGTTCAAATACCAGGAATCTAAAACCCCTATAGTGTTGTGAGAAAACTCTTCTCTGACTACCCTTCTCTTCTATGCCTTCCCTCTTCTGTTAGGGTCAAGGTACATGCTTGTGACTTCAGAGTATGAACTGGTCCTGATAACTCAATATTTATAATGATATTTTTTCTGTTTGAAAAAAAAAAGATTTTAGCTGTTTAGAAGCATGAAGAGAAATATAAGTGCCTATGTATCGTTAAATGAAAAACTATGATGAACAATACATGTTTTATACATTTTTAAACAAATTATTTTAGGTGTGTGTGTATTGTTGCATGTTTATGTGTGTCTAAGTAAGATCTCATTCTTGCTTGACTGCATATTACCCAAGCCATCTAAGAGGCTAAGAAGGCTCTTGCTGAAGGTAACTTCATATGGCCTCATCCAGGGATGCTGATTCCTAAAAGTAACACTGTCTTTAAGTGTCAGCAACATTTATGATTCCTAACAAAGAATATTGAACTACCAAGCACCATGACCGTGCAAAAAAAAAAAAAAAAAAGGCTGAATGACCCTTTCTGCCAGCTAGAATACTTTGATTGTCTTTCATTTTACTATAGATAAAGAGAATCTGGATTTTATTCATAGTGGAATTAAATTAGAAGGGTAGGAATAAACATATGGTGGTAAGGTTAAATACTCCGTAATAAATGGTTTGTTAGCCTGCTGAATAATGGGCTTAGGTAAATAGCAATTGTTAAAGAGAGGGAGATAAGATAATAAGTGAGAGGGTTATAAGAGACATAGAAGAAAAGTTAGGCATAATGGGGCGCCTGGGTGGCTCAGTCTATTGAGCGTCAGACTTCGTGTCAGGTCATGGTCTTGCGGTCCGTGAGTTCGAGCCCAGCATCGGGCTCTGTGTTGACAGCTCAGAGCCTGGAGCCTGCTTTGGATTCTGTGTCTCCCTCTCTCTGCCCTTCCCCTGCTTATCTGTGCGTGCACTGTCTCTCTCACTCTCTGTCTCTTTCTCTCAAATATAAAATAAAACATAAAAAAAAATTAGAAGAAAAGTTAGGCATTAAAAGAAGAGTCAAGAAGAGCTTCAAAGGAAGTATCATGGATGAGATCTACTTTGTTGGAATATGAAGAAGTCATTGGTTAGGACATGGTATTGGAAGTAGCAATGAGGTCATAAGTTTAAATTTTTTTTAATATTTATTTATTTTTGACAGAGACATAGCATGAGTGTGGGAAGGGCAGAGGGAGAGGGAGACACAGAATCCGAAGCAGGCTTCAGGCTCTGAACTGTCAGCACAGAGCCTGATGCACGACTCGAGCTCACGGACCCTGAGATGATGACCTGAGCCAAAGTCAGATGCTCAACTGACTGTGCCAGCTAGGCACCCTGAGGTCATAGGTTGAGAAAAGTAGGGGAAAACACACATAAATCTACCCTGAAATGGCCTTCTCCTTCAGAACATCCTTAGGAAGCTTGCTGTGGAGACTCTCATGCAAAGTTAACAAGGCAAAGGGAGTGGGACTAATGGTTGATGGCTTTGAGTTCAAATTCTACCTCCTCTCCTTCTGAGTTGTGTGACATGGGGTGCATTACTTAGGAACTTCAGTACCACTAAAATAAAGGGATAATTAAAGGGGATAATAAGAGGGGCCTAATGAAGAGGTGGGGTAGCTTGGGGTGAAGAGCCTATAATTAGGAAGTAGAATTGTGGTTTTACCACTTACAAGACCTATATCTGTGGTAAAATTTTTAAATTCAATCTCTTTTCTTCATCTCTGAGTTAGGTTATCACATAGAGCTGCTGTGAGAATTAAACAGGTAATTTCTTGTAATAGGGCCTGAAAGGCACTTAAAAACTGTTCATTATTTCTGTTGTTCTTACATCATGGTGGTTTGAAAAATGAAATGATATAGGGTTGTAATGTGTCAACCATAGCATGTAGGATATAGTAAAGATGCAATATTCATCTCACTCCTATTTTCCCACTAAGAAACGTCAAGGTAGACGCTTCAAGTGTCCTTTGCAGCAGGAAATCTCATTGGCTGCTTATTACTTTTCTCAAGAGTCGCACTACCCTTAGGAAGTCTTTCTACCAACAGTCAGAACTAGCCTTCCTCCAAGTGCTAAGAATGAACTTCCTTACCCCTTAAATAATCTGACAATTACAGCCCTATGTAGGAGAGAGAAAAACTCATTTTCTATAGGGGACTATGCTTAGCAGAAAACTATTGACACAATGTCTCACATTAAGCCAGAGATCTCAGCTATGGATTCATTTTACCTAACGCTGTTAAATATGTTTCCAAAACACATTCATGGAAATTTACATTCTCTTATTCTTTTATTTTTATCAAAATTTTGCTCTTTTCTTTCCACAAAATAAAAAGATATATAGTCTTCTTCTCACTAATACTTACTTTTTTAATATTACAAAGACTTCCCAAATTTCATTTAAATCCTATCCATGTAGAGATGAGTAAATAGAAGGTCAAAAAGGTAAACTTGCTTAACAACTACTAACACACAACATGCTAATCTATAGAAAACACCTGTTTTTTTTTTTCTGTCTAAACATGATTACTTTATATTTTGTATTAAGTAAATTATTTAAGAAAAAAAAAAAAAAGAAAAAAACATACAGTGTGCCTGAAATAGCAAGCCACATTAACAGTCTACTGAAATTAGCATATATCTTAATCTTGTTTAAAATCTAAAAATGTTGCAGCAGCCTCATAAACAATTACTATTTTTTAAGTAAATGTCACTGGGTTACCAGGACTTTTTCTCAACTGAGACACTTTCTTGCCATCTGCTCCTGAGAAACCATATAGACTTTAGATTTGGGAAATAGTTCATCATCCCAGCAGCTTCAGGGACATCAGTAAAAATGTCTGTAAATAACAGATTATCTGTCAGAAGATTCCATGTGTTAACTATTTTTCTCTATCACATTTTCAGAACTAATTAAATATTTAGGCTAATCAGATGCTGAGAATTTTTTGATGTGATTTGCAAAAAATATATTTCAACATTAACTTAGGGATTTCACAACTTCCTATTGTTCACTGTCTGAAGATGAAGTCTGTGTTTTCCAAAGGATGTTATTAAAAGCGGTTGAAAATTGCATATGGCACATCATTAATTTGAGCCATTTTGCACATTTTTTTTTCATTTTTGCAGCATCTGGAAAAGTTAATGGGAGCTGAAAATGACAAAACAAGAATAAATGAAAGCCACTAGAGGAGTCCATTGATTTTCCTCTTTGAAAAACACTAGGTATAGCTCCTTAAAAATTGTACAGAAACCGAGAGCCATGCCCCTGGCATAGGGATTGCCATTGGCTTGAGTTTCCTATCACTATGCCAAATGTTCTACATCGATATCAATAATGTGGCATGAAGGTGGAGTAGAAAGAATTCAAAGACCGGGAGAAAAAAATAGAAGCCAACTTGCTATGTGACCTTGGAAACGTCACTTTTCCTTTCAGAGAGTTAGTTTTACCCTCAGTAGAAAAAGAAGCCTTGGGTGTATCTCATTCTCAGTGTTAATTTATCAACAGCCCTCCTAATCAAAGTCTTTCACATGCTCATCACAACATATTTGTACTTGAATGCTGAAATTCTGGTGCTGAATGCTTTCCTGCTTATCTATCAAATAAGGGACTATTGTGAAATCCAAGGAAATGAAAATGACAACAATGCACTTAAATTATCTACTCAAATTAATCCAAAACTGTATTACACAAAATCATGTCACACACAACACCCCGTCAACTGATTGTAAGCAACTAATCTATCACAGTAGGGCTCTTGACAACTACAGGACTGGTTAATCTCACCGGTAGTTGTAGTGGTGTTAAAAATTCTCTCTGTGGGGTGCCTGGGTGACTTCATTGAGCTTCTGACTTCTGCTCAGGTCATGATCTCAAGTTTGTGAGTTTGAGCGCCACAAGGGGCTCACTGCTATCGGTGAAGAGCCTGCTTTGGAATCTTTGTCCTCCTCCTTCTCTGCCCCTACCTGTTCATGCTCTCTCTCTCAAAAATATAAATAAAATATTTTAAATTAAAAGAAAAAAGTTACTGTCTCTGTCTCTCTCACACAGCCACATTCTTACTTTCACATACTTTAAACACTACTAATTGCTACTAGTTTCTTAATTATTTGTAAGAACTTTTAAGGTACCCTGAACTCCAACTCATTTCCTGGTTAGTACAGTCATCCCTGTTAACATGTCAATTTTGAACCTCCTAAGGGAGCAGGTTATGCAAGAGAAAGCAGGATATAGTCGAACAGTGGTCAGAAATAGTGTCTTCAGTAACTTAGGACTAGGTACTGATGGAAGGAAACATAATAGAAAAAGGGGTTATTCCAGAGGTATTCTTGTAAATGTGGAAAGCCCAGGATTCATCTGTCAATAAGGAGGATCCAGTCTGATGAACTTACTGAGATCCTTAAGGATGGTGGCGGGGGGGACAAAACAAAACATAAAACAAACAAAAAATAGGAAGTAAAAAGACCCTGATGGGACTCAGTTCTAAAAGGAATTCATAAGTCTATACTCCAGATAAGGTATGAGGCATACCTTGCCAAAGACACCAGTGACACAGTAGAATTTCATGCTGTGTTTTTTCTAAAGATTGGGTTAGATTTACTTAAATCCCTGCTAAATAAGTTCACAAGGGGAGCAGAGCTAAGGCTCTTGAAGGGCTAAAAGGGCTTGTTGTAAAGTGTTTCTTCTCCCTTCCTTTTATTGAAATTGACTTCTTGCTTTATTCCCCACAAGCCCTAGGGATCTTATCTGCCTTTCAAAGAGATAACAAAGTAACTTGTAAAATGAATGATCACCAGATATTTACTGAAGAAAGATATTATTCTCTCCTCATTTTTATATATGCAAACTTTTAAAATACTTTATATTTACTCTATGGCAAAAAAATGACGATAAGAACAAATTTTTAAAATACCAAAGAGTTAAAACTAGAAACAAAAAAAACCCAAATTATCCCAAGAAAATGGTGGTTTTGATGTGTTCTCATCTAGTGATTCAGGCATGTTTATATAATTGTGAACATTTGATGTATAAAATTTTATTTCCTGAATTCTCTCTAAAATTCTATCAAGCATTTTCATGTTGGTTTATACAATTCATAAGTAGTACAAGTGGATTGTATTGCATTCAGTTAATGTTTCTTCATTTGTTTGACCATTACCTTATTGTCAAGTAATTTATTGTTTTTTAACCTTTTACTTTTAAAAATGAACGTATTTTTGACTTGAGGTGTTTGCTTTCCAGTTTAATATATTCCCTTCAGATAAAAGCAAAGAAATTATGGGGCGCTTGGGTGGCTCAATGGGTTGAGCATCCAACTTCAGCTCAGGTCATGATCTCGCATGTGGTTTCAAGCCCCACATCAGGCTCTGTGCTGACAGCTCCTCTGTCTCTCTGTCTGTCTGTCTGTCTCTCTCTCTCTCATAAACAGTAATTTTTTTTTAAAGTTAAAGAAATTAAGAGGTATAAAATGTTCTTTAGACATATTCTGTTTTGTATTTTTATTATGCAAATATAAAATCTTTCTAAATTTATTTATCCACAGAAAATTTATAAACTCTCAACTTACTCCCAGAGAATTTGGATAAATCTTAAATGATATTTTAAGCCATAAACTGTTTTCCAAGTAAAATGATGCATGCTGGTTATCTCGAGAAATTAAATAATAAAGTGAGATTGTAAAAGAAACATAAACACAATTTCTACAACTTTCACCAACCAGAAATAACATACTAGGTATTGAAAAGACCTAACCAAATATTTTTCTATGTAAATTTAAAGATGGGAGAAGGAATAGAAGGATGGATAGTTTTTATATAGATTAATATGTATGCATATGCATTTAAATTGATTTACTTAGATACACCATTTTCTTTAACGTAATTTTATTTGGTTTTAGCAAAATTAGACAACAAAGGAAAGGATGAAGTGAACTATTGACATACTAGGAAGCCTGTTGTCATCGTATCAGGTAATCATCCTGCAAAATAGGCTTCGAAAATAAAACAAAAAGTAACACAAGCAAAAACATTGCAGAAGAAGTAAGTTAATATAGTTATCATTGATTATTTTGAGGCTCAGCTATTAAAAATAAGGAATTTAGCTTGTACTACAATTCCTTTTACCTGCCTTCCTCTACATCTTTTGATTGTTAATTTGCCAAAGTTTACATCACTTATTCTTTGCCCCATGGTTCTCTTGATCCCCACTCCTACACAAACTGAGTAAAAGAGATCTTTTTTTCATGGCACCAGTTAGCAGAAAGAACATAGAAGAAAACATTAAGGTGCCTGAGCATGCCCATTTATCTTTTAATACAGAGTTCCTATCTGCATCAAAGCAGATATTAACTATAAATAAGATGATAGGGACTCAGACATATTTATCTGTGAATTGCAATGTGTCCATGAAAGAAAAAGAATAAAAATAGTTATTTATTTTTCCTCAGAAGTTTATTAATTCCAGGGCTCCATGTTGAAGTTCACGCTTCATGTCATCAGGACGTTCACGGTTACTTACACAAACACCTCATGATGTCCACCCCGGTTCCTCTCTTGAGGAGAACCTCTCTTGAGTCTATTTACTTTTATTCATGGTTCCTTGGTTATTTATGATATATTTAAATTTCCATCTGCTTACTGCAAACTTGTTAACTTTTTTTTTCTCTTGTTTGATTTACTTTCCTTTCTAATGTCTAAATATATTAATGTTTATTGTGCAGTATCTAATCTGCTGTTAATCTCATAGAGTCTGTTTTTCATTTCAGATAATGTACTTTCCATTTCTAGAAATTCCATTTAAATTGCTGCCATGATTTCCGTTATCGTTCTGATATATTGAAAATATTATTATTGTGTTTTAATATGCTTGTTGCACCTGTCTTTGTCATCTTGGATCTGTTTCTATTGACTGTCATTTCTCCTGGGATGAGTTATATTTTCTTGCTTCTTAGAGTTGTTTTCTGGATTTTGTTATATTTCTTTAAATATTGCTCTTCTTTGGGGCACTCGGGTGGCTCATTTGGTTAAGTGACCAACTTCTCTACTCAGGTCGTGATATCGCAGTTCATGAGTTTCAGCCCTGGTGGGCTTCTGCTCAGGTAATGATCTTAGGGTTTGTGAGTTCGAACCCCACCTCAGGCTCTGTGCTCTCAATTTGGAGACTGCTTCAATCTTGTCTCCCTCTTTCTCTGCCCCTCTCTTGTTCACATATTCTCTCTCTCTCTCAAAAATAAAAGAAATATTTTAAAATAAATCTTCCTGTTCTTTCTTTGTGAATTTGCTTATTTTTATTTGGATTCACTTTAATCCTTTTAAATCTGACCTTTTAATTTAGTCAGGGCAGCCTAAAGCAGCTATGACCTCACCACTAGAGCAGTACTCTTATGAGAACTGGGCACATTGCTGCCTGCATTTGGAGGTCTTTCTTCTCTGGCTAGTGGAAACATGAACTTTTGGCTGTGTGCAAGCTGTGTGAATTTTTCTGTTTACTCCCTTGTAGTATTTCCTTCTTAAGGCTCAACTACCTCACATGTATGTGCAGAAAAATACTCAGTTTAGAAATCAAGGGGATCATTCTGCACATCTCTGAAAAAATTGGAGACGTTCCTCTGTAGTATTTGTTCAACTTTGAGCTAATCTTTTCTTCTAAATTCTACATTCAATCTCTTCTACTGTGGGTTCTCTTCCCTGTGCTGAAAGCTGGAAATTCTTTCTAGTCAGTAAACTGGACTATTATAAGTTTCACTCTTCTTTTAATCTTCTTCTCCTAGAAATAATAGTCCTCTGCTGCCTATTGACCAATATCTGAATGCTTTTTTTTCCCATGTAGTTCATAAATATATGTTGAAGCTTATTGTTCCTCCTTTTGTCTTAACATAAACAGACCACTTATGAAGAGAAGATTAAGTATTAAAAGAAGTAACATTGTTGGGGCGCCTGGGTGGCTCAGTCGGTTAAGCGGCCGACTTCAGCTCAGGTCACGATCTCGCGGTCCGTGAGTTCGAGCCCCGCGTTGGGCTCTGGGCTGATGGCTCAGAGCCTGGAGCCTGCTTCCGATTCTGTGTCTCCCTCTCTCTCTGCCCCTCCCCCATTCATGCTCTGTCTCTCTCTGTCTCAAAAATAAATAAAAAAACGTTAAAAAAAATTAAAAAAAAAAAAAAAAGAAGTAATATTGCATATTTGTGACCTCCTCTTTTTCTAATCACCATTCTCTTTTTATTCCATAGTGTGTGACTCAGTTTCCATTTTAAATTATAGTGTTTTTGTTTCATGGCCCACTCATATCCCTAGATCTCATATATTTAATCAAAATATAGTTAAATGGATATTTCAATATGCTAAAACTTAGGTTTAGAAAATCTGTGTCTAACCAAGGTCTTGAGATCTCTTCTTTCAGTTGTCTTCAGTCCTGTCTTGCCTTCAATCTTCATACATTTTTGTTGTAAGTTGTACATTTAGGAGAATTTGTTAAAATATTTTTTGTTGCTATTTTATAGTTGTAGTCATTTATCTGTTTCTTGAGTGATAAATTTATTGATACATATTTTTAACTTAGTTAAAAGGGAGACAAGGAGAATACCAGGGTATTTTAAACACATTGGAACAATGGGTGCTTCGGTGTCTCAGTTGGTTGAGCATCTGACTCTTGATCTCAGTTCAGGTCTTGATCTGGGTTGGGAGTTCAAACTCTGTGTTTGTCGTTGTGCTAGTAGTGAAGAGCTTACTTAATAAAGAAATACATATATATATACATATGCATGTATATACATGTATACATATATACATATATATATACACACACATGTGTATATATATATGTTTGTATATATATTACATAAATATATACTTATATAAATAAAATAAATGCAGTGGAACAAGTACACAGAATTTTGTGCATAAAGGAAATGTTTTTTTGGAGGAATATATCTATTTCTAAACGTCTACTTTTTTTGATGAGTATGTATATGTCATGTTACTAATGTATATTCATAAATATTATCCTAATATATTTCATACTGCGTATATTTTTTCTCAAGTTGTTGGGAGCCCTGTTTAATTTATCAAAATATATTTTTTTTGTATTTTCTATTTACTAGAGCCAATTTGCAACACAAAACCACCAACCTTCTTTCAAAGAGAGTAGGTAATGGTAGTAAAATTGGAAAATGCTACGTTATTTCTGCTCTGAAGGGTCTACCTCATATAAGATGGATAGCTGTCAGCATTATAAATATACTATAGACAGGAAAGTATACTTAGAAAGCTTATGAGAATTCTTTTATTCAAAAGAACAAGCTTAAGAGAGAAAAAGTAAAATTCTGTTAACACCAACCATACCATTGAGAAAGGAACTCTACCAGGAAAATGCACAGCCTCAGAGTTCGCTTCGAAGAGGCAGCCCGCATTATTTCTAAATGGATTTTTTAAATCCATTCTCTGGTTTAGTGTTTGTATTACTCTGTATAATTAAAAGGTTTCCTCATGTGTAGATTTTCAATTTCATTACTTGTGGGCTTAATAGATAGGCAGGTTTGGAAAGGAAATATATGGTTCATAATGTTTCAGAATGATCTGTTGCAGACAGTTTTACAGAAAACAGATACCTCCAGTGTAATATGCAATTCTAATTATCTTAGAATCATGTGATATACACAGCACAGCACATTTCAAATTTTAACATACTTTTTTTTTTCTATTCTCATTCCATTTAACCCAGTCGTTGTCATCGGTTTTATGTCTATGTTTTAATTTTGTTTATGTGCCCTCTCACAATGTACTTAATATCTCAAAGTGTTTTGCCATAAGCTCTAGGAAAGGCATCCTTTCATTACCACAAATGAATTACTTTTCATAAAAGTCTCATTCCCCATATATTTCATCAAGTCCCTCTTCAGGTTAGAGTTGCATCACACACACACACACACACACACACACACACACACACACACCTGAGAAAAGAGACCTATACAAGAGAGTCACCTGGGTGTATAGAGAGGAATACCCTACAAATATAAAATAGTCATGTATTCACAGAACTGCCTTGTCTGTGGATAGACAAAAATGTTGATGTACACAACATGAATTAACCTCAAAATCATTATGCCAGCTAAAAATACAGAAAAAAAAGAAGTAAATTCTATATGATTCTGTGCAGGTAAAAATCCAAGAAACTTGGATGCAGAAACTTTTGGGAGTTATAGATACATTTATTATTTTGATCATGATGGTTTCACAAGTGCATACATATGCTAATTATACCCTTGAAATTTGTACTTTTCTAAATGTTTATTTTTTGAGAGAGAGCATGAGCGGGGAAGGGGCAGAGACAGAGGGAGACACAGAATCCGGAGCAGGTTCCAGGCTCTAAGCTGTCAGCACAGGGTCCATCATCACATCATGACCTGAGCTGAAGTTGGGCGAAGTGGGACACTTAACCAACTGAGCCACCCAGGTGCCCTGAAATTTGTACTTTTTAAATGTGTATTTATTTTGAGAGAGAGAGAGAGAGAGCATGCATGTATGAAAGCAGGGGAGGGGAGAGAAAGAGGGGAGAGAGACAGTCCTCTGCTCTGCAGAAGATACATGTCAGCATGTATCCTGATGGGGGGCTTGAACTCATAAACTGTGAGATCGTGACCTGAGTCACAACCAAAAGTTGGATACTTAACCGACTGAGCCACTCATGTGCCCTGAAAGTTTTACTTTATAAAAAATACTTCTTAACGTGTTTATTCATTTTTGAGATGCAGAGAGAGACTGAGCCTGGGCGGGGGGAGGTGGAGGGAGAGAGAGGGAGACACAGAATCTGCAGCAGGCTCCAGGCTTTGAGCTGTCAGCACAGAGCCCAATGCTGGGCCCCAACTCAGAAACCTCAAGATCATGACCTAAACCGAAGCCAAACACTCAACCAACTGGGCCACCCAGGCGCCCCTGTACATTTTAATGTATATCATTTATGCCTCAACAAAGTTGTTAGGATAATCATCTGTTAAACTACGAAGACAAACTCTAGCAAGACCATAGGAATAGTGGAAATAGCCTGGACCTAATTGTTAGATGACTGTGAAATCTTTCATTCATATCTAATTAGTTGTATTACCCTGAACAAGTCGCCCATCTATATGCACTATGGTTTCTTAGTACATTTCAAGAATATTATCTTGTAGAGAGCTTTATTTTGCAAATGAGGAACATAGAGCTGAGGAAGGAGGTAATGCTGAAATTATTTTTATTCATTCAAATATTTTAAATTTTTTTTTCAACGTTTATTTATTTTTGGGACAGAGAGAGACAGAGCATGAACGGGGGAGGGGCAGAGAGAGAGGGAGACACAGAATCGGAAACAGTCTCCAGGCTCTGAGCCATCAGCCCAGAGCCTGACGCGGGGCTCGAACTCACAGACCACGAGATCGTGACCTGGCTGAAGTCGGACGCTTAACCGACTGCGCCACCCAGGCGCCCCTCATTCAAATATTTTAAACTGTTAAATGTCTTTATTATCTATTAGGTATAATTGTG
This sequence comes from Leopardus geoffroyi, assembly GCF_018350155.1. NCBI lineage: Eukaryota > Metazoa > Chordata > Mammalia > Carnivora > Felidae > Leopardus > Leopardus geoffroyi. The sequence goes on along the minus strand of NC_059335.1, from coordinate 39,344,318 downwards.
TCAAAATTAAATACGAATCAAAGTGTATGGTATTTCTAGTTTTTCTACATCCTCTCCAAAACTTGGTGTGGTGAGTCTTTTGCATTTTACCCATTCTAATCAATGTGGAGTATTACCACATTATAGTTGTAATCTGTATTTGTAACGACTACTGATATTATCTTTCTATGAGCTTATTTGTCATTTTACCTGTTAACTCACTTACCACAGTACCCCCTGGGCGCCAAGACACTGGGCAAGGTCTTTTTCTGTTTCTTTTCTTTCTTTCTTTCTTTCTCCCCCTCCCCCATTTATTTGTTCGTTTGCTTGTTCACTTGCTCAGGTTGTTGGCCTGAGCAGGGCCCTAGTTCTACATTGTACTTTCACTTTTACCCCTACCCTCAGTGGAGCTTTTTCTTTGGACCATGTTTGCCTGTCAGTATGTTTCTTTAGTATGTAGTGGTAATTTGCTTTAATTTCCTCCTTTTATTTCTTATTCTTACCTTACCAAAGTAGTTTCTCCCCCTAAATAAGCCTTCTTTGAGGGTAAACCTTTTGGCTACTGGTTTTTAATGGTAGAGCCCAAGAAATCCATTTTGCATTGGACTTTCCAGATTCTATATGTATCCAATGATGCTGAATCAAACTTGGCATGTGAAATAAATGTGTTTTATACTCTCATTCTTTTTCATAACTCAGTATGGTATTGAAGTGTCTGTCTTCTGTTGGTTGTCTTTGCTATCAGCCTTTCCTTTGAGCTTATTTTAACTCTTGAGCAGTGTAACAGATTTAATGTGAAACATAAAACATTTAATAGTTCAAAGGTTGCTATCCTGTTTTGTTTTTTTGCTTTTGTAAAGAAAATAACTCTGTGTGTGTGTGTGTGTGTGTGTGTGTGTGTGTGTGTGTGTTCGAAACACAATATAAGTAAACTCTCTCCCTGCCCTGTCTTTCCCTTGCTTCTGCCTGGTATTGGATCTGCTGGTTTGGAGCAGGAGAGGAGTTCTGTGCTGACACCTCAGAGCCTGGAGCCTGCTTCAGATTCTGTTGTCTCCCTGTCTCTCCACACTTCCCCCAGCTTGCGCTCTCTCTCTCTTTGAGTGGAGGGTAGCATGTTCACCGTCTGTATGAGCTTCCCTAGAGCCAGAGAAGAAGGGCATGGGAAATGGAGCTTGGCTTTATTAGGTAAAACATAAAATTAAAAAAAAAATCAACACATATGCTCACTCTACAAATGTGGGCCAAGAACATTACTTCCAAGTTGGACCATGTCTGGCATTTGGTCTTAGAGTTCTATGCAGCACTTGGTTCTCCCAATTCCCTGAGTTGTGGGGCAGGTGACAGGGCAGGAAACAAGAGCTGTCAGGCAGTCTCCTGTCCAAAGATTAAAAAAAAATTACTAAAAAAGTACTCAAAGCTTAAAACTTTGCTGAACCTTATGGTTAAATAATTTACCAATTTTTAATTGAATGTTTTTTTTTTTTAATTACTGAGTTTTAGAAGTTACTTACATATTTTGGACAAAAGTCCTCCAGTGTGTAAATGTTTGACAAATAATTTCTCACATTTTATGTTGTTTCATTCCTGATACAGTGCTTTGAGAAACAGTCATTAAAAGTATCTTGAAAACAGAGCTGATGTTTTTAATTTTCGATAAATTCTAATTTATCAAATTGATCATTTATGTATGGAACTTCTCTTGTTACAACTAAGAAATCTTATTATTTTTTTAACGTGTATTTTTGAGGAGAGAGGCAGAGCACAAGCAGGGGAAGACCAGAGAGACAGGGAGACACAGAATCCGAAGCAGGCTCCAGGCTCCGAGCTGTCAGCACAGAGCCCGACACGGGGCTCGAACTCACAAACCGTGAGATCAGGACCTGAGCTGAAGTCAGATGATTGACTAAGCCATCCAGGAGCCTGTACTTCTAAGAAATCTTTTATCACCACATTCCACAGTATTTGTTCCAGCATTTTCTTTTATTGTTTTTATAATTTTATGTTTTACCTTACATATAAATGATCCATTTTTATTTTTATACATGATGTGAGTTATGGATTGAAGTTCAATTTTTTTTGTATGTGGATATCCAGAAAAATTTGTTGAAAAAAAACTATTTCTACTAAGATTTATTCATACTGTTGTCAAAAGTCAGCTGACCATTTAAGTATTGATCTCTTTCCGGATTCTGTTTTTCTATTAATCTGTTTGACTATCTTTTAATGATAATACCATGTTGTATTCATTATTGCTGCTTTAAACCACACCTTGAAATCAGGGCTACTCTCTCAATTTGTTCTTTCTCAAATTTGTTTCTGTTTTCTACTAACGACATTTACATTTGAGTATTAGATCAACTCATTAGTTTCTATATTTGAAAGTATAGTCTCTCAAACTTACTTTTGGTTAGTGTTAGCATGGCATGCATATATATTTATTTATGTATGTATTTATTTATTTAACTTCTTTGTGTCCTTACATTTATTTTCTTTTAGGCAGCATATCATTGGTTCTTCCTTTTTTTACTCCAATCTGACTACCTCTTTGTTTTAATTGAGCATTTCAAACCATTTACATTTAAGTGATTGTTTATACAACAGGTTTATATCTATCAACTGGCTATTTGTTTTCTATTTGCCAGATATGTGTTTTGTCATTTTTTCTTTTTATGTCTTCTTCTGGATTAATGCAGGTGTTTATGAATTTGTTAATTTTGTTGGCTTACTAGCCATAATGTTTTCTCTATTTTTGTGGTTGCTTAAATTTTATAATGTACATTTATTTTATGTTTATTCTTTTTTGAGAGATAGAGACAGAGCATGAGTAGGGGAGGAAGACACAGAATCTGAGCTGTCAGCATAGAGCCTGATGCGAGGCTCGAACCCATGAGCTGTGAGATCATGGCCTGAGCCGAAGTCAGCCCCTTAACTGACTGACCCACCCAGTCAGTTTACATTTCTAACACATATTACATATTATCAGAGACTCCTTTCTAGTGATACCATACTACTTCATTTAAAGCATTAAATTTATCAATAATATACCTTCATTACTCTTTTCTTGGCCTTTGTGTGCCCTTTACTTTTTCAAATATATTATTACTTTCCTTATATTTCTATATTGCATTTCTTTTATTATGTATACATTTTTAGCACTGCATTACTTTTGTTTTTGTTTACACTGTTGATTATCTTTTAGAGATTTAATTTAAAAGATCCATGTCTTTTATTTCTTTTGCTCTTCATTCTTTGCATAGATCCATATTTCCATGTTGTATAATTTTCTTTTTTCACAGAAGACTTTCTTTAAAACTTGCTACAGTGCAGAAGAACGCTAGTTTGTGTATGTGTGAAAAAATATTTCACCTTTGTTATTTTTAGGTTTATGTATTTATTTTGAGAGAGAGAATGCATGTAAGAGCAAGCAAGCACGCACAAGCAGGAGAGGAGCAGAGAGAGAGAGAATCTCAAGCAGGCTTCACAGTCAGCTCGGTGCCTGAGAGAGGACTAGATCTCAGGAATTGTGAGGTCATGACCTGAACCAAAATCAAGAGTCAGATGTTTAACTGACTGAATCGCCCATGCATTGTTCACCTTTGTTTTTGAAACAGATTTCAATGGGTATAGAATTGTAGATTGACAATTACTTTCTTTCATTATTTTTTCATATTTGAAAGATGTTTCTTCTTCTCTGCATTGTTTCCAGACAGAAATTTTCTACCATCTTATCTTTAAGATACCATGTATTTTTTCTCTCATTGTATTTAAAATTTCACGTTATTACTGGTATTGAGCAATTTGGTGATATTGTACCTTAAAAGCAGTTTTCTCCATGTTTCTTTGTTGAGCTTTTTTTTTTTGTCTGTTGGTTTATTGTTTTTATCAAGTTAGAAATTTGTCAGCCAATAGCTTTTTTTTTTTTCCTGTCCTTCCTCTCCAATTACACATATATTGGACTACTTAAGATTTTTCTACTTCTCACTGACGCTCTGTTCATTTTTTTTTTTTTTTGAGCAATTTTTTTTTTCTCTTTGGATAATTTATTTTGCTCTGTCTTCACAATTTTTAGCTTTTTTTTTTTTTCCTGGACATCAAATCTGATGTAAGTATCACACAATATTTTTTTATTTGTTTTATCTCAGACATCATAACTTTCATCTCTAGAGGTTGACCTTGAGTCACTGTTTTATTTTCCAGACTTCCACTGAAACTCTTAAAATAATTAGAGCAAAATGTGCATATGTATCTATTTCTCATTACTCAATTCAAGAGGACTTTGATGTTTTCATATCAGAAATGAATACCTGCTATTTATTACCAGGAAACAAATTGCAGATAAATATTCATCACCCAAGCCCTATATAGGTGAATGCAGCAAATTATTCGTCTTTCACTGAAGCTGACTCAGATTAAATAGTCTGATATTTTTCTGATTAGTGAGACCTTATATTAAAAAGGTAACCAGGAGTGACTGGTTGGCTCATTTGGTTAAGCATCTAATTCTTGATCTTGGCTCAGGTCATGATATAATGGTTTGTGAATTCAAGCCCTGGGTCAGGCTCTGCACTTACAGTGTGGAGCCTGCTTGGGATTCTGTCTGTCCCTCTCTCTCTGACCCTCCCCCACTCATGCTCTCCCTGTCTCTCTCAAAATAAATAAATAAATAAGCTTAAAAAGTATTTTTAAAAAGAAGGTAACTGGTAGAGAGTGTGAAATCATAACTTTCTCTAGACAAGAAAATAAACAGTTAGCAATTAAACCTTTTCTATCCGTATCTGGGTTAACATGCTTTCAAATGATTTTGCTGTTTGTCTAAACACTGTGACCTCTGAGAAATAATCAGTATTGTTCTGACATTTTATTTTTCCCAAACTCCTATATAATAGTAAGTCTAATGGGAATAATTCTCATTAAAACCTGTTTAAGTTATTTTCTAATTTGCTAGCCACTTTGTGACTTGGAGGCTTCATTTTATGGACAGCATCAGTGAACTCCATTGCCCTTTGGTTAGAGTTGGACCAAAGGGATGTATACACAGTATGCAAAGCAAGAGGAGACTAAGATCAGGGCATGTACTTTCCTGGTTCCTCCCTGCCAGCTGACCAGGGTTTAGCTGATCCATTTCCTTATGGCCACAGGTTCAGGAATCCCGTTCCTTGCATATTTCTCTCCAGTTTCTGCTAAAAACCACCGTCTCCACTCTTTCTTTGAGCCTTCAGTAATGAAATAGCTTATTTCCTGTTACTAACCCTAGTACATTTAACCCCCACTCTCCTTTATTGACTTCCTTCAAACCTGCTCATGTTTTGGAAATAATCCTTCACAAAACTCTTCAAATTAACTAGCTTAAGTTCCTTAGTTCCTTATTATCTGTTGCATGTTTGTATAGGTGCATATTTCTTGATAGAAATAATAAGGACCTTTAGATATTGTCTCTTAATACATTTTATGAATGAGGAACCTGAGACAAAGTGCATGTCATAATCTCCGACAAACCATATCAATTTTTCTCCTAAATAACAATAACATATACTAATTGTTTTATAGTGCTGAAGTCACGATGAAATATAGTGACTTTAACTAGAAATCATCTAGAGAGATTCCTATGTATTTTGGAGGATAAAATTGAGGTTCCAAGAGACTGACTTTTTTAGAATCAAATGAAACTTGTCAGAGAAGAACTGGGATTAGAACTGGCCAGTCGACCTGATGGACTTTGGTCAGTATGAACATAATAATAGAGCTAAGGGAATTAATAGAATCCGGTCATTAGAGTTGAGTATTTGAAGTTTGAGGTGTCCAAGAAGGTATGAATTTGTGAAATCTATAATGCCAGTTATCCCACTCATGGATGTGGTTCAATGCATTGAAATATAAATGATCCAATAACTTGGGACAAATTATATCCATAATTCCAATTTTTGAAACTCTGAATTAATTATTTTTCTAATTAATTCATCCACCATCTGTTAAATATCAATTGATCATTTATTCTATGTGAGTATCCTGCTAGGGATAGTTAATACAGGGCCAAAAAAGATATGCACCTATTTGGCCTGTGGACATGATAGCCTATTTGGGGAAATGGACATTTAAAAAGGTAATAACAATATAATTTTATAAATGCTATTATAAAGGAATCACAAAATGCTCCATAAATATTAATCATGGACATTTAAATCAATCTTGGTGGACAAAGGATCTCTGAGTAAATAGCATGAAATGCAATTTGATTTATCTGTAAGGTTTCTTAGACTCAGCACTCTTGCCATCTGGACCTTATAACTCATGGGTGGGGGTGGGGTGGGGTTCTCTCCTGTGCACTGTAGTTTTTTTAGCAGAATCCCTGGCTTCTTTATACCAGATGCCCATAGATTTACCAAGTATAAAAATGATTTCCCCGAAAATTGTCCAATGTTCTCTGGGGGTCAAAATGCCCACAGTTGAGAAAGGAAGAGACCTAGGATCAAGAATAATATAGAATGCAATCTGAATAATGTGTGCTAATGATATCATGTTCTGATCCCTGGAACTTGTGTGAATGTTACCTTATCTGGTAAAGTTCAGAAGATGGGATTACATTTTTTTTTTTAATTTTTTTTTAATGTTTATTTATTTTTGAGACTGAAAGAGACAGAGCACGAATGGGGGAGGGGCAGAAAGAGAGGGAGACACAGAATTGGAAGCAGGCTCCAGGCTCTGAGCCATCAGCCCAGAGCCCGACGCGGGGCTCGAACTCACAGACCGTGAGATCGTGACCTGAGCTGAAGTCAGACTCTTAACCGACTGAGCCACCCAGGCGCCCCAGAAGATGGGATTACTTTAAAGGTATTGAGATGAGATTATCCTAGTTTATATGGGTGGGTTCTAAATACTGCCACACATGTCCTTTATACTAGAGAGGAACAAGGAGATGACATACATATAGAAAAGAAAAAGGCCAGGTGAAAATGGAGGCAGAGATTGGTATGATTCAATTACAAGCAAAGTTAACACCAGCAATCACCAAAAGATAGAAGAGGCAAAGAAGAAATTCTCCCTTAGACTCCCTGGAGAATAAAGCCCTGTTGAGTTCTTGACTATGTCCCAGTGGAACTGATAAAATTCTGGTCTCCAGAACTATAATAGAATAAATTTCTAATGTTGCAGCCAACAAATGTGTGGTAATTTGCTATGGCAAGCACATATAACAAATACATAGGCAATATAGGCAGATAAAATAGTATATAAAATGAGAAGAAATGTCAATAATAGAGGCTATTAAATATGAGTAATAAAATGTGTATGTGCACAGGGCAGGCCGGGAGAATATTTATAAGAGTATGATGACAGTTTTAGCTATGGCAATAAGTAAGACCTAGATAACACTGACTAAACATATTATTTCTAGGGCTGACATACCAAATTAACACAAACTGGATGATGCCCTAAAATAACAGAAATTTCTTCTATCAGTATTGAAGGCTAGAAGCATGAAATAAAGGCATGAGGAAGGTCTTGATCACTTGGAAAGGTGGAGGAAAAAATCCTTCCTTGCCTTTCCTAGATTCAGATGCTTGTCAACAATCATTGGTGTTCCTGCTTTGTAGGTGTATCATACTTCTTCTTCCTCTGTCCTCACATGACTGCCTTTCCTCTGTGGGTGTCTCTCTCTATGTTTCTAAACCTCCCTGTCTTTATAAAAATACTTTTTGGTGGCTGTGTAGTTCAGTTGGCTAAGCATACAAATTTGTTCATGATCTCAGGGTTCATGGGTTTAATCCCTGCATCGGGCTCTGTGCTGACAGCCTGGAGCCCACTTCACATTCTGTGTCTCCCTCTCTCTCTGCCTCTCCCCTGCCTGCACTCTGCCTCTCTCTCAAAAATAAATAAATGTTAGATTTTTTTTATACCTGTCATTGGATTTAGGGCCTGTCCTATCCAGTGTGACTTCATCTTAACTTGATTATACCTGTAAACACCCTATTTCCAAATAGGGTCACATTCATTGGTATCAATGTTAGGACTTTAACATACCTTTTAGAGGGGCAGCACTCAAAACAGAAAGCATAAATAATCTTAAGAAATTGAGACTTTATACTTAGAGTAATGGGAAAACTCCCAAGGATTCTACTAGGGAGAGAATAATTATCAGATATGCATTTTATAATGATACTCCTGGTACATACAGATCGAATGTCTTAGAAGAACATTTGAGATGGGGTATATATTAATGGCTGTTGAGATAATCCAGGGAAGGAATATTGGAAGCCTAACCTAGTGAAATGGCCATGGGTTTTGAGATAATTAGATAGGTTCAAAAACTATTTGGAAGTTGGACTCCACATAATTGGAATTCCTGTGATATGGGATGAAGATACAGGCAAGCCAGCTAAGTCTATGGCTTGGGAAATTATGAGAATGTTGGCTTTATTCACTGATATGGGTTTGAGGACAAATAGCATTTTTGGAGCAGATGATGAATGAGTTCAGTTTTGAATTTAGAGTTTTTGTGACCCCAATTTATGGGATGCTTAGGTAGACAAAGTAGGCATTTTCTATTTGCAGGGAATTCAGAAGGGATGCATTTATTTGGGGGATAGTCATCATAGAGAAGGTAACTGAAGCAAGAGAAATAAAAATATAATCACAGTAGAAGATTGAGATGGTGGAGCAGAAGGAACCTCAATACTCAAATCTTCTACTTTGCAACTAAGGACAGAGATGCCCTGGTCAGGAAGTACCATTTCTCATCTGGATGGAGTAGGAAGTCTTTACCACACACAAAGGTTACAGGGTAAGGGTAAAATATTAAAGCTGAACAGGTAAGAGCACATGATGGTTCTGAAAGAACAGAGAGATTTGAGCAACAGGTATTGATTCCAGGATTTTGCCAGACTTCATTTGCCATAATATGTTTTGAATATGGATACTGTGCCAGGAGTCTGGATTAGAAAACAAGGGAATAGGAAGCAAATGAGACAGCTGTGTCAGGGTGAGGAGGAGCAAAGTAGCTGGGGACACCTGAACTTTTACTTAGAACTGTGTTTGCAGCAATTTGACATATTGTGGTAATGGACCAGCTGGAGTGAAATGTGTCAGTAGGTCAGCTCAGTTTGAATGACTGTGAGAACTGGAGGAATAACCATTTGGATGTGGCTCATTCTAAATACTCAGTCTCTATAGTGAAGAGTCTGTCTCCATTCTTTTTTTTTCTTAGGTTGGATGTTTGACTGCTTGCAGCTTTTAAACCTTTTTTCCCTGTGTCCTATGTCTGGACAAACCGGTTAGAAATCCTGGCTTCTCCTTTGTGACAAACAGGAGAGTCAACCCATGAAAGCCCTTGCTTATAACAGAGAGTCCTTGCTCCAGCTCTACCATCTAACCACAGTAAAGACTCTGGCCCTTCTCATTTCCAGTCTATTTGAAAGGCCTACATGCTCCTCCCAGAGACCTCAATTGTATAAGAAACTCGTGCTCTCTTTTGGTGTGTTTGTGGCATCATCAGTGTCTCTGAACCAGGTGTTGGGTAAGGGATTAATCTACCTCTGCAAGTGATCATTATAGTTTCTTTAGGTACAAAATGCCTTGTATTGCTTGGAACAGTCTTAACTAGCCATTCAGATACCCCTTTTTGAAAAACCAACTTTTCTGAGTTCTCCAATATCTTAGCAGCGCCAATGCAAGAACTAGATTACAACTCTCTCCCTGGCAACAAATCAATATAAACTTCACCACAGCACTTAATTCCAGAGTCTTAGCTATTGTATCATGCCTGAACAAGGAGACTTAGACCCTTTGATGGAACTATATTACATTATATGCAGTGGAAAATCCCTTTCTTGTCACATTTATGTGGTTAATGGCAACATAGGGATATTTTTCCATGTCCTATTAACCAAGAGAAAGTAAATTCATTGCAAAGATAAGGACTTACTGCTACCTGAATTCTAGTTGTTTCAATGTCTGCCACGGTATTCATTTTTTTTTTAGGTCAGTGCAGGGTCCCACAAAGGCTTTTATGGATGTGTATGAAGGCAAATGTCCTCCCAAGAAACATGGTTCCATGGTCTCTTTAATGTATGTGACTTTACAAGCTTAAATTGTGCCACGTTTATTTTCCCCTTCGCTTGTCCACAGTTTCTCTCATTTAATTTAGATTGTTCAATTATCATTAATTCCAGGCAATCTATTGTTTAATTGGATGGATTTCAATTGCAAATTAAGACTGCTGATTTCAACCAAGAAAGCTCATTTAAACCTGACAACAGGTTTGTTTAAAGAAAAAATTGGGAAAATGGTATGAGAGAATAGAGAATAACACACACTTTTGTTTATGTATTAAGGTGTCACTTGTTTGTTTAATTAGAGCAAAACCGTAGTTTCCTACTAACTAACTTTCTAAATTGCAGAAATAACTAGCACCATGGCTCTTCCTGTGGGGAACATTGTCATAAAAGGCTTACCTACACATTTAACAATTCCAGAATAGTTTCTTCTTATCCAAAGAATCTTATCACTTAACACACTCCATCTTAGAATCATTCTAAGCAAAAATTAAAGGTTAAGAAGAGGTTACATGATTAAGGAGGTGGCACTGCATACAGTGATAAAAACAGTGATCACATATTTTCTCAGTAGTTAATAAGGGAGCCTGTATGAAATGTTGAGTTAGGCAATAACTTTCAGGAAATATGAGGGCAACTCAAAGATTGGCATGATCCCATCATCGGATTCTGGTATATGTCTATTCAAAAGATAGAGGGAAAACTCTTCCATTTGAATAATATGCATTATCACCAAAGATTGGCAAGTGTATTTAAAAACACTCATGTTGGAGTGGCTGGGTGGCTCAGTCGGTTGAGCATCGGACTCTTGGTTTTGGCCCGTCATGATCTCATGGTTCATGAGTTTGAGCCCCACATCGGGCTCCTTGCTGATACTGTGCAGCCTTCTTGGGGTTCTCTCTCTCTTCCTCTCTCTCTGCCCCTCCCCCACTCTCTCACTCTCTGTCTCTCAAAATAAATAAAAACAATTCTGTTAAACCAAAAACCCTGGAAACTTCCTAATAAGGAGATGACAGTGGAAAAGTGACTATAAATCAAGAAAGAATGTTCTTCAATAAAAAAATGACTCTGAATGGGGTGCCTGGGTGGCTTAGTCGGTTAAGCATCCAACTTCGTGTCAGGTCATGATCTCATAGTTCACGGGTTCTAGCCCCGCATCGGGCTCTGTGCTGACAGCTTGGAGCTTGGAGCCTGCTTCAGATTCTCCATCTCATTCTCTCTCTGCTCCTCCCCAACTTGTGCTCTGTCTCTCTCTCTCTGTGTCTCAAAAATAAATAAGTGTAAATAAAATAAAATAAAATAAAATAAATAAAATGATGATTCTGACTAAAACTTACTGAGGCATTTTTAACACTTTTGATAGTTCTCCAGCAGTATTTAGAAAATGTATTTATGCAAAGTAGAATATAAAGGCAAATATTAATAAAGATTCAAAATTTTGAAGTCTCCACTTGATGGTAAGTATGAACAATATATAGAAAAAGAATCTCAAAGTCTGAGCATTTTCAAAAGCAGGAAGAGAAGGGGTCATGACATAAGCTTTTATATTGATTAATCTCTGGATTCCAAGTAAGTAATTCATAGGTTTCAATTCTTTTTTTTTTTTTTTTTTTTTTTTATTATTTTTGGGACAGAGAGAGACAGAGCATGAACGGGGGAGGGGCAGAGAGAGAGGGAGACACAGAATCGGAAACAGGCTCCAGGCTCCGAGCCATCAGCCCAGAGCCCTACGGCCCGACGCGGGGCTCGAACTCACGGACCGCGAGATCGTGACCTGGCTGAAGTCAGACGCTTAACCGACTGCGCCACCTAGGCGCCCCAGGTTTCAATTCTTAAACACTAGTGATAGCCATTGTTTATGCCTTGGCTTCTGGAAGGTTTATTTATAAAGCCAGTAACCATAATGAAGGGTTTCCAATATAGGAATGATTGCAAGATGAAGTATCATTATATTCCAAGAAAACATTATTATTGTATGCTGATAAATGGAAACAAGGCAAAGCGGGTTTTCATAATGCATTTTATAACCAAAAAGAAATAATAGAGTTACAAAATATATACACTACTTAAGAATGAATGATACTGCAAATATATTTCTAGTTTTTCCCAGTCTGGGTGTAAGAATCTTAATTACATTACTTAGAGAGTATGACCCTACCCTGTCAGTTATCAATTTATTACAATTCTTGAATTAAATCTTAATAGGTTGAAAATTGGCTGAAATAGACAATCCTATAAGATGAAAAATATAAATATTTTATTCTATAATAAACTTTAAAAACTTTAGGAAAAAAGTAGAAATAATGTTCATTGTGGTTCTGATAGAAACTTCTAATTCTTTCGTACAAAATGGTGAAAATGAATAAGGAATGACTAACTGAAAACCCAATTTCTTCTAGTCTTGTAAATTATGTTAATCATTCACTCTATCACTTTTATCCTTCATCATAAATTAATAATACAAAATACTTCTTGAACTGAGTCATCTTCTTTTTTGTTATTCTAATTATATATGGGGAACATTTCAGGTTGGCTTAGAAATCTACTCAAGATCCAACTCAAAGGCAACTACTTTATGAGAAATTTTAGAGGTGTTAATCCCATATTTATGACATTTTCTTCTTTAACTTTTTTTTTTTAGCATGTATTTATGTTTGACAGAGACAGAACATGAGCATGGGAGGGTCAGAGAGAGAGGGAGATACAGAATCCGAAGCAGGCTCCAGGCTCTAATCTGTCAGCATGTCAGCACAGAGCCCGGCATAGGGCTTGAACCCATGAACCGTGAGATCATGACCTGAGCCAAAGTCAGATGCTCAACCAATTGAACCATTTGGGCGCCCTGAGGTTTTCCTTCTTTAAAATACTGTGCAATATCCTACTTTCTAGGACAATTTTATTTTTAGGTTTGGGGTGTCACGTCTTGTGGTATAATCAGAACTATCTCTGATCTGCAACATCCTTCTCCCCCTTGGGCTGGGGGAGTTCTTGTATTCTTGAGGAATAGCCTCCTGTGTCCTTAGTGGAAGAGAGATCCCTCTTTATGCATTAACTTGAAACCATGGGTACTTTCTACACAACACTGTTAAAGATCCTTCTTGACAGGATATTGTTTTAAATATAGCTATTTCCCATATACTTTCATGTAGACTGCACTTATGGCAATGCTGAGAATATCCAAAAGGATACTTAATAAAATCAGAACCCTGCCACTGAGTGCATAGAGCTTAAAAAGTATACAGATATGCAGTAGTCATGAAAGGTACGAGTTTTCCCTACTCAGCCACACCAAGATAGAGATGGCAAGACAACACATTCTCCATAAATGTTGACATTGGATTGATAACCATGTATGAACCACATGTATGTAGATACTTAGCACAGTAACTGGCACACTGCAGAGTATGGAATGATAAGCAAAATTAGGTCAATATGATTATGCTCTTATTGCTCTAATTTTCTGGGAAAATGTCCTTTTTAAAAAAAGCAGCACTTATTTTAAATCTGTGTAGCCCTACCTGGCCATAAAAGAATTGCTAGCAACTGCAAAAAATCCGCGGCAAGGATGGTCTGTGCCTTTGTTCTTAAACACCTCCAGCCTATTGGTTTAGAAAAAACAAAACAAACAAAAAAACCCAGACTACATTTATAAAGAAAAGCTCTCGCCTCCTGAGAGAGTCTGCTTGAAGCAATTTTGTCCAGTGGGTTAGAACGAGATCTGCAGGGAGCCAGGGAGAGGGCAGAGCTTCCAGAGGCCAAGCAGATAATGAATCGTTCAGCCTTTCAGTGGGAGAACTGTAGGAGCATGTGGTGTTTGGTGAAGACCAAGTCACAGACCCATGGAGTACACTGAAGGCTTTGCCATTTGAGGAGGGATTAAATGCTCACAGGAGAAAAAGCAAAACCAGACACTTACACCTTTGCAAAAACAATTGGGGAGATAAGGAACTGCTGTCACTTTCCCTTGCATAGTGAGACTATGGACCTGGACTCTTCTTTTGACAGAACTGTAGAGATGGCACTAATAGAAAGCAGACCACACTGAGACACGGAATCTGATTCCTCTCCTATTCTCCTCCCTGACCTGAGGGAATTGAGACTTAGGCAAAGAAGGAGAAACTGCTGTGTGAAATGAAAACATAGTACACTGGAAGGAAAGAAATGAATTTGTTCTTTTCGAAATTAGGAAGGGAGGGAGGGAGGAAGGAAATAAAGCAAAGTTAGATCAGAATACAAAAAGAGGAAGAACATTGCAGAGACTTGTAGTGGGGCCCTTTATAATATCTTTTAAAGAGAAGTAGACAGGGCAGAATATCCAAACCTGTCTGCTGGTAGCCACAAACTCAGCACACCATGGCTTGTCAGCAGAGCACAAACACTAAAGGCAAATTTAGTGTTGACTTTTCTCAATATTTGGATCCCCATCAAAATAATGGAATTTGAGTGGTTTTGTGTTCTGGCAGGCACTCAACAGCGCAAAGCAAGGAATGAGAGAGATGGCAAAGGGGTTGCCATAGATTCTTCTCTAAGAGTCCCTGTCAGGGAGGTATCTGAAGGGTGACGCATGGCTCTTTCTTGGGGGGAGCATGGGTTTGGCCATTTACCATGAATTCCTTCAACTATCAGTTCACTATGTTCATAGTGCCTTCCCTGATTGCCTTATTGAAATTGTCCTCCACTCATATTCCTGTCATTCTCTAGTTCCATTCCTCTTTCTTTGCATTGTTCCACATACCTGCACACGTGTGTGAGCACACACACACACACACACACACACACTTCTTATATACATATGTGTATATAATATTTTTTTGTCTTCCCAATTAGAATGTAAACTCCCAAAGGATAAACAAAAAATATAAACCTTTGTCTTATTCTAGTGTTGGCACCAAACCTGATGCCTATCAAAATGTCTAGCTTACATTAAGATCCAGATAAATATTTAATAATAAATTAATGGGATAATCAATGAATGAATAAATCATAAAAACATATAAATAAGTAAGAATAACCCCCCTGGGCTAAATCCTAAAAGGTAGATAGGTAGGTAGATAGATAGGGAATAGTATTAGAACATATAACAGGACATTGACCGTTTAGGTATGGGTGGGATTGAGTTTTTCTAAATATAGATAACATGATGAGCAAAAGCTCAGAGTGATAAACACAGCATTCATTGGTAATGGCAAATGGTCCCACACATTTTAAGTATAGTTTCTGCAAGAAGCATTAGGAGAGGAAGCTTGATTTAAGCTTGGTTTGTTGTCTTCAACACTGACAATTTTGAGGTGTTTGGCCTATGAAAATTGCTAATTCTTTTTAATATAAGCAACACAGATTCAAAAGGATCTTAGGACCTCATATGATATGGAAACCTTTGTCAGTTAAGCCTCTTCTAGTCTCTCAGATGACAAAATCAAAGCAAGGCCCCTGACATAAACAGTGAAACCCATGTTTGCACTTCTTGAGAACAAGAGAAATCTCTTACCCATGATCATATGTTCAGCATCAAACACATATTAGATGCTAAAAAAAATGTTACAGAGTAGGAATGATTAGAGAAGTGGTAAGAAAGGAAAAAGAGAGCCATTAAATAGTGAATATCACTAAAATCAATGAAGAGAGAATCCAAAAAAAATTCTGTATAGGGTCTGGAATTTGTAAAGACTACAACTTAAGAGTTATTTTAAGCTATTTTAGGGGTAACCAAGGATACTCAAGCTAGTGAAGAGTTTAAAAGAAAGATTCTAATGTCAAATTGTGTAGGATTAAGTCTCACTAACAAAAGTGCGGCAATTGGCCTAACTTCTCCAAGAGATGGTTTCTTCATCCATAAGTAATTATAACAAAGTGGCTTACAGCAATGTTATGAGGATTTCATGAGAGGATCCGTACAACATACTTTCTTCAAGTCTGGAATAGAAAAGTGGTTACATAGCAGGTGCTGTTATTATTTTGTTATGGATATTATCATTCAAAAGGAACGACTCAGGGGGAAAAAAGTAAGAGAATGAGATTCAAAGCAAGAAAGACAGAAAATAATAGCAGTTCCACCCCTTCTGCCAAATCTAGCATCAGAGAAAAACGTCTCCTGGCCAGCTGCAGGTTCTAAGAAAGGCTGTAGTCTGCCTGATCTTTGCAAGAGACAATAGCGCAATGGAACACACAGAGGTTTGGCTTAGAACCTACCTTGGGATCAAGACAGGTTCCTTCATTTCCTCATGGAAATTCAGGGGTCTTAGCAGAAGGCAGCATAAAACAATGGAGAACATCTTATTCATCGCAGGTGTAGTTTCAACCACAGATATTTTTGATGTGTACCTTCACAGTTTACAAAATGATGTATAGAAATAGGATTTGGTTTGAGTCAATGAAGGGCACACCCAGTGCCATTAGGATTGGGCACAGTGGTATATTCAGCTAACTAACAGTTTGGCTGAATTTGATTAACTGTATGTCCAAATCAGAATGTATTTACTGCTGCCTCCGTAAACTGTTCTGTCCAATCCACACATTTACTTGCAAAAGTGGAAAGATTTGCAACAGTCAGTTCTACTGGCTTGATCCCTCTAAAGAAGGATAATTCCATGAAACTTTTTAAACTGTTTCAGAGGGGAACATTTCAACCCAAGCTTGTATTATTTTTAGTAACATATTTCTTTACATTCTCACTATGCGTAGGGTAGCACTGCTCTTACTTTGTTATGTTCCTCAAACTCACAAAATTCATTCACAGGTGAGGTGAAAAAGGTTCCTTAGGTAAGTTTGCATAAAAGTTCTACCTGATGGAAGTTACTTCCACACACATCATTTTATACTCCCAACGACCTATCTTGGGTCAGATTCCCTAGAAGTAGAGCCTGAGATTGAGATTCCTATATAAGCAATTTTTTTTTAAAAAATTCTCTTAGGAGAAACTCTAAGGAGGTGAAGGAAGAAGAATAGACAGGGAAAAGCGAAGCAGAAATATGGATTTAGTGGAAATCTTGTCTTTGAGAAGAAGCCAGTGGTGTCATGGGGAACCCTGGAACATGGATGGTACCACGGAGTTGTCTGACCATGTATACTCTATATTAGTAATTGGATACAGTCTACTACTGAGGTTGGGGCATAGCTCCTGAGCTAGGAAGCTTTGATCACTTGAGCCAGCTCTCCAGAAAAGACCACATTCAGGAGCTAATAGCAGCCATCCTGTACATAAATGAGATGTGTGCCCTGGGCCAGGAAAGGAGATCTAGACAGGACTCCCATGGCATCTGCTATACTTCATCCCTTGCGTATCTCAGATCCCCTTGCTTATCAGATTCAACTCCCTCTATTCCATCATGTTTTTTCCAGGATTGTGAACATTTGTAGTTTTGGGTAAGGTTATACTCTCTCCTGCTACAGCTAGACCTGCCACAAAGTAGCCACAGCTCTACCTCCTTATGATACTCAGGACCACTTAGACCCACCAACTTGGTAACTACTTCTCTTGCCTTTAGGTTTACTGGCTTGAGGAGTCTAAAGTAACCAGGTGGCTATCATAGCTTTAAGTTTGATGGAATTCTGTATCTTCTTCTGGGAACCAGGACTTCTAGACCCACAGAAACGAGTGTTGTCAGGACAAGAAGAGCAGATTACTAAACTGAGTCACTGGAAATGATAATGAGCAGCACTTTTTCTCCTTCCACTTCTTACTTCATGGACCCATACCTATTGGGCACTCAGTACCATTTAATGGCCATTGGTGTAAATCGTGCATTGCACTGTGAAGGGTAACACCCTATTATCATAGGTATCATCTCCCTTATGATACCTCAGCTATGTTGTCTCAAGTTCATGTCATCACACTACTAAAGCCAGAAGTTCTTATTGGGTATATTGTAGGAAAGCACCACTGTGAGTAGTTATTGACAAACTTTGGTAGGTAACTTACATGAAATTAGAGAGAGAGTTCTGTGATGTTTCTTTCTCCTCTTATAAGGACAGCATTCCTCTTGGATTAGGGCCCTGTCCTTACAACCTCATTTAACCTTAATTATCTCCCTTAAAGGCATTAACTACAAATATAGTCACAATGGGGCTTTGGGCTTGAACATATAAATTTTGGGGGAACATAGTTTAGTCTCTCACAACACCTAGTTGAGGGGCCATATAATTTGCAGTAGAGAATTATATAACATTCAAAGGCCCCTCCAAGAATAGAACAAGAATCTTACCCAGAGATATCTAGGGACCATGTAGCTAGAACTCCTCTAGAAATGGGTGCTGTTTTTGCCATCAAATCTTCAGAGTAGGCACAGCAGAAATCCATCATCATATGAAAGTAATAAATTTTCATTTGGGCTTGAATAGCTCCAGGGGGGCATAAGTGAACTATAAAAGTTGGTAGTTTAGACTTTCCTGTTACCCACCAGGGTTATATTGACACTTTTTAAAGTTATTATTTAAGTAGGTTTCATGCCCAGTACAGAGGCCAATGCAGGACTTGAACACACAACACTGAGATCAAGATTTGAGCTGAGATCAAGAGTCAGACTCTTGGGTGACTGAGCCACCCAGGCACCCCTATAGTGTACTTTTATCTAAGTTCACATTTATGGCTTCATAGGGTTAACCTAGCATTAGCAGAAGGGGTAAGAAAAATCATGATGTTAATTCATAAGTGGCTTGGCAAGGTATGTTACTGTTAACACAAAGTTAACAGATACTGCATTCTGTGACCACTGTGGGTGGGGATGGGTTCTGAAAGATGGTGATGAGAAGAAATCCTCCTAATGGGAGAGCTTTGGGTAGGTCACTGACAGAATCTTATGCAATAACTCTTTTCTTTCTTTTCTCTCTTTCTCTCTTTCTTTCTCTCTTTCTTTCTTTCTTTCTTTCTTTCTTTCTTTCTTTCTTTCTTTTAATGTTTACTTATTTTTGAGAGAGAGAGACAGAGCATGAGCAGGGAAGGGGCAGAGATAGAGAGAGAGAAACAGAATCTGAAACAGGCTTCTGGCTCTGAGATGTCAGCATAGAACCTGATGTGGGGCTTGACCTCATGAACTGTGAGATTATGAACTGAGCCGAAGTCAGAAGCTTAAATGACTGAGCCACCTGGCACCCCTGCATTAACGATTGTTAATGTCAGTTAGTTTGGCTGTTTTTCAGGGAGGAAGCAGAATTTCTGAATAATTTGCCCAAGGTCTCAAAACATCTAAGATTACAAAACAATGTCTTCTACATGCACATCCCCCCCACTTTTCAGATAGCTTAAAAAAAAAAAAAAAGAAAAAGAAAAGAAAAAAGAAACAAAGACCCTGGACTCTTCCCCGGGCTCCTCACAGACCTCTCATGCTTTTATGGGTGAAAATAAACTAGTCTTTCCGTGTGCTGTAAGGAGGTGAGGACTGAAGTTCTGGTTCCTCTCCAGGAACATAGAAATTTCAGAGTTGTTGACTGTATTTCATGTAAGTTCTGCCAATTGTTTATTTTATGGCTGAGCCCAAGTTCTGGAAATGATAGCCCTTTCAACAAAAGAGATGTATGTATGTTTTATGAATGTCAGTATATATTCAAAAGACTCATATAACATGCAGCATATTTCATATGTAATATATAACATGTAATTATATAGATAGATATAGATATATCTAGTCAAAATATTTGTGAGCTTTCAAATGGCAAAGTAAAGGAACATAACAAAAGGTGAGGTGTGTTAGGTCCCCTCTCAGAGCGACAGTTTCCTTTAATGGGAGTATTATTTATTAATGTTTATTTATTTATTTTGAGAGAGAGAGAGAGAGAGAGTATGTGTGAGAGCGGGAGAGGAGCAGAGATAAGCAGGCTCTGCTCTGTTAGTGCAGAGCCCAATGCGGGGCTCTGTCTTACAAAGTGTGAAATCATGACATGAGCCAAAATTAAGAGTCAGACGCTTACCACCTGAGCTACACAGGTGCCCTTTTAATGGGAATATTAATAATGATATATTACATGGTTACTAGCAGGATCAAGTAAGTTGATATTCATGAAAAAAAAGCTTAATAAACATTAAATGTTACATGAAGGGCCAACCTGTAAGTCTCTTTGCTCATAATTTGATGGCTGGTTCATTCACGGTGCCTAGAACTTTAGACACATTCAATAAGTACTATTGAAATATATTAAAATTAATAAATATTAGTAATTATTTCTAAGGTGTTGAGACCCTCCTATGAGATGTCTGCTGATTATTTGTTTCTGCATGATAAACTCTCTTAGTATTAACTTACTATTTCTGTTTAAATAAACAAATGTGAAAAAGCTTTTGTAAATATGCCAGTATTTTCTTAATCCAGTGAGCTTTTAATTATGGCAGTAATTGCATAACTAGTTCCCACTGAAGGGAATTCCATACACATACCAAAGTGATCTTCTAAAACAATAACTGAGAGTAAACAAATGTACTTTGTTTAATTTTGTTTTGCTTTGAAAAAAAATTATGAACTAATTAAGTCACATAATTTAAATGAGAACTCCAAGAGGCAGATATCTTTGTCCCTATTTGAACAAACAAACAAAAGATCAAAACAATGTTGTGGTAGGCTATGGGGGAGGGGGATAGCTTTATTTTAACTAAATGGAATTAAATTAAAACCTTAAAAAACAGAAAAAGAAAAAAATGGCTGCAATCATTTTTCTCCCTGGTTCCACTTGCTTTTGTTCCCTGGCTTGACAGCCTGTTCCATCAAAAGGTGTGCCCATTTCATGGGGCGCCTGGGTGGCTCAGTCAGATGACTTCGCCTCAGGTCATGATCTCATAGTCCGTGAGTTCGAGCCCTGCGTCTGGCTCTGTGCTGACAGCTCAGAGCCTGCAGCCTGCTTCGGATTCTGTGTCTCCCTCTCTCTGACCCTCCTCTATTCATGCTCTGTCTCTCTCTGTCTCAAAAATAAACAAATATTTTAAAAAATTAAAAAAGGAGTGCCCATTTCTGTACCTCTTATGTCTGGCCTTAAGACTTGTTTTGTTAATAGAATCAGTGTAAGTGACACTGTGAAAAGTTTTGAGTCTCAAGTGTCTTTGCCTACCTCATTCATCCATTCATTCATCCATCCATATTCATTCATATTCATTCTCTCTCACTCACCCTTACCTCTGCCATTAAAATAAATCTGGGTCAGGGTGTCTTGGTGGCTCAGTCAGTTAAGTGTCCTACTTTGGCTCAGCTCGTGATCTCACTGTTGGAGTTTGAGCCTCACATCCAGTTCTGTGCTGACAACTCAGAGCCTGGAGCCTGTTTCAGAATCGATGTCTCTCTCTCTCTCTCTGTTCCTCCCCCACTCGCACTCTGTCAAAAATAAATAAACACTAAAAAAATTTTAAATAAGTTTAGGTCATCCACTAGACAATGAGAGTTCATTTCTTCTTCTTACTGTTCCATAGATCTGAGAAAGTCCAGTAATGACCAACAGGCCTCTCATTTGACTCACACCTGACCTAGAGAGCCCTGCTGACATCAGAAGAACTACCCAGCAAAGCACAACCTTATTAGGTTAAAAGCATAGTTGTTGTTTTCACCCAGTAAGTTTGGGTGTGGTTTTTTCTACACCCAATAATGGATCCAGAGATTTACATAAATGTTGATTATCTGCCATTGTGAGAGAAGGGAGTGGTTTGAGACCAGGGATACTGGTCAAGTATAATACTTCACATATGTCTGCATTCCTGCCCCATTGTGATACATTAAAAACTTAGTGCCATTTCTAGAGTTAAATAAAATATTGTATAAAACTTTTCCAGATATCCACATGGCCTCACTTCCTATAGACCTATAGTAGTCACTTGTCACCTTTACAAAAAGACTTTTTTTGGGCCACCCCATCTAAGAGAGTATAAGAACTCTTATCTTTGCCTTGCTTCATTTTTTCCATAGCACTTACCATCACTTGAATTTACATACCTGTTTGTTTTTCTGCTTCTCCTAAACTGCTTCTAAAAGTTGACCTTCCCAGGGTCACTGGTTTTATATTTTTGGTTCATGGCTCAATTTCTAGTGCTCAGTATATTATCAGTAGGTATCAATGGATAAATCTCTATTCTCAACCAGATTCCCTAATGTTCTCCCAATATGCCCATGATATCCATCAAGGTCTAAAGAAGCAGGAAGAAAGTGTCCTAGTGAATTTTCTGATTCTCTTTATTTTACAGTTGCTAAATATATTTTACCTATTAATTTGAAGTTTAGTTTCGTTGTGACTGCCACTTAACCTCATGCTTAATCCTTGAATCACTAATTCTAATTTTGCCTGCTCTTGGAAAGGAAAAAGAAATTCTTTTTAATAACTGTCTCTAGATTAAAGCTGGATATTTAAACCTAAGTTTCCTTTTGGATCTTTGAAAAAGGCATAGCTCTCTGGTGCAACTATTAGATGGGACTCAATACAGATAAATGATATTATGTCATCAGTTAAAACCTCTCTTTTAAACTTTACTTGAACAAATAATGGCTAAAAGGATAGGTTCTCTAGATGAATATGTTAGAACATGGTGCTTTGTTTAACTGACTTTATAACTTTGGGGAGACAGATCTGGTTGGCTAGGAACACTAATAGATAGAAGCATAATTATCACATAAAACCTATAAAACTCAGAATGAATTGATCTTAATATCACTGTCCCTCCATAGCCAGTAAGAAAACCTCTATTTTACCAGAGGAATACAGAATAAAGCCATCTGGATTATTGGAGAAAAGAGCATTCAAGTGACTTAGATTAACCCGAGCCTTATTTTCCGAGGGAATAGCTTCAACCATCCAGCTAGAAAGGATGTCAATTTAGAACTCAGTTTGATGTAAAGGGAAAGGGAAGATTAAGATAATTAATTGGCATCTGACCATGTTTAAAGAGTGGGAAGGTTTGGGATGGAAAACAATCTCAGTAAATTGCATTATAATTATGAGAAGAAAACAGGGTCTATCTCATTGCCTGCAGGAAGCAAGAAATAAAGAGTCAGTATAACTTTTTTCTTTATGAGGTGCTCAGAGTCTGCAAAACATTATTGCTGTTGCCATCAGTTGAGAAAAAGTGATATATTAAAGAAGGCTATAAATCCAATTTGTTATACTAGATACCTATAATGGATGTAAAGCCATATATTTGTTTCCTTAAAAAATAACCTCTGTGATAGATTGTTTGCAGAAATAGCTACATTTATTTTACTTTCTATCGTCAAGCCCCTTTACAGTGTGAGATTGCTGTTTCTCCCATCAAGAAAGAGTGTCTGTTTTTCCCCCATTTGAATCTGGGATATTTATGTCTTGATTTTCTTCAAAACTGTTGCAGATGTGACATCATGCTAGGTGACCTCATGAGGCCTTGAAAACTTGTCCTGGTTCTCTTTTGTCCCCACTGTGCCATGAGAACAAGCCCCTGACTAGACTTTCTGGAGGATGAGAGACAAAGTCAGATTCCGGTTTTCATTTTTGGATTTAGAGTGTTGAGCCAATATCAGAAAAGCCAGTTTACACTTGTCCCAAGATAGCAATTTATATGTATGGTGCGTTGAGAACTACTGGTAATAATTCCTACTACTTCAGGCCAAAGAACTGCCTAGTTGATCTGAAGACTGTAACCTAATAAATAGTTATTGGACTAAGCCACTGAGTGCTTTGGTGTTTGGTTATGCCACAAGAACTACTAATCAGGCAGCTAACAGTTGGACTTATAACATGTAACCTGAAATTGTAACAGAGGGAATGAAATATTCCGATTGTGATAAAAACAACCTATCAGGCGCTAGTGATTGTATTAATGGAATAAGCCAAGAAGATAAAAAAATATCTTAAGATTTGGCCTAAATTATTGTGGTCCCAGACTATATTCTTACCCCACTGCTGCATTCATCAATATGCTAGGAGCCACTGTCATCAAAATATGTTCTTACCCAGCACAGTATCTGTTGATATTTCAGGATTTTAAAGCCAAAAGTGAATATAAGTCTACTTGTTTTTGAAAGTAGAATTCCCTACTGCTAAATCAAATGAGACCTTCAAGTATGAAAAGTAGGTAGAATTAGAACGAGGAAGCATCAGAATTTCTGCGTCACTTCAAATGCATTTGTCTATTTAGGAGAACTTGGAAGTCATAACTGATTTGAAAACAGGTAGAAACTTGAGAGTTCTTCTGATGCTTCATATCTTTCATGGTTTGCTCTATAATAGACAGTGAAGTCAAAAATCCTTTATGGAGAATAGACAACTTGCATCGCGTAGTCTTTTGTCTTTGACTTCAGCCCTGTCTCCCATCACTCACTTTTAACCCCCATCTGAACTTCAGTTGCATTAATTTGCTAACCATTTGTCTGCCTCGTGCTATCCTGTCCACCACATTGCCTTTGGTTTCATTTCACCATCTGCCTGAAACGTAGCTGAAACGTAGCACGTAGGTGCTATGTTAGTCGAGAAAACTCATATTCATTCTTTTCATTACAGTAGAAAAACAGTGACCCAGTTGTTCACATTTCAGTGATGAAAGAGAAATAACTGGAGAGTCCTTGGAAGTCAACCATAATACACACACACACACACACACACACACACACACACACACTCACATATATGTAAAATAGCTTGTCATTCAGAGAGCCTGAGTTTTGTTTGTTTTTTTACATAGACAGAGAAAAGTTCTAGAAATTTCCATCAAGAAACAGAAGGATAAATGCCATCCCTGCAAACTGTGTGTGTGGTACAGTATACAAATAGATACCACTTAAGAAGTTATAGGTGAAGTCGATATACCCGAATTTCACCTAAAGCAAGGACACAGAGGAATCTTGAGAACATAGAGAGCTTTGCTAATAACATGGTGTGACAGCCAGGGGGAAAGGCAAAGAGTTGGGGTATATAGAAACAGGATATAGCAAAATAAGATAGGAGATGTACAGATGTGGAAAGAAGCTGAGAAGCTAGTGGTGACTGCACTAACAGATGTAGAATAATCAGGATTGATTTCAGAGAATATGTAGAGAGATTTAAGGGGTGGCAGTTCTATAGCCTCTTTACTAATAGGATATGTAGGTTGTTCAGTACCACGGTTCTGGTAAAATATAGCTTCATCATAAGAGGTATGAACCAGAGTTCTACTTTGTCCCTTACATGTGCTATTGATTATGTCCAGGCCAAAAGTGAAGACTTCTTCATAAAAGCATATAGTATTTAAGAAACCAGAGGTTGATAGTCCTGCTTCAGATATCCTCTGCCTGTTGTGTGGATTCATCTTCCAAGTCAGTTCAGCAGTTAAGAGTGCATTTAGTGTGTCCAAAGTCACCTAAGTATTAAGTACAAAGATGTTGCTGATAAGCTTCCTGGAAGGGAGTTATTTTTAACAAGATAATGATAGGACAAACTTAAAGATAAAATTTATTTTTTTGATGTATTTGGAACATCAAAGTGGCTTTGTAAATTTTTCAGAGTTGTATACTTGGGATTTAACATACAAAAATTTCAGATTATCAGAGTCCAGTAATAACTTTGAGTACATCTCGTGGAAACCTTTCATTTTTTGAATGAAGAAAGCAAAATGACTTCTCTAAGGCAATCTGGCTAGGCCTAACTAAATAAGATAACTAGTCCTGGGATTTCTTTCACCTCTTTTTGAAAGACCCTAATAAGGAAGTATTTTTTGAAGAGAAAAAAATAAAAAATGTAAATGGTCTGTCAAATATCTAGGAAAGAATTGTGAGGAAAAAAATAAGGAAGTTTTTATACCTAAGGCTTCCAAGTTGGCACAAGCAGTGTCATGAGAAGTTAGTCTTGAGTAGAAGACTAAAGGATTCGGGTAGAAGTGAATTATGGAAATAAGATAATACTACACTTGAGGTATACAAAATATACAGGTGAAGAAAATGGAAGCTCACATTATTGATCTGGGAGACAAAAAAATCCTTTTTTCTCCTTCCACACATACCTTCGCTTTATTTTCTTCATTTCTCTCCACATAAACCTTCTTGCACATTATATAGCTATCCTCCCACTTACAAGGAGAACAACCAGAGATGCTCTTCTAAATCTCTTTGAGTCTCAGGTTCCATATCTGTCCCAGGGACGATAATTGCACATGGCCTCTCTTCCATTTCAATGTTTATTCTGAAGCTCAGAAGGATTGACCTACTAAGGAATAAGGGGGTATTTAATAAGGATGCTAGGATTTGGTCCAAGAAGTTTCAGGCAATTCAGTACACTGAAGTCTACAGTTTCACTTAATTTAAAATCTTAAGTGAGACTATAATAGCAGTTAATTACTCTAAACTTTATTTCATTTGAATGCTTGTGGTATGATTCATTTAAATGCCTGCTATAATAAAATCAACAATAGCAATAAAAATTCCTTGAATTTGTTACCACTATTTGATTGGATCTTCACTGAATGTATAAGTTTATAATAGTATTATATGACAAAAATATTCTTTTTTTTAAGGCAAAGCCACTTCATCATCATTGCAGAACTCATCTGAAAAATTATAGTTTAGATTTTAGTTTAGGTTTTAATTCCGGTTTTACCTCTCATAGCAGTGTTTTTTTTTTGACCTCCCCTCCCCACACCCCGCACAATCAGTAAGTGTATATCCTCTGAGTGCTTGATATGTTTTATTCTGATAAATACATTTATGTAAAAATAATAAACCATAATTATAGGATTTTAGAGAAATAAATAATTTTCTTGATTACATAAAAATATTTAATAAGAACACATTTGAAACATCTCATAAACATAGATGATTTTTCAATGTTTTCTCACAAAGTTACTCTATTCCCTAAAGAGGCCATAATTTTTCCATATTAATTCTCAAAATACTAACTTTAAGAATGAAAGGGTTATGCTAATAATGATTAAAGATGCAGTTAAAATTGGGATAAATGTTTCAAGACAATAAAACTAAAAAAGAATCTAAACAGCACTGAATTGCACAAATGTCTGGGGAAATCTATGAATTAAGTATAGATCATCATCTCATAGTAACCTTTGATAGTTCTCATTAAAACTGCAGCAGTAGAATCTGTTAGAGGCCTCCAGAGAGATATTATGTGTAAATGCAGAAATTAAAAAATGAATATTGAATGATCCTATTGAGAAATTAAAGCCATTCAATTGTGTTAATGGTGGTAAAGTATCAGATCTATGTTTTTCATCTGTTCCTCTAAAAAGAAAATGAAAGTCTACATCTAATTTACAGATTTAATAAAACACAACTCAAATAACACCTATTTTGCAAAGAAACTAGCATTCAGCATTTTATAAAGTATCATATATATAGTATGTGTATATATATTATATGTATATATGTGTATATTTATGCATGCATTTACACACATACATATTTTAAAATGTCACATCTTTGGGCACTACACTTTCAGCTTACTAACATAAGTTTGGGATAATGACAACATTCAACTCAACCTTTCTCTTTTAGAATAACCTGATAATATCTGACAATATCATTCAGGTCATAGGTCTGCATAATATCAGAATGAATATGACACTATTTGAAAAAAAGTGAGTTCCTGAGGAAAGAGAAGAAAATTTATTTTTGTCACACATATACATTTACAGTTTTACAGAAGTTTAGTATTTTATTTTGTTTTATTTTATTTTGTTTTATTCTATTTCTGAGAGACAGAGAGAAACAGAGCACGAGCAGGGGAGGGGCAGAGAGAGAGGGAGACACAGAATCTGAAGTAGGTTCCAGGCTCTGAACTGTAAGCGCACAGCGTGATGTGGGGCTCAAACTCACAAACTGTGAGATCGTGACCTGAGCTGAAGTTGGACACTTAACCGACTGAGCCACTCAGGTGCCCCTACAGAAGTTTAAATATAAGAATCCACCATAGACATTATCCAGTTTCATCCAATGTTCTTACCTTTTTAAAAAAAAGTGTGAATAGTAAAGATACGCAGAGAGGTTACATATTTTCGTACAAAATCACAAAGCCAGCTAACGAGTGTTCTCAAAGTAGAACCCACACTAGTCCAGGTCATCATGCTCCACAAAGCCACATGACTACGCTTATTTTCACTTTGCCTTGAGGGTTGGTCAGGAATTAACCTTCATTTCAGAGAAAGAAGATTAGTCTTAAGGAAAATAGCTTATCATGATAATCCTTTATAAATTTGTTCTTCCACAGACAACTCAAGGCATTGCACTGGACACTGGGGGTAAACAAAAAGGAATTGTCCCTTCATCTCAGGAGAGAGAAAACATTAACTAATAATATAAGTATTTAGGAGAGCCAGGTATATGGCACTAAGTATGAGAGTGTGGTGTTCATTGGGACTAGGAGAGGTCAATGAAGAAAGACTTACTTAAGGAGATAACATTTCAAAGGTCAGCATGATCCAGACTAGTACAGAAGCAAGAAGCAGGAAGTCCAAATAGAAGGGATACACAAGAACTTTTTTTTAAAGATTGCTCTGTATTTGGAAGGTTTTACCTTAAAAATAATGCTCTTGTTGGGATCCTGTTTGTTTTAAAGTCATCGTTTCCATTACTGGGTTTAAATGTTGGAGCAAGTACAGGTGAAAGATTCTACTCCTGCCTCTAGTCATTCGTGAAGAGACACAGTTCTCACATTGACCATGGTGTCTCCTGGCTCGGATATCTGAGGGTGGAATTTTAGCCATGAGGCATCCTGTATTAGGCTGTCTACTTCTTGGCAACATTATAAGCATTGGCAGAAAGAAGGGGGACACACACTTCAATACTGCCAGCCAATTATTACCTGAATAAAAGCAGCTCATATTTTAGGGCCAAATTATTCCTATCATAGCAAAGTCTCTTTATGAATTCATTATGTGAATTTCAGCTCTCAAAGCAAGTTTTATAAAAATGAAATGTTTGTTTTTTCTTTCTGTGTAGAAGCCCTTGGATTGTCATGAACCATCTCTTCCTTTGGTGAATTTTTGATGATGCTTAGTTTTGGAAATGCAGTTTTAGATCCAAAGTGTGTGTAATCATATTGGTGGCTAATGGTAAAACATCAGTCAGGCTTTGGGCCAAAAGCAATCTATGAGATAAAATAGAAAGATAAAGCTTTGTATGTCAGCGATCTGTCATTTCCCTCAACCTCAACACCTAAAGCCCATACCTGCCTACCCACCACGTATTTTCATCTTAGTTCTTCTGTATGTGCTTTAATTTATGTAGGCTACCTGCCTAAATACCAAGGGCCAAGGGGTAGTCAGATGCTAAGTATATCAAAAATTGCCTCTGTAAAATACCAGCAGAGCTATGAATTTGTTCTTTTATTCAGTTATGCAAACACAGCATTTGCTGTTGTGTTAGTCATGGGCATAGATACAAAGCCATTTTTATGATATTGTAGGGTAGCTGCTATTTCTTTTTTCTCAGTCAAATGCCTTCAAGGGGATGCCCAATATTTCTTGATACTTTTTTTCCACCTCCCCATATAGTTTGCATATATTAGGACTCTCTCTGTCCCCAGACTTTGAAATCCTCATAGGATACTTGACCCCAAGAATCGGAAAACTTTTTCTATAAAGAGCCACAGAGTACATATTTGGTCTTTGTGGGTCATAGGACTGCAACTCAGCTTCTCAATTCTATTCAAATATGTTCAACGTAAACAAGTGGGCATGTCTGTGTTTTAATCTTAATTAAAGAAAAACAAAACAACAGGCAGCAGACCAGATTTACACAATGGTCTAGTTTTCTAGTTCTATATCTAAGCTTTCTGGGGCTAGACTTTGGTGTTGTTTCCACTCATTTTGGTTGATACCACATTTTTGGAACTAGTCGAGTTTTGTCTAATAACATTATGTTCTGTGCTACTTATGACTGTGTCCTCAGTTTGGTCATCTCATGGACTTCCATGTTCAGTTGCAAAAAAGGGAATATGATGGCTTTAGCTGTAAAGACTATTAATTAACTTACTTAACAAGAAATCTGTAGGTAGGTGGTCCCAGGTCTGTTACGTTAGCTCGTAAATATATCCAAGGACCCCAAGCCAACTGCATATCTGTTACTTATGTCATAGACACAACAGTTATTATAGGTTTAAGCACCCTCATACCAACATACATGGTAGATTTAAGGACTGTATCGTTTACTTCAGGGAGGGAAGTCCTCTTTCTGATTTACATTTAATTCTCATTACCTGGAACTGAGTCATATGCTTACCCCTAGAGTAACCATTAGCAATTAAGGACTGAAATTATCTCATTCAGGTCAATTAGGATTTATTTCCTAGTGCAACTAAAGAGTTTTGCCTTTCCTGAGGGTAAGAGTACTTTCCTGGCTGGCCAAAAACAGTGTGGTTGTTACCAGGTAATGGTGTGGGATAGCTCGGTGATAATGGTAATAGTCCTGTCATTCTTGGTAAGCAATAAGAGCACTGACTCTCCTCTTCCCTTCTAGTATGAATTTGGATGTATAGTGTAACCTCTGTCTGCTTGAACTCTGCCTGTGAAAAATGAGCATGATAAAGTAGCATCTTAGATCTCGTGGAAGTAGGAGACATTGGAACATATTCCATAGCCTCCAAGTACTCAATTCTGCATAGACCTGGTATAGATTGTTAAAAGTTTGATTAAAGAGTATACTCAAAAGACACTTTTGTTGTTGCTGAAAGCTCAGCCGAGGATGCTGTGTCTTGTCTGCAACCCACCGTTTTTCTAAATTACCAATTTATAAAAGTTCTGTTTCAGAAACACTCTGCATAATGTACCTGTTGTCTTACCTTTTCCTATTTTTGAAACAAATCAGTAGCAAGGGGACATATTTCATTTATTTCCATTTTTTCAGAGATAAAAGACTGAATGACCTGTTAGGTGTTTTGTGTAGAGATAATATAATCATGGCAGGCTTGCCTTTGAGCAAGTATCTTCCCATGATCTTCCACAGGATCTTGGAAAATTCATGAGGACAGGAGAGGGGGCAAGAGGAACAGGGGTGTTAGATTTAAGGATCAGTAGTTTCACAAATTCCCGACTCTTTTCACTCTATTCTTTTCAGGAAGAATATCTTTTGAGGGCAGCTGTGTGACAAAAGATGAGTCTTGCTTGCTCCCCTCAACCCTGCAACACTGAAATAAACGTACCACTCCAACAACAATGTAGAGTTGATGGCACTCAAGTGCAAATGACCACTTCTGTGATTACAGTGGCTGGCTAGGGGAAAGTCCTAAATTCAAAAGTTGCATTCAGGATTGCATTGACAGTGGGTTTAATGAAGCCACAACAATCACTCCTGACAGTTGAATCAGTGGTTGCAAATGATGGAGTGCTATTAGGATCACCTTGGCACCATTTCTGAAGTAGGATGCTGGCAGATGCTACAGGATTCTGTCAGGTTGTTAACTAAGCAGGGAATTACTCCCTAACAAAGCCATTGGCATTAGCATTTCCCCAAAGGAATAGGAGCAAATTCTCCTCATCTTTGCAGACATTCCCTAATCATAGATTGAATGACTGAATGACGAATGACCACTCATCCCAGTCCTGTGCCAAGAGATGGAGATAAAGGCATATATCCATACAGTTTTTGCCCTCAGTTAGCTTGATACCTATTCTCTTCTGTTTCCTTAACAAATTATTCTAAAGTGATGAGGGAGACTTTCAAAACAGGAAGTTGTGAGGCTGATTCTTGGAACATTCCTTATTTAGAGAATCGTAAAAGACATTTAGGGCAGAAGAAATTTAACATGTCTTACAATAGAATTGAAATTGTGGTAAGGACTTTTGGATCATGGAAAACTGATTTGGTCTGGTACACTAAAGGTTGTACAGAGAAGTAAAAGTGGTTGGAGACCTTTGGATCATACTATTAAAAGAATGAAATTTTTCCTAAAAGCAACTGATTACCCTTTAATTACGTTTTGTCATTGACGGGGAAGGGAATAATCCTCATGTTTCTTACTATCCAGGTATACAGGGAACATATACTAAGCTAAATCATTAGTGAGGAAAAATATATTAATTAAATGACAATATGTGTCAGTCCTGGACCTGCTAAATTGAGTTAGCTCAATTGTTTTAACAAAACAAAGCTCTAAATATACACAAAATTCTTAGAAGTTAAGTCAGGTCCTCAGCTAATTTCAGAACACATAAAGGACTGGAGGGTTAGAAAGAAGCAAAATAAAAGATTTTTAAAATGTGTCCTCTTACGTTTTGATTTAAATAGGATACTTTCTTTTTTACTGAATATGCACTAGCTACATAAAATCATTTTTGGAAAGGAAAGTATAAATACAAAATTAATACATATATGCATAACAACTCCTTGTATCTAAACTGCATTATACCAAAAAATTTTATATCCATTATCTCCATAAACCTTACCACCGCACAGTGGAATAGATGAAACAAATATTACAATGATTTCCAATGGTCGGAGCCATATAGCTAGTTCTAAATAAGACTCCAAGTTATTATAATCACTTTCATTAAACTTTCTGTGAAACAGTAGCATTTAAATTCCATATTATTTGTGAGCTTTTACAGTAGAAAGGGTGGGGAGGACAGAAACATATTTCATTTGCTTTAGGGACGAGAACAACAATAAGAATGGTGTTTTTCTACCTTTGTCAGTACAGAGGAAAGAAGAAGAGCTGTTGGATTTTAGGAAACTCCTGATTCAGGAATAGTTGGAGCGGCCTTAATGGACTGCTTCTGTTGTTTGAGCTAACATCTAAGGGGATTAGATTAAAGTTTCCCAAGACACACTTAATAAATCTAAAATTAGGGAGTTGTGTATATTTAAATACTTTGGAGGACGTGCTATTCCTTTGTTACGGACTACTTCTGTTTTTCTTCAGTTCTGAGACACTATCAGGTAGAATGGGACGGAATGTCAATTAGGACAAAAAAGAAAGAAAGAAAAAAGATACATGATTTCTATTGGCTTATGATAGGCTTTGCTAACTGATCATGCAAGCTTACCCACTGAGCCACAGAACCATTCTCAATTAATAGTCAATTAGTTTTTAAATTCAATTTGCATATGTAATCTGCAGCTAGTGTCATTTATTCCCTGAGACTCCCTTAAACTTAGGGGGAATTTGAACTCACGTTTGTAATATTCCAATACTGGTGTCATACCATCAGGCCTCCATGCCATAAGGAACTATAATGTCTGCCTAGTTTGGAGACTTGGATCTCGGAGACATGGCCACTAAATCAGCAAAAAAATTCAGAGATGGGCTTCACAGTATTCAAACATTCACCCATAAATAAAAATGCATACATTATAAAACATACATACATTTCCACAAACAGGCAAACTCCTATGCGCAATATTCATGAAACATCCTCTATTGCATTTTGCTTACACCATTAATATCTCAACCTGAAGAGAAATAAAGGTGAGGCAATACACTGCAGTCAGTTTGTAGAACATTGTCACAATTAGAGGTTCCAACTTTCATCCTTTCCTGATAATCTGGGCTTCCTTCAAATTCAGGGAGCGGGTGGAGGTCTTTCAATTCAAGTCCATTTAACAAATATTTTATTGCCTACATTTCTGAGTTACTCCTAAGTCCAGATATTGTAAACAATGAGAGCCCCGTATTGTCAATCAACTACTAGAGTTCTCTTTCTCTTGAATGTTTTTGTTTCCTCTGTACTTCATACTTTTATATATCTTTTAATACTCACCTCAGATGGCCTCTTTCTGTGAAGGTGTCTTAAGACCTCATGGCAGGTCTATTAGGTTCTTCTCCATGTCCCTATACCATACCATTCTATTCTCCCACATGCAAGACTCCTACTTCGGGAGTTTATTGCTTATGCATCTTTCAAAAGACATTGAGATTCTTCAGCACACACTCAAGAAATGTTTGCAAATATACTGCTATGTGTCATAATCTGTGCCTGGCTGAAGGTTGGAGAAAAAAAAGAACATAATTACCAGGTTCAAAGCATGTAAGCAAGGTTAGGAGTGTTACTTTGAGTCTCCAGACTCTCTAGAACCTGTAAAAACTATTTTGCATAGAATCCCTCACTGTATCCTTAACCTTGGCTCTCCTATTTCAACATTAGGGAAGTTGGATGAGCCATCATCCATGGCCTAAACATCCCCCTGCATGAGAAGGTTTGTATAGGAAGGGGAGTTGCATTCAAAATTTTGAATTTTAGTGATTTTAGAAAGCATTTACTTTGCTTCTCACCATGGTACAAATGAGAAAAGTGAGAATAATGGAGTTAAATTACTTTTATAATAGGAGTATTAACTGAGGCATTATATCCCAATTCATTACTACACTTGTCTTAATTCCTCATCCTGGATCTCTGCCACAACTCTCCCACCCCAGCCATCCTTTATATTATTCAGCAACAATATAGAATAACTCCTGGCTCCTCTGTATTCTAATGTACTTTAGACCATGAGTAAAAATGTAAGCCCTTTTTGTCTCTTAGGATATCTCATCCCACCTGTACGTGGTATAGGATTAATGCCTTTAGTTTAAAATAAAACTGAAGTCTAGGCTTAGTTTGTAGTCCTTGACATATTACAATACTTGAATATAGAAAAAAAAGAGACTCTAAAGAAAAAAAAAAGAGTAAGCCGGCATAAAGGACAGCATTATTAGTGTAAACCTATCTAGAAAAAAAAAAGTGCATCATGAGGTTGGTACAATGACTTTGACTTCTTACTTTCCTTTAAAAGGTATAATATATAATTTCTGGCAGTGCTTTTTTTTTTCTTTAGACTAATGATTCTGCTTTGTTATTTTTACAAAGCACTTAGCTACTACCTTTCTCTAAGAAAAGACTCTTTTATCTTTATCTCAATAGAAAATGTTTCCCGTCTTTCCCCAAACCACTATGACTCCTAATATGGCATTGTTCTTCAATCAATCCCACAGGTACCCATTACAGAGGCAGAATAATCTATTTTGAAAGAACCCAAAGGCATTTTCTTGTTCTCCAAAGTAGAGGAGTAGAGAAAAACCTCACAATTACCCTAACCACATAACATTTACAATGCAATTT
This sequence comes from Leopardus geoffroyi, assembly GCF_018350155.1. Taxonomy (NCBI): domain Eukaryota; kingdom Metazoa; phylum Chordata; class Mammalia; order Carnivora; family Felidae; genus Leopardus; species Leopardus geoffroyi. The sequence goes on along the minus strand of NC_059335.1, from coordinate 39,309,344 downwards.
TTGGGGAATAGCTTATAGAATACTAACCATTTTTGTATTCACTTAAAAATATTTATTGGGATCCCACTATGTTCCATATGTATTAAATGTTAATTTATTAATATAAATTACAACCTAAAGTTGATTTTATGCACAGATTACACATGAGAAAACTGAAGCCATGTGATAAGAAACCATAGAGTTGAATCAGTTACAATTGCTGTGGAATAAAACCACCCCAAAATACAGAGTTTTGAGATAATAACAATTTGCTAAGTTAAAATTCCGTGCATCAACATTCTAGGCTGTATTCCGCGATGTAGTTCCCCAGTGTTGGCTAAGTTACCTCATATATTGGTGGTCAGGCCTGGGTTGATTATGCAGGACAGCCTAATGGTTGACTCTCTGGTAACTGGAGTCCCTCAGCTCTCCTCCAGGAGGTCTTCCAGCTTCCAGTGGACTGATTTGGCATTTTTCTTCTTGTGGAGGCAATACTCCAAAAGAAAGTCAGCCCAATCCTGAATGAGAGTAAGCAGAGTATCCACATCTCCCCAGGCTTAGGCTCAAAAGTGATAGCAGAAGGCTAGCCAGGAGTCAGAGTAAGTAAAAAACAGAATCAGGGAAAAGGATGTTGAACTAGGGAAATTGACTTTCGACCCATCAATGCAATGAAATCACTATGATCTGATCTTTGACCCAAACTATCTCTTTGATACGCAAGGTGCATATACCCCTCCACAAATCGCCAAACATCTCACATAATTACATTATCAGGGTGTACAAAACCTTATGATCTACATCAGGTCTGGATGATGCAGTTCCTTGGAGGTGAGTTCTGTTGGTTCAGAGACCTATAAATTAAAAAAGCGAGTATCTGCCTCATACACACCAGTGTTCGATAACATAGAGACAGGGTAACTACAAGTGAGAGGGAGGAATCAGAGGCACATAGCGTCACTAATCCGTACTAATTCTGAAAACCCACTGGCCAAATATTGCCCATAAGCCATCACCCCCAAACACACACACTAAAAGTAAAGCATTTTGCTTAGGCTCATCTCCATAAGGCTAGATCTCCTGTGTATTGATAACCATGGTTCTTGGACCCACACTTTCGGTACTTTGCTCTGTTCTCTGAGATAGTTTTCTTTTTTCATCACTATCTTTGGTTTCTGCTGAAGAAATAATCTGTAGTGACAGTTGAGCAACTTTCTTCCTTCCTATACAAATTTGGAATCCCAGAGGACATTTAAGTGTTGGAATCGTCTAAACTTCTTTTTCATCCATCTAGATTCTTTTCTTTCCAAATAAATTCTCTTAAAATCTTGTGATGATCTATTAATCTCATTCAACCCAATTTTATAAAACCACAGTCACAAAAAAGGTTTTGAAACATGCCACGTTTATTGCACCCAAGCTACAAGTCAGCCAAGTGGTGGTTCTTCTCTCAGTGTTTATGGTCACCTAAGGGTGGCCAGTATGATCTGCATTGTGTCACTTGTTAAAGACAAGGCATGATCTAAGATGGCCTTAGCTTCTACCCTTGGGACTTTCTCTGTATGATCTCTTATTGCCCATTAGCATAGCCTTGGGTAATTATCACAGCACTAGAAGCATTTCATGAAAAAGTAAAATATTCAAGTCCTCAGGCATCCCATCGCTTCCATTGCATTCTAATAGTCCAAAAAGAAAACTGGCCCAAATTCAGTTAATGGCCAAAGACTCTGTCAATAGTGTTTCGGAGCTGCAAAATCACAAGTAAGTAGGGGTGCCTAGGTGGTTTAGTCGGTTAAGCGTCCGACTTCCACTCAGGTCATGATCTCACAATCTGTGGATTTCAGCCCTGCATCGGGCTCTGTGCTGACATCTCAGAACCTGGAACCTGCTTCAGATTCTGTGTCTCCCTCTATCTCTGCCCTTCCTCCACTCATGCTCTGTCTCTGTCTCTGTCTCTCTCTTTCAATAAATAAGTAGATAAACAAACATTTAAAAAAAATTTTTTTAAATCACAGGTAAGTAGGGATGCCAATAATGAGGACCATCAGTGCAAATAATCTTTCACAAGAGTTAAAAAAAATAAATAAAATCGATACTCTAATCGTTATCTTGTAACTTTAGTATCCCATTACTGAAGGTTAGTATAGCTCAGTGCTTAACAACATCAGTGCTGATATTTGGATCTGAGGTTAATTCTAACCTCCAACAAGACCGCTGGGATAAATTCCTTAATTTCTCTGTTCTTTAATTTCCTCATCTGTAAAATGAGAATGCTTATTGTTTCTACTTATTCAATTAGTGTAAAAATTAAATGAGTTAAGTAATATAAAGTGTTTAGCACTGAGATTAGTATATATTAAGCCACTATATTAACAGTACACTTATTTATATAGATATTTTATAATTATTTTATATTATAGATGACTACATCATCAGTGTTTACTGATTTGTACAGATATTTATTACTATCGAATACCTTCTAAATTGAAGGCAAAAGAACAAAAGTCATTTCTTGAGTTAGATTATAAAAAAACAGAGTTGAGAGTTTACACTCTTGTGAAACAGATATGTTTCTTCTACCTTTATCACAATAAAGACTAAAAATTTCCGAATGATACAAAATTTTACTGAAGCACATAAGAAGGTGCTATGTTTTTAGGGTATCATTGAGATAAATTTTGGTTTCATACAGACAGTTTCCAAAGAGAAATTATGTATGTACTAGTCCTATCTGTCTATCTATCTATCTCAGTCTATAAAGTTGTATAACTTTAATCATAATACTGTAATACCACTTGCTTATGTAAAATGTGAGTGATTAATCATTGTAAGACACAATTTCTTCCGTAAAATAAGAGTAATAGTATCTATTCATAGGATTCTCAGTATTCACTATAATTACACACACACACACACACACTTAAAATGGTTACCTCAGTTTCTGGAACTTAATATGGCTTGTAGAAAAACCAAATGAACTTGGTGTTAATAGTTTGAGAGTACATAAATGAGAGAGGTTGATAGCATTGGACCAGTAAAAGACTTCAGAATATTCAGGTGCATAACAGATGGCCACTGTTATGTCTCTGATGGGCTGATGTAATAGTATCTGGTAGAAAAGGCTCCAAATGTCATGAGCGTACAAATCATCTGGAATTATGATGAGTCTATAACCTTATCTTGTGAAACTGCATGCAAAGAGAGAGATGTTGCAGAATTAACGGTTTTGTTCTTCTGTCTGCTTCATTTGAAGAATTTCACCTCATTCTCAGAGAGGGGCCCAGGAGAGGTTTCCTTACATTGCTAGGTTCTTAAAAGTTAGAGAATTGGGGGTGGGATATGGAAGCTGCAAGCCCAAGATGTAGCTTTGTTAACCAAGTCAAAATTTGTGAAATAAAAGATAAATAGTGGGTCAGTTCCGGTTCCTCACCTATGTTGTTTGGCAACTTGCTAAATGTTTTGAACCTCATCAGGGAAATGAGAACAAAATAGAACTTTTCTGTCACTTTCTGTGTGTCTGTGTATGTGTGTGTGCGCGCACACACCTACACACACACACACTTATTGCCTGACATACAATATGTGCTTATTAAATGTTTATCATAAAAACAAAACAAAAAATCGTGACTGGGCTATAGCTCCAGAGAGGTGGCATTTTGGTCCTTGAAGTTGTTCAAAACCCTACTCCAAACTACTTTAGCACTATCGCTGACCTCTGCAGATTCATCTTCGCCTCCAGTTCCTTGTTCTCATGACCTATGGTGGTATACTTCTGTAGCTGGCTCTGATGCACAGACCCTGCTTAGTTTTCCAGCTCAACATAGTACAGCTAAGGGTCTATCTTCTAATCTGACTAGAAAGTCTGTCCAAACCTCAGTTTCCTCATCTTTAAGATGGGGATAAACTATGATAACCTCTACACATCTATTGGATGATGTTTTGGACTGAATTTTATGCGCTGTACCTCGAAATTTGTATGTTCAAGTTCTAACCTCTAGTGTGACCACTGGGGAAAGTGGATCTGTAAAGAGGTCATTAAAATTAAACGTGGGCGTAAGTGTGGGATACTAATCCAATGTGACTGGATGTTCTTGTCAGCAGAGGCAGGGACATCATAGATACACATGCACAGAGAAAAGGCCATTTGAAGACATAGCAAAAAGATAGCCATCTGAAAGCCAAAAAGAGAATCCTCAGGAGAAACCAAACCTACCAACACTTCAATCTTGGGCTTCCAGCTTCTAGAACTATAAGGAAGTAAATTTCTGCTGTTTATGCAATCCAGTCTTTGGTGTTTATCATGACAGCCACCACAGACTAGTGCAGATGAATAAAAGAGTCAAAGGCATAGTGCATGCCTAAAACAATACAGTGTCATGCATAGGAGTTTTGTACGCATTACAACCAGAAACTAATGTTCTGTATAGAGATTGCGTAGAAATAGCAGACAAATTGTGACAAAAGGATGAAAGATCAAAGAATTATAATCAAGGAGCTAGTTTAAATAGGTCAGAGATGAGAATCTAGAATGGTATCTGAGAAGCTCAAGAATCTTGGGTACTCATGGCTTTACCCGGTTATATATAGAATACGTATTTGGGATGCCTTTTTATCTTTTCACTGTAAAATAAATATTTGATGAACACTGTTGCTTTTTGTTAGTTTCTTACTGGGGATGAAAAATTATTTCTTTTGAGATATTTATGAAGGAGTATTTATGATTTTGGAGGTATTCCCAAATCTTCATAGGAGAGTGATGTGCTCTCACCTTGCTGCATCTATGAATTCAACCCAGTGTGAAACTCAGGGCAATATCCAACTCCAAGAGGATCCTGAGAGTGGTAGAATTTGAGAATAGAGCAAGAATCCAGCCACAGCTGGTAGGAGCAGAGTCACCACAGGCCAACTCTTCATTAGTGCTGGTTGTAATTACAGCACATTTAGCAGGCCAGAATGGCAGATTAAAAATATAATGTGACTATGGAGCCAATATTGTTGACCACCCTGGGAAGGGAAATGAAGTTGGCCTCCTAATACATATGCTGAAGTCCGCCTTGTACTTAGCACCCGGGGGGCGCTAGGAAGGCTATGGTTAAGCCATTACCTATGCACCATTTCAGAGTTTCCATCATTATCCCTTCTGCCACCCCTTATCACCACCCATTTTTCCTAAACCTCAGGAACTCTAGGGAGATAATGTGGTGGAGTGAACAATATCTGCTTTTCTAAAAGGTGTGTTCAACTCTTAGCTCTTTTACCAACCAAATGTAACTTAACTAGAGTAATTTGAATTACCTGATCTCAATTTCTTTATATTCAGTTGCTTCATAGGTTTACTCTGAGAATTAAATGAGTAAATACTTATTTTTTCTAAGATTTATTCATTTAAAGGTAAATTATTTCTAATAGCTATAGTATTCAGAGTGTTCAAGGTTTTATTTGACAAACAGGAAGGTTCGGATCAACAACTCCAAATCTTTGCTTTATAAGACACACATTGGCATCTGTCAGTAATCATTTTATGGGCATGGTCTCCTTTCCACCTCTTCTCTTGGACATGTACTTATGTTTCCCTCAACCTATATCCGAAACCACTTTCCAAAAAGGGTCTTCTACTCCGCACCATAAACCATCATAACATGCATTTTAATGTAGCATGGTTATGCTCTCCAAAATTAATGTCTGACACCAGCAATAACTGAGGTGTCAATTCCTATTACAATCTATGCCTTGGCAGATTTTTGTCAATCCGTTAATAATGTGTGTAATTGATAGCAACAGACAGAGGCCACTGTTACTAATTCGCTGCTGATGACTGATGATTATTAAGGATGATGGTATTTTTTTTGTCTCCTTCGTAACCAAACTATAGCATTTCAAATTAGCTATATAGACAAGGCAAAAAAAAAAAAAATACACAATAAAGTTCTGAAAAGTGATTCATATATAAACTAAACAAACCTTTCTTGAGTATTTGCTTTATGTGAGGTACAAGCTTTTGAACTTTGCATGCATTATCGTCCTTAAAGTTTACAATGACAATTTAAAACATGTTTCACTCTCCTGAATTTCAGTGACTTCCATGAATCAAAGTGTAAGTAATATGTATGATTCAAGAAGTGCTCCCAAAGGTCTTTGAGAAATATAAAACTAAATTTTAATTTATTGTTCAGGGTCACACAGGTATACTAGAAACAGAGTATTGCCCGCCCAACAGTCCTTAACCCACAACGTCTGCAATTTTGTCCTTGCTGGCAAGTAGAACTTCACAGTCAAGGTAAAAAAATACAAGATACATTCTGAGCCTCCCTTGAAGTTAGGTATATTTACATTAACATATTAAAAGGCTTTTAGAAATTCTGCTCTAGGGAAAACCTGCTAATGTAGTTTAACCTGTTTTTGCAAACTTAATAGACCAAGAAACAGCATTGTCATATAACACCCATAATAATCCATGAAACAGAGATTCTACACTTCACTCTTTGGAAAACAGTGATCTTAGTCCAAGAGACAACAAACAGTAAGATTACTTTGACATGGAAAAATCAAATAAACATCAGTTATAAAATAAGGAAAACATCCAGTATTGTCACTGTTACCAATTTTACAAATGATGAGCCTTCGGATGTTGTGTAAGGATAAAACACTATTGTTTGGGGAATCCACAGGGCTCAGAATTGTCTTCCAGACCATAGTTTCACATATCATAGGAGGTGGTAGAGACAAGTGGCTAAGAAAATGGGATTCAACAATCAGAAATGCTTGAATTCAAATTCTGCTCATCACACTTACGGAATGGCTTTCACACAGTTACTGGATCTTTCTAAGCCTTATTTTTTTTTTCTTCCTTCTCCTCTGTTTCTGTTTTCTTTTTAATCTGAAAATAAAGATTTTGGCAGTTCCAATTTATTGAATTCATAAGAAGATGAAATGATGATAAAACAATTCCTTGTATACAACACACATCCAACAACATTTAGCGCCAGTTATAATCCATCCATCATCATCAATGGTCCCAAGTAATATTAGAATCATGAAGATCCTTCCATGGAGAAGAGTCTAGACAGTGCCATATGGAATAGAGAACCTTGTTATTTCTTGAGTTAGGTTTTGGAGTAAGAAAAAAAAATGCCACATTTTATAAAGATGAACCTAGGTACTTTAGGGAAAAATAAAGAAGACAGGGAGATGAGTAAGGATTTTACTGGGGGAATGGAAGCAAGCCAGACAGAAACAATATCTTGGATTAAATTTTAGCAGCCTAAAAATGGAAAGGAAAGGTTGGGAGTGTTTTTTTTGTTTTTTGTTTTTTGTTTTTCCCCTTTGGTGACAAAAAAATTCCTTAGGATTCCAGAATGCAAAGAGAATCAAATTCATTCGCACATATATATTCTTTTATAAAAAGCAATCCCCCGATATACTTGTAAAAGCAGATACGCATTTTAGTGAGTGTTGTGAAACCACCAGGCTATCATGGCCTCTAACAGTTCCATTTGCATGCTAATGAAACCAGAGGCCAGATGCCACTAATTACAACCCAGTCTCTCTGTCCAACACCCCACAACCAACTGCTAGTGAATGGACTTCGTCATTCCATTATGCAAATGATACTTAGGAAGAACAGGAATAAATTCTAAATAGCAGGAACCAGAGCCATATATTGGCAGGAGGTAAATTAATAAATATATTCAAGAAATGGAAATTAAAAATTATTATTCAACACTATATTAATCACGACTGAATAAATATGGAACAGTACAAAATTTCTTTCCCAGTGTCCTAGGTAATAGAGTAAAGCTTCCAGTAACTTGCTAAGGTATAGTAAACTGTATTTCCAGAAATCATCAGTCAGGTTGCTGATTGTGAGGGCTAACTTTTCTTAACATATTTTGTTTCTTCTTAATGAAAAAAAAAAAATGTCTAAAGGCTGTTTTCCTTCTTGTGAGTTATAAAGTTTCTGTTTCTTAGACTGCATGTCTGTATCAAAAGAACTAGTTAATAAGAAAAACAGGCATCAGTATGTTTGTTTCTGATAGTTTTTGATACAGAACTTCTTAAAGACCTATTATATTCATGACATAGACTTTTGTTGTTTTCTTTTCTTTTTTTAACAAAATAAATGTGAATAGGGAGGCAACTTGTTAGAACTGAAAAAAGATGTTTGGATGTCAAACATGTATGTTTGGACTACAGATAAATTACTTGTTATTAGGGAATGCCACTTCAATTCCCCAAACTTTAATCCCCTCCTCTCTTAAACAAAATTAGCAACATCTACTCATGGGTTCATTGTGTTACCCAAATGTGGCAATGTGTTCATAACACCTAGCCCTGTGCTTGCAAAATGGTAGATGTTCCATTTTCCGTTACATATTTACAACTTTTCTACAGTCTCCTTTTGGACAAGTTGTTTCTCACGTAACATACTTGACCCTCTGTTTTTGTTTTTGTTTTTGTTTTTTATTGTCAAATAAAGCTTGGACCCAATGGTGTCTTCTTGCTCGGATTTTTAGAATTACGTGGAGTAAGTATGGAGGAAATCAAGAAGTATTTGAAATCAAGACCTCTCAAACCATGTGTTTTCTGTGCTGGTCTAAAAGCACATTACCTAGAAGTGCCCTGAACACAGCAGCCAGGTGTTAAGGCTGGGAAATCAGCCTGCCTAAAGATTGCCTTAGAGGGATATGTGAGCGGACATCAGTTCTCCCTAAGGCAATGTCGGTATCTTGGCATCATTTTTGTGTGAAAACCACAATGAGAGTTTAAAATATACTTTGCACATCTCTATTAGCAGCTTATTCCTCTCGTGAAACATTTCACAGACTCCCAATTGATGGGCCTCTTCATTTTGTGCCATATACTTCATATTTTTCTAGCAGTTTCTGATTGTTTGCATTCTAATCTATCATTAATTTGTTACGTATTAAACTAACTGTGATGAATATATTATGCCTATGACATTTAACTTTTACATTACTTCACAAAAGAAGATTTTATCAGACCAGGTATTGTAGTTCTCTTCTCAGAAAATCTTGTACTTGGCTCCCTAACCTGCCTTGGCTCTAGAAGAACCTATGAGAATTCTTAAACTCCATTTCCTTTAAAAGAAATGAACTAATGTAGAAGGTTGGATGGAATCCCCCAGGCCCCCACAAAATTGGTGGTTGGCATTTAACCTTTTCTTGGCTTAGCTCATTCATGCGTTAATCCCGGACCATGAGCCTTTCCTCGTACCACTTGTTCCACTCAACCTTCACGAGAACTGTGGCACACAGTTGACATTCAGCAAGTACAGACTGGATAAACGACTCACTGAAGTGTGCAGATGATCTATTCTCAGATAGTAGAATTAGGGCTCAGTCGTAGTGAACAATTCTCCAAGACCATATGGTCTCTAACTAAGATAGTTGGGATCCAAATCCACATCCTTTTGATTCCAATCCATACATATATCGATAGCAAGGGCACTACACCAACTCTGCAAACCCTAAGCTGTTTCTGTTTCTTCTTCTTCACTTGAAAATAGTCCTTGGCATTTGCCTTTGGTACTTCTTTACTCTGGAGAGAACTTGCCTGAAGAACTCCTCAACATAGGAAAAGTTAAAAACAAACAATCTTGCATAGAACAGCTAAGATGGACAGTAAATAGTGTTTCACAGAAAGTGTTTGAGTCTGATAGAGGAGATTTTTAAATGTAGACTTAGTGTAGAGCTTAGTATTTCCACCTACAAAGGATGCTAAATGAAAAGGTTCCAGTTTACTACATGTGGACAGAATGATCCAGAAAGATGGAGTTAAAGGGGGCTAGCTAAAGGTGACAACAGCAGACTCGGAATAAAGGCAGACAGAAAACTGGAAAGGCACACCAATAGAGACAAGACATTCCTTTAGATATAGGTGATTAGCAGCATCTTTCAGAGCATATTAGAGTAAGATGGAGTATCCTTAAACAGCTAATGAAAAAATAGGCTCTTATAGTGAACTGTAAAGAAAGGTGTAAAAGAATAGACTTTGAAATTACATGGATTTTGGCATGAATACCAACTCTACTTTTAGGGGTGATATGAATTTGATCATATAATTAAATCTCTCTGAGTCTGTTTCTTTGCATAGAAAGTGGAAATGATAATAAGTAACTCACAGGATTTGTTTAGAAGGTTAAATGAGATATTGCATGTAAACCTTTTTTTGCCACGTGCTTAGAACATCAATAATGTACAATATTGGGATGTTATTCAAATCCCAATAAAAGCCTGAGCAAACGCTAGGAATTTTATGAAAATAACAGCTTTGGTAAATATTTTATTAGCACAGAAGATGACTAATGGAAAGGACAACAGTAAACCAAAGGTGACCTCAAGATAAAGTGTTTTGTTTTGCTTCTGTTTATTATTACAATCCTAGCTAACTCTGTTCCACTTAAAGTGGGTGGGATAATCATTAGGCATAATGTCATATTATTTGGGTAAAAGTAGGAGTGAAGTAAAAATCTTACTATTGTCAGAAAAATTGTCACAGAGCAATCCTAAGCAAGCATGTGTAGAACTCTGGAAATGGAATAGAAATACTGACAAAGAGTGTTCTCTGTAAACAGGAAGACCTGGTGTGTATGTCAGTTCCATGTCTGTAGTTGAGTAGTGATGCATTGTACTGCAATCCAGTTAACTTTTGATGATTCAGTTTCATGAGCTGTAATAGACAGGTAATGCCTATGTCTACAGATGACTAACAGTATTAATAGGATACAGTTAATAAAATCTTTAGCGTAGATAATGGTATATAGAAATCATTGGATCAGTATTAGCTAATAGTTATGCTACTTATGATCGAATTGCACCAAATTGTAGCAGTCTGTGGCCATGTTTCTTTCGATTCTAGGATTATAAATGGCCTATGGGTCCCACTGAGAATTTCCAAATACTTTTTGGAATTTGCTTCTTTTTCATGGATGCGGAGAGCCAACGTCTCTTAAAACTCCTCATAGCCTCTCTGCCAGCTTAACAATTCCGCTATAAATTGGAATTAAGCCTTTGGTGACCATGGAATAATCTTAGGAAATAGCTGATTTCAGAGACAAAAACAAACACATATTTAATGAATCAATCAGTTCTGTGCTTCTAAGACTATACCTGAGGGAGGGGAGGGTGTTTCAGTTCCAGCAGCCTTATCAAGGGTAATGTTGTCCACTTAATGGAAATGTAATTGCTCTTCATTCCTCTTTTCTCATTAAGTCATTCCCACAACTTGGAAGTCTCATAGCAGTGATTCACAAATTTATAAGAAAAGATATCTCTTGCAGAGCTGAGACACCTCTAAAGCCCAGACTCATTGTGCTCACTCCTGAGTGTTGTATATAACCTTCACATTGGAAAATCATGTGCCAAAACTCCCAGGAAGCTATTGGTTGTTAAGTTACAGAAAGAGGAGAAACAAAATCTCACCCTCTACCTTCACCTCCACAGACTAGAATTCACAGAGTAGCTATTTAGGGAGAAATGTTAATAACCACCTTCTCTTCATTTAGAAATTCTTTGTTTTACATCCATTAGCTAATTTAATCTTTGCTACTAACAGTGAACTAATTATCTCCAATTTATGGATAAGGGAGTTGAATCTCAGAGGAGTCGATAGACTTGTTCAAGGTGACACAGTGGTAAATGCCTATGCCTGCAAACCTACATTGTCAGGATTTACCTTCTTGAAAGATTGTCAGGGGTGGAGGACATACCCTTACTAGAAAACAGCGGTTGGCAAACATTTTCTGTAAAGGGATGGATGGTAAATATTTTAGGCTTTGTGAGCCATGTGGCTTCTACAGCAACTGCTCAACTCTTCTTTTTGTAGGGCAAAAGCCATGTTCCAACAAAACTTTACCTACAGAAGCAGGCAGCGGGCAGATTTGGTTCATAGACAGTAGTTTGCTAACCCCTATTATAGGATACTTAAGGTGTTAGGCAACTGGGATCTGATTATGGATTTTTCACTAACTTTTTACTTGACTTTGAATAAGTGACTTTTTTTTTTTTTTGGAAGACTTGTTTCATCACCTATAAGACAGCTCACTTAATATTCCCAAACTGTGGATTATGAGCCAGCAACACTGATAGGTACATTTCATGACAGCAGAAGTTGATCTGTTTTGTTCACTGTCAAAATCTCCTAGAACCTAAATCTGTGGATAGCTTGTGTAAAGTGCTCAATATGGCTTAATTAGGAATAAACTAAATAGAATATATATGCTAGATTTCAGAATGTGTGCTTTGTACACAAAGTAGCTGCTCTGTTATAGACTGTATTTCTTTTTTAATTTTTTTTTATTAAAAATTTTTTTACATGTATTTATTTTTGAGAGAGAGATAGAGCACAAGTGGGGGAGGGGCAGGGAGAGAAGGAGACACAGAATCCGAAGCAGGCTCCAGGCTCTGAGCTCTCGGCACAGAGCCCAACGTGGGGCTCAAACCCACAAACCGCGAGATCATGACCTGAGCCGAAGCCGGACGCTCAACCGACTGAACCACCCAGACGCCCCTGGACTATAGTTTCTGTTACTCGTTTTGGGTATCTGTATATTGTTGAAACAAAGGCATTTTGGGATTAAAGGGTCAGCATTATTAATGACACCAGGATGACAGTCATTAACAGGGACTCCAAGCCAGGCTCAGCCACAGCGTCAGTTTATTTCCATTTATGCTCCAGGTTAATTTCTACTTTGCCTCCAAATGCCCTTTTAAACATCGCTGAAGCTCTCCAGCACTTACATCCAGACATTATTTTCAAAAAGAGCAAGAGAAAGGAGAAGAAAACTGAAGATTGTAGCATTTACCTATAAGAAAGTTACTTGAAAAACACATTTTGAAATCAAAGCAACTAGAGTACTTTCAATTAGCAAGTTAAAATTTTCTGCTTTTCTACACCCAACAACACAGCAGGATGGGAGGCCAAAAAAAAGGAAAAGAGGTTAGTTACAAAGGGTGAAGAACATGAATTTACTCTGTTCATCTAACTACTAATGTGCAAATTTCTACCCTTCCACAGTTCCTCCTGGCTCTAATATTCTGTCATCTCTGTGTGTGACAGACCCCTATGGCCAATGAATCACAACATAAATGAGTGCCAGATTCCTAGCTGGCATCTGAGCAGGAACTCAGTCAGAGGCACTTATGTCCTGTGTGTACTTAATCTATTGTCCTTAATGAATAAGCCTGGGTGTATATTTCCATTACAAAAATTGCAGACCTACCTTCCTTTCAGTATTACAAGGCCAGTACCTGCAAAGATGAACAAAAGATGTTTAAAGACACAGGGTCTGAAGCTTCTGAAAGCCACATGGTGAAATATTAAACACAACTTGAGAGAATTCTATTTCAAAGGGAAGATCATGTCTGAAGCATTTTTAATGCCATTTTAAATGTGAAAACAAAGAGAAACAAACTCCTTGGAGAAGTTTTTGCTCAGAACCCAAGCCATAGACCCTTAGCAAATGTTCCCAGAGTAATCAATGAGCCCCTAACAAGTGCTCAAAGGATTGGGGCAGTAGAGAAACATAGACCATTTGCTCTGATTCAGAGGTTTTTATGAGAGTCATTAAGTGAAGACAGGCAAGTAACTATGTTGAGCAGGACAAAGCCCCCACAGCACAACTCTGTGATGCAGAAGTCTGGGTAAACCCATGAAACAGAACGCCCCAAATCAAATCAAATTCCATCAAAGGGAGTCTTTGCGGGGGGGGGGGGGGGTGGGTAGAGGCTCTTGTTTTTCATTTATAATAAATAATCTTTTATTGAGTAGAAAATGATCTAAACACCTCTCATTTATTAAATCTCTAAGGGAGAAGACAGATTATGAGAAAGATAATTAAAGAAAAAAATCTAGGTAATTTTATGTTGAAATATGTCCAGCATCTTAGAACAGAGTTTGCACATATTGAACATACAAGACCGTAACCCTATTTTAAAACTTTACCCACTGCTTCTCTTTAACTTAAGCTGAACAGTCATTCAGAAGAGTGTTACTTACTTTTGGAACTGATAGATATAAAATTTGTTCTAAAAAAATGAAAGTTATTTTTCGATGTAATTTTCATTGTGCTTCATTTAGTAGTGATTGGCCTCTGATACCACCTCTGTTAATTCTGTCATTGAGGATAACTTGTTTCTGATACTGATTGATGTAACTTGCTGGTCATTTTGCTGTCTGAAACTGTTAGATGTAAATTTACAGTTGGTGTTCAGAAATAAACCCAATGTTGGGACAGCACAAAGGGATGATATTTTCCTCGAAGGAGGAACTTTTCCATCATCAGCACTTACTCCATACTCCACACTGCAAGGAGTGACTTTAACACGAACACCAACCTGTTCATCCATTCAAGTTTATTAAGTTAACAGCCTAATAATGTTCAAGCACTGTATTATGTGAAAATATTATGATGGTGAGCCATCCCTCCTATTTTTGGATCTTACAGTCCAGTAAGGGAGAAACCTGTTGAGTTAAAAAACAACAACAACAACAACACAGCCAACCTCAAAATGGGAGAATAAATGCTTTATTCATTGTCTTGCTAAGGATAATAGCCCAGGAGACAGTATTTCAGCTTCCTCTGAAAGAACTGCACCCAACCTTGTTGGTTACAGGGGATTATATGCATGAAGGGGAGGGGTATAAGCACTTCCAAGCACTTCTTCAAGGTATAGTTGCATGCCACAAAGTATAATATATTTGGTTATAAAATTAAAGCATACTGATTTCCACATAGACCCTGAAATACCCTTAGACCATCTTAACACAGTATATTTATATTATACTTCATAGTTCAAAAATATTGCTTGCATGCCTCTACTTAATGGGTTACTGGTTTTTCATGTTTTTGATTCCTCCATGAGGTCCCTGGAGACAGTCACAAAAGGCTGACACTAGTCATCTACTACAGATTTAGTTCACACACCTATTAACGAAATTCTCAGGAATATTGCAGACAATAGAGTATATTTCACCTTAGGATAGAAGGTTTAACCTGTTCTTTCTTAATGTACTAAATAAATATTACTGATAAAATACCTTATAAGATTACTTCTAACTCTAAAAATCAATGTGCACAAAGTATGTGACAAAAGGGAAAAATGCATAGTTTCTTTAGGTTGTGTTATTTTGCATGTGCAAAGTAGGTTTTAGAAGCAGATTAATGTTAGGTTTTTCTAGTGACCAATGAAAGGAATATTTTAAATTATATACTAAATGTAAAAATCAGGTATTTTATCTGTGATGGCTTAAGGTCTGCAAGGGATTACATATGCAATATTTTTAGAAGCACAGTGAAGGACACATGGGAAAAAAATGCAGATAATGTCAATTTTGTGTTGTCCTTGTCATTTTTTTTTGTTGAGAAACTAAGATTTTAGCTTACAGAGAGTGGTCACAATAGTATTCTATGTGTTTACAATAATGAACCTTGCAATATGTGTTTAGTAAAATTCCTCTGATTTGGTGTCCCACAGCTATGCAGAGTAAACTTGATCAAGCTAAAGGGATCTTCTGTGAATATCCTTTTCACGTCATGCGGAATTAAGATATCATTTAGACTAAAAAATGTTGAAAGGAACTTGTCATGCTTCTTTAAGTTGCCCTTATTTGCTAGAAATTCTTTTACCCAATGAATGCTACACAGAAAATTCTGTGGAAAATAGGCTCATATATCTCTATTTTATTTAACTTAGAATTTGGTTCATTAATGAAAATTTAAAAAAAAGGAGGGCCTGGACTGATACTGTTCAATGAAGGTTAGAAAGCAAGTCCTTTCCTTAAAAAAAACAAAAGAAACAAAAAAGGTGGGACGTAGAATTATTTCTTAGCTTCATGCCATTACTCAAGATAAAGCTAGATCACAAATACTGTGGACACTTTGGAGTGGTTTCTATATCCCTTCCTCTCCCCCTGCTTTTCCCTGCTACACTCAGGTAACCCTCTACATATTTATAGTTTGAGAGAAGGAAATGACTCTCTAAGAGCTAATGGCAATTGCATTTTGGTGGGCAGTATCTCTGTTATGAGTGCCAATCAGAAATAGATGTCAAAAAATGTCACCTTCTGTTTTGTTAAAGCTGACTTAGCAGAAAGAGCTGAAATTTAGGGCAAGTCAGAAGTCTTGTTTCATTGTCCTATTTTCAGCAAGAGATGGAATTTAGGACAACTCAGAACTCTCTTCTGCCCTATTTTATTGCATCTATGTTTATTCATATTCAGCAAAAGGAACCCCAAATTTAACCTTTTGTTTCTTCATTTAAAAAAAACCTACTTCCTCAAATTAACTTTCTCATTTAAAAACAAGTATATCTGGTTAGAGAAAACAGGAAATTATACAAACTAGAACAAAATTTTAAAATGGCTCAGTATTCCTAGTGGCAGAGGAATAAACTCTGCCTTTGATAAACTTATCAGATGTTCCTTTGTGATATACTTAGTTTTTATGTTGATTTGATTTGTGGTGATAACACATGGATAGATTTGTTTTTTATCATTTATTTTTATATCATAAATATTTTCTTAATTATTATGATCTTCGTGGTAGTATATATCAGATAAATTCTAAACTATTGTAGGGGAGGTCCCACGTTTACTTAATTTTTCTTCTATGTGTTAAACATTTAGTTTCTTTTGGTTTATTACCTTCATCAAGTTGATGCTAATTCATCAAAATAAGGTTTCAGAAAAAAATAGAAACTGGTACATCAGAGTTAGGAATTGTTCTACGCTGTTAATATATGGCATATTTGAACAAATACGATGGTGACAAGTTGTGGGATCTGTTCAGAAAAATCTGTTTATGTACACACTCTAACCCTATATCACTGACTAATTTCACTTGTACCATGCTCATTCTCTAGATAGCATTTTCTCAAATGTAATGCATATAGAAATTTCCAGTCTTGTAAAAATGCAGATGCTGGTTTAATAAGTTCGGAGTAGGCTCTGAAAATCTGCATTTCCAAGTTCCTTGAGGAGAAGTGAAATAAAACACTTGCCCCAAAAGCTCCCTCTGGAACAATGGTAAAAATGATTCTGCCATAGGGCGTGAATACAGAATATGTCAATATCCTCCTTTATTTAATTAAGCTTTTAGTAATCTATGCCACCCTACCAATGTTTTAAATCTATCACTAATTTTTTATGCCATCACTTTAAATGATACTCTCTGGAGTTAACAGTATTATATTATCACATAAATTCCTTTGACCTAATGTATTATGTACAGATGTAGATAGATAGATAGATAGATAGATAGATAGATAGATAGATAGATATATCTCCCATAGTGATCCAGTTCAGACAAGGTATCAGATTTTTAAAATCTGTGTCATCTCACATTTATTCAAAACTGGATAGTGTATAGCCAAAGCCATGTTGAAAAAGAAAACCAAAGCCAGAGGCATCACAATTCTGGATCTCAAGCTGTATTACAAAACTATAATCATTAGAACAGTATGGTACTAGCACAAAAAGAGACACATAGGTCAGTGGAACAGAATAGGGAGCCCAGAAATGGACCCACGATGTATGGCAAACTTACCTTCAACAGAACAGGAAAGAATATTCAGTAGAAAAACAGTCTCTTAAGCAAATGATGTTGGGAAAACTGGACAGTGACATCCAGAAAAATGAATCCGGATGGCTTTCTTACACCACATTCAAAAATAAACTCAAAATGGATTAAGGACCTAAATGTAAGACAGGAAACCATCAAAATCCTAGACAAGAAAACAGGCAACAACCTCTTTGACCTCAGCCAGAGCACCTTCTTACTAGACATGTGTCTGAAGGCGACAGAAACAAAAGCAAAAATGAACTATTGGGACCTCATCAAGATAAAAATCTTCTGCATAGTGAAGGAAACAGTTCACAAAACTAAAAGGTAGTGACAGAATGGGAGAAGATATTTGCAAATGACATATCAGATAAAGAGTTAGCATTAAAAATGTATAAGGAACTTATCAAACTTAACACCCAAAAACCAAATAACCCAGTGAAAAAATGGGCAAAAGACATCCAAAGAAGATGTCTTTCCAAATGACATCCTTCCAGAAGGTGTCTTTCTTTTCCAAATAAGATATCCAAATGACCAACAGACACATGAAAAGATACTTGGCCTAATCCCTCATCAGGGAAATACAAATCAAAACCACAATGAGATAACACCTCACACCAGTCAGAATGGCTAAAAATGAACAACTTAGGAAACAGCAGATGTTGGCGAGGATGAGGAGAAAAGGGAACTCATTTGCATTGCTTGTGGGAATGCAAACTGGTGTAGCCACTCTGGAGAACAGAAGGGAGGTTCCTTGAAAAATTAAAAATAGAGCTACCCTGTGACCCAGTAATTGCACTACTAGGTATTTATCCAAAGGATACAAAATGCTGATTCAAAGGGACACAAGAACCCCAATGTTTATATAAGCACTATCAACAATAGTCAAATTATGGAAAGCGCCCAAATATCCATCAACTGATGAATGGATAAAGAAGATGTGGTGTGTGTGTACGTGTATGTGCGCACGTGGACACACACACACACACACACTGGAATATTACTCAGCGATCACAAGGAATGAAATAGTTTCATTTGCATCAATATGGTTGGAACTAGAATATATTATGCTAAATGAAATAAGTCAATCAGAGAAAGACAAATACCATATGATTTCACTCATGCGAGATTTAAGAAACAAAAGAGATGAACATAGGAGAAGGGAAGGAAAGATCAGATAAAAACAAAGGGCAACAGGGACACCTGGGTGGTTCAGTCAATTGAGCATCCAACTTTGGCTTGGGTCATGATCTCATGGTCCATGAGTTCAAACCTGGCATCAGGCTCTGTGCTGACAGCTCACAGCATAGAGTGTGCTTCAGATTCTGTGTCACCCTCACTCCCTTCCCACCCCCTTGCTTGTGTTCTGTCTCTCTCTGTGCCAAAATAAATAAATGTTAAAAAATTAAAAAAATCAAAAAATGAAACAACAACAGGGCAGCAAACCATAATGGAGTCTTAAATACAGAAAACTAAGAGTTGCTGCAGGGGATGTGAGTGGGGGGATGGGTAAATGGGTGATGGGTACTAAGGAGGATACTTGTTGGGATGAGCACTGGGTGTTATATGTAAGTGATGAATCACTATATTCTACTCCTGAAACCATTATTACACTACATATTAACTGACTTGGATTTAAATAAAATTAAAAAAATAAAACTATATAGTGTAGATTTATTAAGTTTCACAGTAAACAAAAATTTTAAGCTTAAAAAATGGACTAATATCACCATAAACTGAAATTAATTCAAAATATGCAAATCACAGATTTTAATCCATTCATGAGTTAATTTTTTTTCTTTCTTTCTCTTTATTTTTTTCTTTTTCTTTGTATTTAATTTTCTTCTACGACCTAGACACTTTGTCAGGTCGTCAACATTGGACCACATCCCTTTCATGATGCCTTTTTTCATTTCCCTTTCTTCTTTTGAGTACCTGCATGATTACTTTGGGCTCATGCAGATAATCCAGTATAATCTCCCTACTACTCTGAGGCTAACTGATTAGCAAACTTAATTCCATCTGCTACCTTGATTTTCCTCTGCCATGTAACCTACCTGTGAAGTTTCTAGGAATTAGTAGTGGACATCGTTAGGAAGCCATTATTCTCCACCACCCACCAGTCCTAATTTATTATATTTCATATAAATTGCTAATATATTTTTTTTTAATTTTTTTTTTCAACGTTTATTTATTTTTGGGACAGAGAGAGACAGAGCATGAACGGGGGAGGGGCAGAGAGAGAGAGGGAGACACAGAATCGGAAACAGGCTCCAGGCTCTGAGCCATCAGCCCAGAGCCTGATGCGGGGCTCGAACTCACGGAGTGCGAGATCGTGACCTGGCTGAAGTCGGACGCTTAACCGACTGCGCCACCCAGGCGCCCCTAAATTGCTAATATTTTTTAAGGATATGTGTTTCTACAATCATGGAAATCTTTTTCTATATCATTTTCTTGTAATATCTTTGTTAGGTTTTAACTTGGGGTCATTCTCACTTTATGAAATGCATTTGATGGTATTCTGCCTCTTAGGTTTTTTTGAACTGTTTTGTGTAAATTTAGCATTATTTCCTCCTTAAATGTTTGATATAATTTGTCAGTAAAACTGTTCCAATGTGGATTTTTGTGAGATTTTTGTAAGTGTGCATGCTTTTAATAATTAATTCACAATTTTTTAAATTTTTTTTTAAATTTTTTAATGTTTATTTATTTTTGAGAGAGAAAGAGAGAGAGAGAGAGCAGGGGAGGGGCAGAGAGAGAGGGAGACACAGAATCCGAAGCAGGCTCCAGGCTCTGAGCTGTCAGCGCAGAGCCTGATGGAGGGCTACGAACCATGAGATCATGACCTGAGCCAAAGTCAAACGCCCAACAGACTGAGCCACTCAAGCACCCCTTCACAATTTTTAATTGTATAGAGAACTATTCAAATACTCTCCTTTTGAGTCCCTTTTTGTAAATTTTGCTTTTTTTTTATAATTGTTTTAATGTTGGTTTATTTTTGAGAGTGAGACACAGTGTGAACAGGGGAGGGGCAGAGAGAGATGCAGACACGGAATCTGAAGTAGGCTTCAGGCTCTGAGCTGCCAGCACAGAGCCTGAGGTGGGGGCTTGAACTCATGAGCCGAGACTTCATGACCTGAGCTGAAGTCCGACGCTTAACTGACTAAGCTACCCAGGTGTCCCTGTGAATTTTGCTTTTTAAGGAATTTGTTCATTTTATCCTAGGTATTCGCTTATTGTATACAATGTTTATAATAGTTTCTTATCTTTATGCTCTCTGCAGGATTGTTGTGATATCAAGTCTTTAAAACCTGTTACCAGTAATCTGTTCTTCCTTTATTTTTTCTCTTTTTCTTTGCATTCTTAATCTGTATCAATAGAGGCTAATTAATTTTATTAATCTTTTTAAAGAACCAGTACATGGATTCCTGACTTTTTCTATTGTTATTCTGTTACATTTTTACTGTGTTCTCATATTTATTGACATAATTATTTTATCACACAAAGATTGAGATACTTAAATACGCCTGTAAACTCTGCTTTAGTTGTATCCCACAAATATTGAAATTATGTCTTCACTGTTATCCTTTTGACGTATCTGCTGATGTCCATCAAATTTCTTGTTTGACTTTTGGAATATTTAGAAATGTGTTGCTTAGTTGTGAATTGAATGGAAGGTGTTTATAGATATTTTATTTATTTTTATTTTTAGAGGGAGAGAGTATAAGCAAGGGAGAGGGGCATAGGGAGAGAAAAAGAATCTTAAGCTAGTTCCATGCTCAGCAGCACGGAGCCTGATGCAGGGCTGGATCCCACAACCATGGGATCATGACCTGAGCAGAAATTAAAAGTCAGACACTCAACAAACTGAGCCACCCAAGTGCCCCTATAGATTCTTACTTGATTGCTAATGCAATTCCATTTTTTCAGGCAAAGAACACTTGGAATGTATTGACAATTCTTTATGGCCCAACTCACTATGGTAAACCTTCCATCTCACACTTCAAAATAATGTGTGTTCTACACTTGCTGAATGTACTTGGACAAAGAACCGATGAATGTTTTACACAAATGCCTCTTAAATTTATGTTTAGCATGAAGTATTTTTTTTTTCTCCTTAGCATTCCAATGAACTTCTTACAATATGAATGCTTCCCAGGACTCATTTTGGGAAGCATTGTCCTAGTCAGAAGAGAAATCCTCATTTTTCTGGAACTCTCTTCATTGTTCAACTTTGGGGTCTCCCTCCCTCCTGTGAGATAGAAACAGGACACCCAGAAACTCTAGAGAATTCTAAAAAATAAAACATACTAATTCTGACCCGAGTATCACCATCCTTTTCTGTTTTTGCTGGTTTAGTAAGTACTACAGACAAAAATAATTATTTTTATATTAAATATATTTTTTGTTGAATGGTACATGTTTTGGTAGCACTGAGTGTCTCACAAAATAAACTTTATTAGAGTAAAGCATTTCTCTGCTTCAACTAATTGTCAGTTAAATTAGTTAAGGAGAATAAATAATTATTATCCTGAGGAAGTGTTTATATTTCTTTAAGGACTCAATACCAAGATTTGCACAAGGAATCTCTGTTAATGTTTTTCTAGAATTGACTTTTTTCATATTTTGAAGATGGGAAATTATTTGCCTAATACCATTCTTTATTTCTTTAATATTTATTATTTTAATAAAATTTTATTGAATTATAGACTACATACAAAAATATCTGCACATTTTAAGTGAACAGCCAGATGAATAGCCAACCCTTCATAAAATTAAGAAACTTATTAAACCAGGACCCCAATCAATCAACCATTCCCAGCATCCTACAAGCCCTGTATCATGCCTTCTTCAGTCAGGAGGTATCCCTAGTACCCCTTAGGTCAAAGGTAACCTGACTTCCTAAACCATAGATTATTATTTATGAAATAAGAGGAAATTGCATATAATCTTTATGTTCCCTTTCTTTTGTTCATACTTTGATAGATTCATCCATATAATGTGTCCCATCTGTAGGATGAGACTCATTTGTTCTCAGTGTTGCATAGTATTCCATTGTATAAAGCTTATTCACTTGATTTTAATAGCATTTCTTTAATTATAGCAGTAAATAAGCAGAATCTAAGAATTATATAAAAGAAATAATAGACTATGAAATCAGCAAATTTGGTCTAAAGCTAATGTCTATAATTTTTACAAGATTATGTATGAATCATCAAATCTCTTCCTACCATCCATCATACTTACCTGAGACACTGAGAATGGAAAGTTTATAAGAGAAATCACATATGGAGAATACTTTAAATTACTACTAATATGCACATTTAGTTACTATTTTGATTATTTTTTCATAAAATTAAATGACTAGAGACTTGAACAGTTTTTCTGTCTCCAATTTTTCCCTGCCTCTTTAACAAAATAGAAACAAATGAATGGTTAAGTCATTTACAAAAGGGTTAACTAAATCTCTTCTATGTCATCCGTTAATTCAATATTAAGTTCTCCCCATATGAATAAATCTTGTTCTGTTAATCTTCTTATATATCTTATAATAGCTGTATACAAGTGTGAATTCTCTCTTTTAAGTTAGTAATCATTTACTGAGTTTCTACGACATAAGTTCTCTGCTCACACTTATTAGGCACTCAAGATGCATTCAATTTTAATAAAAAATGAAACCAGTTTGTATCTCTGTCACACTAAAGATCTCAAAACAGGGAACTAGTATTGAAGGCAGAGGTTTCGTTGGTAATAATGGTATTAACCTTCTCTTTTGTACTGCTCTCTCTTTCTCTCATTTCCTTTTTTTTTTATTCTATTCATTGTAAAATTTAGATAGTAGTAGTTTTTGCATAAACGGTGCAATCGGCATCCTGATTTTAGAAAGCAATCATTGCTGCTTGGAATAAAAAGAATAACTTATTAAATTTGAAGCAAACCCCAAATCTATTGGTTCTAATTCATATGATTTTGCATAACAAGTATCAGGGCTGGACATGAGTCTTGACGAAAACTTTAGCTGTGGATTTCAACCCTCTTTTACCCACTGAAGGAAGGTGAGAAATTGGAAAGAAGAGGTGATTAGTAGAGGTAATAAAAGCGATAATTGTCATTGTGCAAAGTAAAAGGGATAGTGGTAGAACAACTGGGTTAGCTTAATGTCCTGTTACATGTAGCCACTTTGTGCATGAGATCTGTGGCTGTAGATATTTTTCTTATTGTTATCATCTTCATGATCAGCATTTTACTTATTTGTTTCAATACAAACGATGATTATAGGCCTTGTTTACATATCTCCATTTTTAGTTTGTTTTCCATGTGTCTATGAACATGGAATATGGGTTATACACTTTCATTCATTCCATTATGGTTTGCATCGGGTCATAAGTAAACTCCTTATTAATTGGAGGAAGGGAAGAAATTTGCTCCTCATACAGACAATACAAATAAAGTATGAATTGAGTATCCTGAAAGAGAGTATCTATGTCACTGGAAAATCCCTTTTTCCCTAGGCCTTAATGAGAATAGGAAGAGGTCAGCGCATTGGTGGAAGAAAAAACATGCCCACAGAAGTGGGGGAAAATACTTCTGTGTGCAAATATGCTATGAATAACTTTCTCCCCTGTAAATGAAATTAAGGGTGTTTTATGCAATATAAGTGAGTGAGTGGAAGATAAAAATTCCTGTGTACTCTCTGTAAGGATGGCTATATTCACAGACTCTATATTATAAAGACAGAGCTGAATTAAATTCACAGTTTCCTACTTGCTAGCATGTGATTTTTGGGAAAATGTTTAGCTTCTCTGAGATTTATTTTATTAATTTAAAGTAGAATACTAATGGATATTAATAGGATCTGCCACATCTCTTACTTTGAAGACTCATTGAGAAAATATGTGAGGTTCCTAGTGCCCAGAATATACCAAGTGCTTAAAATACGGTAGCTATTAGTAATAGAAATGATGCTGTATAAGTGGTTAGTGCCATTCAAGCTCATAAAACAAGTTATTTCTGCTTGGCTCTTCTTTTCATTTGAATGAGTGTCAGATAGAAGGAAGGGATAGTTAAAGAAAATGGTAGAGTTTTTGTTTTTGGTTTTTTGTTTTTGTATTTTTGTTTGTTTTGCTTTTAATGGACATTACCTCAGTTTGGGAAAGAAGAATAAATTCTATTCTCTCTCATTTAAAGCTCTCAAAAAATCATTTACAGAATCCAAAAAATGGCAGACAAGTATTAACAGGAAGAAGATGAGTTAAAAATTAGTGTGATTTCACTCCCAATGGTGACTCAGTTTCTAAGAAAGATAGTTGCTATGTGAAGTAAAATATTCCTCAGCATCTTTGGGCCTTGATTTTCATAAATACAATATGAAAAAGCAATTATATGGCTCAATATTGTTCTAGTTAAAAGTAACAGAAAACCGAAATTCATGCTGCTAAAAAATTTGTTTAAAGAATTGAACTCGTCAAAACCTATCTTTTGGGCACACTTTCCACGGTTTGGCCTCCCTCTCTAGTCAGGCTCTCAAATGGAATGGCAAAGTGGTCACCAGCTGTCACTCTTTCCACATCATCACTTCCAGTGAAAAAGTTTGATTTCTCCCAATTAAAAAAATGTTCATGAAAATTTATCTCATAGAGAATTTGGGGACATTTGCCCATCCATGAACAAAATATCTATATTTGCTAGGCCCGAATTATATCTCTAGAATACACATGCAGTAAGCCTAAGACATAGGAGACATTCAAGATGTATAAAAAAACTAATTTTTTAAGTGGATGGTCTATTAATTTCTAAATACAAATGGCATTAGGAAAAGTAGAAGTCATTATTCCCCCTCTCTCTACCCTTCCCCCACTCACATTCTGTCTCTGTCTCTCTCAAAAATAAACAAAAAACATTAATTAAAAAAAACGTTTTTAAAAAGGGGTACCTGGGTGGCTCAGTTGGTTAAGCATTGATTTCGGCTCAGGTTATGATCTCATGGTTCGTGAGTTCGAGCCCCATGTTGGGCTCTGTGCTGTCAGCTCAGAGCCTGGAGCCTGCTTCAGATTCTGTATCTCTCTCTCTGCCCTTTCCCTGCTCACACTCTGTCTCTGTCTCTCTCAAAAATAAATAAAAAACGTTAATTTAAAAAAAATTAAAAAGTAGAAGTCATTAATCTCCTGTCGTTAATGTGTAGACATGTGATGAATCAGATATCTGTCTTCCCGTTCCTCAAAGCTCACAATGAAACCTCAGCCTTGTATGGTCCATGAGCCATTGACCATCATTGTAGTCCTGAGGCTTAGTGCTGTCACCTGTAATGCTCAAGTGTGATCACTTTCACTTTATGCTCAGCTGTAGAAGTAGTTTACAACAGGAAGTGAGGACATATGTTTTGCCTTTTGGGGAAAAAGAGAGTGACAGCGAGAGCTAGAGAGAGGGAGAGAGAGAAGGAGGGAGGGAGACAGGCTTTTTCAGAGATAAATTATCCCCTCATTGGAATACTTCTTCATAGGAAGAAGAATTGCACAAAGTCTCAGACGTGGTCATTTCTTAATTGTTGATAATTCTCAGTATTCTGTATCTAGCCGCATGACTTTTTAGAAAACTTTTATCTAATTTGGTAGGAAGAGAAGTTGTATGTGCAAGAGTCAGAATCGTCTGATATTGAATCTTAGCTCTAACATCTACCAGGTGTACGTACTAAAAAAGAAGTGAATTTTAATTATCTATGTTTCCTTATTTATAAAAATAGATATAATAATGTTACCTGAAGGTCTTTTACTGCATCTGTTGAGATGGTCATGTGATTTTTATCCTTCATTCTGTTAATAGGGTGTGTCACGTGGATTCATTGATGTATTTTAAACTGCCCTTGCATTGGGGATAAATCCAATTTGATCATGGTGTATGATTCTTTCAATGTACTGTTGAAGTTGTTTTGCTAATATTTGGTTGGGAATTTTTGCATCCACATTCATCAAAGATAAGGTTTCTTATAGTGTCTTTGTCTGGTATCAAACATCTAGGTAATGCTGGCCTCACAAAATGATTTCCGAGGTGTTCCGTCTTATATTGGTTTTTAGAAGGGCTTAAGAAGAGTTGATATTAATTCTTTGAATGTTTGTTGAAACCATCTGGTCCTGGGCCTTTTTTGTTGGGAAGTTTCATTTATTTTTAATTTATTTTTAATTTATTTTTGAGAGAGAGAGCAAGGGAGCAAGCATGAGTTGGGGGCGAGCAGAGAGAGGGAGGCACAGAATTCGAAGCAGGCTCCAGGCTCAGAGCTGTCAGCACAGTCCAATGTGGGGCCCAAACTCAGGAACCATGAGATAATGACCTGAACAGAAATCGGATGCTGAACTGACTGTGCCACACAGGCGCCCCTGTTGGGAAATTTTAATTACAGATTAAGTCTCCCTATTTGTTATTGGTCTGTTCAGGTGTTCTATTTTTTTCTTCATTTAGTCTTGGTACCTTGTAAGTTTCTAGGAATTGATCAATTTCTTCTATGTTGTCCAATTTGTATATAATTGTTCATAATTATCTTTATGAGAATTTTTATTTTCTTGGCATTGGTTATAATGCCTCTTTAATTTCTGATTTTATTTTTGAATCTTCTCTTATTTCTTTCTTTAGTATAGTTAAGCATTTGTAGATTTTATCTTTTCATAAACCAGTTCTTAGTTTCGCTGTTCTATTTTCTGTTGTTTTCCTATTCTGTTTCATTTATTTCTGCTCTAGTCTTTATTATTTCCTTCCTTTTACTAACTTTGAGTTTAGTACATTTTTCTAGTTTCTTGAAGTGTAAGATTAGGTTGTTTACTTGAAATCTTTCTTCTTTTGTAATGTAGGCATTTATCACTGCAAATTTCCCTAGTACGATTTTTGCTGTGTCCCACAAGTTTTGGTATATTGTGTTTCTGTTTACGCTTGTCTTGAGATATTTTCTAATTTCTCATCTGGTTTCTTCTTTGACCCAAGAGTTGTTCAAGCCTGTGTTTTTTAATTTGCAGGTATCTGTGCGTTTTCCCAGTTTCCTTTTTTTAGAGATGAGATCATTTGTTTTCTAAAATAATTAGATGATTAGATGTTTCCTTAGTAAACAGTAGCTATATTAATGCTAATAATGGTAATAATATTGTTGTCACAACTCCTCTATGATGTAGGGTTGATGGGTGTACTTGCATATGTCTCACTCAGAATAATTTAAAGGCCTTAAAGAATTTGTCTGTCACATAAACTGAAGGATCTGGGGACTGCCTCCCTGGGATGAGCCTGAGACCTACTGGGAGGTTTTAGGACTAGAGTGAAATGTTGTGATGGTTAATTTTATGTGTCAATTTGAACCAAATTAACTATTATTTCTGGGTGTGTCTAGGAGGATGTTTCTGAATAACATTAACATTTTAATTAGCGGATTCAATAAAGTAGACTGCCCTCCTCAATGTGGATGGGATCATCCAGTGCATTCAGGGCTTGACCAGAACAAAAAGCAGGGAACAGAAGATCTGTTCCCTTCCTGCCTGCTTTCTGGATCTGGCATGTGAATTTTCTCCTGCCCCTGGACTGGGATTTACACCATTGGCTTCTCTGGTTTCTCAGGCCTTCCGTGTCAGACTATACTTACCCCATGGCTTCCTGGGTCTACAACATGCAGGTGGCAGATCATGATGAGAGCCCATCTCATTTTGTATGTGTGTATGTATATTCTTCTATTAGAGAATACTGACTAATACAAAACAAACCAAGCCAAACAAACAATCCAAAAAGTAAAATAAAAAAATAAATAAAACGAGTACCCAAAAGGTAATCTGAGATAAAATGAACTCTATGTGAACTAATGGGTAGTGTAACAAGGATACAGGGATAATAAATAAATCTTTTGCACCATCCATATCAAATCTAATCCTACCTCTGTCACTACCTGAATTCATTTCCCGTTGATTAAAGCTCCTCCACCAGAAGTCAACTTTTAGATGACCTGCTTGTTTTTACAAGTTATTACCTATTGTAACATCTAGCATTGGGTGAATATCTTTGGAACTTGTATATGGTCCTCAGATGGTAGAAACATGGTTTTCTTCCTGTGTGGTAGGTGAAGGAGTGGCTGTTGCTGTTTTTAAGTTCTACTTAAATTTGAAAGGTGCAGGGCCAGAAACAGGCTTTGCTGATAGCCTTGCTTCTGCTCTCCAAAAGTGTGAAAACGTTAACTTTAGGGGAATCTCTTTGGTTCCCAGATACCTGATCTATAATCAGAAGATCAAACATAAGAACTCTAGGATTTCTTCACATGTTAAAGACATAACTATGAGTGGCTTGTTTGATAGAAAAGAAAGCAAAAAATTCCCTCCAAAAGATCCCTGTAATAGGATACCTGGTTTTTAAACATGCTTCATTGCTCAACTTTGATGGGTAAGCATGTAACAGCAAGTGTGATATGAAATACATGCATGTATCAGTAGTTAGCAGTTGGAACTTTGAAAAGTCTCAGACTCCTTGGTAAATGTTAGTCAAATATTCCTGAGTAGGAGTGCCTGGGTAGCTCAGTTAAGGGTCCAATTTTTGGTTTCAGCTCAGGTCATGATCCCACAGCTTGTGGGATAAAGCCCCACGACAGGCTCCTTGCTGACAGTGTAGAGCCTGCATGGTATTCTCTCTCTCCCTCCCTCCCTCCCTCCCTCCCTCTCTCTCTCTCTCTCTCTCTGCCCCTCCCCTGCTTGTGCTTTTTCTCTCTCTCAAATAAATTTAAAATTTAAATTTAAAATTAAAATTCTAAATAGCTGGTTCCAATATTCTCTAACTGATAATCCTAACGACATGGGTTGGGTTTATTCCTCTCATTATTGGAGTCCTTTCTTCCCAGCCACCAAAGCAATGAATAGATGAGGGAGCCAGAGGGATACTGTCTTTTCCTTTCAACCTCTGCTAATTTCCCTCTGATAACTGACTTCTAAAGAGAGCATGGGAAACACAATTTTAAAAAGAAAAAAAAAAAAACAGTTCACTTTCTAATGATTTCACATTGCAAAGGGTCCCCTTTGGTTTAGAACATACTTAACATCCCTGTGAAAAGACCTGATCTGAGACTTGCAGTGAAACTTGAAACATGGTCAGGTGCACCTATTTTCTTCCCAGGCAGGAAGAGTTGACATACAGCCAGAGTGATCTATGGAAAGGCTGGTATGGGGAGGGGAGAGGGGCTGCACATTTAGAAATACTCCATCTCCCTCAACGGAAATGGTTCTGTCTCCTGAAATTATCTGATAGAGGGAGAATTGGTGACATTTAATTTTCATAAATAATGTAAGTACCCCATTTCAGGTTGGCAGCACGGTTGCTGGCTCTCAGAATCATTTTGGTATCACCAATCTAATCTCAAGACTTTGTTTCCATTGTTTCGTTTTTCAAAGGGAAGGGTAAAATGAAAGAGATACCTACCAGTGAGGCTTTTGTTGGGAAAACCCAGTAGAAGGTAGAAAAGACAGGGCTTGAAAAAGCTGTGCACTCAGGAGGCATCTGCTTATTAATGGAATGGTAATGAGTCCACTGGTGCCCAGCCTGAGCTATTGGATCTAAGAAAAGGGATATTTGTCAGTCTTGTAAAGAATGAAAGGGGACAGAAATGCATAATAATGTTATCACTTGTTTGTAGACATTGAATGATTATATCTCAAACAGAATACAGGTGGTAGAGATTGTTTAAAAAAGCCTCCTGGGATTAAAATGACAAAGAAACACCTCCCATAGCATTCCACATTAGTGCCAAATAGAATAAACATAGCATTATCTTCATTTCTCTTATTCATTAGTGTTTTAAAATTGGAAACCTACTTTCTCTGTTTAAATAGAAGCTTATTCAAATTGAATGTAAATAGAGATCAACTTTTTTAAAGTCCAACTTCTGCCCTGTTTCTCCTAGAATATTCATAAATGCAAAGGAGAGCGAAGAGTATAATAATGAAATGTAAGCATTTTTCAAAGCCATAGACCATAAGATATTGAGATTCTTCTTATTCTTATTTAAAAGTTGCTGAAAGGAATCAGCTCACCAAATGGCCTAATTTACTAGTTCTAAAAGTGTTTTGAAACTGATATTCAAATCCTAGGAGCAGCTATCAAATAAATTAAATCCATATTACAGTATCTGGCTCTTTAGATCCATTGGTCATTTTTATTTTTTTTTTTATTTTTATTTTTTCAACGTTTATTTATTTTTGGGACAGAGAGAGACACAGCATGAACGGGGGAGGGGCAGAGAGAGAGGGAGACACAGAATCGGAAACAGGCTCCAGGCTCTGAGCCATCAGCCCAGAGCCTGACGCGGGGCTCGATCTCCCGGACCACTAGATCGTGACCTGGCTGAAGTCGGACGCTTAACTGACTGCGCCACCCAGGCGCCCCCATTGGTCATTTTTAAAATGGATTTTGAAATATAGAATTTCTACTATCACTGTCTTTGGGAGACTTTGGAACTGTGGACCCTTTCTGAGCTAACAAAAGCTAATGAGAATAATATCCTGGTAAAAAGATCACTTTATCCTTAAGGAAAGGTATTTGTTATAAACTCAAGCCTTTCATGTTGCAACTTCAGATTGGAAAAGGGGACCTGGAAATTTAGAGTCCTAAGTATCTCTAAAAAAATATCAAAGAGGGGCGCCTGGGTGGCTCAGTCAGTTAGGCGTCCGAATTCAGCTCAGGTCAGGATTTCGCGGTCTGTGAGTTCGAGCCCCACGTCGGGCTCTGGGCTAATGGCTCAGAGCCTAGAGCCTGCTTTCGATTCTGTGTCTTCCTCTCTCTCTGCCCCTCCCCCGTTCATGCTCTGTCTCTTTCTGTCTCAAAAATAAATAAACGTTAATTAAATAAATAAATAAATAAATAAATAAATAATATTAAAGAGAATAAAGGCTGCAATGTGAATAATCCTAGTAGTAGGTTGGAATTTCTGGATTAATTTGGTAGGAATAATTTGGTTTCATTTCTGAGCAGGCCATGCATCCCAAATGCTGTTGGTGATTGGGTGATGGAGCAGATAGAAGGAATAAATATTTCTTCATAACGGATATAAGACAGAAGTCACAAACATTGATTAGAAAGGGAAATGTACTATCTCTCCCAAAGTGCAGTAGCCCATCTTTTAAACATAAGCCTCGAAAGTGAAACATAAGCCATGCTGAGACTCCAAGTACCCTAGGAATCCTCTCTTCCAGAAGTTGTGTGCCATGGCCCAAGATTGTGCATGTGCGATAGAGAAGGGTGTGTGTTAGCGAGGATATAGCTGGGGGAGGGAACATGTGGTCTTACATGACCTTTGAGATTCCAGGCAGCTTGGACACTGAATAACTACTTTCCAAATCATATTGTGCCAAGTAGAAAATAAAACTAATGTTCAGAATGTCAGAATCTCTGCATTTTTTTTTTTTTTTCCAAGATGTTAGGACACCTGGGAGAGTATTTCACTGCACGGACAGATGAAATCAAATTTCTTCTTGGTTTTGAGAAAGCATCAAAGAGTTGGGTATTGAGGCAGATCAGGCACTGCTATTCGGAGCCCCTTTGGAGGTAGAAAAGACTGGAAGGCCTTTGTGTCTGCTTGCTTCTCCTTGGTGTCACCTTGCATAGTTTCACAGATTTTGGTTTTAGTGATTAGTCATATGCATAAATTGCCAAATAGATTAAGATTCTGTGGCTAGAAACAAACCAAAAAAAACACAAATTCACCAAATTAAGTAATGCCAGTTTCTGTCACTTGGTCCCCTCTCCTGCATTGCAGGTGTTGTGAGGCTCCAAACAGCCAAACATTATGTAAATAATACCCGTATTAGAGTTCTCCAAAGAAACAGAACCAATAGGAGATATGTAGATTGGATTAGATTAGGTGATTAGATGAGATAGGTAAAATAGTAATCTCCTTTGTCAGTTTTGGAGAGCAAGAAGCCCCTCAATCTACCAGCTGCCAGCTAGAGAACTGGGAAAGCAGGTGATATAATTCACTCTGTCCAAGGACCTGAAAGCCGTGCTTGAGAACCCAGAGCTCTGACATCTGGGGACAGGAGAAGATGGCCAAGAAGAGAGAAGGAATTTGCCCTTCTTTTGCCTTTTTGTTATATTAGGGCCCCAAAGGATTGGGTGATGTCCACCCACATTAGTGAAGGCACGTATCTTTACTCAGTCTACTAAATCACATATTAATCTCTTCCAGAAATACCTTCACAAACACATCTAGAAATAATGTTTACCAGCTGTATCTGGGTGTCAGTTCAGTCAAGTTGACACACAAAATTAACCATCAAATAAAGAAAAAAAGGGGAAAATAATAAAAGGAAAAGGAGAATCTTGCTTACTATCTGTCTGTCTGTCTCTTTCACCCTACCCCCACACAAAGACATTCATTGAACTTTTTTTTTTTTAATGCTTATTTTATTTTTTTGAGAGAGAGTGACACGGTGGGGAAGAGGCAGAGAGAGGGAGACACAGAATCGGAAGCAGGCTCCAGGCTCTGAGCTGTCAGCACAGAGTGCAACATGGGGCTCAAACTCATGAATCGCAAGATTATAACCTGAGCTGAAGTAGAATGCTTAACAGAGTGAGCCACCCAGGTGCCCCTTATTGAACTATTCTGTACAGGGATTAAAATGGGTATTAAAAGAGTCTAGCTCTGCTTTTGCTTTTGCTTTCATTCCTTCTTTCTTTCTTTCTATTTTTCGTTTTTCCTTCTTTTCTCTTCTACTCTCCATCATGTTTTGCCTTGAGTTTCCCTTTACTTTTCCCTTCAAGACACATGATATTAAATGTAATCTGTTAAACAATTCTTTATAAGCTTTGGGGTTGTCTGTTTATGAGTTTACTATTATTTATTTTTATGAAACTATCAGACAAAGATGAGGATATAAAGTTATTAAATCTACATACAGATGCCAGTTTTTCCCCACTGTGCTCTGTTATCTGGTTCAAATTACTTTTTCTTCCTGAGATTCAGTTTCCTTATATGTAGTCAGAAATATCTGCCCTGTTCTCTGTCTGGAAAGCTGTCCTAGATACTTTCACAATTTATTCCACTAATATAGCAGCTACATAATAATAGGAAGTTTATATAACTGGTTTACCACTTGCATTACATGTCTATTGCTGTATAACAAATCACCTCAAAATTCAGTGATCTAAAACAGCATTTTTTTTTTTTATCAGAGCTTCTGTGGGCCGGAATCCAGACACAATTTACTTGGGTCCTTTGCTTCAGTCGTTCATAATGATGTAATCAAATGTTTCATCTGAAGTCTCAACCAGGGAAAAATCTTCCAGACTCATCCAAGTGGCTATTAGGTAGGATTAGTGTATTTGTAAATTGTTAGTTTGAGGGTCTTGGCTTCTCACAAGCTGTTGACCAGAGGCAGTTCTTGTGGGGGCCACTGCGTAGATCAGTTCACATTATGGCAGCTTATTTAATCAGAATAAGCATGCAAGATAAACCAAAGAGAGAGTTCCAGCAAAACAAAACTCTGTCTTTTTAACCTAATCACAGAAGAGATGGGTCATCTCTTTTGTCTTATTTGATTGGGGCCATTTACTAGGCCCAGTGAATACTTGGAGGGCAAAAAGGGATTATATGGAGTGAATGCCAGGGGGGTGGCATTGCAGGGAACTATGTCAGAAGGTGTCTATCATGCTTTTAATGCAAGAGAAGAGACAAATCAGAATCTGTGCTCATTAAATATTAGCCAAATAGAAAATCTAACAATTGCTAGAAAAGGAAATATACCTATAAAACCTAAATCTAATATTCTTAGTAAGCTGGCGTGAGATCTAAATATCTTTCAAAAAGTCCCGTGTACTTTTATGTTGACCTTGGACAGATTCTATCTTCCTATGAACAACACGTGTGTGTTATTCACACATTTACTATTGAAGCATTAAGGAAGCATCTTCACTATGGTTAATTCATCACAGGTATAGTCATTTCTTTAAAGCATAACACTTATTCAAAATTTCTTGATTTTTTTTGTATTTTAGAGA
Organism: Leopardus geoffroyi; assembly: GCF_018350155.1. Taxonomy (NCBI): domain Eukaryota; kingdom Metazoa; phylum Chordata; class Mammalia; order Carnivora; family Felidae; genus Leopardus; species Leopardus geoffroyi. Next base: position 39,274,792 of record NC_059335.1, on the reverse strand, counting down.
AAATATTATATTTGTTCCACAAACAATGCATGATTTAAGTTCTACACTAGGCATCCAAGGAGCTATTAGTCCTAAGCTATAAGAGCACTGAAACTCATATATGTTAGTTAAATGTGGCTAAACCTAGGACTCTCAGAATATTGTTCCATCAGTGATAATTTCCTTTTTTTCTCATATTTAGCTATGGGCCTACAAGATGTTAACATTTGGGGAAAATGGGTGGAGGGTACGTAGAATATCTTTGTACTATCGCTGCAGTGTTTTTGGAATTCTGAGGTCATTTCAATATGAAAAGTTTAAAAATAAAAATAAATAAAATACACCTTTCCCCTTCCAAAAAATCATTCCTCTCCGTGGTTGCCCCATAGAACAAGGTGTATGCACTCGAGCCTGGCACAGAAAATCCAACGTTGAAGGCTCTACAGAACTTTCTGGTCCTTGCTAACACACTCCATCAGACATCCCTGTCCAGTTACTTGCAGTTGCCATCATATGCCTTACATCCTTGATGCTGTGCTTTTCTTTCTGGCCAGAATTTCCTCCCCATCATGGAGTAAACTCCTACTCATCTCTCAGGCTACGTACAGATCATAGTCCTCCTGCCCCAGAAAGTTCTTTCAGAGCACTACAGGCAGAATTAAATATTTGCTACTAGATCTAGCTCACCATTTGCTCTTTCTTTCATTAAGGGCAAATATTTCTGACATAAGTCTTCATAATAATGCTTGACCACAAAACTATGTGACCATCACCAAAGCAAAAATCATACTCTAGTCTTTTTGTTTTGTTTTGTTTTGTTTTTTTCTCCCTCAGAAACACAATTCTGAAGCATATGGTATGCTAAATAAATGTCGTAATGAATGGGCTTCAAAGTACCAATCAGTAAAATGAAGTTTGAACTTAGGAGGGATATTTATTACTTACTGTGTATCTAGGATTTATATGAGTGTTAATTCACCAAATGACTCAGTGAGGTAGGTGCTACTGTAATCTCTACTTTACAGATGAGATCACATAATTAAAAAGGAATGCAGTGGGGATTTGAACCTAGATTGTCCAATAAGGGATCATCACTCTAATCATATCACCATCTATGAAATTATCTCTAACACAACCTTCAATTATCTTGGTCCTACCATTTATTAGAACTCTACAACTATCATCTGTCATGAAGTCCCCTGGTTACATGTGTTAGGAAGAGATAAATAATGCCATCATTTTTATTCTTCATCTAACTGCATGTTTTTTAAAATGATAAACCTATTTCAAATTTTGCCAAGAATATAAGGTTTTAGGCATAAAGCATGCATTCCTATCCTTCATAATCATAAAAAAAAATAGTTATTTGGTTTTTCTTTTCCTTCACCAGATCTGCCTTTTTTTTTTTTTTTTTTTCCTAAGCTCTTAGCATTAGAGGGTAACCTTAAGTGAATGACATTTTCAAGCGCTTTATATTCTAGGTCTTAGGATCAGATGTTGCCATTTTCAGAGACAGCTGTAGCTCTACTCACAAAAGGCCAAGTATCTTATAAAAGAAGGAGTCATTGTAAAGTAAGCTGTTCAAAGCCATATGCCCGGTTCTCTTCAGGTGAAATAGGAACAGACCCTCTTCAGGCACCTTTTTGGATTGGGGGATGCTTACTTGCTGGTTCTACTCAAGAAATTGTATCTTTTAAATTTTCTCTGTATGGGATGCTGTGTTGAGAAGTAGATTTACAAACATAATGTTACAGCCTGCCCTTTGTCCCTTAGGACATTGATAATCTTATGAAAGAGCTTAAATTCCACCCATTTTTTTTTAATTCCAGAAACTTCTTTGTGCTCTAATTGCACAGCAGTTCTTATTACATTTTTTGTTCATTTTCTATTCTGTCTCTTCCATTAGTTATGCCTCAATGGGAGCACCTGTTCTACTTGTTCAGCTTGAACTTCCCATCTCATCTTAAGCGCAGGGTTCTGCACCATTTCTTGATCCTATTCTGTGCCCCACAGTGGTATACTGGAGCAGGCTGTGAGGTTTATTTCAAGTACTCAATGTGTGCACAGCACATACACACAGACACACAATTGGTTTTGGCTTTTTAAACCTAAGAGGATTCATTGTACCACTCTTTGTCCTAGAAAATTTGTTGTTGTTGTTACCAGGACCTAACTTGGGTTTTTAGCTGAAGGAGATGTTAGAGATTTTAGAAACACAGAAGCAGAACAGATATGCATTTTCCTCTTTAACACTATGTTCCTTGACAATATTAGCTCACCACTTTATGCCTTATATAGTTGAATGTCAAAGAATGTTGCAATGGCCCACAGCCAATCAAGAATTTTATTACCACCATCTGTACTAACAAAGCACTATAAAACAAAAGAGGGAGTATGGTCCATACTGAGTGATGGGTTTCTAGGTCTGGACCAATCATATAATCAACCCAAAGTAGTGCTTGAATCATCATGGACATGTCACAATCAGAGATCCAAATCTTTAAGTCCCTCTCACTGTGTGTGTGGAAAGGGTGTGGCATTGGCAGTTGTGCAGCTATACAAGTGGAGGGAAGTGTCCACCCATATGGTTATACAACAAGATTAAGTCACATCTTAATATGGGCCACAGTCTTAGAGCCATTCAAGAAGCTCATTCAAGGGGCGCCTGGGTGGCGCAGTCGGTTAAGCGTCCGACTTCAGCCAGGTCACGATCTCGCGGTCCGTGAGTTCGAGCCCCGCGTCAGGCTCTGGGCTGATGGCTCAGAGCCTGGAGCCTGTTTCCGATTCTGTGTCTCCCTCTCTCTCTGCCCCTCCCCTGTTCATGCTCTGTCTCTCTCTGTCCCCAAAAAAATAAATAAACGTTGAAAAAAAAATTTAAAAAAAAAAAAAAAGCTCATTCAAGAAGCACTGTACTGGCAAAGAGAAATCCTTCTGGAAACAGGTGGATATAACTATATCCTAGACTGATTTTTCACATCATTTTCTGAATACTGATTGAAAAAAAGACCATGTGGTGGGATATGTTGTGAATACTCATACAGTCACTACAAATATAATTTCTGCCATATCATGGAACATACAGGATGGTGTCAGAGACAGATGATCACAAGTAAACAAGAAATACAGACTATAGAAATTGCTGTGAATGAAAGAAATAAGGGACTAACAGAATTTCCAGGACACCTACGGACAAGATGTAACATCACTCCAGGTAGATAATATAATGAGAATAAAGTGAAAAGGGTGTGGCCTGTCCTTGGAACTGGCAGGACACCACAATATATGTGTTTAATGACCATCAGTAGGCAAATAAGGTATATCATCAGAGTGCCTAAAAACAGACCATTTCTTCAGAAGGCCTTGAATGAAGTTAAGATGCATTTAAAACAGAAGGAAAAAAATTTGATAATCTTAAAGTATTTAATAGACATAACCTAACTTCTTTTAAACAATAATGTGCTATTCCCACAGTGTATAGCATGGATTAGAGCCAAAGAAGTGGCAAAGTTGGCAAGAAAAATAACTAGGAGACTGTTACAGTTTGGGTTTTCCAGAAAGCAGATCCTAAAACAGACTACCATGCAGGAAGTAAATGAGGGAGTGTTCCTAGGATCAAAATCTATGGAGGGGAAGAAAAAGATGTAAGATGGTACAAAAGTAGAAATTATGTTGTGATACAGTTTTAATGGAAGCTTCAGGCAGTCCCTGTCAAGTGTTGAAGTTCCTATGACCATTCAGTGCAGTCCTAACTTGAGGAAAGGGGGACAGATATTTCTACTCACTTTGCATCGGTCATTGATGTGGGCTGCTGCCTGAAAGGGTGTTAACTTGGGAGAGGAAACTACTTTTAGTGGAGGTAATTAACAGACTCGAGGACTGTCTGCCAGCTGCCCTGTTAGAAACCGGGATCATGATTCCTGCATTCCAAAGGGAGAGTGAAGGGATTCACTATGATTTACCCTTGTGCCCCTGTATCCATTTCTGAGAGAATCTAGTTCTGGAAGGAGCTCCTTCCTTATTTCTGGGACAGACTTCTCTTCTGGAGAAGTTTAGCAAAGGAGGGTTGCTAGGTGAACACCTGATCTGCTGTAGCTCATGTCAAGACCACAACTGATACTTGTCTCCTTCCTCCATAATCTATTTTGTATTTCCCAGACCCTCAGTTTTTACCTCTGCAAGCCACAGTAGCTAACCTGCTGTTAGGGCCAAGATTCTCATTTGAGGGGTCTGTGTCCCTTCTCAGACTGGTGTTGCTTCATTTGTCTACTTACCATCATAATTTGTCAAAAGAGGGCTCAGAGTTACTGGGATTGCCTGGGTGTAAAGACACTATTCTCGGTTCCCACTGTGTAACAGCAGCCCTCCTTCCTTCTGGGGCTCAGGGTCAATTATCCCTGCTGGTTCCTTGACAGAAGGATCCCAAGGTGAACGGAGAGCTTGGAGTCAATCAGGACCCTTGCTGTGTCTGCTAGCAGAAGAATTCTCATTTGGGGAACAAGAACATCTGAAACTACTGAGCCCAGGGTAGTGGGGATGAGAGGCTCAATTTCCCCAAGAAGGTTGCAGGAAGTGATGGTAATTGTTGTAGGAAGTGACGGTAATTGGGGACACTGCTGCTTTTATTCAGGGTTCCCAGACTTGTACATTCTTACAATTCAGGGAGGGGGCATGTACAACAGGTCATTAGTTTGGAGTATACGCTGAAACCTGGAAAACCCTGCAGAAGTGTCACAACTGAGCTGGCCCTTCAGGTGAGTTTTTCATAGACCATTTACTCATGCTGTCAGGCCCGCAACTTCAGCCTGCATGGTGCTTGAGGCGACCAGTGGATCTCGTGATCACATGCTGTTCTCACCTCCTTCACTCTAAAGATGATCCCTTGGTCTGACTTGATGTTATCTGAGAGTCTGTGTCAATGAATCAGATACTTCTTGCAGCCACCAGGTAGTGGTGTTGGCTGAGGCCCTTAAAGCAGGAAAAGTAAAACCATGCCCCAAATACGTGCCAAAATGAATTGTTGTCCCATGTAAGATGTCAGGGAGACTTCACCCTGCATGTGAAAACCTTGGAAGTCGCCATTCTGCCCCAACAAGTAAAAAGTTGAATAGTCTGAAAAATCAACAACTCTTCTTGGATCCATGAACAAGAGGACACAGGGCAAACTGCAGGTCCTGGATTTGGAGAGACAGGTAAATACAGGGAGTCACAGGTGACAAGAGCAAAGACCCAGGTGGAAACCCCTGCAGGAACCAGAGATGGGATATTAAGACTTGAGCTGTAATTGATGAATTGCCTGAGGCCAGGTGCAGGGTGCAGAGGCGGCTGAGAGATAAAACCTCCAGGGCAACCCAGTTGGAGGGGAGTTCCCATATTACTGCGAGATTTACCTCCAAGGAGCTCCACTAGATTCCCCTTAGTGAATTGAGAAAAATCCCCTCAGGCTTCTGGCAGGAAGGGAGGGGGAAAGGAACAATTTGAAATGTGCCAGATCATTCTGTTTTTAACAAGGCCTATCCTGAGGGGAAACTAACTAGGGTCTGACCTGCAGGAGTATTATCAGAACCTAACTGACTTTGCAGGAGGGAAATGTCCAACCTCTGCCCACTTTAGCAATCCTGCCCCACCTCAGGGGGCTGGAAAAAAAAAAAAAAAAAAAGAAAAGACAAAAACCCTGAGATCCCCTTGTGAAGTTCACAGTCCAGAGACGTAGGCCAGCTTACTAAGCAGCTGAGACATAATCATAGGATATACAATGCTTCCCTCCCCCACGCCTCACCACAGTATTACTGAAGGCTTATTGGCGGTAGTTTTTCTCTTTACTTAGTACATTATATACTGATGTCAAGAAAAAAATTAAAAGCTTACCAAAAGGCAAAAAACACCATTTAAAGAGATAGGGCAAGCATCAGAACTAGACATGACAGGATATTGGAATTATCAGACTGGTATTTTAAAGTCACAGTACAACCAGACAATGGAATATTATTAAGCACTAAAAAAAGAAATGAGCCGTCAAGCCATGAAGAGACGTGGAGGATATGCACTTTACTTAAATACGTGTTATTAACTGGAAGAAGCCAGTATGAAAACCATACATGCTGTGTGTTATGCCCAGAATTCGTGATCCCCAAAGACCACTAGGGAGCCGAGTCCAAGGCAAAAGCAAAAGAGCCTTTATTCGAGCTAGCTCGAGCTCATTCCTCTACCTGCACTGATGCAGAGGTGAGATACCGGAGAGAGAGAGAGCGAGTTTCAAAAGGACAAAGGTTTTATTGGGGCCTAAGGGCAGTTGGTGAGGTAATGGCTGTGGCCTCAACCTATTGGCTGGGAAAGTGTCCAAATCCTGTTAGGCAGGTGAGGTGGGGGGGTTACTCAAGGGGAGGAGGTGTGGTCAAGGTGAAGGACACAGAACAAGATGGAGTCGGCCGTGGTAGGCCCGCCCTTTCAGTGTGTAATTCCAATATGACATTCTGTAAAAGGCAAAATGGACACCTTAGAAAGGTTGCCAAGAGGGGTGCCTGGGTGGCTCAGTCTGTTGAGTGTCTGGCTTTTGATTTTGGCTCAGGCTGTGATCTCATGGTTTGTCGGTTCAAGACCCATGTTGGGCTCTGTGCTGTCATTACAGAGCCTACTTGGGATTCTCTCTCTGTCTCTGCCCTTCCCCTCCTCATACAGGCGCTCTTTCTCTCTCAACATAAATCAATAAACAGTAAAGAAACAAAAAACAGACAAACAAAAAAACCTTGCCAGAGTTTGAGGGTGTTGGTGGAGGAATGATAGGCGGAGCACAGAGAATTGTTAGGGCAGTGATAGAGAAGTGAGAATAATCTGCCTAATACCATAATGATGGATACATGTTATTTTATATTTGTCCAAAACCCACAGAATATAAAACACCAACAAGAAAACAAAATGTGAACTGTGGCCTCTTCTGCAGTGGATGCTTCTGATGGATAATAATACATAGTATGACAATTTCTCACTGCCTTTTTATAATGTCGATCCCCAACCCTCCACACCAATCCTCATCATTCTTTTCCTTCCAGATTTTCTTCTTCCAGGCCCCTGACCAGTCCACTGGGTCATCCTCCACTGCTCACAAGTCTGCATGTATTCTAATCTCAGGCCACTTCTCACTTCACACAAATGAGTGGCCATGTGCCCCACACAAATGTGTAACTCTTGGGAGGATTTTCCTCGCTGCTCTCCTTGTTTGTGCTAGGATGACAGGGCAACAGTCATCCATTTGGGATTTGGACTGCATATTGAGTTGACCTCCATCCATTTTTCATAAGGCATATCCCACATGGCCATTGGGATGAATTCGAGAACTACTGAACCAGTGGAGAGTGTGTCCCAGAGGAGAGGGTCTAGGCCACCACCTTATATAGCTTGCTTGTCTTACTGGTCCTGCTAGGGCTTGATCTCAGAAGTACAACTTCCATATTATGATGACGTGTTGCTGCACCAGCCATACTCAATTACTTGTTGGGTCTGACTCTACCCAGCTAATGATTGGCACTTCCGTTTATATGGTAACTTGATGTCCCATAATCAGGTGTTCTGTTTCCATCAGAGCCAGTAGAATGCCCCAGAGCTGATTTTCAAATCGTGTATATTTTTGTACTATGGATGGCATGGATTTGTTCCAGAATTCTAGGGGTCTTCATTGTGATTATCCCAATGAATACATCTGTGTTTTTCTTTTTGTTTTGCTTTTAGCATTTTATGCCACTGCTGCTGTCTTGTATTTTTTATTTTTTAACGTTTATTTATTTTTGAGACAGAGAGAGACAGAGCATGAACAGGGGCGGGGCAGAGAGAGAGGGAGACACAGAATGGGAAGCAGGCTCCAGGTTCTGAGCCATCAGCCCAGAGCCCGACTCTGGAGCTCGAACTCACAGACTGCGAGATCGTGACCTGAGCCGAAGTTGGACGCTCAACCGACTGAGCCACCCAGGCGCCCCACTACTGCTGTCTTTAATAACATTAAGGCCTGACAGGTCACACCCTTGACCTGTTTAAGAGCATTTTCCTGTCCAATATCCAACTTAAATCTATTAGCTTTTCTGGTTCCCCAGGGTATGGTTGAAAGTAGTTTTCTCAGGTATGAAATAAGCTAACTTTATAACTTTAAGAGGCTTCTAAACACTGGGCTTCATTCTTCCTGAAGGGAGAAGCAAGATTAAATCATTTTTCTTTATGTTAGAGAGGATGTTCAGGCATGCTCCAGGCCATTAGACGCCTAATTTCTTAATAATTTGGTAGGATCCTGAATCTTCATAGGGTTTATATCTTGTCCACTAATGTCTTACTAAAGTCTCCAGTGTGCTAGCCATTTTGCTCTCTGGTCTGATTAGTAGGACAGGATCGATATATTGGTTCATTGTGTTGTTTTATAGGATGTCTAGCTAAACCTTTGGTGCCTTTGGCTTTCATTATAACAAAGGTTGGATTTCGTTATAACACATTTGGTAATTACATTTAGTAAGGTAAGGTAAACGTGTGCTGTTCGTTCTAAATAAATATGAACTGTGCCTGATCAGTTTTTGTGATAAAAACAAAAAAGAACATATTTTCCAGATCAGTAGCTGCGTACCATGCACCTGAAATCAGGTTAATCTACCCTAGCAAAAACACCCCTTCCAGCAGAGTAGTTGTACTTTTGGCTACTCATCTGCTGAGCTCGTCTTAGTCTCCTGTCATTTCCTCATGAATTGAAGAGTCTAGGCTGGTGATTTAAATGGGGACATGATAGAAACCACCTCTTTTACATCCATTAGGCTTTTTAAGGTTGGCTCTAATTTCTTTCCCAGGGCCTAGATTATGTTAGTTTCATATCTTTATTCCTAAGAAGAGAGTTCTAGAACCTTCTACTTGGCCTTCCCCTCTAAAATATCTCTCTCGTGACACCCTCCCAGAAAAACAATGTGTTGGCTGAATTACTGACAAGCTATTATCTATTCTAATTATACCTTCTAGAGCAGAGAAATTATGGTGCATGGTTTCACTATACCACTGGAAACACTGTAACCAGACCTTAGTCAGGCCTCCTTTTGTTTCCTGGTCCTCACATGGCCAAATTAAAAAAAAAAAAAACATATATATATATATATATATATATATATATATATATATATATATTTAGTTTATTTTTGCAGATAATTATACCTTCTAATTTTTGTTTCCTGGTCCTCACATGGCCAATATATATATTTAGTTTATTTATTTTTGCAGAGCGAGAGAAAGAAAGCATAGCAGGGGAAGGGCTGAGAGAGAAGGAGAGAGAATCCCAAGCAGGCTCCACACTGTTAGCGCAGAGCCTGATGTGGGACTCGAACTCACAAACCATAAGATCATGATCTGAGCCAAAATCAAGAGTCGGACACTTAACCAACTGAGCCACCCAGGCGCCCCTCAATGCTATTTTAGACCCAAATGTTCAACAGTCCTCAAAATGTTAAGGTATTCCCTTTTCCCTAGTATATAATTACCCAGGAGAATGGCAGCATCTCCCTCTGGTGGAGGAATTCTGGGAATTATTACCATGTACTCTTAATGCAGGATCGCTCTTCTCATACACCTGGACTCTTTTTCAGTAAATCCCTGTACAAACTGGCCAAAGAATCATATCCTTTTATTAGAATAATTGACCTCCTCCTTTTGATCCTCCATTCTTTGACTTTTTTTTTTAAATAAAGATTTCTTTTGATTATACAGCGATGGTGGGTGCCGTCTATGTTGCCCATGGGGGCACCATGTTCTTTTTTTTTTTTTTTATGTTAATTTATTTTTGAGAGAGACAGAGCATGACCAGGGAGGAGCAGAAAGAGAGAAGAACAGAATCTGAAGTAGGCTCCAAGCTGTCAGCACAGAGCCCCATGCGGGGCCCAAACTCACAAACCACAAGATCACAACCTGAGCTGGAGTCAGATGCTTAACCAACTAAGCCACCCAGGTGCCCTGGGACACCATGTTCTTTTAACCAGGTCTGTGACTCTGTGGGTCAGGTAACTTTTCTGGGTGCCCTATCATCCTTGCCACTCATGACAGTGATTGAGCCTGGCTCTTTCTGGTTTCCTGCCCTATTCTCTCCCTTGTAATCACTGAACAAGTTCTGTCATAGGGTATCTTACAATCTGTCTTGGCCTACAGATGGGAAGTTCTTAGTGATACTGATGACTCTTTTGCTTTGCTAAATGGTATATCCTTCAGGACCCAGTTAGAGTCTTCCCTTTTTGCTCACAAACTGAGTCACTCAAAATTTAATTCTTGGTAATTAGTATTCACATCTATCTCCAGAATCTATGCACACATGCATGCACACGTAAATACATATATGCATCCTCAAGCATCACCCCTTCTCCCTTGCTCACTGCAGTCTTGGATGATTAGTTATTTTAAGCTCAATAGATAGTGACCATTGTACATTTTAAGAACTGGGATTGAAATATATGTCATAGATATATGGAAATTGGAAGCTGTATAGAAATTCAATATAATATTTGATGGATGGATGAATGGATGGGTGGATAGATGACGTAGATATTTTGTAACGCTAGGTATGAGGAGAGGAGAAAATAGCAGATAAAGCGAGGAGATGGATTAGAGCCATATTGAGAATTCTGGATTTTGTCTTGTAAGTGACAGGAGCCATTGAAATGGTTTAAGCAGGGAGGAGATAAATTTGATTTGTAGTTTAGAATAAAGTAGGAGTGGGTGAAGGGATTGTAAATGAGAGATGATAAGGCTTTGGACCACTGCTCCCACCCTGGGAATTATTCTTCATTGATAAGTGAGGCACGACTTTAAAAAATGGTTCAAAGCACTTAAAGGGTATCAGCCACATTTGGACTCCATTATAGACCTCAGAAAACTGGAGGTAGGCTGGCAGCTGGTGTGTACAGGGAGGAGAGCGGTGGTACCGCTTCATTTAACAAGGACTTAGTGATCATTAAAGGGTAGGTGTAGACAAAGCACATCTGCAAAGCTAATTGCACACTTTGAGGACTTCAGGGGGATGATTTTATCTGCACTTATCTCCACTTCAAAGTTGCTGTCTGCTAAATGGACACTGCTTAAGCCATCACTTCCCATAGAGGCGTGGGGTTTGGCTCATGAAAATTGCACAGGCTAAACGAGGAAATCACTGCAAATTAATAAAGAAATCCTGATATTATGTAGATTGATATGCTTATTTCAGACACTTGAGAAAATTCAAGAATTTGGGGTGGGGTGGGTACTTTTTAAAGAACTGTTTGAGCTGCTTGATTTAATGATCTATTTTTTGAGTTGAAAAGAGGAACTTCAGAGACCCATTTCCCTTTCAAGAGAAGGATTAAATAATCTTAAAGTAGTTTGATGTGAAGTTTATGTTTGCATTTTTTATCTAATCAGCCAAACAAATATAATTAATTCAGACAGTTGTCTCTATGGTTTTGGTGCCTGGTAGGAGCTGTATCATTACAAATGCAAATATGTTCCTAAAATAATGAGAATGTCATTATCACCCCTTATTCATTTATGTGACCAGAGAGAAAACTGAAATACCATTTATTATGGAAGTGACTTTTGTCAAGTGTGCAGAGAACAGTAACTACTTTGCCTGAGCAGGACGTAAGTCTAGCTATGACTTTCTCTAGTGTCAGTATGTCACTAATAGGGCATGCGGGTTGGAGGTGTATTGTTGTGAAATGGGCACTGGGCCAGGAGTTTCCCCTGAACTGGGGATTTTATTCTACTTCTGTTTCTATGTCCTTTAGGTGGTTTACACCTCTGAAACTTGGTCCCTTGGTAGTTATTTGGATATTAATTATTTCTGCCTCGTTCACTTCAAAAGGATATTATAAGGATCAAGTGAAACATATAAAACAATACTCAGATGTAAAGTGATTGTAGTTAATTTCATATAAGTTTATATATGTGTGAGCTTCATTTGTGCGTTCTCGCTTTGGACTTTTTTCCAGTACTTACAAGCGGATTTTCTGCTTTTCTCATTGCAAAGATGAGGGATGCATTTAACATTTCTTTCATTACTCTTTTAAGCTATATACCCCATTCCCTCTTGAGGATCCCCTTCCAGGTGCATCTGGCTGTTTTTCTGTGTGTGTGTGTGTTTGGATTTTGATTGCCTCTAGGAATGATTCGTTATGCTTATAGGTAGAATCAAGCCTTCTCTGATACTACAGTCACTTGCCTGTGACCATAGCCACTACAAAATCACCTTTCTTCTGCCTTGAGGGTAAAAGGGTAATCTATACTAATTGTTACCACTTTCCTAGCTCTGGTCAATCATCAATCTGGAATCCGCCCTCATGGCTTTATTGAAATTGTTCCATATTTTAATGCTCAGAAGACTCTGGTTTATCTCATCATAATTGATCTTTCTACTGTATTTGATACAGCTGACCAGTTCTTAGCTTTAGAAAGCTACAGATAAAAATTCTTTGTAATAAACCCTGATGTAGACACTACTTATTTTAAATATGCAATATATAATTTAAGATGCTAGGTGGATTAAAAATTAATAGGCATTGTTCTTTTATCTTTTAAAGTTCAGAACATAATGTTACCAAGGAATTTTTGCTCTTATATTTTCATTGTGATTCATTTTTGTTGTTATAATTCAGTTGAAACACCTAAGTCTTCAGAGCAACTCTTTTAATTTGCAAAAATCAAAGACGGAAATTTCTAAAAAGTTTTTTTATGTTTAAAATGAAATTGTGGGGAGAAACCTATGTAACGTAGGATTGTAAAATAGAGTAATAATAAGGACGTTAAGAAGTAGACAGTGTAGTGTGTCTCTTAATAAATTATAGTTTACAATCAGGACCTCACTTGATTTCTTATTTTTCTACTTAATACTTCTGAAACTTTGAGTGAGTTACATGACCTATCTCAACTTCATTTTTGTTCTCTATTAAATGGAAGTAATAGTTGATTATCATGCAGTAATGTGCAGATTAAATCAGGAAATGCTTATATAGTCTTCAGTGCCATTCAGTAGTAGTAATAGTAACACAAATGCTAATAGCCAACACACTTTTAAAAAGAATAATAATAAAGTGGTAAATATTGAAGCTCAAACAAGCTCTTCCAAATCAAGAGTAAAGCGGAATGTGTCAAAGTGAATCCAGTCAGAATGGACAACTGTTCCCTTAGGTAAAGTGTTTTAAATATTTCACCTGTTATTTTTTGAAGGAATATGTACTATCAGATATTTTTAACAGAATGGAACCTTTATATTTCGTATAAACATGCATATTTGCTATTTGGTATTCTTATGGTTAAACGTAGACTCAGTCTTGCTTGAAAAATGAAATCACTTTGTCATGAATTGACACTGACAGGAATTTTTCCTCAGTCGGTCAAATAATTATATTGTGAAATACCTTATTTCTGTCTGGTTCTGTCATGAGTAGCACAGTTTGAGGGGGTATATGCTCTGGATGGCAGTGCCAGTGAACAGTTAGATGTGAGCATACAAGAATAAAAGAGACAAGCTAGAATACTATTTTGGAAGACCCTTATTTAATAGGGTAAAGAAGTCCATGATACTTACTGGTAGCCATAGCGATGAAAAGTTGAAGACAGGTTTGCAAAGGCTAATGAGGTAAACTTGAAATATTTTATCTATCTATCTATCTATCTATCTATCGATTTTTGTCTGTCATTGGAGCAGGGTGAATATTATAGTGTGGATGACTGGGTAAATGGTAGTTCTACCAAAGACAGGGAGTCCAGGAGGGGTCATAAATTTGGGGGACAGATTACAAGTAAATTCTTGATGAGGTTATTACAATTCATATGATTTATCCTGGTTGAACACTAGGGAGTAATTATTTCAGTGTATGTAGATGCAGGGAGAAAGATCAGAGCTAGAATGAAAACAGACTTGAGAATTATTAGACTATGTATAATCCTATGTGTGCTGTGTATTCATGTTTGATTTAGGGTTTTGCCTTAATATACAATTTGTTCTAATACAAATGATCAACTCTCAACGATCCAGTAGGTTGGACCTCTAGCTTCATGAAGTTGGGGGGTAGAACTTCTCAAAAGGAGAAGAGGAGAGGGAATGAATGTTTGGAGGAATCTGGGATAGTAAATTAAATCAATTCATAGCAAAAAGAAATTTCTATTACATCTTTTTATCTTAAAATCATATAAAACCTGCATTTTCAGTCATCACACACACACACACACACACACACACACACACACACACATGATTTAAATTGTAGTTAAAGCTATTTAAGCCCACAGCTGTTTTCACTTGCAAAATAGATACTATATTTTTAAAATCTTGGACATAGGTTAGAACATAATTTGAGTAATACCAATTAACAGAATAGTCTATAAACTACTGATTTCATTTTATGATATGTAGGCATTTTGAAAAACAAAATACATACACCAAATGCCCACTCATGTAACCCCAATTTTGGTGAAAGGAGACAACTTATTTCTGTGTATACCTTTTTAGCAATTGTCTGCTACTTTCAACAACAATGTTCTTATAACTTAAACTCTTGGATTTAGAATTTTTTTTATTCATTTCAAGAGAGACAGAGAGCAAGCAGGGAATGGCCAGAGAGGGAGGGAGAGAGAGAATCCCAAGCAGGCTCTGTGCTGAAGGCACAGCCCCTCTGTGGGGCTGGAGCTCACGAACCACGAGATCATGACCTGAATTGAAACTGAGTTGGATGCTTAAACGACTGAACCCCCCATGCTCCTTTTATTTAGAAATTTTTTATGTAACGTTTTAGAACTTCTTGCCTTTCCTTGTTATCAAACCATTATATTCATTTCTGCTTGTATACTTTTTCAATCCTTTGCTTAATGTTGAGCATTTCACTTGTCTTTTGTTTTTGTCATCCATGAACAAAACTGGGATATAGAATTTATCGTGGAATTGCCAGACCAAACATAACTGGGATATTTATGAGTATGTTGTGTAGTGAAATGCATAGGGCTTTCTCCAGTGGGATCTCAAATAATGGTTTCTGAATAATGATAGTAAATCAAAAATATAGGATGTGGGAGATTTTTTGTGATATTCATGATAACGAAAGACAAGATTTTGTTTGCCCCAGAGAAGCAGCAACCAATCAAATTATGTAGGTGGGCTAGAGCAGTCACTACTCTACATGCCATAAAAAGAGTATTCCAATAAAGTAAGCTGCTACTCCTAAGTACCAGCCACAAGTACTTTGCAATGGCTCAGTTAATGTGTGTCTTTTCTTGTACATGTAGAAATGATATATATTAACCAAGCAATTATACCTGAGAAGTGCATTTCTGCCATACATACATGTGCACAAGTGTATACATGTTAGAACTCAGTAGCATACATGTTAGAACTCAAGAGACTATAGAAGGAATGAAGGAAGAGGAGGAGGAGCAATGATGTATTAATGTCAACTTTATGACACTGAGTCTTATTTACAGAAACTCATCATGGAGAAAATTATCATTTTGATGCTTTACCCAAAGTGACACACTGTGTATTAAGAGAATTAGAAAACAGGTCCAAGAACAAATGCCTTGCCAAATGCATCTATAAACACAAGAGTCTTGAAATCAAGTTAAAAGAACACTTTACTTACATGAATATTTGAGATACCTTTACTGAAGCTTTTCAAGTTTACTGGAATATGTGAAGAGCTAATTAGTGCAAAGTGAAGGTGTCTTCTGTTAAGAAAGTGAGTTTGGTCCCATTACCATGTCAAGTGGGTTAAACTTGAAGTACTCTACTGAGAGGCAAGTTCACTCTTACATGAATACTTGGGTGTATGTATATGTTTACATCTGGGGAGCCAAAGTCAGATCTGGAAGGGGTGGTGCATAATTAGTCTCCTCTTACCCAAATCACTGTTTCTGGGATGCCCTTCCTGATGAACTTTTTTGCCTCTTTGCTTCTGTATTTTGTATTTTTTTTTCATTTGAGCATTCATACAAACTAAGCCTACTTTGATATTTTGCTCAAAGAATGGCATACAAAGTGCAATGTTTTTACTTCTTTGAACACAGCCTCCTCAGTAGATGTATAAATACTCACTAGGCAAGATGACAGACTGGTGTGGATTACTGCCTTCCCTATCTCACTTCCTATGAAAATGCCATGCTAGATATTATTCTGAAACAAGGAATCCATATATTCCATAAATCTGTGAAATTTCAGAAATAAAGGATACAGAGAGATGTGTGTTATCAGTGTGTGTGTGTGTGTGTGTGTGTGTGTGTGTGTGTGTGGTAAATAGAGAGTTGCATAGAGGATAAGAGTCCAAGATGTGTTCCAGCATGACTGAGCATGAAAACAGGAGCTCCAGATATTACATTAGGTTAATAGGTGTTAATACCAGGGTAGAATAGAATCTAGCTGGGAAAGAATTGTTAACTGTATATGGAGACAAGCATTTTACCTATTGACCCTTCAGATCTCAGAACATGTAGAAAATTAATTGAGAAAAGTTGCTTCTGAAACATAACAATGCTGTAGTTTTCTTGGCATAGCAATCCTCAGTGAGAAGGGAGAGAAAATAGGAATTTATTGATCTACTTTGGGCTGAGTTCCTATATCAAATTCAAAAATGGGGGCTTATATACATTGTAGCAAGTCTGAGAATAACTCTAAGGAGATATAAGTAACTGGGGAAAATAGAGAGTTATATGAAACTCCTACAAACTATAAAATAAGGATTTATAGTACATAGGATTTATATGAACACAATTATAAAAATCAATGAAACAACATGAAAGAAGAATCAAATATATGGAGAGTTATACAATGTTCATGGATGGTTCAATTTAATATAGGGGTTTTAATTAATCTGAGATGTAAGTTAAATGTAATTCCGTTAAAAAAGTTCTAGCACACATTTTGAGAAAACTTGTTTATGTTGATTCTGAATTGTATATGGTAGAAAATGTATTTGCAAATGGGTAAGGCAAACTTAAGAGTATTTTGGAGGGATTTACAGTGCTAGGTTTTCTCCATTTACTTCTCCAGATTAATGCTCCTATCTTTTCCATCTTTTCATGCCTGGATGGCGAACTTTATGGAATGCACCAACCAGGCTTCCTGGATGTGACTTCTTGAGATTTGTCCCTGAGAAGCACTGGCAGGCGCTCCTGTTGTTTCTCTACCAAAGGGCAAAAGGCCAGTATTTACAGCTCTTACACAAAAATAGACCTAAATAAACCTTCCAAATGGTCACAATTAGGTTTGTATACCTGTATTACATCATTTAGCTCATCTTGTTATGATTTTCCATCTTCTTTGCTACAGTGTTCTTCTTCAAGGTAGTGTTATATTTTATTAATTTTTATCCATAACACTTCTACCAGTTAATACATTTTTTTAAACCTGCAAGAATAGAAAATATTTATGCGACTGCAGAAAATAGTTTATATTCAGCAGCATCATATCCCCACAGAAAAGGTTTATAGGTTTAAATCTAAATAAAGTTTATTATTTAAACATGAAAGCTGCAGTTCAGAAGAAAAGCTGTTTTATCTCATGTAATTACCAAACAATGAAATGTACGAAAGTCCTATTTCAAAAATAAATGAAAACATTACTATCTGTAGTTGTTTAACAGAGACACGATCTAATCTCAAGGCAATTTTTGAAATCCCAAGGAAAATAATGTAATTGCCCAGAAAGCAATCAGCCATTTTTAATACTTTGATATTTAATAAAGATAGCTTTATCTCTGCAAACACAATTTGATAACCAATATTATATTCTAGATAAATAAAAAAACACTTTGAACAATGTACTAGGATTTAATTTGAATATAGAACATTTTACACCTTGTCTCCAAAAAGACAGAAAACTACTGCAAATATATATATATATATAAATATATATATATATATATATATATGCTTTGTTTTCCTTGAATCTCCTTAATTATATTTAGATCTTATAACATGAAAATGTGGAAACTAAAGTATTTATTTTGCAAGGTGTCTGAAATCAAAGATTATTGACATAACAGTGTATTCTTTTGAAACACAAAAGAATTAAAAGTTTGAAATAAAGATTAGGTAGTATTTAAGTAGTATTTTGGATACAAGCTCTGAAATGTAAATATTCAAAGTGCCATAATACATTGTGCCTTGATAGCATATAAGATACACAGTGTTAAAGTATCATGTACATAAAATGGAATAATGTCAATTATTATGTTTCTGATTTATTCATTTTAAAAATAAGTTATTTAATCTTCCAGGCACCATCTGTTTGCTGATTAAACTTCTTTGGAAGTTTTCTTAATGTTAAAAATTAACTGCAGAGACTATTTCATATGGTAAAAGCTGATAAATTTGGGTTTGCGTGGAGAGTTATAATACAAATAGAAACCAAATATAGTCTAAGCACAGTTTGCTGTGTCTACTATATTTTTTTACAAATTAACACAGGCTCAACTCGAGGAAAATACCAAATACATAGAGGAATAAATTACATTATATTTGATGCCTTGAGCATTGATAAATTCCATTGAGGGCCTATTAGGTTTAAATGTATGTCTGAATTAAGACAAGACCAAAGAAACATGAGAGTATTAGACTTATTTTCAAAACTGCAGTATGTGTGGATATGGCAAAATACTGATGCTCTTTAGAAAATCTCTCAGAAGAGGTGGAAGCAGATCAGCCAGTAGGAAAAAAGAAAAGGCCAATATAAGTGAAGTTTTTGTTCTAATTGACTTTCTCTGCCCTTTTAGTGAAGTTGCATGTGGTACCATAGATAGCTCTGAGCAGCTAAAAACTGAACTTTCATCTTCTTTCTTACCATCCATGAAAATGTTCTACCTGGAATTTACTGATCATGATAGTTTTATCCTACAGTGTATTTTCCACCTGATTTTTACAACTTTCCCAAAAAGCCTCGCTTAAATGCCATGTTTTCCTGGAATCTCCTGTATTTCTTGGCCACCTCATTACCTTGGCATTGTTTCCTCCATACCTGAAATGTTCTGGGTGTAGACATTGATATGATCTCATGTACTCTAATGAAAAAGGACCTCTGAAATAACACTACTCCCTAAGTTCTCTCACCTTCAAAAGGAAGTAATCCATGGATTACAGACCTAAATGTAAAATACAAAGATATAAAACCTATGGAAGATAACCTAGGAGAAAATCTGGATGACTTTGGATGTGGTGGTGACATTTTAGATATAGTACCAAAGGCAGAAGCCATGAAAGAAACACTTGCTCAGCTGGATTTCATTAACATCAAAAATTTCTGCTAACAAAAGATACTATCAAGAGATTGAAAAGATAAGCCACAGACTGTGAAAAAATATTTGCCAAAGATGGATCTGACCAAAATATTTAAAGAACTCTTAAAACTCAACCATAAGAAAACAAACAATTCTACTTAAACATGGACAAAAGATGTGAACAGACATCTCATTGAAGAAAAGATGGCAGATGGCAAGGAGCCAGATGAAACGATGCCCCATGTCATATGTTAAGTTTGGGAATGCAAATCGAAACAACAATAAGATAGCACTACACACCTATTAGAATGGCCAATTTCAGAACACTGACAACACGAAATACTAGTGAGGATTTGGAGCAACAGGAATTATCGTTCATTGCGTGGGGGGATATAAAATGGTAAAGCCACTTGGGAAGACAGTTTGGCAGCTTCTTGAAATTTAGCGTAGGATTCATCAATTGCATTCCTTGGCATTTACCCAAATGAGTTGAAAATTTATGTCCACACAATAACCTTCACATAGATATTTAAAAAACAGAACGAATTCAGAGATTATGCCATTTGGAGCCTAACAGGCAGTATGAGTAGGACAGTGGGGAAATTACTAAATAATTGATTCAGAGCAAATGACAGCTTTGAGCCACAGGTGGCCATGAGTAATGCATAGAAATCTTGGCTTGAAAGGAAGGTTGGGGGCAGCTGGGTGGCTCAGTCAGTTAAGTGTCTGACTTAGGCTCAGGTCATGATCTCATGGTTCATGAGTTTGAGCCCTGTGTTGGGCTCTGTGCTGACAGCTCAGAGCCTGGAGCCTGCTTCAGATTCTATGTCTCCTTTGTTCTCTGCCCTTCCCCCACTTATGCTCTGTCTCTCTCAAAAATAAACATTAAAAAAAAGTTTTTTTTTTAAATGAAAGGAAGGTTGGATTTCTGGGTTTGTAAAAAAGGAATTCAAGTAATTTTATCCAGACATTGAAGGCAGGGATATCGTTGTTAATAGTGGGATTATGTATTATGTTCATCATTTGAAGGGTAGGGATCAGGGCTAATACTATGATCTGTGGGAAAATTCTAGTTCCATCTCAGCCACTTGGTGTCTTAAATCACACCATTATTTGCATAGTGCCAAGTTTTCTACTAGACACATGGGGGCATCTGGTAAATACCAAATTGATAAACTATATGCCCAAAATGTAATTTGAACATTCCATTTTCCTATACCTTTATTGCAGAAATTTGAGAGAACTGGATTTTTTAAAGCTACAGGTTATTCTGAAGGTTTCACACATTCAGTTGAAAACCAGTATTTGAAATACACATAACCACAATAATTCTAACCCATTTAGGGATTCTTATAAAAATTAAAAATTAATCACTCATTTTTGAGATAACTGCATTGGGTACTGTTGTAACAAAAAACAAAACAATGTTATGCATACACAGGAGACTGAAAAAGTGATAGTTGACTAGCTGGTGATAAGTGAGATGGTGGTACTTTGGGAAAAGTTGGGAAGAGGCCTTTATTTATTTTATTTATATTCCAAATGAAATTCAAAAATAATGCCAGAGATGGAAGTGATTTATGTGTCAGTGTCTCTGTGTGTTCATTTGTGTGTGCATGCATTGTGTATATTTGGTATTGTACCCCTCGAATCTATGTGTTTGTTGGTTCTAGTAGTGTGTTCCTAGGAATCTTGCATTATGTTTTATTCATACTGGCTGAAACCGTACATTTGTATAGTGTATGCTGTGCTTACTCAGTATTCTGTAAAGTGGGTTCCTTACTTATATTTTATATTATTGGCACCAAGGTTAGATATTGATAGTCAAGTGGTCTCCATCTAATCTAGAAATCCATCAATATATGTCTCTTCAGGACAGCCAGGAAAACATATGCCTAGATGATATCTGATGGTGAGGATTAAGTTGTAGTGGTGCACAAAAAAATGTGGGGTTGTATATGATGTCATTTTTGAAACCAGTTACTCTGGGAACACTACTTAGACTAAGGTGACCAGCAGCCCTCATGAATAGATCAGTAGCTCAATACCATTTTAAATGCTTGACTTAGGTGACCTATCTTCTGTGAGTGCTTTTAATATACATTTTTTCCAAGACAGAGAATTTTACTTGGATGATTTCTCACCATCCCATATGGAGAAGACTTTTGGGCCATTTCAAGGCAAGACACCTCAGGAGCACCATATTTTCCCTAATCCAATTAAATATATCTAGGAGATAAAGAGTGATTGGAAATGGATAAACATGTCAAAACAAAAGCATTTATCTCCCCACAAAAGACTCCTCAGAGTAATTTTCTCTAGAAATTAATTGTGAAAAGGGTAAACACAATTTCATGGATTCCTCTTCAGAACAAAGTATTGATATATGTGATCAATTTCTTAATGAAGACATGAAAACAATGTAAAATGACTGCATCCACACTACAGAATGAGATATAACATGCAGTTAATATAATTGAGCACAATAAAAATTGGTTTCCACTTGACCAAATAGCTGGGTAAATACTTTGTAAGATACATTTCAGTAAATTGCCTCCATTCTAGTATTCCTTTTTGTTTTGAGTCCTCAGTGGACACTTGCTTCTGAGTTGTACGCCCTATAGTTCCATTTAGTTTCTCACTAGTGCATCTGAGATACTTTCCTCAATTTATAATCCTTATTCTTAGTTTGGTCTTATAAATTGTCTCAAAATTCATAGTTTACTTGAGTATTCTTTTGCGGTGTGTGTGTGTGTGTGTGTGTGTGTGTATTATCAGTTGTAATCTTGAGGAAGCTTTGGTTCCTTCTAAGAGGGAAGAAATCCCTATTTCTAATTATGTTTTGACTAATAAATGGCTTTTCCGTCTCTTTGTGAGGGCACTGCCACTTTGTCTCTGTACATAATCCCAATGTCTATACGATGCAATGATGAGCTATTTTAGTCTTTTGTACTCTGCCACCATTGAGAGTTAATTTTCATCTAACTTTGGCAAGGGTACTAACTTTCTGAGACATGAGCTGAAAACAGATTCCTGAGTACAATGAGTATAATCTTGTAATTACATTCTCTATTAGAAAAGCTCAGAGGCTCAGGTTTTAACAAGAGAATTCACTGTTAATTATTGGCCACCATAACTATTTGTTACATTCGAAGGATGGACCAAACATGTTGAATAGCTGTAATCATAGCCACAAACTTCCATGTGCGAACTCACAGTTGTCATTGTTTCTTTCTTTAGCTCAGTTGGATTTCTGGCCCTGGGTTACAATTTACCAAATGAAAGAGATATTTATCTAATCTACCTTTGGATTATTTTTCCTCCATCCACTTCACTGACTTATTGGTCAATTCTGATCTACAGTCCAGTCACATTAAAGTTAAAAGTCTATCCCAAATCTTCCCTCTCCCCACTGATACCTGTTCTAGGGAACTTGAAAGGTAGGAAGTCTTGATCATGGTTTGTCTTAAATTTGCACCAGTTCATGGGCGCCTGGGTGGCTTAGTTGGTTAAGCATTCAACTTCAGCTCGGGTCATGACCTCACAGTTCATGAGTTCATGCTCCGAATCCGGCTCTGTGGTGACAGCTCAGAGTCTGCTTTGGATTGTCTCCCCCGCTCTCTGCCCCTTCTTGTGCTCTGTCTTTATCTCCCTCAAAAATAAATAAGCATTAAAAAATATTTAAAAACGTTTGCACCAGTTCATTCTTATTAGCCTCGTCCCTTATGCCTCCTGGTCCAAACAACATATAGAGATTCCTCAGACAGACCTAGACAATAGGTCTAAACTGTCTATCCTGTCTAAACTTCCTTTTCAACTTTTACTAACACTCAGCAAAACCATCATTTTCCCAATTATCCCCAAGAGAGTGGTCCACAATTTACTTTTATTTACCTGGACTTTCTCTCTCTTCTCTCAAAGCTGACTCCCATACTCCGAAAGGAACATAATCAAGTTTTGAAACCCTTCCCACATTGCACAGAAGCTCTGGTAATAGAGGTAATCTATTGCCTCTGAGAGGTAATTTCAGCCAAATCATGTGAAAGTAAGGCATGGCTGTCATGCTCCCCGACCAGTCTCTCATGCCCTGGACCAAGTTTTGAAGCTGACACCTTTCAACTCTCCAGACTGTAAGAGTGGCCCAAGCTTAGATTTTGCATGATGTCTTCCCCCCCGTGGAGTTTATTGACAGGAGGCTTGGATAAAGTTCGTGTATTCTGCATTTTGCCTCCATCATTTTCCCAAAAATTAGGGGAATGAAGAATCTCATTCTGCTTCATTCTTAGAACTTTTTGGAAGAGGAGAAGCCTGTATGGTTTTGCTTCTTGGGTGTAAGTAGACTAATTATGATAAAGCTAAGTTATATATGGTGTTTCTCACCAAACTTCTCAATCTGCTAAGAGATCACGAAACTACCAACTCCTTTCACTGATAAAGACACATCATATGTGGGAGAATGAATGAATGGATGGATGGATGGATGAATGAATGAATGAACGAACGAATGAATGAACGAATCATGCAAGGAGCAGAAAAATGATGTAATCAAAGGGCCTTATGAAGAGAGAGAGATTCGATGGCACAAAAGGTTCCTTGAAAAAGTGGAAATTTAGGGGCGCATTGGTGGCTCAGTCGGTTAAGCGTCCCTCTTTGGCTCAGGTCATGATCTCACAATTGGTGAGTTCAAGCCCTGTGTCAGGCTCTGTGCTGACAGCTCAGGGCCTAGAGCCTGCTTTGGATTCTGTGTCTCCCTCTCACTCTGCCCCTCTCCTGCCTGCACTCTTTCTCTCTCTCTCTTTCAAAAATAAACATTAAAATACTTTTTTTAATAAAAAAAAAGAACGTGGAAATTTAGCCTTGAAATTTTAGAATTATTTTGGCAAAACTCACGACCATACCATAAAGGAATTAATTCCATTTTCATTGTAATTCATACTGATTGTAGAAAACTTTTTACCCACACTCCAATGTAAAATAGGAAGAATTGCCTATAGAGCTCCCCCCACCAAACATAAAACATTGTTAATATTCTGTTTTTTTCCCTCTGATTCTAAACCTGTACTCTTATTTCATTGTTATTTATTTGTACTTTTTACAGTTATGCCATGCATACTATTTTGTTCCTTGACTTTTCCCCCTTCAAATTGTATAACAATTACAATAAACTTAATAATTGATCTTTAAAAGTGAAAGGATGAATGAAAGTAATATTAACTTGTCTACAAAAAATGCTATACTGGGATTGCCCTGAGCAAATCAAGATACATGGTAAATTTAATATAATGTTTTTTTTTTAATATTATATCATTATACCATTGCTACTGTCAGTAGCTACATACAATTATGAACTGATAGGTAATGGTTTCCTTATGCGTGCATGCATGTGTATTTGGATACTCACCGTGCTTCACTTTTGTTTATAGAGATTTTATTACTTAAAAATGCTCTTTTTTTTTTTTTTTTTTCAACGTTTATTTATTTTTGGGACAGAGAGAGAGCATGAACGGGGGAGGGGCAGAGAGAGAGGGAGACACAGAATTGGAAACAGGCTCCAGGCTCTGAGCCATCGCCCAGAGCCCGACGCGGGGCTCGAACTCACGGACGGCGAGATCGTGACCTGGCTGAAGTCGGACGCTTAACCGACTGCGCCACCCAGGCGCCCCTAAAAATGCTCTTTTAATATTTATTTCCTAAAACAGATCCACAGAAGTATATTTACTATGTCAGAGTTCAGCAAGTATATTTGGAGTACTTGATGCGTTTTGCCAAATACATGACAAAAGATGCAGTGTTGCAGCTTTTATATTTTTTATTTTGATATAACTTAACTTTAATATTAATAATATACCATTAAATGGCAGGTATGATCCAAAACACTTGGTTCCTTCAATGTGTTTTTGATAGAGATTTTGCTTATAATTTTACAATTGGCTTTTTTATTAAAAGTAATCATCTTGGGGCGCCTGGGTGGCTCAGGTTATGATCTCGCAGTTCGTGAGTTCAAGCCCCATGTCAGGCTCTGTGCTGACAGCTCAGAGACTGGAGCCTATTTCAGATTCTGGGTCTCCCTCTGTCTCTCTCTCTGCCCCTCCCCTGCTCAAACTCTGTCTCTTTCTGTCTCAAAAATAAATGAACACTAAAAAAGATAATAATAATACTCATCTCATAGGTACATCTTCAGAAGTAAATTTGTAAATGATTAGCTATGATATAAAATACTTAACTTTCAAATGTTATCTAAAATATACATATTTGGGGCGCCTGGGTGGCGCAGTCGGTTAAGCGTCCGACTTCAGCCAGGTCACGATCTCACAGTCCGTGAGTTCGAGCCCCGCGTCAGGCTCTGGGCTGATGGCTCAGAGCCTGGAGCCTGTTTCCGATTCTGTGTCTCTCTCTCTGCCCCTCCCCCGTTCATGCTCTGTCTCTCTCTGTCCCAAAAATAAATGTTGAAAAAAAATTTTTTTTTAAAAATAAAATATACATATTTAATGGTCAACTAAGTCAAATTCAGTGTGAATTAAAATAGTGTTTGCACAAGTTCCTGAAAAATCTTGCATTAGGATACTTGATAAATAAATAAATTAATGAAGAATATCCAGTTCCTTTGGACTTCTTCATTCTAACTTAATTCATGTTGTGTCTTTACCTTGGAGAGCATTTTAGTAGGAATTGGCACATTTATTTTACAAGATTGAAGACCATAATAACACAAGTATTGACTCATTTTCTCTGAGTACTTGAAGCATAATAGACTGTCCTGGGAAGTAACAGAAGTTGTAATGATTATGAAATGCAGGCTACAATCTCTGAGTCTGAGTAGCTTAGAAATTTTCTACCTTTTTTATTCCATTGATTACCAATACATTATAGAGCTCAAAGTATACGTGCGAGGGGCATCAAAAATTTAATCCTCATATACCTACCTTTCTGAGCTGACAGTTGTTTTGTCCTGCTAGAAAGTTTGGGTTACAAAGTTTGTGAGAGGTGGTATTCATGTGAACTCTTACCACCATTTTATTTTCCTGATGATTAAACTTACATTGTGTGTATAACTGAAATGGGTTTCCAGGTGGAAAAGGAAACTAGCATTAGAGGCCACACCAAATCATTTCCACCAAACTAGGCATAATGTTGTGATAATTAAATTATTGACGAAGTGGAACTAATTTAAGAACATGGTCTATTAAATTTAAAGAACAAAAATTTAATTTTGTATTTGTACTTTCTTTTTGATTGTGACATTGTCTCTAAGTTTATTCTGTATAAGACCTCACGTCTAAAGTAGGATTTGTTAGTAATAATAATAATAATAATAAAATAATAATAATAATAAAGGTTAAAATCAACAAATTCCCAATAGTTTTACTAGAACATTTTAGTTTACTGAAGAAGTTAAAGTCACACTTTACTTTGTGTTTATGTGTGTTTTGTGTTTCACTGTCCGATTTCTTTACCTTAAGAACTTAGAACTTGTAAGACTCCAATTATCACTGAGCTGATGTGCTTTTGAATGTGACGCTATGAGGCAAAAGAGTTTCAGGATAGGATAAAGATCATATTATTTTAAAGCATATTTTCACAGTAATGAATATTGATTACAGTGCCTGGTTTGCAAGATGCATATAAAGTGCCATGTAAAAGGATGGGACACATGCAGTGGATATATGTACAAGTCTCACTGATTTAGGGCAAGTAAGTACAGAGAAAATGCTGGTTGTTTCTAAAACTCTTTTTTGAAGAAACAAGGTATTCATGGATTTGTATATAAGAAAAGCTTAAGATGGAATCCCTGAATATACAGTTAATCTCTTGATGTAATCAGGCAGTATGATTTGGGCTACAATCATTCTCATGCTATTCCTTTTCTGAAAGAATAGAAAAAAAAAAAAAATCGGAGATGATGTCCAGCTAGGATCTTGGGAATAGTTTCCTAAATTGTCTTTCTGAGCTCCTTGAGGACCTAAGCTATATGAACAATCAGTAATAACTTTTACCTAGAGACCTAGGATCCTGCCAGAGGAGAGAGACAACATTACATTCATCTAAAGAATATGAGGAGCCGTTTTTTTATATCAGGAGAGTGGGTTAGCATAACAGAAGAAAGGATTTAATTGAGTTAGGTTCCCCTCTCTATTCCCACCCTCCATCCCCTTTAGCTTCCTTCCCACAACCAGCACCAGGAGAATTTTAGCCTGTGTTTTGGGAAATGTAGATGATCCACAGGAAAATAATAGTTGTCGAAAGTCTTTGTTCTCATCTTGTGTTTCCAAATGGACAGCCAGGTCCTTAATGCTTATGTTCTAGGTCTATTAGTAAATATCTAATACATATTTTTCTCATAAAGTACACAGTTTGAGCGTATAGTTAGAACACTCTTATTTCCTTCACTTTCCTAATAAGGAACTATTGTATAATGGAGTTCATTAATTTGCCACACAGGGTGTAAGTGGTGGGGAAAGTTCTGTATAGTCTACAGCTCATGCTCTTCACCTCCTCCTAAGCAAAAATTGTGTGGCTGGGACTCATATTGCACTTAGTAAAGTGATCTGTGCATAGTAATGGCTCAATAAATCTCTGTTGCTCTAATAAAAAATCGTTAGATGTATTTTTTTTATTTGAGAGAGCACGTGAGTGAGTAGGGGTAAAGCAGAGGGAAGGAGAGAATCTTAAGCAGGCTCCACGCCCAGCTTGGAGCCTGAGGCTGGGTTTGTTCTTAGGACCATGTGTTCTCATGACCTGAGCTGAAATCAAGAAGCAGGCACTTAACCAGCTGAACCTCCCAGGTGCCCCC
Organism: Leopardus geoffroyi; assembly: GCF_018350155.1. Taxonomy (NCBI): domain Eukaryota; kingdom Metazoa; phylum Chordata; class Mammalia; order Carnivora; family Felidae; genus Leopardus; species Leopardus geoffroyi. The sequence goes on along the minus strand of NC_059335.1, from coordinate 39,246,787 downwards.
AGACAGTTATATTTTTATTCATTTACCAAAAATGTATTCAAATATTGAATGAGGGCCTGTGCTAGGCATGGATTATTTTTTTAATTGTCATAGTTTCAGCCTCTTGGAATATGTGCAGCACTTTGTGAATAGTGTTAGTCTAGAGAAGGAGAGGTGGTAAACAAATGTAGGAAATGACTGTTAGGTGTTTCTCATGATGCTTAATGTGGCCACAGTGGGAAGGTATGTAACTGTGCCTAGGGGGTTAGGTGGAGGTTTCAGAGAAAAGCCCATGATGAAATGTGTCTTGGCAAATGAACAAAGATTGGCAGGTCCTGGATGAGTGAGCAAGGCAGCAGCAGGTGAGGTAGAGGAAACAAAGGCAAAAAGATGTGCTAGAACACAGCACATGTGGAGAAATCAAGTAACTGTACTGACTATTAAAACTGTCTTTTAAAATCTTACCTGATACAGATGTACTTTAGGATTCTGGAATTTTTGAAAAGGAGAAAAAAGCTTTACGAATGCAATAATCACCTGGATGTAAGGAAAGGAAACACTGGAGAGAGGTTTAAAAAGCCTCCAAAAGCTGTTCCAGAGCTGGTGACAGACGGTTCTGAATATGTAGGAGGTCTGACATCCTTCCTCTTTGTACTAGGTTGGCAATTTAAAACTATACTTTTTGAGGTAGTATTGTCTCCAAGGAGGGGGCATGGGGCCCTTTGATGACTCAACATGAAATGTGTCTTAATTTCAGAGAACCACATGGAAAGTTATTGGAAAGGTGAGCAGTATATTTTAAAATAATTGCCCCGAAGTGCTCAATTACGTGTTTCTTAGTAACAACATCTGTTTGTAGGAAAATAAAGATCAAGTTCCCAGTCTCTCTAATGTACCCATAAGTGATGAATAAACAGATTAAGGCATTTTACAAAATACATCTTACATTTGGTGGTGACATTTGTTGCATAGGATTAATCTAACAAGGTAGAAACAAAGAAATGAGCTTTCCAATTTTTACTATTTTTACATCACTTTTTATAGTTTTACAGGTGTTTGGTAGAGAGAGCCTTGGAGTCAGAGATTGGGTACATGAATCAGTTATTTAATATTTTCTGTCTGTTCTCTTATAAAATAAGAATAATAAAAATATCTCACATGGGTTTAAGGGGATTAAATGAATTAGTACATGAGAACATCTATCTCAAAGTTTAACATTTAGCAGTGGTTTCACAAATGCTCATTTTATTCCTTCTATCTATTATTGATCTGTTTTCAAGGTAAGTAAAACATAACTCCCACCATAAATGTAAATTACTCAGCCATACCCAGTAGGCACTTAATATATAGCTGATGCCTCACAAAATCAATTGTAGGCTTTTTTCCCCCCTTTTATCAAGAGGACTTAAATTTTTGAAGGGAAATCTTTGCCTAATTGGCCTCTGGAAAGTTCTGGATAAGAAGTGAAAAGGTGCTGATTATGCCCATATTAGTATCGGAGAAGGTTTATGATGAAAACAAACCCAAAATGCAGCAAGCATCATATGAGTCCATCTAGGACAATCAATAGAAGAGAAGAATTCACTGCTGACAAGTATTAGGGAGAGAAAGGAGGCATCAAAGACCCCAGGGGGAGATCTAAGTGTCGTGTCTACTTTGAAAATTAGTACACTCCCAAATAACTTGACTCAGACATCAGTCTTTTAGCCACATGTATTTTTATTTATTTTTTGAATGGGTAATAAAAGATATTGCCATGGACCAAAATTTACAAAGCACAAAATTTTATATAGGAAAAAATTTGCATCCCATGTTTCTATTCCATATAACCACTTTCCCTGCCTGGAGGTAACCACTGTTACCAATTTCTTGAGTAGCCTTCAGAGAGAATTAAACACCTACAAGCAAATATACTTTTTTTCTTTTTTTTTTTTTTTTTTTTTTTTTTTAACAAATGGTGGTATTCTAGACCTAGTCTGATGTGCATTAAATTCTTAATTGAAAAATACAACTTTTGGGTCATTTATTCTGATATGCAACTGAGGAAGGATGCACACCCTAGAAACTGAACCCACAGGATAAAATATACATTTTATTCTTCAGGTTGTTTATCCATTGGTTTAATCTACCCTGGGGAAAACTTAAAAACTAAATAAGGGAGGTTGGTGCTAGAAACCATCTTAATACCAATAGTTTGGCTGCACAATATCTGTTACACTTTTTGTAGGGGCACTAAGAACACTTCTATATATAATCTGTCCGATTTAACTGAAAAAAAATTCCCTGATACAATGTGCTTAAATATTTTGTGATTAAAGTTCTCTATGTAGCCACTGAGTCCCTGGGAACTAAGAAAACTTTCCCTCACAAACACAGACACGAGACATTGCTACCTGCTGATTGTTTTTAACATTCATGGGGCCATGGAGAAGCCAGGCCTACTGGTCTGCATTCTTAGGAAGCAGGAAATCCCAGGTGGAATCATGGGCATGCAGTATTGTCATGAGAGTTTGAGTTTTGCAGGTGTCATAGCAAGCAAACCCTGAAAGGAGAGCTTCAGAGATTTTACTCAACATTCAAAGAACTCTTCTTCCAGGTGGATTGATGCATACAGGCAGATTTCAAAAAAATTGTGGTGGGGGGGAGGGAAACCTAACTGCTCACATACATGTGGCATGCTGACCTTGAAATTCAACTTAGACAGCTTTCATTGAGTATCTCTTGTGCACCTGATCCTGTGCTACCTTCTGGGATACAGAACCAAATAAAATGGGTTTTTAAATAAACAATAGAGCAAGATATGATGAGTAATCCATCCTAAGACTACATAAGGTTGAGTGAGATCAACCTTCCTAAAAGTCAACCCAAGAATGTTCCCAGAGGTGATCATTATTAAGTGACTCTTGAGGGATGAATGGAAGCTCTAGGAGAATCAAATTAAGAATAAAGCTAAAAACAAAATTACTCTATGTTAGACTATAACAAGCTGAGTTCAGGGGTCTTTGAGAGATCAAAAGGTGAGTACTTAACACATCTTAAAGAAGAAAGGAAGGGGGCGCCTGGGTGGCGCAGTCGGTTAAGCGTGCAACTTCAGCCAGGTCACGATCTCTCGGTCCGTGAGTTCGAGCCCCGCGTCGGGCTCTGGGCTGATGGCTCGGAGCCTGGAGCCTGTTTCCGATTCTGTGTCTCCCTCTCTCTCTGCACCTCCCCCATTCATGCTCTGTCTCTCTCTGTCCCAAAAATAAATAAACGTTGAAAAAAAAAAAAAAAAAAAAAAGAAGAAAGGAAGGCAAACGAGGAATTCATGGAGGTGATATTTGAATTATGATTTTAATTTTAAAACATGTTTTTAAGCAGAAAGATAAAGTGACTTTTGTAGAGAGAATGCAAAAAGCAAGACTTCAGAGGCATGACAGAGTATTAGGTGTTTTTGGAAAATTTCAAGTAGTTGTTAACAAATGAGATTCAAGGCGAATAGGTGTTGGGGAAGGTAGCAGTGATTACACTGATTGGGTTTGCCAGAAGTCTTACCCAAACCACAAAGATGAGAGGCCATGTTGATTTGAATGCTACCGGATGAAAGCTGCAATAATTCACCTTCAACTAACTAATGTGAAAAAATAAAGGTCAGTTATTGACTTTAAACAACAATAACAATTAACAGCAGCTAATTGCAGTAAGTGCTGGGAATTAGTTACCCCAGAGAAACCTGGAATTAGGGAGTCACAAGACATGGCAGTGTCAGTTGTCTCTATTCTTCCCTCTCCGTTTTCCACTTTTCTCCTCTGCTTGGAACTCTGAGGCTTCATGTTGTCCTTTTGTGGTCATTCCTTCGTAGCGCATATAGCATGATGACCGAATACTACCGCTTCTAGAATTCAGGTGTCAAGGCAGTTTCTCTTACCCCACAGTATCAGGAAAATTCTGGGGAAGAATATGTTGTTGCATATTAGTCACGTGCTTGTCTTCACCTAAACCTCTTGGGCTGAGATATGAAATGTAATGACTGGCCCATTTCAGATTGTGTTAGGAGACAATGTCAATTGCCCGAAAGGTATGAGGAATAATTCTAGGCAAACAAAGATATTATTCACAGATGAAGTAAATATAAAAAGTGTTATGTAACTATTACTGTAGGAAATATTTTTATCCCAGCAAATTCTGGGAAGAAATACATATCAGTTTGTCTGTAACCCAAGGCTGTGAGGATATTAACTAGATTAATCATCATTCTATAAATTTAATATGTTTGAATTAAGCTCTTTGTGCTCTGCAATAAGCCTCTTCTGTCTCCCTTGTTCCATAGCTCTTTGAATGACACTTTTGGTGGCCTAGGCTCTGAAGCCATACACTTGGGTCTTTTATCTTCATTTCTTTCTCTCAACCTCCATGTTGGATCAATAGTCAATTCCTTTGATTCCAACTTAGAAATATTCTCTGGCTCATGGAATTCTGACACATGATACAATATGGATGATCTTTGAAGACATGCTAAATGAAATAAATGAGATACAAAAGGACAAATTCTATCTGATTCTTCTTGTTTGAGGTTCCTAGAGTACTCATAGAGACAGAGAGTAGAGTGGTGGTTGCTAGAAGCTGGGGGAAGGTAGGAATGAGGAGTTATTATTTAATGGATACAGAGTTTTGAGTTTGGGAAGATGAAAAATTGGTCCAGGTAACTATTATCTCTCACCAGTACTATTACCTTAGGTTCCTTCCTAGACACTCTACCTCCAGTCTTTCCCAGTTCTTGCCTCTCTCAAATATCGCAGACACCTAATTCTCCAAAAATGTAAATGTGATTTTTACCATTCCCTGGTACAAATTCTTCAAGACCCTCAGGTAACTCTAGCATGGTTCTCTTATGGTTCATAAGGCCCTTTGAGATCTCCCCCAACCCTGAAAGGGTGATAACATTGAAATCTTTCCACAGTGGTATCTAATTTCCTGGAAATGCTATTTATTACAGTTTTTGCCTCTAGGCTGATATAACACTATTTTCTCTTGTGGAATCAAATCTTTCATATATATGTTCCTATTTTCTATTGGATTTTATAACTGGTTTATTTTTAATTATATTTTTATCCCATGGCATAGTGGCCTGGTCCATGGCAGTAGGATATATGAAAATATAGATAGGTGATAGATAAATAGATACATACATGTTTAAAGATTATTTTAGACTTATTTTTTAAATGGGTATGAGAATGGGTAAATGTATTTATGGAAAAAAGCTCATTATGAGCACAAAAAGGAAATAGATCCTATGGAGGACACTGGGAAAGGGCTGAGGAAGAACGGAATAGGGCGTTTGGAGTTTCCTTTAGTTCCCAGGATATAAATAAGATTTATGGTTAGAATTGCTCGTGTTATCCAACAAACATTTATTTTGTGCCCCAAGAATATTAATTGCATCAAAGGAGTGACCTTTTCTACCTTATGCGCTTCTGCATCTTCCTTGTTCCGATAAGCATCAGGCAGTTTTTTCACTGTGTTTAATACAGTTGCTGGATAATAAGTGTGTGCTGTGCACAGAGCAGGTGCAAGATATTATTGGAGAATACAAAGAGGAATTTTAGTTTCTGTCCTCAATGAGCTTTTAATCTAATGGAAGAATTTACAATAGAGATAGTATTTTCTATTTTAGATTTGCCTTGTGTACTATTTTGTAGAGTATGAAAACAAATTAGTTTTTTAGGTCCATTTAGAACTCCAACACATACCAGGTTTATGGGAAGGCTTTAGCTTCCCATCTGTCAACTGCAGCAACAAATCATGTCAAATAGATTGAGATAAAGAAATGTGATGGATAGAATAAGTGGAGAACATTGGGGAAGATGGCATTCTTTTCACAAAATACCAATGATCACAGACTCAGAGGAAATTAATTGGGAAGGTCAATCTTACTACTTTTTTTTTTTTAATTGAAGCATGAATAAGCCACAGATTGCTTACAAAGAACTTCAAAGTAAAATGTAGGCCTAGCAGCCAGATTTTGCCCATTGCTCCTAGTGCTATCACAGTTCACTCTTCCCCATGGCTGGTATGCATGTTTCAGCTCATTTCTTACTGTTATAAATAATTCATTAGACACTATATGTAATTCACAATCTTCCCTGAAGATTGGGAGTCACAGGCATGCCCATGCATCATGGTTCCAGCTATTTGTGAATGCTGATTTTAAGTGCCAGGAATATGGTTCCGTAAATTATTAGAAGCATATTAATTAGCTGTTTTTCATTAGGCAGTATTTCAAGAGAGATCAGCCACAAAACATTAACTTGTGGAAGATCTGATTTATTGCATTTCTTACACAACAAAACCCAACAAAATTTGGTACAAGTTCACAATCTCGGTTGCATTAATTAATTCCACTATTCACTAATGAACTCTAATATTAATAAATTAACTTATGAATAACAAATATTGGATCACAAAATGATATTTATATGTTTAACTTTTTGCCTTCACCCTAGAATTTAGAGTGGGAACAAATAGAGTGTCGTCTTGTCCTATCTGTTTATTTAAGGACAACATAGCTGAGGCCTAGAGATGAGATGGAATGTAACCTGTCCAAGGTTATGTTTCGATTACTTGGGGGAAAAAAAAAAAAAGAAAAATTCAGGTTCAGATTCCATTTATTCATTCATTCAAAATATATATAGATCTCAGAATTTTTTTTGTTAAAATATGTTCTGAAAACCAAATGCATCAAAATTGCCTAAGATGCAGATTAAAATGAAGATTACCTGTGATATGAAAAACAAAAACCAGAAAACAGAAATCAAAACTTGTAGAATTAGACTATCCATTGGCGACAGCCTGGAAATTCCATGACTATTAAGCCTATTAAGCTTCCAAGATGATATTATACAACATTGATATTCATAGCTCCAAATCCACGTTCCCCCATTTATATAGTCCTCCAAGTCCTATCCTGCCCTCTTGCACTCCATGAAAGCTGGGATGCACTCTGTTCACTTATTTCTAGGCACTAAGTCACGTTATTACAAGACCCAGCACCAGGTGTATAAGAAATATTTGTGAAAGGGGCGCCAGGGTGGCTTAGTCAGTTGAGTGTCTGATTTTGCCTCGGGTCATGATCTCATTGTTCAGTGAGTTCAAGCCCCACATTGGGCTCTGTGCTGACAGGTCATAGCCTGGAGCCTCCTTCAGATTCTGTGTTATCCTCTCTCTCTGCCCCTCCCCTGTTCGCGCTTTGTCACTCTTTCCCAAAAATAAATAAACATAAAAAAATTTTTTGAAAAGAACTATGTATGAAAATGATGGAATGCCTGAAAAAGGAATGAACAAGAAATTAAAGAATGTTAAAGTAACTGTTATTAAAGTAGATTCCTCCAAAGGTTAAAAACATGATCACTATGCAAATATGGAATAAACACATTTCAGATATTTTATTCAGTTCATTAGTTAACCAAAGGGCTAGTAAAATGGTAAAAATGGTTCTCACAGATTTTAAGGAAAACAGTTTATCTAGGCCTCCAGCAAAACATTTAAGAAAAATAAAAATATGCTAGAATAAATTTGCTAAGTTGGATACAAAGTTGCCTGTTTTCCTTCAGGGCAAAACATTATGATATTTGGGTTGTCTTTCCTGTTGGACAGAAATCTATAAGTTAACATCTAACTTTATAGTATCTGAGCTCTAATCAAATAACAGCAAAGTCAAATAAAGGTAAATTTTCCTAGGGAATCACACAGTCTTTGGAAGGGCCTGTTAAACCCACCATGACTGAATGAACAGGTAGTCAACCTTTTATTTTATCTCCAAGTTTTCAATAATTTTTGCTAACATCATATTTAGGTACATGCAAAGAAGCATTACAGGTAAATAGCTTATAAGTTATATATGGGAAGAAATGAATTATCCCCAAAAAGGAATAGTTATCAAACCTAGGGAGAAAATCCACATGTGGGAAAGGAGGTGGCAGGGAGTGAGGAGATCTATTTGTGGGAGATCTATTTGTAGGATATCGTTACTCTCCATGGGATTGTTTCAACTCCACAGAGGGAGAGAGAGAGAGGGAATAGGGCTCAGTAATATGAGAAAATGTCCCCAGCCCTATATTAAGACATAATTATACCAGGTACTCAAGGTTAAAAAAGCCATGAAAGTGTCAATATGGCCCTCCAGTAAATAGGAAAAATGTCAGATTCTGGCCCTATGTGTTGCCAGTTTTCTGCCCACCGACTAGACATTTTATCTTTGTCAGTTTACTCCTCAGGAGGATGGCAGGAACAGTATTACATACCTAGCAGATTAGTTGGGAGGAGTGAATGAGGCAAAGCGTGTCAAAGGCCCAATTCAAAATAAATTCAGCATCACTTTTGGCTTACACCACTGTCCTTATTCTGAAAAGCAATTGAGATCATAGAAGGAGAGGTGAGGCAGTTGAACAGTCCCAGAGTTTCAATCTAGTCACCCATACAGTGTCACGGAAGCTATTTCTCAAGCCAGATAGTAGACAGAAAAGGCCAGGTTCCTACTATACCCTACGGATTCAGGAGGTTGGCCAGGTAGTCACCAGCTGGTGCACTAAACCCTGTGGGAAAAGAACCATAAATGACCACCAGGGAGAAATTTCCCAGTGGTGGACAGCAACCTCCAGGTCTAGGCTAAAAGTGATATTTGCAGTAGTAAACCATATAGAGCCTGAATCAAGGAGAAGACAAGAGTCCATCTTGGGCGGAAAAAATGACCTACTTGCAGAGGAGAAAACTTGTATGTAGAAGAGCCTGGCTGAAGATTCAGCAATCACCTGGAACCCAGCCACAGAAAAAGTGCTTGATAAGGAGGTTTTTTTTCTTACATTGATTACTTCTTAGGTTTCTTTTTTTTTTTTTTTTTCTTCGCCCATTTGGTATCTACTATTTATTTCCCCAAGTGATGCCCTAAGAAACTTTTATCGTATATAATAATATTTTGATATTTATGGTCTGTTTGCACAGTAATTTGCAGTGGAAAGAAGGTCATTGACTTCCTGCCAATTTTTACCCCATTAGCACTGAACATCAATTATTTGCTTTTCCTTGTAAAAGCAAATGTTGTCTCTCTCCTAGTTAACACATCCATCCCAGAGCACACCACAGCAGGTGGCTGTGTTACCACCTTAGTAAGCATCTACAGATTGTACTAATATATTAACAAATAAAACTTGACATCTACACCATGGTGAACACCACTTACGCCTGGCTTAAGATTCTCTTGGCCTCACGTCACTCTTACACCGGCTGCTGTGGATGTGAGCAGCGCTCTGGGCTCTGACCAGGTTCATGCAGATGTCTTCTATCTCCTAAGCTGTCTCTGTTAAGGCCACAGCATGCAATGCCACAAGAACATGCTTAGCATCCGCATGTGTGCTAACAAACCAAAGTGTGGAGAAGCTAAGGTAGCATGGAGTAAAATTTCCACCAGTGTGGAAGAGGAACTCCCACAACCCATCCACCAAAACAACAAAAAAAAAAAGTTCCTGAAATGAATGTCACATGCTCCCCAGGAAGCTCAGTGGATTCCCCTCCTTACAGCTCCCTTTGACTCCTAGCCTCTGAGACCACACTCCCCAGCAAAGTACTCCTGTAGAAGCCTTTGTCTCAGGTTCTGTTGCCAGGCAAGCTGGGCTATGTGCAAGGCATTGCTGACCTCAGCATGAATTGAAATCATTTTCCCCAATGGAAATTCCAGACTACACTGTTACGTATTTCCTTCGGAACGGATATTTCCCCTACCGCTAGAGCAGCGTTAACTCTTCAGTGAGTCCAGAAAAGAAAGCCACAGCTAGATTTGGGAAAGGCACCTCCTCACTTACCTGGAAAAAATAACAGCGGAAGTATTCACAAATTCAGGGACTGAGGAGGGGGGTGGGGTGGAAAGAATGAGCGGAGGAAAGATTCGAAACTTTTAAAACTACCTAGTGTTTTAGCAATGTAGATATTGCCTTGTTTTCATTCAGTACTCACAGCTGTGTTTCAGCTGTAGTAGACAGCTTCAGTGTAGACTAAAGTCTACACATAATAGATGAGGAGCCTGAGATTTCAAGTGGTAACTTCACAGACACTCAGCTGCAAAAGGGCAGAGTAGCAACATGAGCCTACGTTCCACGTTGTCACAGGTATTAGAAACAAAGTATTTTCCTTTCCGTGGTTATTAGCTGGGAGCTGCTTAAAAGACTGTGTCTTGTGTGGGAAGGTGGGGAGAGGAGAGGGAGGGAAGGAAGGGGGGGGAGCTTTAATATGTTTAGAAAGGAGTAGTAATTTATAAAAAACCAATGGAAGGAAACAAATATATAATTTTCTCTTGAAGAGGAAGACATTGTAGAGCTTTAGTTTGGTTCTGATCACTTACCTGTTTCAGCTGCAGTATTTAAAAATGGTAATGACAAGTTTAGAAGTATAGACTTCCAGCATTTGTTTTATTGAGTAGTATTACAGGACTGCTCATTTAGAAGACTTTACTGTTGTTGAAACAAAGCTCACTAGTGGCTGATTCGGAAGGGTGTGCATTTATTAAATCATAAAGCATTTGATCAAATGCGTCCTGCCTGCTCAGATGTGTGCTGGGCTTATTTTTCCAGGTAGTGCGATTCTTCTTTGGCCCTCCCTGCCCATAAAAAGGTGAACAAGGTCACAGTGTGCTTAAATTCATGTCTGTGTAACTCTTTGATCTGCTCCTTAAATTATCGCATCAATATTACCAAAGTTTTACAATGGTTAAATAGCTTAAACCACATTAAGAGCTAGTTTTAAACATGATCATATTCTTATACATCATAAAACCTGCTCCTTAGTTTGTAAAATCTGTCCAAATTTAATAGCACTTTCATATATATTATTTTCCTCAACATCTCAAGAATCCTGTAGTGGCTCTATACTGGGGACAATTTTGCTCACTGCCTAGGGACCCTTGGCAATGCCTGGAAACATTTTTGGTTGTTGCCACTTATAATCAACAGGTCACTGTGCCCCACCCCCACTATAAAGACTTATTGATGAGGGACCCTCAGGCAAGCTGAGGGCAAAGTTAAAGCTGGCACACCCCCTCCCCCAGGTGGGATGTGTGTGATATTCCTCAGGCTCTCCTGGCTGCCCAAGAATAAAGGAAAGGAAAGAAACAAATGGTTAACTGATAGAGATCACAGTCCTGCAGGACAGGAGTCTCCTTCAGTTTACAAGTATCTTAGTAAATTCCAAGAAAAAGCCAATCTTATCAATAGCCTCATCTCCAGAAACCTATAGACTCAGTTTCCTGGAGCCCCCAACATCCCCCTCCCCTCCATAGTGATGTGGGGAACAAAGGCAAGAAGGAAATGGCAGGTAAAATTAATTTCTTTGTAACCTGCATCTCACTGACAAATACTTGAGGCAAATACAGTGTATACCATTTCTCCAGGAACTCCCTGCCGTCATAATGTTAATGTCTTACTGGAGGAAAAACAACCTTAGCTTGACTATAGCAAGGCCTCAGGTATCTTAGGAGTCTTCTCTAGCCTATCAAAGTCCTTCTGGAGGCCTTTACCTCCCCCAACTCTATCGTATGTAACTAGCCACTCTTCACATCCCCAGTGCAGCTCTTTCTGCACACTGGTTGTGCTTCAATAAAATCACCAAAGACATCTTCACGAATTCTTTCTTGGCTGTCAGCCCCCAAGTTTTAATAGCATCAAATTGAGAAATCCGGCTTTAATCTATCTTTGAGGATGACTAAACCAAGTACCAGAGAACCTAAGTTAATTGCCTGAAATCACACAGCTGTTTATTGTGCTTTTGCAGTCTTGAAACCAGAAATCAAGTATTTCCACCTATTTATATGTTACTTGTGTAGTAATGGCAGTCCAATTTTATATGGGTGCTTGCGTACTTAGTCATGTTACAGAAATGTCATATTAAAGGAAAATTTCTCTTTTGACTTGGAAAGGTGAGGAGGATATATCCAGGAGCTATGAGGAAGCTAAGCTCTGCCATGATATTAGCATGGGTTGACTTTTGCTCATGCAGTGAGGACAGGAGTTTCTAGGGTAAGCATGAAGGCAGAGGAAGAGAGTGTAGCTACTAAATTAAAACTGAGTTAGGGGCACCTGGGTGGCTCAGTTGGTTAAGCATCCGACTTCAGGTCAGGCCATGATCTCGCGGTTTGTGAATTCAAGCCCCACGTCAGGCTCTGTGCATCAGAGCAGCAGCCTGGAGCCTGCTTCGCATTCTGTCTCCCTCTCTCTCACTGTCCCTCCCCTGTCCGTTTCTCTCTCTCTCTCTCAAAAATAAATAAACACTAAAAAATTAAAAAAAAAAGCCCTGAGTTAGGTGAAGAGAGAACGAGAGAATAAGGAGAAATGTACAAGTAGGTAGGAGAGATGATTCATGAGGGCATTCATGTGGATGAAGAAAGGCCAGCCTACAGCAAGTCTTTGATCCAAATTCAAGTGCCCTGTGAGTTTTATGTGATGCCTACAGGTACTCTTTGGGTTGTGCTGAGAGCAGCTTCAGTAATTAAAATCTCAGGCGAGTTTAAGATAAAAATGACAGCTAGTTTAAAAGCTGGAAATTCTGACCCGTCGCCAGAAATACTGATTTATTAGCTCTGGGTTAGGGCCTGGAAAACTGTATCTTAGCACACTCTCCTTATTGATCCTGATTGTGGGGGTCAGAATAAGTCAAATGCTTGAAAACAGTCAAACCTGAGACACATAGAGTGTATATCTTGATTTCCCTTCTCCCTCCTGGCAATGTCTAGCTTAGTGTTCTGAAATATTGGTGGTTCACTGTTTAGCTTTCTAACCTTCATAATCTGAAACTGCTTTTATGGGCACTTCAGAAGACCCTTGGGTGTGTAAAAAGTTGTTTTATAATGTTGCGTTAGTTGGAAACAATCTCACCCTTCTTCTGTAAGGAAGCAGAGGCTTAAAAGTCTGCAGGTAAAGAATGTCAGTCTGGGATTTTCTCGGTGCACATTGTTTTGCCCCCTTGAATATCTAAGAGTAGTTGGATATGTGTGGTAGGTTTGGGATTGGAGGTGGTGGTGAAGGTGACCTGGAGGGACCAGGGCAAGCTGTCCAGCTCTTAGTTATCTTGCCGTGCAGGCACTCCATGACATCATCAAATTTGTTGGGTAGCTGTTGCCACACCATCATGCTCCCCAACTGTCTTGGATCCTCCGATCTAGCTGCAATGCTTTGCCAGCCCTTCCGACTCTAATCTCTTAATGGCCTACTCACAGGAATTTTCCTGAGTATTCTGCTCTCCTTCATATCTTAGATTGTATCAGCTGGTACATCTTGACAAGTTTTTTTGTTTTGTTTTGTTTTGTTTTTCCTACATACTTATGGTATCCATTTACTTTATCTTATTTCAGATCCTAATTATTCATCTGGGTCATTATATAATAACATACTGAATTGACATTAACATACTGAATTGGATATACAACACACAGGGAACTGGATCCTAAAATGTAACTGTTTTGGCATAGCCAGCAAGTTTTTCATCTCCTTGACCCCTCCTGCATCCTACCTTCTGTTTTAAAGTCCCAAAGCATTGGATCACTTATAGACCCCACTCTCCTTCCTGGCTCCATGTATTGGCTCATGCTCTTTCTCCTGTCTGGGATGTCTTTCCTCACTTTGTCTACCTGGACAAACTAAGGACAGAATTTAAGAGTCAGCCCCTGACTCATCCTCAGTAGGAAGTAATATGGTCTTCCTTTCTCAAAATTCTTCTAGAGTAGTTTGAGTAACTTCATCATGTTATCATTTTGAATGGAAAATTTAGGTCTCATGATAGATGGTCAGTTATTGGGGCACCTGGGTGGCTCAGTCGTTTAAGTGTCCGACTTTGGCTCACATCACAATCTCATGGTTCATGGTTTCAAGCCCTGCATTGGGCTCTGTGCTGACAGTGTAGAGCCTGGATTCTGCTTCAGATTCTGTGTCTCCTTCTCTGTCTGTCCCTCCCCTGCTCATGCTGTCTCTCTCTCTCCCAAAAATAAATAAACATTAAAAAAAATAAAAATAGGGGTGCCTGGGTGTCTCGGTCAGTTGAGCAAAGGACTTTGGCTCAGGTCATGATCTCACGGTTCATGAGTTCGAGCCCCGTGTTGGGCTCTGTGCTGACAGCTCAGAGCCTGGAGCCTGCTTCGGATTCTGTGTCTCCCTCTCTCTCTCTCTACCCCTCCCTCGCTTGCACTCTGTCTCTCTCTAGCTCTCTCAAAAATAAACATTAAAAAAAATTTTAATGAAAATAAAAATAACAATAAAATAAAAAAGTAAAAATAGATGGTCAATTATACAAGTGTAGAGACTACATCATACTTAATTTCTCTTTTAACCTCAGTCTTAAGCAAAGTGCCTGGATGGCATGAAATAGTCAAGTAGTACTTATTTCTGTTGACATTGTAGATGCTCAGAATGGATGAACTAATCAGAACTGAGCATGCTTTGATTATCTGATTTGGTATTAGTTTATGGCTTTGTGTACTGGAGCAGCTGACATGATACTACATTGCCTCCATATCTTCACTGTGACAGAAAACAAAGTTTACCAAGCATATCCAAAAACATGCTTATTCCCTTTTTCTTTGTTCCTGTTATAATGCACTGGACAGCATCTCCCGACTGGGTCCCCCAAAGAGCCGTTAATTCCCCACTTACATTCACGTGCTTTGTGCCTTGTCAAATGGCCTTTTAAACTTACTACTTTATCTCAGTTTGCTTCTTTTATCTTTTGTTTTACAGGGTCCATAATCACCAATGTCCTACTCTTGTCTTCCCCAGGATCTGAATAATGGCCCTTCCCTTCTTGGCACAGCTATTCCTTTCCCAAAGATCCATAAATACTTAAAAGACAAAATTAAAATTTCTGAAAGACTCCCCAGTTATACCTTACTCCTAGAAAAGTGGTGAATTCATCTGGATTTTCACTTTGGCTACAGTGACTCCAGTGATTTGAAGTGCTTCTCTAGTGTTTTAGCTTAAAAAAAAAAACAAAAAAACCAAATCAGGGGCACCTGGGTGGCTCCGTTGGTTGAATGTCGACTTCAGCTCAGGTCATGATCTTGCAGTTCATGAGTTCGAGCCCCATGTCAGGACTGGAGCCTTCTTTGGATTCTGTGTCTCTCTCTCTGCCCCTCCCACTCATACTCTGTGTCTCTCTCTCTCAAAAATAAATAAAAAAACATTAAAAAATTAAAAAAAAAATCAACCCCTGTTCCATTCCAAAGCTCTTTCTAAAGGTGAACTTATCCATTAACCCAAAAACAAGAGAATGACAGAATGCTTAGAGAAATCACATGTTTGACCAGCAGGAGCTGTCTCTCCGGAAAATTGTTGAACAGTATCAGTTAATGTGGGGATCAAGAATTCAGTAGTAAAACCTTAACATGTCTTTTCTCTGATGTATTTGCCTAAGTTACTTGAAGAATCTTATGAAAAGTGTCTTCAGTGGTTTCCTAAAGTGTTGACTGCTGGATGAGTCAGAAGCCGATTTCTCTCTGTTCACACCCTTTGTCTTACATGCTATTCCCCAGTGCTGTGTCTCTACCAAGTCTGTCTTGCTTCTGTCTTCTTGGCACATTCCTGACCCCTATGTCAGAGGTATTAATTCTGAGTTTTCTAAGGTTGCTATTATATCCAGGGTTTTTCAAACACAGTTAACATTAACTTAACTGCATGATTTAAGAACTGAAATTTGGTCCATGCCTCTAACTAGGGGGAAATGATTTTCTAATAAATGATCACTGAAAAACACATTCACTACAAATTCTTGTTTACATTTTATAATTGCTTCAATAAGAAGAAAACCAAGACGAAGCAAGATTGATTCAACTTGTTAATGAACATAATAAGCACTAATAGAAAAGAAAAAGAAATAGTGGCATAGGCTATATTTTTTAATAAATTACTGAAAACTATTCTTTGTTAAACCTAATTAAATAGAAAAGAAAAACTGAGGGAAAACACAGGATTTCTGAGGTTTTGTCACAACTGGCCAAATGACAAATTTCAGTAAATGTCAGTCTACTTGTATGTAAAATTTGTGTCCTGAGGTTTATCAAAGCTTTAGAAATTTGCTTTTTCATATACAGTCTTCATGAATTTTATCCCCTATTTTACTGCCTATCTGAAATGCTATTTCCTCTTATCCCCATGCCCCATTCAGAAAAATGGTGGGTTTTTTTGTTTTTTTGTTTTTTGTTTTTTGTTTTTTTTGCTGTTGAAAATTTAATGAGGCATCAATCAACCCTCCATGAAGGCTTTTCTATCCTATATTCTCTTCCTTGATACACTTGTTTTATGCTTCTCTTGTGCGTCAATACACCTTGTATTGTTCTCTCATATCACTTATTTTATTTTGTTGTAATGACCTGTTTGTTTGGAACTTTATCACTCCAGAATGTGCAAATGTACTTAGTTCCTTTCTATTCCCATAGTCTAGTTCTCAGGACAGTAGCTTGTCCACAGTTCGCATTCAGCATTTGATTCTCTTTGGCTTGAATGAACATGCATCTTCTATTTCTCATGCACCACGACAAATGATCTCGACCATACTTCTTTCCTCAGTGACCAGTTCTGAGCAGTCTTCTACCAGCTTGGTTTGAGTGCAGCCCAAAGCACTTTACCTTGAACCCACTTCGCACACTTCCTGCTTCCCACTCGGATGCTTCTCGAAATGCCCTATGCAGGATACTTGTGGACTTCATGAGACACTCTTGCATGAACAGGCCGGAAAGGCAGAGGAATTAATGACCCTGAGACCACATTTAACCAACGCTAATGAATACATGTTATATTCTTTAGCTAAATGCCTAGCTCTGAGAGGGAGTTCATAAGTCTTTTCAAAATGTTCTGGCACGTTTGAAAGTGGTAGTGACCTACCATGCTTCTTTGCACTGGTTTTTCCTCTTTCCCTATTTCACCTCAGTCCCTCCCTTCTGTTTTTTAGGATTATTTTCCTAAAAAGTTTTCTGTACTCAACTCCTTTCTTAGTTTTTTCTATGATTGAACCCAAAAGATACTAAAGTCCACAAAACAAATATTAATGGTAACCTTGAAATGCTTGAGGAGAAGTGAAATCTATGTAATAATATTATCAGAACCTTTCCCAAGAAAATTAAGATGGAAATACTAAAGATCCACGTCAGAAAATTGAAATTTCCCTCGATGTACTTCTCCCACTTTGACCAAAAATTATTTCCAGCCCTGCATGCCTTTCCAGAGTCTTGTCTTGATAGACAAGAGTTGGGGTCTGTGTCCTTCCCCCTTGAATCTGTTTGGACCTTTGTGACTGCCTTGATTAACAAAATATACAAGAAACCATGCTGTGACAGTGTTGAGGTTAGGTTGAAGGAGATGATGTACTTTCCACTTGTCTCTCTGTTGGAGACCTTTGGAGTCCTGAGTTTCCATACAAGAAATCTAGTCACCCTAAGGCTGCCATGCTGAAAAGATTCTGTAAGGAAACAGAAACAGAAAGAGACTAAAGGAGCCTGAGTTGTTCCAGGTCCAGGTCCCAGTCGTGGCAGCTTCCTAGTGCAGGGTCCCATCATGTAAAGTAAGAAGCTTTGGAAATTGCTGTAGCCTCAGCCACATTCTAAACACAAACTTATCAAAGACTTTGAGCTGGAAACTTGCAGTTGGGTCATTTCTAAAGCCCGACTCACAGAAACATTAAAAGAAAATGAATGATTATATGTTAAGCTGCTAAATTTGGGGTGATTTTTATTTTTTATTTTTATTTATTGTGTGTGGGGGTGTGTGGGTGGGTAATTTTTAAATATAGAATGGATGGCTTGATTGCTAGGGGAATTGGTTGTTTTTCCACAACCTCCTAATACAGGGTCTTATATCTCTCATGAATACAAGAAGCTGATGAGAATAATAGTAAATATTTGTTGATGATCTCAAATTAGGGCAAGAGAATGTTCCATTCAGCCCCTCCTAAATATTGTCACATCCTGCCAAAACAGGTAACCTTTGTGGTGGAAATAGATCAGACTATAGAATTATTTTATGTCACATCGAACAATAAAACAAAATAAAATGAAGATAAACCCAACTAATCCTAGTTACTCCACTGCTCAATTTTCAAATCATGCGATTGAGATTTTATAGAGGCAGTTATAATTATGTGTTTAACCTTGGTAAACTTGCTGTAACTGTTTCCACGTTTAATGCATTTGGAAGCATTCACATTCTTTACACGAAAGAAAAATCATGGAAAACTACACTAAAATATTGAGCACTAAAGCACGTCAGTCATTTTGTAACCCTCAAGTAGAGTAGGAATGCTGAAGCACATTGAAAACAAAACCCACAAATGCTTTGTTCAGCTTCTCATCAAGATATTGTCTATTTCGCCGTGTTTGGAATTTCAACTCAGGGATATGACTTGCATCTGCCGATGCAACATTAGTAAACACAGTTTAGGGAGAAGATGGAAATTGGTCTACATGGAGCTTGCCCACTCTTGAGGCAATGAACCTTTCAAAGAGCGTATGAAGAAGCTCCTCTTAGCCTTCAGCAGGATGTGAAACCACATAGAGAAAGGCCCCATCCATCTTAGCCACCCAGCTGAAGTCCCATATATTTAAGTGCAGCCATCCCAGATCATCCGGCCCCAGATGAGTGGGCCTGGACTAGAAGAATGGCCCAGTCAATTCACAGAAGTTTGAACAAAGTGTTAATGTTTATTCTGCCAATCCACTAAGTCTGGGATGGTTTGCTATGTAAAAAAGCTGACTGATAGCTATAGAGAGTGTTTTTTATTAATGTGAATCGCATGAACCTATATGCTTCCTATTCACCTTACCAACTGTCTTGTGCTGAAGTGTAATATTGCCAGGGAGAGTCTGTTTCCTTTTCGATGTTCCTTGCTGGAAATCACTTTCAAGCTGTAATTACAGGCATGATGGCAGGGCTTGATTCTCAAGTGAGCCAAGCTGCTGAACCTAAATTCACTTGACCAGCTGGGTCAGTGAAAATAAATGGCTTTCTTTGACCAGACTTGGCTTGGCTCCCTTAATAGTATCATTTTATATCCCTGGTTCAAGGACACAATTTTGCTGGGCAGGGCACATTACTGATAAACATGCCACAAGGAAATAGTTGGCTGGTACAGCAGATGCAATTTTTTTTTCTACACAAGAGATTCCAAAACGTTTTCCTCTCCTGGGTAGGCCTGAAGGGCAAACCTCATTAAAGGTCAAAATGACGTTTGGCTACATTTGACCAGGAAGACTACTTAAGTTCTACTTTTCAGAAGTAGCACATTTGCAGCAGGATACCTTATTCATAATCACTGAGCACTTGCATTTTGAGAGTGAAATTCGTTCTTACATTCTTAAGTTGTTGCAAAGGAAGCCAGGCATAGGTTCCATTCTGACTGGCATGCAAGGGAAAACACCTCGTTTTTTAAGTATTTTCAGTTTCAATCAATAGGTCTACAACATAATGTCAAAAATCCCTGCGCCTTCAAAGTTTTCAGGTGTCACATTTTGTCAACACCCCCTAATAGATAATCTAGGAGCATGGCCTTCACAATCACTGTTATATAGCTCATAGGCATGACACAGGTAACTCACACTCCGGGCTGAATAATCTGACAACTTTTCATTTAAAAATAATAAAGGGCTCACAAGGTGTATTTTCCCACACGTTTTATTTTGTAGCACTTCCATATTTCCAGTTTGTATTATTCTCTCTCTGACAGTTTGCATGTCATATGGTAAGTTTCCTCAGGGAAAGTAAATCAGATTTCTGCCTGGAGTGCAAACTGACTAATAATAATCATCACCATAAAGGACTCTGTTGTGTTTGGGACCAAAAGTGCTATCTGGTTGTTATGGCAACCAGGATTTGAAAAGGGATGCCTGGTTGTGAGGGGCAAGTGCCAGCGTCCCCAACCAATCCTTCATCCAAGGTTCTCCCAATGGAATAATTTCCAGTCATTCCTAAAATGGATGCAGAGTGCCAGACTGTCAGCTCACATGAACTAATCTCACTCAGTAAAGGGACCACATTTTCATCACAGAATGAGATGTTGTTTCTTTTCACTGGAGTGATGTTGACAAAGGGAGAGAGGCTAAGTGCATGGCCCTTGCTAAGGCCATATATCAGCAGTGGTTAATTGTATTGCAGACTATGGATGAATCTAGTAGGGCATCATTCCCCCTTTAAAATGTGCTCTTATCTCTTTCTCTGTCCTCCAAGTGGAAATCATGACTCTGTCATCTGGACAACATCTGTCCATCATAAATAATCGCATCACACCTGCTATGACTGATATTACTTCCTTCTACTCCTCAAGACCTTTCTACCATTTATTTACATATCAGTCACTCCACCAGATCAAGAAGTCTACAAGCACAGGGTCTCATTCATCTCCTTTCACCAGATTCTCGAGCATGTCACATACCTTTTTTTTTTTAAATTTTTTAATTTAATGAAGTGAGTTGTGTATGCATCTCCTGAAACAGTACCATTCATACATTTGATGCCTACATCAAGGCACAGATGCATGAGTATTTCCTGTAGTTTAAGGAGATTATAGTACAATTCAGCAAGTATATCACAAGCATTGAATTGGATTTTGTGTTTTAAAGGAGCTGAATTTGAGGCAAAATTTGTACATTACACTAGTCAAGCTTGGTTAGGCTAAGTAACCCTTTGAAATTCAGGGTTTTTTTTTTTTTAATGGAAAATGAGAATTAAAAACTATCTGGCTGTTCTTCGGAGAATAGGGAATAATGTAGTTGTACAACATTAATGTACAATAATGTTGGTTAATTCCCTGAGGATAAAACATCAACTTGTATCTGGTAATTAATGTTATTCTAGCCCTTTGACTCAATGTGGCGTAGCTCAGACCGTTTCTCCTTGAGTCCATGATGTTCTATCACCTGACTGTTGATAAAAAGTGATAATCGTTACTGGATTGTTAAATGGTTGGCTCATGTCATTTACAACAAAAAGACGGATCCTAAATGCAAAACAAAGTCTAGTGGAGATATGTGTTACTCCCTTTCCTTTCTGTTAAAAAGAACATTTTGCTTTTACATCCAGGATTAGCTTTAAAATGTGAACAGAATAGATTTTAAGGGCAGCTGGGTGGCTGAGTAGATTAAAGGTCCTAATCTTCATTTTGACTCAGGTCATGTTCTCACAGTTTCATGGGTTCCACCCCCGCATCAGGCTCTGTGCTGGCAGCACGGAACCTGTTTGGGATTCTCTGTCTCTGTCTCTCTCTCTCTCTTCCCTTCCCCCACTTGCTCTGTCTCTCAAAATAAATAAACTTAAAAAATAGATCTTATTTTAAAAGAAATCATGGAAATGAATTTTGGTGCGGTTAACTCAGTGCCAATGTCATATGAGTCTTCAGTTTAGAATAAATGATGAAGGCATCCAAAGAAATCTGAGAGCAAGATTCAATGATTCTACCTAGAGCTCAGATAAATTCGTTCACTGATAAAGTAGAACAATATGTCTTCTTCTCTCCTCTCCCTATAATATTTAAATGTATTTTATTCCCTGTATTGTAAGTATTTTAAATTATCTGTGTATTTTGATGTTTGACATCTTTAAAAACCCTGTCTGGCTGAGGAGAGACCACACTGCTCCTAGGGCTAGCCATTCTTAGGAGTAGTAAAGGACCCAACCAGGAACATATCTTTAATGTGCAAACTAACCAGTACAAAGTCCTACCCCCTCCATCTGGTGTATGCACTCCAATATCCCTCTGCCTAAATCATCCCCAAACCAGGTACCAGGCAACAAGGGACCATCTCCAGAGCCCAAAATCCTCCAAATTTATTCAAACTAGGCAATCCTTAAACCCTTCACTCTGACCTCCCTTGTCCCTGCAGAAACCCCAGTAAAGGCTCTAATCCGAAGCTTTCCCACTTGCTTCTGTCCTCTGCTTCCTGATCACCCAGATGTGGTTCCCATGTGGCTCTGTATGGTGTGCCTTACCTCCTGTGTTTAGAACCTGTGAATATAATAAACTTTGTTTTTGTTTTGTTTTGTTTTTCCTGAGCTTCTCCTCTGTCTCCTCTTATGGCCATACCTGAATGATTATCCCATAAAAAAATACAGAACATTCTCCTCTGAAAGCCCTCTGTTGACTTCCTATCAACTGTAAGATTAACTTTTTAACCTAGGATTTATACTTACCCTTGCCATGGCAACTTCCACCCTCTACCTGAATTCGTTATTATAATTCTGCCTCAAAACCTTAGAACCTCTGCTTTGGATACAAAAAGGCACTTTGTCTACCTGGAAGAAAAAATAATCTCAAATTAAAAAAAAAAGTAAAAAATAATTATCTTACTAGACTGTCTCTTTGGGTATTTCATCCTATTTAACTAACACCTTCCCACCAGACTTCCTGCCTACATAGAGAATTCATAGCCTTCCCAAGTGGCCCTGTGCAGAATTCTGGACAATGGTAGTTATGATTAACTAATTTATTATAATATTTTGATGTATCTAAATCCCTTATTATACAATAAACTTCTCCAAAGCAGAAATACCAGTGTTAGCATAGTTCTTTGCACTTTATGGAAACTACTGAATATATTTTATTTTCAATTTTTTTTATCATAGTGAAACTATAGGTTACATAAAATTTTGAAATCATAGTAAAAATTCCACCAGTAAAATGCTTCATCTCAGAATTATTTTACTTGTAATATATTACTTTCAGCCATTATGTATTTGTTTCACAATTTTGCATAATTAGAAATTTTGCATGCATACTATTTTTAAATTTAGTATTACAACTCACACATTTCAATGTTGGTACATCCTTTACAATTTGTTCTCAGTACTTCTTATCCTACCTGATCAAATGAGTATAATTTAATTCATATTTTTTCTTATTTTGAAAGTATATTCAGTGGATACATCTTTGTACAAATTTAGTTTCTTTTTTTGGATGACTCCCTTAGGCTAAGTTCAGGAAGCAATATTACTAGTCTAACAGATTTGTGTATTTTTATATTGTTGTAGTCTACATTGCCAGTTTTTCCCAAAGAGATTGGACCAATTTACACAGATACCACTAACAAATATGGACTTATTTCTCCCCATACATTCTTATACTGGATGACAGGACTTTTTTGTAATATGATAGCTATATAAATCCTGTTTAATTTTACAAAGTACTAGTATGTTTCCTTCCCTTCAAATCCACAAACGTGCACTGAGTACCTACAATATATTGTATAGTAAGGCATTGTGCTAGGCATTGGGAAGGCAGACATGAATGTAACATTACTCCCACTCTGTGGGAACTCTGATGCCAGTGATCCACATAGAGCTCCCAACAAAATTCTTGTCTGATACAAACATGCTCTGAGGGAAGCAGGCAATACCAGGAGAGTAGTGAAGACAGGTTGCACAAAGACATGCCTGGAGCTATTGAAAAAGTTGATTACTAAAGGTAATCTTTATTTAAATGGTCTGTTCATGTCTTTTATGGATTCCCTAAAATATTTATATTTTAGGGCAGGGCACCTCACTTACCCCTCCTTTGCCTCATCTACTTTTGTGCACACGTTTTAGGCAAAGGGTGCTGCTTTGCTCCCACCTCTACTAAATGTAGTAAGTCAGCTGACAGCTCCCTAAGCTTCCTGTTCAAGGATTTCAAAGTGGCAACCTTCTCTAACAGCCCTATCCCACCTACCCTCACCAGAAGCCATCTCATGCCTTAGGCAAAAGGAATGATTTATTCTTCACTGGTGTGTGTGAGTAGTCCAATTTTAGAAATCATTTCCCACAATTTGGGGTGTGGTAAATCACATTATTTTTAGCTGCCATTTATTAACCATTTATTCTCCATTCCATTCCATGCAGTCCAGTCAGCCACTATAGTGTATACACACATGGCTATTTAGGGGACACGGATGTCTTCTTTTAGGCCATTAACTGTTCTTCTGAGCAGATCATCAGGCTGGTGGACCACATAATAGGACAAAATTAGAAACCCCAAAGTCAAATGTCAAATGTTTTGAAAACACTAACACAAGGTGGTCCTGGACCCAATTTTGCTCCTTTTTTTTTTTTTTTCAGTTAAATCCAATATCTCCTTCCCTTTGAAAAGTATTCAATACATTCTAGCAACCCAAGTTATTTCAGAATTCATGGAGCCCAATTGCCCCAGAGGGAAACATTAATCAGCAGGATCCATATGCTTAGCTATGTTTTCTCCTCCAATTTAAATACTTTAGCAACAAAACCCTAGCAATGCAGGCATTTCAATAAAATAGTATTCTTTGTGTTCCAGGTTGCAAAGGAAAAAAGAATCAGCATGTTCTAATAAGCCCTATAGAAACATACTTCTAGTGTAACCCTCCTGCTGTTTCTTTTGGCTCAGGCAAGCTCTAATAACACCTTCCCATCTCTCGGTGCTTGCTGAAGGGCCACTTCACGTGGTTCTTCAGACATGACAACTGCCAGTGCCTTCAAGACACAACTGCCTCCCACCCCATTTGAAAACATATTGCTAGCTTTCCACACCTGCAATGGCTTGCAGGAGTGGGGAATTATTCACTCACAGCTGCATCTTGAAATTAAAGTCCGTTTCATTTACTTGACCCTGGAGCCTTGTCCAAACAAGCTCACTTGAGCTTTACCCAGATGGTGGCCATTTACTTCTGCCTCATTCATTACTGTTCCCTTAAATCATGGCTCTGAGCCAGCTGGCATGCTGACATAGCTTTTTAATGGGAAGATTGCACATCTTCATCCCTAATTTGGTAAATATAAAGAGTGGCCACAAAAACTCCAACAATATCCATGTTGCCTTGTTTTCTCTACATGGGAGCCTGCATTGCACTTCTCCGGTGTTTATTTAATTAATTAGCTGAGTCGGTTGTGTTTATAGGGAGACATGACATCTGTGGACAATAGCAAAAATTATATATATGTGTATATATATATACACATATACATATATATATATGCACACACATGCACACACACAAGATGTATATATATGATATATATATATAATGTATATACATATAAGATGTGTGTGTATGTATGTGTGTATATATATATATATATACACATACATATACACATACACACATACATACACACACATACACACACATACACACACACACACACACACACATTTAGTTATATTGATTGGCTATTGAAATAATAGGGCTGCATAATAATCCAACCCCACTAAGTGGCCTATAAAAACACAAATTTGAATGATACTCATGAATTGGCAGGTTAGTGATGTGTTGGGTTTTCTAGGATGGACTTAGAGGAGTTGAACTATTTCAGACTGCAGGTTGGGTTTAGGTCTGTTCCATGTGTATTCATTGTTGGGCCAGGTTGAAGGGGCAGTGGTTTACCAATACATTCTCTTCTTATGATGGAGGCCAATGCCAGCCAAACCATATAAACACATGAATAGCCTGTACTTGAGACATATTCACTGGTCAAAGCAACTTGCTTTCCTGTATATGAACTTAATGGGCCTGGGTAGTAAACTCTGTCCACTACAGAAAAAGAAGGGAGTGAAGATTTGCTGAACAGTAATCCAGCCATCATAGGTATATACAAATTAAAAGACATAGAGTAATAATGAAAAAAAATTGTAATATTTACAACACTGGATTCTTAATACTTTTATTATTTGTAGCAGATTGTAGAGTTTTATTTTGTAAGATTGGAAAATAATCCATCATGGCTGTGATAGACTGGCACTCAGCAATATTTTGGGTTCTTTGTTTTCTGAATATCTAGAAGGGCATTGGGAAACCATTCCAGGCTAATTTTTCTCCTGCAGAAATTTGCCAATTTTGATACAGTGAATTCCTCAAAGTAGTATGAAGTCTCACAGAATGAAACTCTCAAAATGGAATGCTTTGAATGTCACCAAATCAGTATCGATTACCTACTGTATGTGCCAAAAGCAAATTAATCTCCTATAGCTTACTGTAAGTGTCTATGCAAATCCCAGATCAACTTAAAATATGCTCCCATAGGATGTGAGTTACTGTTTATTACAACATAATGTCTTAAGAGAGGCGATCACCATCAAATTTGCTCTCAGAACCTTGTCATGATTTGATACGTAGTCTCTACAAGAGCAAACACGAAAGATATTTATCCTGTCTTACAATGGAGAGATCTGAGTCTCAGGAAAGATATTTGACTTTGAGTCACAAGCGTTGTTGTTATTCCACGTCCATTTGCCTTCAATCCAAGAAATCCAACTTGGTGACTTGTCATAGGAAGAAAAATAATAATATTTTCAATATTCTTGAGCAAAGAATACTGCAAATCTGTATCCTTATTTAGGATACTCTGTCCAACTTTTTACCTTAAATCTATGCTGTTATTTCCCACCCTGAATATCTCAATCTTTAAAGGTGGATGAGGACTTCTATTTCCAGGCAGGATGTATTAGCTTGTGGCAGAGTAGCACTTCCTTTGCGCTACTAGAAAATTCTGGGCATATTGCCAAAAAAAAAAAAAAAAAATCCATACTTTGAAGGCATCAAAAACTGGAAACTATAAGGATACCATAAACATAAATTCTGGTAAGGCAAGAGCCTCCACAAGTCCAAGTTCATCAGCTATGCCCCTCCTGACTCTGAGGGCATGTACCTATCCCCTCCTTTTCCCAGGCCCAGCCCGCTGGGAGAAACCAGCAGTCCTTCTACTAGTTCTGGAGAC
The DNA here is from genome assembly GCF_018350155.1 of Leopardus geoffroyi. Classification (NCBI taxonomy): domain Eukaryota; kingdom Metazoa; phylum Chordata; class Mammalia; order Carnivora; family Felidae; genus Leopardus; species Leopardus geoffroyi. The sequence continues at coordinate 39,220,103 of NC_059335.1, read as the reverse complement.
TAGAACACACACCTAGAAATTCAGGGATTGAGGCACAGGGCCAGCACTCCCCACAGGACATTTACTGCATCCTGGGATAGCACAGGAGTCTTGGGAAGTAGCCTGAATGCATCTAAAAGGCAGAGTAAACCCATGAGCAGTCTTATAATGCTTAGGACATAAAGACCTATCTGGGAAGAAGACCTTCCCTCAAGCATGCTATATCTCCCCCTCAAGACAGTTGCTGAAAACCGAGGCTGGATGAAGCATGAAGCCAGAGAGCTCTCTGGGAAGCTTTGAAGGGGAGAGCTGGATCTTTGGCTATTTTGAGGAGACAGGCACTCACTCAATCAGAAGCCAGGAGGCTATAACAAGGGTAGTAGGCAGATGCCTACTAAAACTTGAAGCAGGTCGCAAAACTCTTAAGTGAGAGGAGCCCTTTCTCTACCCAGGGGAATAGAACATCCTTATCTTGAAGACAAAGGTACACAGGGAGGAATCTGAATGAGCAGACCTTACTAAGTTTCCTCTAGTTTATTTATTCCACTTAACCTATACATTTGGTCCTATCATATCTTTTTATGACTTTCCACTCTTCATCAAAACTAGCATACAGACACTTTTTCTTTTAACTGTTTCAACTTCCATGTCTTGGACAACTTATGTTAAATAAATCTGTATGTCTTTTTTTTTTTCTTTTGTGAATCTGTCTTTTTTTATAGAGATCCCAGCAGAGAGCTTAAAAGGGTAGAGGAAAAGATATTTTTCCTCCCCTACAATATAAAATAGTATTTCACTTTTGTTTTCTATCACCTTAAATAACATCTTTCGGGCACCTGGGTGTCTTAGTTGGTTAACCGTCTGATCTTGATTTTGGTTCAGTTCATGATCTCGCGGTTCCTGAGTTCGAGCCCCATGTTGGGCTCTGCGCTGACAGCACGGAGCCTGCATGGGATTCTCTCTCCCCCTCTCTCTCTCTGCCCCTCCCCTGCTTGTGCTCTCTCTCTCACTCTCTTTCAAAATAAATAAATATACTTAAAAAAATAGTATCTTTAACTCTGAGATAGCACTTTTTAAACATTGATTCCCTCACTGAGTCTTTTCAGACACCCCTGTCCTTTGTCAGGCAATTTAGTTCTGTGTTCCTCTGGCCTACACCTTCTCAATTATTGCACTTTCTCTGTATGTTATACTTTAGTGTATACTTTAGTTTAAAGTACAATGTGGAGTCATTTTATTCAAGCTGGAAACATGCAGGGTTGAAATAGAACAATATAAGATCACAACAGAGATACTCCTGTAAAGAACATTTGAAAGAATACAAATTACATGGTTTTATTTAGAATTGATTAAGAATCTCAGGTTATAATTACAAGCCAAAAAAAAAAAAAATGACCATAAACTGTGCCATTTCCCACACTGTGGTCCTTCTTCAGGTGCTAACTTGATAAATTTACCAAACTTGTTCAGTATTGTTTGACTTTTGCTCAGTACACACTTCTTACAGTGATTATGATGCTTCTCCAAATCTTAATTTTATTCTCAATAACATTTTATTCTCTATAATGTTTTCACCAAGTGGAGGAGTCATTTTAAGTGTTGAAAAGTGGACTGAAATAGTAATAAGTTAAGAAAGGAAATTAGGAAATTAGATATGATGCTATGAAATACCAAACAAATTATATAATGTACCTCACTGTTAGGTGAATCCACATTGGAAATCATTTAACAAAATCCAAGAAAATAAAAAATATTAATGCAAAAATAGATTATAGTTATTACAAAATTACTTCTTCAACCAGGAAAGATTTGAATTATGTTTACAACTTCATGAATGCAACCTTTGCATGAAATCTTTGTAATAGCTATTATTTATACGTGTATACTTTAAAATGGGTTATTATATTTGATGACAGTAATCACACATGTTTATTTATTGGGCACTTGGCACCTGCAATGCTATATGGCACATAGTAGGCTTTCCCCAATATTTTTGGGTAAATGAATTAAATTGAATATTTTTTTTCCCAACTGTGATTCAGCCATGTTTATTCCACATTTACACATGCTTTGTGTTTTTTGCCCATTCCCGTTTTTTATCCTATTGGCAACTTAGGGATTCTCTTTTTTTTTGTTTTGTTTCTTTTAGAAACATTTTTATAATCTTAAATGCATTTCCTTTCAATTTGTTACAAATATCTGTTTTCACCCATGTCGCTGTAGAGGAAGACCCGCTTGTCTTTGTGATTGTGTCAGCACAGATGATAGAACCACAGCCCTCCTTTCTGCCAGTATGTGGCTCCCCATATCCCTCTGGGACATTCAAACACAAGAAGAAAAATGATCCCGGGTCATAGGAAGGATCTGGGGAATGGGAGAAATTAAAACAAACTAACTCACAAACTAAAGCATCTACTAAGGTTGGTCATTTAAACGCAATAATAACACTACCACAACAAATTTTTGTATTGTAACCCCCATCTTATTAATGAAGAAACTGAGGCTCAGAAAGTTTATTTCCCAAGGCCAAACAGTTAATAAGCAGCATAGCAACTATTCAGATTCACATCTGTCTGAATTCCCATTATTCCACGATAACTTTGAAATGGATTTTCACTCAGAGAAGCACAGCACATATTTAAAGATTAAAAAAAAAAAAAATCTCAGCTCCTACGGGTCCCACTAAGTAGCTTCAAAATTATTAGAATAAAATGGTTCAGAGAGAGTCCTTTGTCTACATTCCATTTATCCTTAATGAAAGCCCAATATTGGACTCTGAAAGAGCTCTTGTTAAGTCTTTTAATTTATATGGCTGTGTTATCTAGAGAAAACCCATGTGGAGCTGACCACAATATGCCTCATCTCTAGACTTCAACAACCCCGAAGTATGTCTAATCAATAAATGAAACTTTTGTACATTTTCACATGGAAAAACTTGGTGAACTTTGGATAGAAAATTCTTGAGGAGAATGAGTTTATAGGGATCTTTATAATTTTAAATATATAATTAATGTATTACTGGGATATATATTGAGAGAATTTCATATATCCTGCAACCAGGATTTATTTAAAACCTAAATCATGCAAGGTATTTTATTTTAGCTTGCTATTATACATGGAAAACAAAAAAAGCCCAGCTTTGTTTAACAAACATAAGTTATTCTCTTTATCATTTTCTAACAACCATTCAACTATAAATAATGGAAATTATTATTGATTTCACGAAACTGCCTGTCAAAGGCTGTAATTGTTGTTATAATTTAGATGGTAAGTATATGTTATTCTGCAACCACAGATACTAATTCGTATCAACATCTGGAACCTTAGACTCATTTACATACAGTCACCATTCTAAATGAAAATTCAGGAGGTCTGAGCAGCTTCTGTATACACACACACACACACACACACACACACACACACACACACACATACACACACACGGAACAGAAGTTTATTGAGGACCTATTTTTTTCCAAGTAATATACTTGTTGGTTTCCATAATGTTTTTTTCTTAACATTAATATTATGAGGCACGACTTTGTATCGTCCATGTTGAAATGCAAGAATGGACAACTGTGTATGCAACCACAGTCTGAGCTCCAACACCATACTTTTAGGCTGGAAATTTTTAAACACATTAACATACTCCAAACACCCTCAGTTGCCCATGAGATTAGAAGCAAATACCAGATGAGTGGAAATACTTCCATTTCACAGTACTGAGACCTTCTCACTTAGGATTTTGGGAAAAGAAACAAGTATCTCCAAAGCATGTTGTGATTACGTCCTACTCATTTATCTCACCTAAGGTCACCTTTGAAAATTGTCATTACCTGAAACTACTGTCCTTTTAAAACTACTGCTAATTCAAGCCTTGTGTTTTCTAGTGATAACTTCCTTCCTTCAAGTTTATGCTTTCTTTGCAGAGTGTTACAGAGTATCAGTTCCTACCCAGAGTTCATGAAATAGAATCTTTATTTTAACAAGATTCTCAGGTAATTTGTGTGCATATTACATTTGAGAAGCACTGTTTAGTGTTTCTATGTGGCCAGCTTTCACTCATTGAGACCTTCATGAGACTGTTATTTAATGAATGATTCAGTATCTATTTTCTTCTATTCCAGTACCATTCTATCTGTCTTGTCTGTCTCTTTTTCATCCCGTTTGGAGGCTAGTGCCCATTTTTATTAAAAAGTGAACAAACAAAACAACAACAATAAACGTGATTCAACCCTAGACTAAGTAAATCAAAATATCTGGATGCAGGACTTAGAAACCAGCATTTAAAAAAAAAATCTGAGCAGATAATTTTAGTGTATATACATATTTGAGAACCAAAATTCACCTTCTCCTCTTTTTGATTGTACAGTTCTATCCAGCAAATCTAATTTTATGTCAATTCAGTTAGCCTTTCTCCCTCTTTAATATTTACCTAATAACAAAGCTGAGTTGATACATAGGACACAAGGTAACTTTATTCTTATCATTAACTTTTTTTTCTTTACATCCTGAATTCTCTGTAGTTAACATGTATGATTTTATAATTTGACAAATTAAATAATTTACTATTTATCCTAGGCCATCTTATTATTTTCTCTGTCTCCTAAGATGAATGGATATTACTTTATCATAAGGAAAATAAGCCTCTAAAATCACCATACTTCAGAAGACATTGAAGTTCTTTTCAGAGACACTTTTGTAAATTTTAAAGAATGCACAATCATATATTTGGTGACCTCAGTCATTTAAAAAACGATCCCAAAGTGAATTTCAGAACTGAGGAAATACTCCAAGTGCTAAATAATGATATTAATGATTTATAGGTAATAGTCTTTTTAAACTATATTAGTTTTCTATTGATGTGTAACTAGTTGCCACAAACCTATAAACTTAAAACAATGCTCATTAATTATGTCAATTTCTATAGGTCTAAAGTCTCATCAACCTTGTTCCTTTGGCTCAGGGTCTCCCAAGGCTGCAGTCAAGCTGGTTCTGATTGGATGGACTCGTTTTTTTTATTTCTGGAGTTTGGGGTCTTTGCCCAAGCTCATGGCTTATTAGCAGAAATCAGTTTCGTTGTAGGTTATAGGTCCCCATTTACTTGCTGGCTATGATCCAGGACCACTCTCAGCTGCTAGAAACCTCTCCAGGTTCCATGCCATACAACTCTTTTCTAGGCTCGCAGGAAGTTTCCTGCTCTTTTCTGTGACCCAAGAAGCTTTGCAGAAAAGTCCCAGTCCTGCTGTTATGGGCTTTCACCTAATTAAGTTAGGTTCACACAGGATAATCTGCCTTTCTGTGAACTCAAAATCAACTGATTTGGGATCTTAATTTTATCTGTGAAATCCCTTCACCTTGGGATGGGTGTCAAAGTAATCATAAGGTTGACATCCCATCAGATGCATAGATCCTGACTGTACTCAATGGATGGGAATTATACACAGTATATATACAAGGACACATGAATCTTTGGGTCATGTTAGAATTCTGATGACTCCAGTAGCTTTTCATGTTTCTACATTTCTACCATTAACTCTATAAAATTTCAAAAATTAATAAAACTCAATTTTTAACAGTCTGTTTACAAATATGATACTTTTGGTGACATATCTTTACATATATATAAATCTAGATCAATAGATGTACAACTATACATATATACATAGATACAGATATACTTGTCAATTATATTTTTAAAAATAGAGTATGTGTTTAATCGATATTAAATAAAAGTGTGGTCAAAGCCACAGCTCATTTGTGTAAAACTCTTTATGTAGGTATGTATGTAAGATTGCATCTTGCATGGGTTTACTTAAAGTATTAGTGCAAGTTCTGCTGCAGGGCCACATAGGTACCACATGTGCTTCCGTTGCCATAGCAACAGCCCTGAGGCGCTATTACCTCCTCTTCGCAGGTGCTGGAGGTGTTACGACATCAATGAAGTGGCTCATATACTTCCGTAGACACCATAACAGCCCCCACAGAAGTCATTACCGTGTCAGTGCAGGTGCTTCTGCTGTTATGGTGTCAATGGAAATGCTATTTTAATGTCAGCGGAATGGCCCCACACACGTTCTATTGCCTTCATAAAAATAAAGGAAATAAAACACACACACAAAGCAGGTTGTTATCTGATAAGGCATCTAAATTAAACCCTGCAAAGCTGAGCAAGGCTTACCGGTGACTCACAGCTTGTGATTTGCTATTTTTCACTCAGTTCTTTCAGAACATGGGAAACGCAGCAGTTTCCAGTCAGAAAGTCCCAAGTGTGGCTACTTTAAAACAATTGCAAGGCTTAAGAGGCAGTCCTAGAAATTTAAAAAAAGTCCCGCTCTGACCAACTGACACATTAGTTGTTGTCACAGCCACACCCATGAAGAAGATTTACGGTTGTCTTCTCAAACTGACACGCTGCTCATCTGTGTAGTGTAAGGCTTGAAATTAAGGTCCAGCACAATGTGCTGCTTTGATAGTTGCTAAGATAGGACAGCCTCACATGGCTGACCCACAAGCCCCCCTACCCACTGTGGTCCTGTGAATAAGGTCACATCGCCAAACAATCCTCCTTATCATGGGGACCAGACACAGTGTCTGCTTATCTCTGAGTAGTTCCCTGCTAGCCTGCAGATTTATTCAAACAAGTCAACTCTCCTTTCTCAAGAACCAGGATTCACCTCCTCACTTGTAACTACAAAGCCTGCCACTCAAAGGCTCTGGCTTTTCATTCAGTTGCTCACCACAGCCTCTGTGGGGCCTGACATGGTGCAGCGAATCCTTCCCCCTGGGTTTTGAGTGTATGTGACTAAGAAGGTGCCCTTGATTTCATCTGCCCAGTGTCATGTGCCATACGATCAGCCAACTCCCTACCTCTCATGGGCATCTGTCCCTTCACAATAGGCTGGAGGGGAGGTGACCAAAACAATCTGTCACCCTGGGAGTTTTTGAGTATAGCTGCTGCCACTTCTTCAGTTAGTTTCGTTTTAGATGTTTGCCAGCTTTTTTTCATAGTTCAAAGAGATCCCCCTAACAGCCCTTATCATCTTAATATTTTCCTCCTTAATAATAGGTCAGCATATGGACTGGAATATATTACCAACTATGCCATTTTTTTTTTTTTGTTTAATTATAGAGGATATTTCTAAAAAGGTGCTATGATTCTACAGGCATATTTCATAGAGTCCTGCTCCCCGTTACCTTTGTCCCTTTCCATCCTCACTACTGCTAGTGAAGATGTGTTTTAGCCCAGCAGTGCAACAAGGTCATGCTATGGGATGCAGTGGAGAGATCTGTGGCTCTTGTGGTATCTTATGCAGAATATAGGAGGCACTGCATTCAAATACAACTTGACACCTGTCTCACTGGCTGGCAGAAAGAGGAAGCAGAGATCCTATGTGAAAGTGGGCACAAAAGTAAGGAATTAGGAAACCCAGTGAAGGAATATTGTCTGGCAGTCTTGTAAGGCAGACTTGGCATGGTCTGGAAGGCAACCTGAAGGGAAGTAAACTTCTTTTTAGACTCAAAGCATATTCATAACCATTCCTCTTTAGAAATCCAGAGAGCAATGTTGTTATCGCTACCCAAAGAGTTTTAAGTTTGGGTTGTTGGATGGGGTAGGTGTGAGGAACTAAAGAACTACTTAATTAATATGTAACAAAAGATTGTGAGGACAGAGGCTGACATTCTTCTAGGTGAGTGAAAATGATCTATTTCAAGGTCTCATGTAGATGCTAAATCAGAAAATGTTTTCACCATCATCTCTCTCTCTATATATATATATGTATATGTGTGTGTGTGTGTGTGTGTGTGTGTGTGTGTGTGTGTGTATATATATATATATATATATATATATATATATCTCACCCAATTAATAAAGTTTATGAAATGGGTCATCTGTTTACAGAGTTCTCTCTATATTAATGTAGATCATTTCTCCTGAGGTTTTCTTTAAATTTTCTTCAGCAACATTTACTCTTTGAAATCTCTTTGAATGTAATGGCATTTCTTGCCTGACTTAATTTGGGACCTTAATTAATTGTTGTATCAGCTCTCTAATTGCTAAAATACTTAGTGTGCTGTGCATCAAACATTAACAAATTGTTGAGTAACCAGCTGGGTTGAACCTGCAATTATTCATTTGTAGAAACAACTAATTGCCAAAATGTCACCCATAGAGAAGCCAACATTTGGTTTTCTGCCTCCAGTGAGATAGGGTTCTGGTGGCCAACCAGTCACAAAGACACAGAAACTAAGCTACCATTGGTAGGATATTAACCTTCCTTATATTCAAATTTCTATTTAATTGCTTGATAAATAGTAATACATTGTCGTTGTTTTGTGAAAATCGTATGTTTATATGAATATACGTATTCTTCCTGGGCACAAATCTCTTCAGTGTGTAACTATATTCCAGTGGTCAAAGAACAACTTACTTGCCTCATGCTTTTAGAAATCATGAAGATAAAATAAAACAGCAGGGCAGGGAAGTTTAAGTCTTCAAACTTGCTGAAAAGTGCCTAGCAGCAGTATCTCAACTCTCAAACCGCTGAAACCATATAAAGAAGAAATTGACAAGTGGGGCAAAAATGTCACATAGAGGCCATTTTTAGAACATTTAAGACCTACCTACCAAGAACTTAACTTTGGGGACATATTTAGGTTTATACAGCTTTTATTATAAATTACTATTTTTCACATTAAAAAAGAAAGAGAAAAGTGCATTTATCAGAACATTGTCTACATTTCAACATGCTCAGCTTTTTTGCTTGCCTTTACAGATACTTTTTTCTCAAAGCTGACCATTTCTTCTTTTAGATTGAATCAAAAATTGAGAAGTTTATATAAAACTTTTTAAAAAGTATGCACATAGACCTGCATACATGTTAAATCATATCGATTTTCCTTTAAAATTAAAAAAAAAAAGAAACCTTAAAAATGTCCATAAACCACAATCTCTGAAAAAAAATTTTTTTTTTTAAAGTTAAGTTTCTATAGTGGAGAGCATAACTTTTTTTTTTTTTTTCAACGTTTATTTATTTTTGGGACAGAGAGAGACAGAGCATGAACGGGGGAGGGGCAGAGAGAGAGGGAGACACAGAATCGGAAACAGGCTCCAGGCTCTGAGCCATCAGCCCAGAGCCCGATGCGGGGCTCGAACTCACGGACCGCGAGATCGTGACCTAGCTGAAGTCGGACACTTAACCGACTGCGCCACCCAGGCGCCCCCAATCTCTGAAATTTTTAATCCAGCTTGTGGCCAAACCCTTGAAACTTGAAAATTAACTATTGTTCTCATCATTTACCATTATTTTCTAAGTACTGCTTCAGTAGAAACAAATGGATTTTACTTGGGTGACTGAGAATTTACCAAGCATGTCTTTGTTTCCTGGAATTCCAATCAAATGGGAAAAAATAAAAATTATCTAACAATGGTAAGAATGAGGGTATCAGAAGAGATTTGCCCACCTGCAGCCCAACTATGAGTTAATGGAAATCTAGAGGTACAATTAGACCAAAATCTGTATGGATTTATTTAGGTATATTCATTTTGAAATGAGGGCTGTAATGTCAAGAAAAAAAATGAAGTAACAGCAAGAGTGAAAAGGAATAAATGCCATTGAGCAGTCACTGTGTTTCAGGTACTGTGCTAAGCAATTTATCTGTATTTCCTCATATGATTAACCTATCGACCCTATAAATAAGACTCCATAATCCCAATTTAATATAGGATGCACTGGGGCTCGAAGATGTTACAAGTAATATACACATAAGTTTAAGGCCACACATTTAATACATGTCAGAGCCAGGGGTTTTCATAGTGACACAATAAACTAATTGGATTCCATAACGAATGGTAATCTAGTTTATTGATTCATTGATTTACATCCCTTAACCTGTTTTTTTTTTTTGTACTCTTTATTACTATAATTAGATATAGATGAACATATAAATGGACATGATACCTAGCCTATATACATTTTAGAGTTATTAAAAATAGTAAAGGAAACCATATATATTAGTATATATGAATAGTTATGTCCATATCTATATCCCATTCATATCTGTAGAACTATATCTTTATTTGTATTTCTCCAATTTGCATATTCACAGAGAATAAGTAACTTTCCCAGACTAAAGATCCAATGACTGTTCTCCTGGGGAGCAAACACAGCTATTTTCCTTTTGGGATGTATGCTACAACATTCTAGAATAAAGAAGAGTTCTTGGCAATCACACATAAAGGTTAAAATCCCAGTTTCATTTGGTATCTTACTTTATAACATGGATGCAATTATCTAAACTTTATTATCCTCATCTTCTTTGTCTTGCAAGGTAGATCTACTTGAATCATGCAACAAACTTTTATTGAACATCTATTATGTTGTATGATAGTGTGGTTGGTGAATGGGGTATGTTGTTGCTTAAAACCCAGCAAAATACCTTCCCTTGTGGAGTTTGCATACACAAGTGAGAGAAACAGTCAATAAATAACAAATCCTTTAGATTAGTAAATAATTTACTCTGCTAGAAGGTTATAAGGAAAAAAAATCACACCAATTCAACACATCATGAGAGTGAAAGATTAATTATGCAACCTACCTAGAATAGAGTTAAGCACCTGATGATTATTCACTCGTGTGGTAGGATTATTTACATCCTACTCAGTACACCCTGAGTCTCTTCCCATTTGCTAGACTCTTTTCCTGATGGCAAAATATGAGGTAAATACCGTCAGAAACACTCAGCTCTTTCACAACTGAAGTCACTCTTCCTCAAGAACCACTTTTGTTTTTCTTTTTTGAAACTGTAGTGTTGTAAGAAATAAGTGAGCCAAGTACTTCAACTTTAGTTCTTCTTGTGAATAGTTTAGTTCTTATATGTGAATAATAAACAAAGAAGCAGAACAACAGAAGTCTAACAAGAAATCCCTGCTGAAGCCTCCTTTGTGCCAAAAAACAAAACTTTTAGAGAGGCAAAGATCAACACAAGGAAATTCATAATTGCTCTGATGTGGGATAATATACCATATGCCCTTCTATAACCGGGCACAACAGGACATTGCCTAAATGACTATCTTACTGCACCCTATTGGGTCTAGGTACAGAATTCAAAGCCATATGGTGCAATTCAGCCCTCCACATGAACTTCCGGGTTTTTATTGTGTGTTGTCACATTATTTCACTATCATTTTTGATTTGCATGTGCAGTCTGCTTTTGCAGTAACAATCAAAACCTCACTGAGAATGCTGCAGAGAGAGGTAACTTCTCTTTGCCTTGACAGAAGGTTTCACCGTCTCCTTCAGCCAGGCTTTCGATTTAGAAGGTCCACACATCTAGAGAGTGATTTGCAGACTGCTGTGTGGCCAATAGGCCTTGAATGCATTGCAAAGGCTCCTTCTAAAAAGCAAATCAAAACAAATGCTATTTCAGATTCTGGTTGAGAGACCCATTTGCACTCTGGTTGTGGAGACTCCCTCAAGCCCCTTTGTGATTCAGATTGGCTTTATCATGTCCTCACCCATCTATGCATTCATTCAAACCACCTTAGCTGGATAGACTCAAGGGTTTCACAAAGATGCAAAACCCTCTTCAGAGCCTCATGTGCTTAAAGTATAGTGGAAAGCATGTATGTGTTAAGTGATTAAAGGGGGCGCCTGGGTGGTGCAGTCGGTTAGGCGTCCGACTTCAGCCAGGTCACGATCTCGCGGTCCGTGAGTTCGAGCCCCACGTCGGGCTCTGGGCTGATGGCTCAGAGCCTGGGGCCTGTTTCCGATTCTGTGTCTCCCTCTCTCTCTACACTTCCCCCGTTCATGCTCTGTCTCTCTCTGTCCCAAAAATAAATAAACGTTGAAAAAAATTATTTTTTAAAAATTAAAAAAAAAAAAAAAAAGAAGTGATTAAAGTTTGTGGAACGCTGATAGAATTGTTGGGGCAAGGGGACACCAAAAACCTAATGACCACTCGGATCTGAATGGAATTAAATAAATTGCTTCAAATCAGGGATACTGAGAGAACATAAGATACCACTAAATAGATGTTACCAGCATAAAGAATAACTAGAATGGAATTCGGGGTTGATGAACATAACTGTAAAGATATGAGAGTGTGTACTGTGTTCAGTCTTTGGTTAATTATTGCTGAGAAGTTATTTAATGGCTGCCGTATAAATTAGGTCTGGAGATGGTTATAAAGGCATGACTAGTAGGGGTGCCTGGGTGGCTCAGTTGGGTAAGTGTGTGACTTTGGCTCAGGTCATGATCTCACAGTTTGTGAGCTCGAGCCCAGCATCGGGCTCTGTGCTGACAGCTCAGAGCCTGGAGCCTGCTTCAGATTCTTGGTCTCCCTCTCTGTGTGCCCCTCCCTGGTTCATGCTCACTCGCTCGCTCTCTCAAAAATAAATAATTTTTTTTTTTTTTAAAAAGGCATGCCTAGTAGATTGGGCAAGATTAAGAATACTGTGAGTGCCATATATCAGAGCTTAAAACTCAGAGGTAATGTGGACCTCCTAAATAAACAGGGAAAGGACTTGATGAAGGCCAAGTTTCTCTACTGGGATAGATACAATTGTTGTTGAACAAATGTGCACCTTGTTTATTAGAAATGAAAACTTCAGCAAACCATCACCTCATTTACTTATTGAATGTAGTGTCCTCATTTCCTTACTGAAGCAGAAACATACATTTATAATCAATGCCTAGGAATTCAGAATGGCTAGTTTTAGAGATGCTGAAAGTTGATACCATTAGCTAATAAGAAAAGTTAGATGAAAGGGGAGGTGTGGGGCAGGGACTGCCAAGACAAATCTGCTCAAGGATTGTATTAAATGGTATTGAAATGGCACTAGTCTCCACTGTGTCTCCAAAAATGTGCGAGTGGTGATTACAGATTTGGAGAAAACCTGAAAAATCCGTTTAAGGTATAGAGACTAGGGTTCAGACTTTCAGGACAGGATATGGAAAGAACAAGGCTGCATATAATAAAGTCTCTGTAGCCCCAATGAGATTATCCATTCTTAGGCTCTGCTGATTTAGTCTGTAGGAGGGACAGTCACTTGTGCTCAGTAATCCTCAGATACATAGTTTTGTTCCTGATGCTATGCCCTCATTAGGAATGTTCCTCTCCTCTATATATGAGTGTATTTATTTTTAAGACACAGTTTCAAATGCCCTGATTGAGACTTAAAAGAAATTTGACCTTAAGAAACTTCACCTTAAAAAAATAAATAAATAAAAGGAAAGGAAAGAAAGAAAAGAAATTTGACTTCACATAACCTTTCCTTTACTTTTCTGGATTCTTCTCTTTTCACTCATCTTACTCTTTCCAAAACTTGAAAACCTTGTTGTTAGAAATAAAGGGTCTTCACTGTCTGTATCAGACTCAGGACTAACCCAGCCTACAAACTATTTTCAGAGCAGCCATGGTCCATGTGGCATCTCTAGTTTATTTTCAGGCTAGATTTGCTTCATGCCAGTTGCTGGCCTGAGTTGGATAATTATGAGAACCAGGAGGAAAGGACATGAGGAATATGGCCCTGCAGAGATCAGCCCCAAGTAGTTAAGAAGAGCTCATAGTTATTGAAATCACCGTGTAAGTCAGACAACAGCTTTTGCAGGGTCTGTGTGGA